>NC_079194.1:54078497-54678497 GCF_029499605.1 Hyla sarda
ATTTATTGACCACTGCATCTAAAAGTATCTACAAAGACCAATTTGGAAAAAGCACTTAGCTAGTTGAACAAAAAATAAAAAAGTGCAAAAAAACATCAGGCAACAAAAAAAAAAAAAAAACAAGCAAGATAGACCACAAAAAAGTAAAAAAGAAATGATATATTCCCCTCAACATGTCTGAAAATGCACTGTGGAAATACACATTTTTTGTTGTACTTTTTTGCGTCAAACACAGGAATGGATTTTTTCGGCATGTGCGGCTGGAAAATTTCCGGACAGACATTCTGTCCACAGCAGGCCTTCTCGGAAATCTCCAAAGACCGCTATGCATTTCCATGCCGATTTCGCAGAAAAAATTGACATGTCATTTCATGAAGGCATGAAAACAAGGCATTAGGCTTTTATTAAGGTATATTTAATTTTTGTGTACCACTATATGGTGCCACTGTAGCACTCTGTGTACATCTTTCCCCAGCGACCAGTGACAAAAAAAACAAGTTACAAAAAAACTATTTATCGCATATCGATCTACTGTATCTCTCATATCCATCTCCTGTCTATCTATCTATCTATCTATCTAGGGAAGAATAGAGTTGGAGCAGCACCTCAAAGTCCAATATGTATTGAATGCCAGCGGCCTTAAGCCCGGGTCAGTGGGCTATAGACAATCCAAAGAAAATAGAAATGGCCGCAGCAAAAATCCAGTGCAAAAAAATTGCTTTAGTCCATCACAATGGTGTGCAACGTTTCAGCTGCCCATGCAGCCTTTTTCAAGCATGGGCAGCTGAAACGTTGCACACCATTGTGATTGAATAAAGCTATTTTTTTGCACTATAAATCTATCTATCTATCTATCTTCTGTCTATCTATCTCATATGTACCGTATCTATGTATCTATCTATTTATCTATCTCATATCTATTATCTATCTACTGTATCTATCTCATATCCATCTCCTGTCTGTCTATCTATCTCATATCTATCTATCTCTTATTTACAGGGGCATAGCTAGAAACCACAGGGCCCCGATGCGAAAAAATTGCCCTGGGCCCCCCTGCCACCTGACGACCCTCTTCCCCAATCCCAGATGACCCCTTACTCGGGTGCACAAAGATACTGCATGGGACACAGTCAGGGGAATACACAACTATATAAGTGACTAACAGGCAGGGCCAGACAGACAAAACAGGCATTGAAAAATAAGAAGCCCATTTTTCTGATGGGGGTCCAACTGCTGGGACCCCCACCAATCACCCAATCACCAATAGCTGTTATAAAGCTATAACTCCCATCATGTCTGGAGAGCCTCAGGCATTATAGGAGTTGTAGTTTTTCAACAGCTGGAGAGCCATAGATTAGGGTACAGCGTCACCCATCATCACTGCAGAACTTACAAATGACTACAGCTGATGGGACAGTCAGGAGAAAACACAGTGATATCAGTGACCTGAGTGACGTCTTCCCTGTTGTCTTTCCTTCTTCATCTGGTCCAGACGTCAGGACTTCTTCCAGCTCCATCTTCTCTGCAGAGTCTGATGCCCAGACATCATTGGCTCCTCACTTTGTCAGTAGATCCTCATCCTCTGCATGAAGAAAATAATCATTATTATTCTGCTAAATACTGTACCCCCTGAATATAATACTGTTACACACTGCACCCCTGAATATAGAACTACCATCCACTGTACCTCCTGCATATAATACTGCCACCCACTGTGCTCCCTGAATATAATACTGCCACACACTGTATCCCGAATAAAAAATTACCATCCACTGTACCCCTTTAATATAATACTGCCACCTAATGTACCCCCTGAATATAATACTGCCTCCTTCTGTACCCCCTGAATATAATATTGCCACCTACTGTCCCCCCTCAATATAATACTGCGACATACTGTATCCCCCTGAATATAATCCTGCCACACACTGTGCCCCTGAATATAATCCTGCCACACACTGTGCCCCTGAAGATAATCCTGCCACACACTGTGCCCCTGAATATAATCCTGCCACACACTGCACCACCTGAATATAATCCTGCCACACATTGTACCCCCGGAATATAATGCTGCCACCCACTGCACCCCCTGAATATAATCCTGCCACACACTGTACCCACTGAATATAATCCTGCCACACATTGTACCCCCTGAATATAATGCTGCCACCCACTGCACCCCCTGAATATAAAACTACCATCCACTGTTCCCCTGAATATAATACTGCCACCCACTTTATCCCCTGAATATAAAATTACCATCCACTGTACCCTTTGAATATAATACTGCCACCCACTGGACCCCCTGAATAGAATACTGCCGCCTACTGCTCCCCCTTAATATAATACCGCCACCTACTGTTCCCCCTGAATATAATCCTGCCACACACTGTGCCCCTGAATATAATACTGCCACACACTGTGCCCCTGAATATAATCCTGCCACACACTGTACCCCTGAATATAATCCTGCCACACATTGTACCCCTGAATATAATCCTGCCACACACTGTACCCTCTGAACATAATCCTGCCACACACTGTGCCCCTGAATATAATACTGCCACACACTGTGCCCCTGAATATAATACTGCCACCTACTGTCCCCCCTGAATATAATACCACCACCTACTGTTCCCCCTGAATATAATACCGCCACCTACTGTTCCCCCTGAATATAATACTGCCACACACTGTACCCTTGATTATAATACTGCCACACACTGTGCCCCTGAATATAATACTGCCACACACTGTACCCCTGAACATAATCCTGCCACACACTGTACCCTCTGAACATAATCCAGCCATACACTGTGCCCCTGAATATAATCCTGCCACACACTGTACCCTCTGAACATAATCCTGCCATACACTGTGCCCCTGAATATAATCCTGCCACACACTGTACCCCTGAACATAATCCTGCCACACACTGTACCCCTGAATATAATCCTGCCACACACTGTACCCTCTGAACATAATCCTGCCACACACTGTACCCTCTGAACATAATCCTGCCATACACTGTGCCCCTGAATATAATACTGCCACACACTGTGCCCCTGAATACAAATCCTCAAAAATAACCATGCTATATGCTGTACCCTCCCACACATCATTCACACATACATATATCTTGCTTACACACATCTATCATTCCTATACACACATCATTCATACATACATCATACATACAGTACATACGCGCATCATTCATACACACGCCACCTCCGGACCCCCCAACACATGCATAATACATACATATACACACATCATACATACATACATACATACACCCGCCGCCTTCAGATCCCTCTGCATAATTCATCTCCACACATCATACATATATACATCCTTCTAGCTTACACACATCTCCACACATCATACATATACATCTTGCTTACACACATCTATCATTTATACACACACATCATACATACAGTACACATACATCATTCATACACACGCCGCCTCTGGACCATAACCCCCCCTACCCCACATGTATAATACATACACAACATATACACATATCATTCATACACCTGCCGCCTCCAGATCCCCCAACAAAATACATGTCCACACATGATACATATATCCTTCTAGCTTACACACATCATACATACATCTTGATTACACAATATTTATCATTCATACATTATACATACACACACATCACTCATACACACACTCCAGACCCCAACCCCCCCCCTCCTCTGGACCCCAAATCTCATATCACTCCCCCCCCCACCCCTCCTCTGGACCCCAAATCTCATATAATTTCCCCCCCCACCCCTCCTCGGGACCCCAAATTTCATATCACTCCCCCACCCCTCCTCTGGACCCCAAATCTCATATCATTTCCCCCCACTCCTCCTCTGGACCCCAAATCTTATATCATTTTGCCCCTCCTCTGGACCCCAAATCTCATATCACCCCCCTTAGATTAGACCTCCCCCCCAGTAGACAGTCCCCTTCACTTACCATGTGGCTGCATCCAGCAGTGCACCACATTTCATCGAGAATGATGCTGCTGCTGCTGTAGGAGTCGGAGGCAAAAGCTAAAGTTGTACCGCCTCTGGCTTTCATTCATTGCTCCCCGGTCCATTCGCATTGGAGTTGAAATACCTTGGCAGCTGGGCAGAGGCTCCTTCCCCAGATGACAAGCGGTGCGCGGCCATACAGAAACGGAGGCCGCGTAATGATGTAGAGCGTAGTGACGCACCCTTGCTGTGATTTTGGGAACGTCATTATGCGGCCACCGTATCTGTACGGCCGCGCACCGCTCGTAAGCTGCGGGAGGAGCCTCTGCACAGCAGTGAAAGGTATTTCATGCGCTGATGCAAACGGACTGGGGACGCCAGGTCGGCACAATGGATGAGAGCCGGAGGCAGAGCGACTTGCTGGCAATGGCGGGCCTGGGACCTGTTTCTGTAGCATAGTATAGTGAAGTGGCAGGGGCCCGGTCGCGATTGCGACCCTTGCGACCTCTATAGCTACGCCACTGCTTGTCTTTCTATCCTTCTTCTATCTATCTATCCATATCTATCTATCTCATATCTATCTATATATCTATCTCATATCTATCTATCTCCTATCTATCTATCTCATATGTATCTATCTATTTTATATCTATCTCTCTCTCATATCTATCTATCTATCTATCTATCCATCTATCTATCTATCTCATATCTATCTATTTTATATCTATCTATCTCATATCTATTTCATATCTATCTCATATCTATCTCATATCTATTTCATATCTATCTATCTATCTACCTATCTCATATCTATCTGTCTCGCATATATAATCAAAGCAAACACATAACGAACCAATCAGACCAGCATTAATAACTAAAGGACCAAAAAACTGGTGCACATGTTGTGCAGCACATTTATTATGTAACACTTTCTGTATCTTGTCCAACAAGGCTTCATTGAAAGAGGAGCTGCTAAAATGCAACATTGGGGGAGATTTAACAAAGGATTTAGACTGGTTTTTCCCATCTAAATTTGTCGCACAGAAAGTCGCAGTCTAAATACGTGCGACTTTTTCGCGACTTTTGCTTTAGAGGATTTTTAGAACATGATGCATTCTAGTCTATTTTAGACAGAAAAATGCATTGGTGCTGAATTTATCAAAAGTGACTTTTCGGCGACAGGTCGCATCGGCTGAAGGTACGCTGCAATGTCAGACCATACTGGAGCAGGTATAAATACAGTTTAAAGCAGCGGTCTTCAAACTGTGGCCCTCCGGATGTTGCAAAACTACAACTCCCAGCATGCCCGGACAGCCAACGGCTGTCCGGGTATGCTGGGAATTGTAGTTTTGTAACATCTGGAGGGCCACAGTTTGAAGACCACTGGTCTAAAGCATAGATCCCGAAGTCCGTGCGCAGAATTTATTAAGAGCCGTGCGACTTTTGATAAATTAGGCGCACAATAGACCGGCCTAACCCTCTGTAATTTGGTCTATATTGATGCGGGACATAGACAACTTTGATAAATCTCCCCCAATGTGTGCCAATATTTTGGCAAAAAGTAAGCCAAACAATAGGTGGTATAAAGTCAGACAAAAGTCTCTAAAGATGAGACAAAAAACACCATTAGTAAATCTGTCTCTGTGAGTTACACTTAAAGAGGTACATTTTTTTAATGAACTGGTGCCAGAAAGTTAAAAAGATGTGTAAATTAGTTCTATTATAAAAATTCTATTATATAAAAATCTTTATCCTTCCAGTAATTTTTAGCAGCTGTATGCTACAGAGGAAATTCTTTTCTTTTTTAATTTCTTTTTTGTCTTGTTCACAGTGCTCTCTGCTGACACCTGATGCCCGTATCAGGAACTGTCCAGAGCAGGAGAAAATCCTCTTAGCAAACCTATGCTATTCTGGACAGTTCCTGCCACAGACAGAGGTGTCAGCAGAGAGCAAAGACAAAAAAGAAATTCTAAAAGCAAAGAATTTCCTCTTTAGCATATAGCTGCTAATAAGTACTGGAAGAGTAAAGCATTTTTAATAGAAGTAATTTACAAATCTGTTTAACTTTCTGGCACCAGTTGATAAAAAAAAAAAAAATATTGATGATAATGTGTGTATATGTATAGATATATATGTCTATATGTATGTTCCAGCATTACTCCAAACTGATAGAGATATTTTGATGAAACTTGGTCACATGTTACTTATCTGTCAACTAAAATATAGGATACTTAAATTAACCCTAACTAACCCCTTTGCGATTATAAGGGTTTTGTCAAAAGTCCTAATGCAAGTCTATAGGACTTCTCAAGCTCTGCACTTGGAGAGTGTGTCACTCCAGCTTGCAAGCCACGCCCTCTCCAATTAGCCCAGCCCCTTAATTAAATTTTTTTGGCAATACGTCATATTTGTCTGATACACCAAAATCACAGGCCCTTCAACCACAATATCTGCTATGTCTCCTGGTGAATGTATCAGTCCGGCTTGCAAGCCATGCTCCCTCCTGCTGCCCCCCAACCCACGAGGCCCAACATCTCAGAAAGCCATGCCCCATTCTATTTTTGGCCTACAATCTCTCAGCCCCACCTGTGCACAAGATAAGACAATGGAAAATGAGGTCAGGATATGAGGCTGCTATATGAGGACTAGTCTTGCTCGCGAATATTCGCAATGCGATTTTATTCGCGAATATAGCACATTTGCGAATTCACGAATATTCGTGAATATAGCACTATATATTCGTAATTACGAATATATATATATTTTTTTCACAGTACACATCACAGTGATCATCCCTCTCTACTTCCAGCTTGTGTGGTGTAAAGAAGGCTCTAATACTACTGTGTGAGACTGGCGTGCAAATTTTCGCATATGCGAAAATTTGCATATGCTAATTTCCGCATATGCGAATTTTCACTTGTGCTAATTTTTGTATGTGCTAATTTTTGTATATGCTAATTTTCGCATATGCTAATTTTCGCACACGTGAATTTTTCGCATATGTGAAAATAAAACGCGAATATTACAAATGTGCGAATTTAGCAAATATATGACAAATTCGAATATGGCCTATGCCGCTCAACACTACTGAGGACAGGATATGAGGTCAGGATATGAGGATGGGATATGAGGTCAGGAGATGAGAATGAGATATGAGGACGAGATATGATGACGGGATATGAGGACAGGAGATTGGGATGGTGGGATGGGATATGAAGTGGGCATATGAGGTCGGGATATGAGGACAGGATATGAGGATTGGATATGGGGTCAGGATATGAGGACTGGATATGAGGTCGGGATGTAAGGTCGGGATATGAGGTTGGGATATGAGGTTGGGATATAAGGACTGGATATGAGGACGGGATATGAGGTCGGGATATGAGGATGGGATATGAGGACGAGATATAAGATTGGGATATGAGGACTGGATATGAGGTCAGGATATAAGGTTGGGATATGAGGTTGGGATATGAGGACGGGATATGAGGACGGGATATGAGGTCGGGATATGAGGACGGGATATGAGGACGAGATATGAGGACTGGATATGAGGACTGGATATGAGAATGGGATATGAGGACGGGATATGAGGTTGGGAAATTAGATTGGGATATGAGGTTGGGATATAAGGTCGAGATATGAGGACGGGATATGAGGACGAGATATTAGGACTGGATATGAGGACTGGATATGAGGTCAGTTGTTGCTTTTCCTCTCCAACTAGGTTTAGGTAGGAAGACTGGGCAACACCGGGATCTCTGTTAGTAATTTTATGTTGAATAAATAAATTTATATGTATAAAACTTATTGGCCCTGATTTACTAAGAGTGGAGTGGAGTTTTCTTTGTGGGTTTTTTCCCAACAGATATTTTTCCATGGTATTTACTAATGTTTCCCTACATTTTGCACTTTTTCTACATTTTACTTTTTTTTTTACATATGCTCTGATCTGTGGGGCTTTCCTCAGCTCAAATTCACCAAATTTTCTGTGGAAACCTTAGTAAATATGTTGATTTTTTTCAAAAATGTCAGGGAATGCCCCCTTTTCAGCAACCATGCCCCCTTTCCTTGATGGCCATGCGCCTTTTCAGGTTTTCTCAGTAAAATAGAGATTTGCTTGTTTATTTTTTTTATTTATTTATTTTTTTATTCTGATGCAAATTCTGGCACAGATTTCTGAGGAAACTGAAACTGACAAAACATGTTGGGTTAACAAAAGTAAATCAGGGCCTATGTATGTGTGTGTATATATGTTCTAGTAAAACTTCCAAAGAGCTCAAGATATTTCAATAAAACTTGGTACACATATTAGGCTGGTTTCACATATATCAGGCGTCTGGCATAGTTACCCTCTGGCGTGCACCGGATTTTGACACCGAATAGTTGGACATGTGGACAGGACCGGACAGGGGAATGTAGCTTGCTGTCCGGTGCCAAAAAAATGGACCCCGGATGCCATAGGACTGATGACAACTGATGCATGTTGTGATCAGTTGCGGAGAGATTTAGGCTAAGTTCACCTATGCCGCATGCCAGACACATGTGAACCCAGCCTTACTCATATGTCAGCTACAAATATAGGATAGATTAGTTAACCCTAACCCACTCCCATTTGCGAGGGTCTATGGAAAATGTATGTTTCTGCATAACTTCCATACGACTGGAGATATTTTGATTATACTTGATACAAATATTATTTATATGTCATATAAAAATCAAATAAAAATATTGGATAGTTAAATTAACACTAACCTACACCCTTATGTGAAGGATGGGTTTTTTGTCTCAGATCCAATGCAAGTATATAGGACTTCTGGTACCTTACTCCACAGCTCTGCTCTGCATCTCCTGGTGAGTGTGTCGGTCCGGCTTGCAGACCACACCCTTCCTGCATACCACTCCCCACATTTCAAATCAACGCCCCTTTCATTTTCTACCCTTTTTGTACATAAGTCCAGCTTGCAAGTCATGCCCACTTCCACAAAGCCATGCCCATTTCTGTTTTCAGCCTACAATCTCTTCACCACAACTCAGCCCCACCTGAGGATGGGATATGAGGATGAGGATGAGATATGAGGACGGAATATGAAGCGATATGAGGATGGATTTCACATTGGGCAGGGATAGCGTTCAGCCCTAATCTTGCCCACACCCTCTTTCCCTGCCTACTTGCGTACCCTTCCTAGATAACGGGTCCAGAACCACGAAGATGGTCCCTTCCATTCCTAATACAAGTGAGGAACAGTAAAAGTCAAAACAATAAATGACAATACAGATGGGGTCGGGGAACAACTGGAGGCACACAAACTAACAGACATAAACTAAGACACACACACAGTCAAAACGTAGTCAGTCTAGCCAAAGGTCGGAAATAGCAGAGTACAGTAACGCAGAGCAAAGGGAATAGCCAAAGATCAGTAACCTGAAGACAGAAAACACTATAAGATTGCTGGTTACTAGACAAAGTCTTTCACTGGCAAAGACTAAAGATATACTGCAGGTTTAAGTAACCAGCTACACAGGTGCAGCAAGGTCAGCTGACCAGCCCAGATAGCTAGGCGTAGCCCCAGCAACCAAACTAAACAAAAGCTCAAGGAAGTTTAACCCTTCGGGTCAAACACGGGCGAGTCGTCACAACGGAATATGAGGTTGGATACGAGGATGGGATATGAAGGCGGGATATGAGAACGGGATATGAATACAAGGTCATAAAAAAACGGGCAACGGGTACTCTGCTAGTAAATAAATTAATAAATAAATAGATAAATAATTGATTTTCTGAATCACTTTTTATGAGCGTTACATAAGTTTACATTCTTGTGTTACATGAAGTGAGGTCTGCCCACTTCCAAAACAATTTAAAACATTCAGGAAATTCTAATTCTAATTCTTTTTTGGTGTATAACAGATTGGGAATTGTATTCGCACAAGTTTCCCGCTGTGAAAAGTGTAATGTTTTGTACATTATCAAAAGAGCACGAACAATGTATACTCTGCTGTAAATAAAACAAATGTTGTTCTGTGAATGTAGAACAGCGGTCTTCAAACTGTGGCCCTCCAGATGTTGCAAAACCACAACTCCCAGCATGCCCGGACAGCCAAAGACCACCAATGTAGAACCATACAATTGTTTATTCTTCTAGGTTGCAAAAATTCTATAATGATTAAAAGTATAGATACATTTTCCTTCATCTTTTATGTGTTGTTTATGTAATCTTTTGAGACGTGAAAGAAAGAAATAGAAAGTATTAAAGGGGTAAAACTTTTTTTTTTTTTTTTAAATCAACTGGTGCCAGAAAGTTAAACAGATTTGTAAATTACTTCTATTAAAAAATCTTAATCCTTCCAGTACTTATTAGCTGCTGAATACTACAGAGGAAATTCTTTTCTTTTTGGAACACAGCGCTCTCTGCTGACATCATGACCACAGTGCTCTCTGCTGACATCTCTGTCCATTTTAAGAACTGTCCAGAGTAGGAGAAAATCCCCATAGCAAACATATGCTGCTCTGGACAGTTCCTAAAATGGACAGAGGTGTCAGCAGAGAGCACTGTGGTCATGATGATGTCAGCAGAGAGCGCTGTGTTCCCAAAAAAAAAAAGCATTTCCTCTGTAGTATACAGATCCTAAAAAGTACTGTAAAGATAAAGATTTTTTAAATAGAAGTAATTTACAAATCTGTTTAACTTTCTGGCACCAGTTGATTTAACCCCTTAAGGACGCAGGACGTAAATGTACGTCCTGGTGAGGTGGTACTTAACGCACCAGGACGTACATTTACGTCCTAAGCATAACCGCGGGCATCGGAGCGATGCCCGTGTCATGCGCGGCTGATCCCGGCTGCTGATCGCAGCCAGGGACCCACCGGCAATGGCCGACGCCCGCGATCTCGCGGGGGTCCGCCATTAACCCCTCAGGTGCCGGGATCAATACAGATCCCGGCATCTGCGGCAGTTCGCCATTTAAATGAACGATCGGATCGCCCGCAGCGCTGCTGCGGGGATCCGATCATTCATAACGCCGCACGGAGGTCCCCTCACCTTCCTCCGTGCGGCTCCCGGCGTCTCCTGCTCTGGTCTGTGATCGAGCAGACCAGAGCAGAAGATGACCGATAATACTGATCTGTTCTATGTCCTATACATAGAACAGATCAGTATTAGCAATCATGGTATTGCTATGAATAGTCCCCTATGGGGACTATTCAAGTGTAAAAAAAAATGTAAAAAAATGTAAAAGTAAAAGTAAAAAAAAAGTGAAAAATCCCCTCCCCCAATAAAAAAGTAAAACATCCGTTTTTTCCTATTTTACCCCCAAAAAGCGTATAAAACATTTTTTATAGACATATTTGGTATCGCCGCGTGCGTAAATGTCCGAACTATTAAAATAAAATGTTAATGATCCCGTACGGTGAACGGCGTGAACGAAAAAAAATAAAAAAGTCCAAAATTCCTACTTTTTTAATACATTTTATTAAAAAAAAATTATAAAAAATTTATTAAAAGTTTTTTATATGCAAATGTGGTATCAAAAAAAAGTACAGATCATGGCGCAAAAAATTAGCCCCATACCGCCGCTTATACGGAAAAATAAAAAAGTTAGAGGTCATCAAAATAAAGGGATTATAAATGTACTAATTTGGTTAAAAAGTTTGTGATTTTTTTTAAGCGCAACAATAATATAAAAGTATATAATAATGGCTATCATTTTAATCGTATTGACCCTCAGAATAAAGAACACATGTCATTTTTACCATAAATTGTACGGCGTGAAAACAAAACCTTCCAAAATTAGCAAAATTGCGTTTTTCGTTTTCATTTCCCAACAAAAATAGTGTTTTTTGGTTGCGCCATACATTTTATGATATAATGAGTTATGTCATTACAAAGGCCAACTGGTCGCGCAAAAAACAAGCCCTCATACTAGTCTGTGGATGAAAATATAAAAGAGTTATGATTTTTAGAAGGCGAGGAGGAAAAAATGAAAACGTAAAAATTAAATTGTCTGAGTCCTTAAGGCCAAAATGGGCTGAGTCCTTAAGGGGTTAAAAAAAAAAAAAAGTTTTCCACAGGAGTACCCCTTTAAAGGGGTACTCCGGAGGAATTTCTCTTTCTTTTTTTTTTTTTTTTCACATCAACTGGTGCCAGAAAGTTATACAGATTTGTAAATTACTTCGATATAAAAATCTTAATCCTTCCACTACTTATCAGCTGCTGTATACAACAGAGAAAGTTGTATAGTTCTTTCCAATCTGACCACAGTGCTCTCTGCTGCCACCTCTGTCCATGTCGGGAACTGTCCAGAGCAGGAGAGGTTTGCTCTGGGGATTTACTCCTGCTCTGGACAGTTCCTGACATGGACAGAGGTGTCAGCAGAGAGTACTGTTCTCAGACAGAAAATAAATTAAAAAAGAAAATAACTTCTTCTGGAGCATACAGCACCTGACAATCACTGGAAGGATTAGGATTTATATATAGAAGTAATTTACAAATTTGTATAACTTTCTGGCACCTGTTGATTTGAATTTTTT
Source organism: Hyla sarda (assembly GCF_029499605.1). Classification (NCBI taxonomy): domain Eukaryota; kingdom Metazoa; phylum Chordata; class Amphibia; order Anura; family Hylidae; genus Hyla; species Hyla sarda. Next base: position 54,091,011 of record NC_079194.1, read on the forward strand.
TTTCTCTGGAGTACCTTTTATCTAGATCAGGCTGTCCGGCATGCTGGGAGTTGTAGTTTTGCAACAGCTGGAGACACTATGGTTGGGAAACACTGATCTGGACATTGCTCTGGATAACATGGTACAATATTAACACATTTCTTAACATTTTCTTATGTCTTTTTGTGTCCCAGCTGGAAGCCATGATGAAGACGGTTTCCAGTGAAAGCTGCACACTCAGTGTCCCAGCAAAGAACTCCTATCGTATGGTGGTCCTTGGCGCCTCGAAGGTGGGCAAGAGTTCCATTGTTTCACGCTTCCTAAATGGACGTTTCGAAGACCAGTATACACCAACAATTGAGGATTTCCACCGAAAGCTTTATAATATAAGAGGAGATATGTACCAGTTGGACATTTTAGATACGTCTGGAAATCATCCATTTCCTGCAATGAGAAGACTCTCCATATTGACAGGTAAGAGCAGAATATAAAATCTATTTAACCTGTACAAAACAATTAGCATCTTTAAACCTGTCGGCTGCTCTGTAAGGCTTTGTTCACACACCATGTTTTGAGGCTGTTTTATAGGCACAATAGTTGGAAAATTTAAAGGGGTTCTCCGGTGCTTAAACATCTTATCCCCTATCCAAAGGATAGGGGATAAGATGCCTGATCGCGGGAGTCCCGCCGCTGGGGACCCCCGGGATCTTGCACGCAGCACCCCGTTTGTAATCAGTCCCCGGAGCGTGTTCGCTCCGGGTCTGATTACTGTCGATCACTGGTCCGGCGGCGTGTGACGTCACGCCTGCGCCCCGTGTGACCTCACACTCCGCCCCTCAATGCAAGCCAATGCAAGACAGCTATTACGCCCCCTCCCATAGGCTTGCATTGAGGGGCCGAGCGTGACATCACACGAGGGCGGAGGCGTGACATCACACGGGGGCGGAGGCGTGAGGCCCTGTGGTCACCGGGAATCAGACCCGGAGCGAACACACTCCGGGGACTGATTACAAAGGGGGTGCCGCGTGCAAGATCCTGGGGGTCCCCAGCTGCGGGACTCCCGCGATCAGGCATCTTATCCCCTATCCCTTGGATAGGGGATAAGATGTGTAAGCACCGAAGTACCCCTTTAAGATGTCCTTTCAGCCTTCCTTTTGCGTTTGGGATGTTTTTTGTCCCTTTCCTTACAAACTTTTTTGGCCGTATTTTCAAATGTTTTTTGGGCTACAGCCAAATTAAATGCCAAAAAAATTGCATTTTTTGACATGTAAATGGCCCAAAGGAAGTATCTCGCACTTAGTTGTATGTCTCTAACAATTATGATCATAAAATGAAACCATGGGAACATAGCTGTTTTTGGGGCATTTTTTAAGACATTAAAGGGCTGGTTTGTAAATTTGTAAATTACCCTATTTATCGGGGTATACCACGCACCGGCCTATAACACGCACCCTCATTTTACCAAGGATATTTGGGTAAAAAAAGTTTTTTACCCAAATATCCATGGTAAAATGAGGGTGCGTGTGTGCGCGTGTATACCCCGATACATCCCCAGGAAAGGCAGGGGGAGAGAGGCCGTTGCTGCCCGCTTCTCTCCCCCTGCCTTTCCTGGGGTCTAGAGCCCTGCTGCCGGCCCTTCTCTCCCCCTGGCTATCGGCGCCGCTGCCCGTTCTGTCCCCCTGACTATCGGTGCCGGCGCCGACAGCCAGGGGGAAAGAAGGGGCAGCGGCACCCATTGCCGGCGCCGCTGCCCCGTTGCCTCCCCCCATCCCCGGTGGCATAATTACCTGGGTCGGGTCCACGCTGCTGCAGGCCTCCGGCGTGCGTCCCCTACGTCGTTGCTATGCACGGCGCGGCGCACTGACGTCATGCGCCGCGCCGTGCAGCGCATAGCAACGACGCCGGGGACGCACGCCGGAGGCCTTCAGCAGCGCGGACCCGACCCAGGTAATTATGCCACCAGGGATGGGGGGAGGCAATGGGGCAGCGGCGCCGGCAATGGGTGCCGCTGCCCCTTCTTTCCCCCTGGCTGTCGCTCCGATAGTCAGGGGGACAGAAAAGGCAGCGGCGCCGATAGCCAGGGGGAGAGAAGGGCCGGCAGCAGGGCCCTAGACCCCAGGAAAGGCAGGGGGAGAGAAGCGGGCAGCGACGGCCTCGCTCCCCCTGCCTTTCCTGGGGGTGTATCGGCGTATAACATGCACATAGACTTTAGGCTAAAAATTTTAGCCTAAAAAGTGCGTGTTATATGCCGATAAATACGGTACTTCTATTTAAAAATCTTAACCCTTCCAGTACTTATCAGCTGCTGTATGCTTTGGAGGAAGTTGTGTAGTTCTTTCCAGTCTGAACCACAATGCTCTCTGCTGCCACTTCTGTCCTTGTCAGGAACTGTCCAGAGCAGGAGTAAAATCCCCATAAGAACACTCTCCTACTCTGGACAGTTCCTGACATGGACAAAGGTGTCAGTAGAGAGCACTGTGGTCAGACTGGAGAAAACTACACAACTTCCTCGAAGGCATACAGCAGAAGCCCATTTGAAGGCTTTACAGCAGAAGGCTATACTCTTTCTTTCTGCAGATTTCCTACTTAAGGTATGTTCACATGGTGGAATTTCTCTGTGGAATTACACAGAAGAATTCTGCTCAAACATTCCGCTGCAACAGAGTCCCATTTATTTCAGTGGGAATCTGCTGCAATGTTTACACGGCAGAATTTCCGGGTTAGATGTTTCTGCCGTGAAAAATCCTGATTCTGGCGTGTGTAGAAAGAATAGTTACGTCTATCCTTTCTGCAGATTCCGCAAGGAAATGCATTGCCGTCTATGAGACATTCGCGAGGGATCCTAGTGCCCACTGGATTAGTCAAATGTGCGGAATGTCCACACATGTTTTCCGTGCAGACATTTTGCACATTTTTCGTCATGTGAACCCGGCCTTACATCTATCCCTTACAGGCAAAACTAGGAAGTAAAATGTTTCATGAGTACTGTCCTCCATATGTTTCACCTAGAATATTATGGTACCAGACATAAGATTATGATACCAAGATCTAAGCTCTGGTCCTAATATTCTACCTGTTTGTTTAAAGCGTACCTACAATGCGTACCTACAGTGCGCAGCACTGTGCACAATAGTTATTTTTCTAAATCACTTTGATTTTGATTTCAGCACCTAAGTAGTTTTCCGAGCTCATCTTCTCCCTACACTTCCCATTCGGTCTCATTGTCGCCTCATTTCCATGAGGCGACAATGAGTTGACCTATAATCACATTTGAGGTGTTTAGTGAAAATTTAAAATCTTTAGGTTGTTTGCTCATATAGAATTTTTACACTATTTGTGTCTGCATTCAGGCTGTTTTTGCTGCACTTCCAAAATCACAGTAAAAAAACCAAAGCACAATTATGGTAAAATAGTATGATTTTTGCTAAAGTTTTTGCAAAATCATGGTAAAAAAAGCATCAAAATTGCAGCAAAAGATACAATATCTGAACCCAGCTTCAGCGGAGTTGTATAAATGATATATATATATATATATATATATTATATTATAATATAATATAATATATATATTTGCTGATCCCATAGAGGTAGCAGATGGAGCTGGGAGGGATCTGAGAGCTAGTAGGAGGGATCTGGTAGGTGATGATGTCGTCCTGTAGTTCACGGGAGGTCAGAACCCAGAGCTGACATCCTGTTCTGACACTAAGCACTGATTGGTTTGGAGAGTCAGAGTCAATGTGCAAGTCGGGGTGTGCATGCACTGTCTACTTGCACACATCACACCGCGACTTGCACATTGCAGTGTGTCTGCTCGTAGCGGTGGATTGCTGCTCCGATCAGGCACATCTGGAGGCACACTGCTGTAAAATACGCTGCGGATCCATCCGTTTGCACGAGTCCTAATGCAGTCTTTCTCAACCTATGTGCCCCCCAGCTGTTGTCAATCTACAACTCCCAGCTAAAGGATGTCCGGGCATGCTGGAAGTTATAGTCCTGCAAAAACACTGGTTGGGAAACACTGCTGTAACATAGAGATGCAGCTGTGCTGGAATAATACAGATGACGCTGAAGGACAAATAATAGTAAGTGAATACTACAACTGAATACTACAAAGGAAATTATTTTCTTTTTCGGACACAGAGCTCTCTGCTGACATCATGACCACAGTGCTCTCTGCTGACATCTCTGTCCATTTTAGGAACTGTCAAGAGCAGCATATGTTTGCTATGTGGATTTTCTCCTACTCTGGACAGTACTTAAAATGGACAGAGATGTCAGCAGAGAGCACTGTGTTCCAAAAAGAAAATAATTTCCTCTGTATTATTCAGCAGCTAATAATTACTGGAAGGATTAAGATTTTTTAATAGAAGTCATTTACAAATCTGTTTAACTTTCTGGCACCAGTTGATAAAAAAAAAAAAAAATAAATAAATAAATAACGTTTTCCACTGGAGTACCCATAAAAAAAAAAAAAAAAAAGAATTAGATATAGGCAATTATTGTAGACATGCCTTAGATAATGCCTGAAATGCTCAGATAGCTGTTGTATGAGGATCAAAGCAATCCCAGGCTTTAGCCCTCAAGTTGAGAAACAGATTCCTATTTTCATGACCTCTATGGAAATCTTTACAAAAAATCTTTCCAATTTACCTTTACAAGCTTTGTCTGCAAAGACACTTATGTTCCAGCCTGAATGGAAGATTTCTCGTATTGTTTGACTGAAGGTCACTCTTTTAAGTTAAAGTCCTTCTCTGTTAAAAAAAAAATAAAAAATAAAATCCTTGCCTGATCTGTCCAGAAAATCTGAATAATGGAAGGTTATCAGCTCACAGCTTTCGTCTATGAGATGCCATGAGCTAAAACAACTCTCGACGCATTTCAGGGGGGTTACCCCTTAGTCATAAGCCCAAGGGCTTATGATTAAGGGATAACCACCCCCCAAAATGCATGAAGAATTGTTCTTGTATCATGACGTCTTCTGCATTGTTTTAATGGACCCTAATAAAAGATTAAGTTTTACTGTGGGACCTCCAACTGAGCGCTGGGTTTCTTCCTTTCCCATGCATGTAATGTCTGTCTAAGAGCAATGTAGGGCAAAACAGAAAACACTGAGCTTGGGGGTATATGTAGCCTTCAAAGATTTTCTGCAAGGGGGGGGCTGAAGTGTATTACAGTGTATTGTACAAGCGGTAAAGTGATTGCATGTTCAAGTCCTCTAGTGTATAGAAGAAGTGAAGGGATGGCAATGCTAGGTGTATGTACAGCCAGTACAAGGCCATAAATTCTCTAGTGGTCTCGGGTAGGCCGGAATGGTCCTGTTACTGCCAGTAGGGAGGTGCCCTGTTCCAATGTAGAGAGGCACAAATGCATGTCAAGGAAAGAGCAGAAGAATGGAACGACACTCACCGCAGCTGGTATCTTCTGTCGTGTTCTTATCACATCGCGCAGGCTGGCGGGGAGGTAGTAGCAGATGCACCGGGGCGCCCAGAGCTCCCCGGTGCATCTGCTACTACCTCCCCGCCAGCCTTCTTGATGTAACAAAGACAGGACAGACGTCACCAGCTGCGGTAAGTGCCGTTCCATTCTTTCACTTTGTGTCAAATCCTCTAGTGTTTTGTCATTTATCACTTAAATAATAAATATAATTGACATGGTATTGCCATGTCGCAAACTGTCTGATATATTAAGATATCACAATGTTTATCCCGCACAGTAAACATTGTAAAAAGCAAATTTAAAAAACAACCAATAAAAACTACGGCTCACCATACAAAGCACAAGCCCTAATGCTGCTTTATTGAAAAATGTATATGGGGGTCAGAATATGGGCATACCAGACATTTCTTTTCTGTTTAAAGGGGTACTCTGGTGGAAAACGTTTTTTTTTCTTCTTTAAATCAACTGGTGCCAGAAAGATAAAACAGATTTGTAAATGACTTCTATTAAAAAAATCTTAATCCTTCCAGTACTTATTAGCTGCTGAAAGCCCATGAGTCCTGCACCCCCCCCCCCCCCAAATCAAAGTGATTGACAACTCTTCTTGTATGTGTTGGTACACAGAGAGCTGTCAGTCACTGTGCGTGGGCTGGGGTGGAAGGCTTCCTCTAGGGGATCTGACAGCTCGTGAACAGCTTTTATCTGAAAATACTGAATAAAGTCATAAAATACACATACAGTGTCCCATATCTCAACATGTCCCCCTCATTACATATCACCCTCACTAGACCTGACAGAGCGGGCATTGAATTAGTGAGAAATTCCATGTTTATGATTAACTCTTTTCCTTCATCATTTACATTTATATTTGTCTGCTTGATATCCCTGATAATCTTTGTTACTAAGGCTACATTTCCACACAACTCATTGTTGCCGTAATTTTTTACCGTTAAAAATTTTTTTTTAAATAAAAAAAATAAAAAAAAATGCCACAGAAAATACCCCCAAAACTGCCACTGCCCTGTCCAGCTTTTTTTTCCCCCTGCCATTATGTCTGCAATTATTTGAGCATTTAGCAGTTTTTCACTGGTGTTTTTCCATACAAAAGCGATCAAGAGTTGAAAAATGCCATTTCTTTCTTGGCTCCAATAGTACTCATCTATCTCCAGTAGCTCCCATAGAGTATGATTTGAGCAATGACATGCATATGTGATTCACTGCTTCATTCTAAGGCTAGGTTCACATTGGTGTTTGTATCAGACCCGTTAAAGGGGTACTCCACTGCCTCAGCGTTCAGAACATTTTGTTCCGAACACTGAGTGCGGGCAATGGGCCCGTGATGTCATGTCCACGCCCCTCGTGATGTCAAGCCACGCCCCTCAATTCAAGTCTATGGTAGGGGGGCGTGGCCGTGACGTCACGAGCCCCGTCGCCTGCACTCAGCATTTGGAGCAACGTGTTTAAGGTCCGAACGGCTCTTTTTTTTCTTTTCAAGCCAATCAGACCCTAAAACAGGTCGAGGGTGGGGGGTGTCCTAGCATCTGGAACCCCCACGATCAGATATCTGTGGTAAGGGGATCATTTAACAAGCTGGAATTACTCCTCACCTGAATGTACTGTGCCTTTTTGATTTTTATAGTTTGTGGTTTTCTTGGTTCACGTGTAGCCCCAGGCATGAGAGCTGCCACGTCTTCTGAAGAGCTTTCTAGTCATATCATTGCCGAACACCCAATCTAACAGCTGCTCTTCAATATCCTAATAAAACTCTAAGTTACCATATTATAGTCAAGTAGTTCCTCTACAAGCTGTATGAATTATGGATGACATTTTTACAACTTTTGGATCATTTAAGACTTGACCTGTATTTTGATTCCATATTTGAAAATCAAGACTTGTAAGGGGAAATTTGTGAAACAGCTTGAGGCGATGTTCACAAGCTGCAGGCAATTAAATCCCCCCCCCCCCCCCAAATCTCCATGTTGCCTGTAGACATCACAGCACAGATTTAATTTTTCAAAAGCACCTGCGATCTAATTGGTTGCTTTTGGTCATGGTGGAACATGTGACCGTTTTGTTGAAAAAACTGTTTTAATTATCTATTATACTTTTTCAGCTGGATGGGCTGTACAACTTTCTGTAAAACATATGCCCTATCCCCGAGATCTCCCACCCAGCACCCCTTCTCTCCTCCATGAATGATGCTGTATAGACCATGAAGCGGTGGCCGACACACCCCTTAATGCATCTCTATGGGAGAGCCGGAGTTACAGCGTTCATGTATCTCTTGCTCTCCCTTAGAGATACATGGAGGGGGCGTGTCGGCCACCGCTTTGTGCTGTGGTCAACACACTTCATCCATGAGGAGACGCGGTGCCAGGCAGGAGATTGTTGGGGGGGTCCAGTGGTCAGACCCCCCCCCCCACCCCACCCCACGATATGATACCTATCCCTTATCCTGCAAAGTTTTTTTTGGGATAGGGGATAAGATGTTTTTCGGCGGTGTACCCCTTCAAATTGTATCCCCTATTCACAGGATATGTGATCGGTGGGGATCAGATTGCTGTGAATCCACTGAAAACAATAATGGGGGTCAATCCCCTGTCACGATGCCGGCTGGCAGGAGGTGGATCCTCTGTGCCAGAGAGGGATTGGCGAGGACCGCGCTAGTGGACCGGTTCTAAGCCACTACAGGTTTTCACCAGAGCCCGCCGCAAAGCGGGATGGTCTTGCTGCGGCGGTAGTGACCAGGTCGTATCCACTAGCAACGGCTCACCTCTCTGACTGCTGAAGATACTGAAGATAGGCGAGGTACAAGGGAGTAGGCAGAAGCAAGGTCGGACGTAGCAGAAGGTCGAGGCAGGCAGCAAGGATCGTAGTCAGGGGCAACGGCAGGAGGTCAGGAACACGGGCTAGGAACAGACAAGGGAACGCTTTCACTAGGCACAAGGGCAACAAGATCCGGCCAGGGAGTGCAGGGGAAGTGAGGTAATATAGGGAAGTGCACAGGTGATCACACTAATTGGTAATTGGGAAGATTGGGCCAGGCACCAACATTGGTGCACTGGCCCTTTAAATTGCAGAGACCCGGCGCGCGCGCGCCCTAGGGAGTGGGGCCGCGCGCGCCGGGACAGGACCGACGGAGAGCGAGTCAGGTACGGGGACCGGGGTGCGCATCGCGAGCGGGCGCCACCCGCATCGCGAATCGCATCCCGGCTGGAGGCGGGACCGCAGCGCACCCGGTCAGTGGATCTGACCGGGGCGCTGCAGCAACGAGGATGAGGCGAGCGCTCCGGGGAGGAACGGGGACCCGGAGCGCTCGGCGTAACAGTACCCCCCCCTTGGGTCTCCCCCTCTTCTTGGGGCCAAAGAACCTGAGGAAAAAAAAGTCAATTTTTTCGTGATGAGGTCCGATGCACATTAGGAGGGGTTCTGTGCGGAAACGCATGAGACAGTCCAATCTTTTATTGTTAATACAAAAGATGTAGAGGGGTCTGGCGAGACTGGTCACAGGGACGTAGAACCTGTTGATAAGAGAGGCCAAAAAAAATTTTCCTGCAGATCCGGAATCCAAGGAGACCATAGTAGAGAAGGAGAAGGTAGAGGCAGATATCCGCACAGGCACAGTAAGGCGTGGAGAAGCAGAGTTGACATCAAGAACTGTGTCACCTTTGTGCGGAGTCAGCGTACGTCTTTCCAGGCGGGGAGGACGGATAGGACAATCCTTCAGGAAGTGTTCGGTACCGGCATAGTACAGGCAAAGATTCTCCATGCGGCGTAGTGTCCTCTCTAGAGGTGTCAAGCGAGACCGGTCAACTTGCATAGCCTCCGCGGCGGGAAGCACAGGAACGGATTGCAGAGGACCAGAGGAGAGAGGAGCCGGGGAGAAAAAACGCTTCGTGCGAACAAAGTCCATATCCAGGCGGAGCTCCAGACGCCATCCGGAAGAACGCATGTCAATGCGAGTGGCAAGATGAATGAGTTCATGTAGGTCAGCAGGAGTCTCTCGTGCGGCCAGAACATCTTTAATGTTGCTGGATAGGCCTTTTTTAAAGGTCGCGCAGAGAACCTCACTATTCCAGGACAACTCGTAAGCAAGAGCACGGAACTGAATGGCGTACTCGCCAACGGAAGAAACACCCTGTTCCAGGTTCAGCAGGGCAATCTCGGCAGAAGAAGCTCGGGCAGGCTCCTCGAAGACATCACGGGCCTCAGTGAAGAAGGACTGGACTGTGGCTGTGGCAGAATCATTGCGGTCCCCATCAAACTTGTCCGGCAGGGACAAGCAGGGGTTAAGAACGGCCGGTTGCTGCGGAGGAGTTGCAGGAGCCGGCGGAGGAGATGGTTGTTGCAGCTGTAGCTGTGACTGAAGTTGCTGTATCTGCGGCAGCAGCTGCTGTGACTGAAGTTGCTGTATCTGCGGCAGCAGCTGCTGTAACTGTGACTGAAGACGCTGTGTCTCGGAGATCAAGTATGCCAGCTGTTGATCTCGTTGGGCGATCTTTACGCCAAATTTGTCCGGCAGGGACAAGCAGGGGTTAGGAACGGCCGGTTGCTGCGGAGGAGTTGCAGGAGCCGGCGGAGGAGATGGTAGTTGCAGCTGTAGCTGTTGCTGTATCTGCAGCTGCTGTATCTGTGACTGAATACGCAGTGCCTCGGAGGTCAAGTATGCCAGCTGTTGATCTCGTTGGGCGATCTTTAAGGCTAGCTGGGTGACCAGTGTAGGATCTTCAGCGGGATCCATGGCCGGATCTACTGTCACGATGCCGGCTGGCAGGAGGTGGATCCTCTGTGCCAGAGAGGGATTGGCGAGGACCGCGCTAGTGGACCGGTTCTAAGCCACTACAGGTTTTCACCAGAGCCCGCCGCAAAGCGGGATGGTCTTGCTGCGGCGGTAGTGACCAGGTCGTATCCACTAGCAACGGCTCACCTCTCTGACTGCTGAAGATACTGAAGATAGGCGAGGTACAAGGGAGTAGGCAGAAGCAAGGTCGGACGTAGCAGAAGGTCGAGGCAGGCAGCAAGGATCGTAGTCAGGGGCAACGGCAGGAGGTCAGGAACACGGGCTAGGAACAGACAAGGGAACGCTTTCACTAGGCACAAGGGCAACAAGATCCGGCCAGGGAGTGCAGGGGAAGTGAGGTAATATAGGGAAGTGCACAGGTGATCACACTAATTGGTAATTGGGAAGATTGGGCCAGGCACCAACATGCACTGGCCCTTTAAATTGCAGAGACCCGGCGCGCGCGCGCCCTAGGGAGCGGGGCCGCGCGCGCCGGGACAGGACCGACGGAGAGCGAGTCAGGTACGGGGACCGGGGTGCGCATCGCGAGCGGGCGCCACCCGCATCGCGAATCGCATCCCGGCTGGAGGCGGGACCGCAGCGCACCCGGTCAGTGGATCTGACCGGGGCGCTGCAGCAACGAGGATGAGGCGAGCGCTCCGGGGAGGAACGGGGACCCGGAGCGCTCGGCGTAACATCCCCCTCCCCAAATGAAAGGCTCCGCAGTGTGCGCTGTTCCGTTTATTGTCTATGGGATTTATGAACATACTGTAGCTGACTTCAGTGCTTAGCAAAGTTTAATTACCGCAGAAAATATCACTCCTATGCGATTCAGTAATTTATAAAAAGGAATAAAACATGTTTTCTTTTTAAACAGGTGACGTCTTCATCCTCGTCTTCAGCATCGACAACCGAGACTCCTTCGACGAAGTGAAGAGGCTGAGAAAGCAGATCCTTGAAGTCAAGTCTTGCGTTAAGAACAAAACAAAAGAAACTGGAGAGTTTCCCATGATGATCTGCGGAAACAAAATCGATTGCGGGGAACACCACCGCAAGGTACGGGCCGAAGAGGCTGAGCGTCTCGCTTCCGGGGATGAAAATTGTGATTACTTCGAGATCTCGGCCAAGAAGAATATAAATGTGGATAAAATGTTCCAAGTCCTCTTCAGCATGGCCAAGCTTCCCAATGAAATGAGTCCCGCTCTTCATCGCAAAATCTCAATGCAGTACGGAGACTCCTTCCAGCAGAAGTCTTTTAGGTTAAGAAGGTTTAAGGAAATGGATGCCTATGGCATGATCTCCCCATCTGCTAGGCGCCCTAGTGTCAACAGTGATCTCAAATACATAAAGGCCAAAGTGCTCGGAGAAGGTCAAGGACGTGACAGAGAGAAGTGCTCAATACAATGAGTTGATTTTTTAGGCATTGACTATGACAAAGTGCCTTCAAGCTTGCCAGGATCCAAGGGATAAGGATTCACAACTCCATATCCTGCGGCTTCAGATAGGACTATATATAATATCAAAGTTGTAGAACAAAGACGTAATGAAGACTAGATGTAGAGCAGTGGTCTCAAACTGTGGCCCTCCATATGCAGGGCTGGTGCGAGGATTTTTACCACCCTAGACACAAGATAATTTTGCCGCCCCCCCCCCCCCCCAATTTTGACTTCACCCATTTGCCCGCCGTTTGACATGCCACAATTTACTTCTGAGGTGACAGCCCCCTCATGTAATTAGCTTACAATTGCGGTGACACACTGTAACAAACCTCCTCCTCATGCTGCTGAGTGGTTCGGATGCTGGTTGTCTAACTTTCTTGCGGCAGGCAGAACGGCGCCCCTCATCAACAGGGCGCTGTAGGCAGCCGCCTATTTTGCCTAAAGGCAGAGCCGGCCCTTATCCATATGTTGCAAAACTTCAACTCCCAGCATGCCCGGACAGCCGTTGGCTGTCCGGGCATGCTGGGAGTTGAAGTTTTGCCACATATAGAGGGCCCAAGTTTGAGACCACTGATGTAGAGTGTGCTGAACTGAATAACTTCCGAAATAATGAATTTCAGGTCCTTTTGTGCCACATTTCTCTTTACACGAGTGATGAAAATAACAAATTTACCGTAATGGACAACTGTAAAAATTTACTTAATATTAAGACTTCTAAGGTCAATTTTAATCCAAAAACTGACTCCGAAACACGAAGGTAAATTAACATGAAGGATATCTTCCGGCCTAATATTGATGTTGCACCTAATGCTCTTAGCTGCGGAGAAAACAAACAAACAGATAATAGACATTTCCATAAGTATTCCAAATTGTATTCATTGTTTTTTTTATGGTTTAGTATGGTTCAATGAGCTTTAAAATGATCCACTTAATTGTTTAGTCAACTGCATGTGGCTAGGTATTAAGTGTGCACCTACTGTATAGACTATAAGGTTGATGTGAAGAAAACGTTCGAAATCTCTACTGAGACCCGCAAAATGTTTGTGATTTACTCTTATTATTCTTTGTCTTTTTTTTCCTTCTTTCACTCTTTCTGAATTATTTATGAGAACTGTTAAATAAAAAAAAAGATATTCCTCTTCAGATTGGAGTAGCTGCTGTCCTATGAGATAAAAGAGAACACGGATCATCCATTTTCATGAATTTTTAGCCTAATGTATTAGAAAATACCAGATTGCCTTTATGTCTTTTGCTTAATTGTGTTTAAAGGGCACCTCTCATCAAATAAACTTTTGATATATTTTAGATTAATGAATGTTGAATAACTTTCCAATAGCATGTTAATGAAAAATATGCTTCTTTCTATTGTATTTTTCCCGATCAGTCCTGTCAGCAAGCATTTCTGACTCAGGCTGGAGTCCTAAACACTCAGAGCTGCCAGCCTGCTTTGTTCACAGCCAAACAGGCTGTGAACAAAGCAGGCTGGCAGCTCTGAGTGTTCTCCTTTGTGAACAAAGCAGACTGGCAGCTCGTAGTGTTTAGGACTCCAGCATTAGTCTGAAATGCTTGCTGCCAGGACTGGTAGGGAGACCCCTAGTGGTCATTTCTTCAAAGCGGAAGATTAAATATAAAGAAGCATATTTTTTAATAAAATGCAATTGTGAAGTTATTCTGTATACATTAATCTATAATATATCAAAAGTTTTTTTGATGAGAGGTACCCTTTAAAACATTACATTACATTAGCCTCAAATACCAACATACACATAACTAAAATTTAGTAATACTGGTTTACTTTAAATTTGATACTTAGAATAGGGGATAAGATGTCTGATTGCAGGGGTCCGGCCGATGGAACCCTCTGCGATCTCCGGTGCGGCAGCACCCCAGTCAACTGATGCATGGGTGCACGGAGCGAACTTCGCTCTGTGCCGAATGACAGGCGACCACAGCTATCATGCCCCCTCCATTCATGACTATGGGAAGAGGTGTGATGGCTATGTACTAGCCATCATGCCCCCTCCCATAGACATGAATGGAGGGGGCGGGTGTGACGCCACAGACATGGGAGCTCCAAGCTTCCGTGTTCATGAACGCTGCTGGCCCATAGATCGTGGGGGTCCTTTGGATAAGGGATAATATGTCTAGGGGCAGAGTACCCTTTAAAGAAGTTGGCCAGGAACAGAAAACTACCCTTTCTGCTCCCCAACGCTCTACTTCATCTCCTTTGTCATCTCGGAAGCAAACTGTTTTAAGAGGAGGCAGGTGCCAGTCACCACGATCATTATATGTGTGCAAAACCATGCCCTCACGCAATGTCCAATAGCTGCAGGATGTTACAAATGTTGAGGCAACATTGTGAAGCTATTGGATATCGCGTGCGAATATGGTTTCCCCAAATCTCAGAATGATATACTGAGATGGCCATGGAGCAAAAAAGTTAGGACCTTTTCTGTTCCTCACACAACAACTTTAAAGGGGTTTTCCCCACAACAAGATAGGTTATAAATGTCTTATCGCTGGGGTCCCCATTGGTGGGACCTCCACCAATCACAAAATGGATGTTCACCTCAGTATAGAGAACTGAGAATGGAGTGATAAGCCTGCGCAGTGTTGCTTGAGATAAATTCTATGGATATAAAAGGACAGTGAAGTAAAGTAGTTGGCTGTGATGTCAAATAGATAGGCATTGAATGGGGAGCCAGGGTCTATTCTTGACTGCCATTCAAACTCTTCATCAATGAATCTCACAGGACCCCAATTCTAGTGATCAGTGGGAGATCCAGCAGTAGGACTCCAGTGATGGGACATTTATCGTAAGTAATGTCCATTGTGGGAATACTCCTTTAAAGAGTAGTTTAGTCTGTGTACTCCCTAGCAAGTACACACCATGCTCATATGGTTTGGACAACTTTTTAGTAATGTGAATGGGGACCTTAACTCTCAAACATAGATGATCAAGACCACCCTTCTTCTCCAAATGGAGTAGATAGTTCGTCACTGTCCTTAGATACCAAAAAAAGAGGTTGATGACTTCATTGTTCGTGTGGCTCTTTGCTTCCCTTATTTGTTGGGTGCACCTCCCCCTATTACATGGGCAGATGTGGGGGCAGACAAATAATGTCTGCTCCATGAGCATTTGCTTGTTTGTCGGCTGATCCTAGTCCTTTTACTGTCATGTTCGGCCAATAGTCACCCCTTGTTTGTTAGAGCCAAAAGTCTTCCATCCAAAGTACCATATTTATCGGCGCATAACACGCATTTATTAAGCAAACATCTTTAGCTTAATGTCTATCTGCATGTTATATGCCAATAAACTCTTTCTGGCCCTGCAAAAGCCGCTGTTCAATGATTTAAAGCGTCCGCTGTCCTGGGGCATGCTCCTGCAGGCTGCGGCGGCGTCCTGCGCTGTCGCTGTGTGCTGACTAGGGACATCCTCAACCCAACATCACTCGTCATAATGCAGTGCACAGGATGCTGCCACTGCCTGCAGGAGCACGCACCTGGACAGGTAAATATGAAAGCCGGGGATGGGGAGGGAATCGGGGGGCGGCGGGACTCTGACCCCGGAGAAGCCGCTGCAGTTACTGCAGAGGCTTTTGCACGGCCAGAGTTTATCGGGGTAAACGCGCACCTAAACGCACCCTCATTTTAATAAGGATATTTGGGTAAAAAAAATTTCCTTGGAAAAATGAGGGTGCATAGGCCGGTGCGTGGTATACCCCGATAAATATGGTAATAACTACAGTGGTCCCTCAAGTTACGCTATAAATTTCTTCCAGAATGGCCATCATATATTGAGACCATAACTCTAAGGAAACCTGGTAATTGGTTCTAAGGACCCAAAATGTCACCTAAATATAAGAAAAAGTGAGGATTAAAGAAAAATAAGTAGATAACTAAAATAGATAAAGCAAATCCTGACATATAAAAGTAAGAGAGATCTGCTGGGAGCTGTAATCACTGTCTATGTAGAGGACAGGAGCTTCCTCACGGTCCTGTACAGTACACACAATGTCCTAAAAAAAGTAACATGGAGTCGCCCTCACCTGGTGTTCAAGGGAGCAGCTCACTGTGGCACAGGTAAAGAGTGCAGAACATGTAATACCTCCCTGTACTGTAGGGGGCGCTACCAGACAATGAGTCAGTGCATACACTTCAGTAATACAGGTGTTTTACCAGTGAATGCCCATTCTGATTGGTCGGTTCTTCCGGCCATTGACACGTTTCACAGATCTGGACTGTCCGTACATTGTATGTTGAGTCTGGTTTATGTTACAATGGTCCAGAAAAGACCATTATATGTTGTAAATATTGTAACCTGAGACCACTGTAAGTTGGAGGACCACTGTACTATGATTTAATAGCAGGCATCTTTAATTCCAAAAACGGTGAAGAAGGTGAGAAAGATGTTAAAATCTGAAATGAAAATGTCTGGGGCTTATTTCCTCTGTTATTTTATCTTGCAAAGTTTTGGGGTACGTTCACACGAGACGATTTCCGTAGCGTATTTCGCTGCGGATCTGTCGCTGAAGGACCCTCTGTATTCTGCCTTCACATGTGCCTGCTCGTAGCGGCAATACACAGTGCGATGTGCGCATGCACAGTATACTCACACATCGCGGCAGCTCTCGGCCTGGCTCATAGAGCAGGGGGAGCGGCTGTGATGTGCGCGAGTATACCACGCATGCGCGGCGACTCGCACATCGTTTCAGTGTGTCTGCACGTAGCAGCGTTTTGCCGCTACGAGCAGGCACATGGGAAGGTAGAATACAGAGGGTCTTCAGCGGCGGATCCGTAGCGTAAAGTACGCTGTGGATCCGCTCGTGTGAACGTAGCCTTAGAGTAAAGTTCGAACAGCTGAAAGAGTCCATAAAATTTATCATAAAACTCATATAATCACGAAATTCTGCTCTATGTCCAATGCACCATTGCGTCAGCCCACAGTCTCTGGTGCAGTGTTTTCCAACCAGCGTGCCTCCAGCTGTTGCAATACTACAACTCCCAGCATGCCCGGACAGCCAAAGGCTGTCCGGGCATGCTGGGAGTTGTAGTTTTGCAACAGCTGGAAGCATCCTGGTTGGGAAACACTGCTCTAGTGGTCTCCAGTGATATCCAAACAGTGGACCTTCAGATGTGGCAAAACCACTATTGTCCTAGTCCTGGATTTGGAGCTACGGTATTCTCCGTGCCCATTTAGAAGTTTGCAGATGAATGATTTACATGTCTTTATGCTTCCTTGTATAATAATCCTTTGTACAGCTTCCATTTACATTTTATTCTATATGCCTGATTAAATTGAATGTTCTCGAAACATTTATTATGTATGTGAATGAATTTATGGAACAGAAACCGGGAATAATCAAGCGTGTTTTATATGAATGTCAAGCTAAAATGCACAGTGTTAAAGGGGTATTCCAGGGGGGAAAAAAACTTTTTTTTATGTATATATATATATATATCAACTGGCTCCAGAAAGTTGAACAGATTTGTAAATTACTTCTATTAAAAAATCTTAATCCTTCCAATAATTATCAGCTGCTGAAGTTGAGTTGTTCTTTTCTGTCTGGCAACAGTGCTCTCTGCTGACATCTCTGCTTGTCTCAGGAACTGCACAGAGTAGAAGAGGTTTGCTATGGGGATTTGTTTCTACTCTGGACAGTTCCCGAGACAGGTGTCATCAGAGAGCACTTAGACAGAAAAGAACAACTCAACTGCAGCAGCTCATAAGTACTGAAAGGATTAAGATGTATTAATAGAAGTAATTTACATATCTGTTTAACTTTTTGGAGCCAATTGACATATATATATATATATATATATATATATATATATATATATATACATATATATATAAAAGTTTTTCCTGGATAACTCCTTTAATTCCCTGTAAAGGGAAACTTTGGTTAAAGGGGTTGTGCGCTGCCCTGCAGTTCGGAGCTCCGCTCACAGCGTCCGGAAGTTCATTACTCCGAACACTGTGTGCGGGCTTCCGTGTTCGCAGCCACCGGGCGTGACGTCATGCCCGGCCCCTTCGTGACGTCTCGCCCGCCAACTCGTGACGTCACGCCCGCCCCCTCAACGAAAGTCTATGGGAAGGGGGCGCAACCCACCAAAACGGGCGCTAACCACCACCAGATAAAAAAGCACTTACAAACTACCTGTGGACAGCATTATTAAAGAGTCACATAATTGTCGCAAGGATTAAAAAGTCGCACAAAAAGTCGCCGAAAAACACCATACTAAGTCCTGTGATAAATTAGGTGCAGGTACACAGTTTCCACCACATGAATTAATGGAGTAAAAAGACGTTCACCTACTCCACTTTTCATAAATACCCCCCAATGTTTTCAAATAAACTGGTGCCAGAAAGTTAAACAGATTAGTAAGTTACTTCTGTTTAAAAATCTTAATCCTTCCAGTACTTATCAGCTGCTGTATACTACAGAGAAAGTTATGTAGTTCTTTTCTGTCTGACCCCAGTGCTCTCTGCTGACACCTCTGTCCATGTCAGGAACTGTCCAGAGTAGGAGCAAATCCATAGCAAACATCTCCTGCTCTGGACAGTTCCTGACATGGACAGAGGTGTCAGTAGAGAGCACATCCTGTGAACACAGCAGTTTCAGTGTGTGAAGTTGTCGGGTGTGTTTCTCCTTTGAGCTCCAGACTTCCACACAGAGAGAAGCAGCGTTTTTCATCTGCCTTCCCAGGGGTGTGGCAGGCCCCTGGTGAGATCTTTCCTGCATGGAGCCAAGGGAGTCTCCGGCTTCTACCTCTCGTTCCCGGCTGGCGAGAGGGGGGAAGATAGTGTTTACAGCCGGTTCCAGGGTTGGGGTGAGGCGTTCCAGCAGGGCCCGCAGAAATGTGGTGCCCACTTCCCCGACCAGATTAGAGGGACGTAAGGCAACAACAAAGACCAGCGGTCCTTCTGCTACCCCGGAACCCCAGCAGTGGGGGACACAGGGACCAAGGGAGTCATTGGTGAACTATGGCTCAAGGATACAAGCCAAGATGGCGGAGTACGAAGAGCTGGGCAGGAAAGCTGAGGAGCCTGAGAGAGGACCTGAGATTTGCTACCAGGCTGACCAGGGCCCTACAGGTAAGAGACAGAAGTTCACTGCCCAGGTGCGGGCTCTGAAGTTAGAGGTGGCGGAGGTGGAGGAGGCCAAAAGAAAAATCTCTGAGGGGGCAGGATTCCTAAAAGAAAAACTTATTAATGAGGAGAGATTCAAAGAAAGGAAATATGGTGCAGGCTGCCCTCAGGAGAGCAGTGAGGAGGAGGGAGGGGAAGAAGATGGCGGAGAGTCGGCTGTGGGAAGTGAAATGGATGCCCCCCCTAGTGTGTGTGACCCCCAGTCCCCCCAAGATAGCTACCCTGAGTCCGCCCAGGTGGCGCTACCCTCCAGTGATGGGGAGACAGAGGAGAGCGGTGAGGAGGAGCTGGCCAGTGGGGGTTTGCTGCATGCCATTATACAGCAGGAGTCCCCTACCCGTATGGATGATTTTGCCTTTGGTGAGGATCTCGGTAAAGATGATCTGGTGAAGAAAAGGCAGAAGGTTCAGGAGACTGTGACTTATGTGTTTCGTCCTTTCCAGCAGTCGGAGCCAGCTGTAAAGTTCGTACAGTAACCCCCCGATATGCGATGGCCCCGACATATGATAACATCGACATACGATGCTTTTATATGTCGGGGCCATCGCATTAACTGCTATCCGACAGTGCAAAATGCTTAAGCTGCTGTCGGATAGCAGTTTAAGCATCTTGGGCAGGTTCGCTTACCTATTCCCGCTGCTCCGGGTCCACTTCGCGATCCTCCGGTGTCTCCTGCATCTTCTCCAGGGTCCGGGCCTCGCTTTCCGGCATCGTTATTACGTCACAACGCACACTGCGCCGGCGCAGCAGCGTAATAACGTCCCCAGAAAGTGAGGCCCGGACCCTGCAGAAGATGCGGAAGAAGCCGGAGGATCGCGAAGAAGACACCGGAGCAGCGGGACAGCATTGGGAGCGGTGAGGACCTGGTCCGGAGCGGCGGGGACAGGTTAGTACAGCTTCCTATTCTTTACATTGCACAGATCCCTCAACATACGATGGATTCGACAAACGATGGGTCGTTTGGAACAAATTACCATCGTATGTTGAGGGACCACTGTATTGTACTCACAGTTCGCCGCCTCCCTCAGTCCTGGTGCGCACCCGCAGTGGCGGGGAGCCGTACTCAGTTACCAGCTTCTAAGCGCACTGGTGAGCGAGTGGCGCTGGCGTCCTATTTATCTTCCGCTTCCGGGCTGGATTACGGAGTCGAGCGGTGACCTCACTTCCGATTGACGCGCATCACAGGAGGAGTGTACCGAGTCCCGCGATGTAGCCGGGAGGTGTGTCACCACTCAGGATTAACTCCCTCCATCCCGGTGCGGAGATTAAAGCTATGCTACGGTGAGCTGTACATAGACATGGCTTATAGGCTAACAAAACCACACATCTAGAGTAATAGTTATGGCTAAAACAAAAAGCATCCGTGTTCCTCTGGCACCTAATAGACGTCAGATACGAACATAGCCCGTTTGTCTCAAAAATTATGTGGAGCCATAGGGACTACCAGTCCCAGACTCCACAATTAACAACACTATTATTATAACTGGGGGGGCAAGATTATCCAAAAGCAAAATCAATATAAAAATATATACCTAAAGTTAGAAAATAGGAGAGCAATATCGGATAAGGACGGACTTATGTATTGCAGTCATAGAGGCAACGCATGAAAAATACATAAATTATATATAAAAAATATATGGCTATACATGGTCACAGCTCAGTCACCCCTCAATAAGGGTAGACCGTCCACCATCTCAGGTATGATATGTCCAAACTATGGGGCCACTCTGTACCAATTAAATGGTTGTTAGACCCCAAGTATGGGATAGTTGTATATGGTACTGGGGTAAAGAGACCACTGGGAGGATCCAATTGGGTAGTCTATTTAAGTGGGTGTGGGGACATAAGCGGGGGCCTAGGGAGCCTATCAAATACCTACAGGCCCTATCTCTTGGTCCCTATGCCTAGGCGGGGTGGCTGCCCTAAAAAGGGCGGTCCCGCTCTGGAACCTAGACTAGTTGACCCTATTACACCCTTCTCTAGAGGGGTAGACTAGCTCAAGGGCTGACTACAGCCCCCCCTAACTACCTGTACTACCCCCCTTAAGTGTTGGAATCCTCCCATAAAAATTTACAAGAAACTGGTAAAGCATAGCTGTTCATTCAACCCTGATGGTGTGGCGGTCTGCAGCAGGTAAATCTACCATGTCTCTTTTTGTAAAAGTGTTTGATCTAAATCTAAAGGGCTAATACTTTCTAACCTTTCTAATACTTTCTAACCCAAAAAAGCTCAGATTGGTTATGTCTCCGCCGTGTACTTCATTAATATGTCTAGCAAGGGCTGTATCTTTTTTATTCCGTACATCGCCCACATGCTCGAGCACCCTTTTTCTTAATTCCTGTATAGTTTTTCCTACGTAGGTCAGGCTGCAAGAGCATCCAGCGGCATATATAACTGCTTTTGTACTGCAGTTAATAAATGTTTTAATCCTGTATATCTTGTTTGTGATCTTAGTTGTAATAGATTGTCTCTTTTGCATATACTTACAGGCTCGACAATGTCTGCACTTATGGGATCCCAGTATTTTTGAGACAAACGTGCTATGTTCGTATCTGACGTCTATTTGGTAACAGAGGAACACGGATGCTTTTTGTTTTAGCCATAACTATTACTCTAGATGTGTGGTTTTGTTTTGCCTATAAGCCATGTCTATGTACAGCTCACCGTAGCATAGCTTTAATCTCTGCACCGGGATGGAGGGAGTTAATCCTGAGTGGTGACACACCTCCCGGCTACATCGCGGGACTTGGTACACTCCTCCTGTGATGCGCGTCAACCGGAAGTGAGGTCACCGCTCGACTCCGTAATCCAGCCCGGAAGCGGAAGATAAATAGGACGCCAGTGCCACTAGCTCACCAGTGCGCTTAGAAGCCGGTAACCGAGTACGGCTCCCCGCCACTGCGGGTGCGCACCAGGACTGAGCGAGGCGGCGAACTGTGAGTACAATACGTATTTTTCCGTTTCAGGTTCTGGCCGCTATTTGCTGTAGAAATAGAGCTGACACAGGCTCTGTATGTCTTTTTCTTGCAGGTCTAAATAAGATCACAGGATCCGGCCGGACAGTGTTTGCTGTGCTTTTTACCCCACAAGAAGTGGGGTGCTCTGATTTATGTGCCAATATTGTCCATAGCAGGGGTTGTGTAGTATCAACAGCCCCTGCCTACATTTCTTTACAGGTGTTGGAGACAAATAGTCTCACCTATATGTATTCCTTTAACCCCTGAGGAAGTCCCCCCTATAAAGAGGGATGGAAACACGTCGGGTTTGTTGGGACATGTGTATAACACACCTTGGTTAATTACAGGCACTATATTAACAGTTAGTATATGGTATGTGTTATTGAGTGGACAAATGCTACAATTAGTCCACCACCGCTGACAGATACATGTTTAATTTATTTTAATGAATATATTAAAAGCTATATTTTATTCACTTCCCTGAATTTTCTAATATCTTAGTGACTGGAAGCAATCTATTATTGGGGAATAGATACCCGTATTCTATCTATATTATTCCAGCTGTAAAGTTGGTTCAGACTGCTGGGCTCCCCAAACTGCCAGTCCCCGTTTCTGTGGTGAAGCGGGGCCAGAAAGGGGGGTACAGCATGGCGTCCAAGAAGGCAGAGGATGCTATTGGGCTTAAGGTGGGCAGCCCTGGTGCTGTGAGACCACCCAGGGTGGTGGGGGGCGTGTCCAGGCACCAGGAGCAAGCTATGCTACTGTTTGCTCGGTGAGCGGTTCCCCGGGTGTTGCTGGCACTGCGGGGCACTTCCCTGTGAGGGGGGAGTGTCCAGATAAGTGATATGTCTGTGTGCTTAGGGGGCGGTCCCCCGAGTGCCGTGGACATTACCGGCGCTGCAGGGCACTCCTCTGTAAGGGGGGGGGGTGAGTGTCCAGGCGTCGGGAGCGGAATACGGTTGGTCTGTGGGTGCTGCGGGGCACTCTCCTGTGAGGTGGGAGAGTGTCCGAGCGCCAGTGCCAGCTGCAGATCCCGTGCAGTCGGGCAGTCATGGTGATGGCGTTGTGAGAGGAGCTGGGGTGCGCTCGGAGGGGAGTAGTAGTGGTATGAATACAAAGTCTGGTATGGATGATGAGAATTGTGGTGTGGATGTTGGTAGGTGTAGTGGTGTGAATGGTGGTCCTGGGTCTGAGTCTGGGTCTGGTTCGGCTGCCCCCCAGTAGTGACTGCTCCTAGGAGCTATGCTCATGTCGCTGCCGGGGGGTCCCCCTCTCCATCCGGCCCCAGGGGTAACTTGCAGCAGCGCCTCCTGGAGGCTCTACGTAGGGGCGACAGGTAAATCCAGGTAGAGGGAAGGGGTGAGGTCGACCTGTCTTTCTGGATAGAGAGGCACGGTTTGGGGGCATTCCAAGAGCAGAATGGGGAGGTGGTCTGTTCCCTCCCGACACCCGGGCAGAACAATAACCGTAGGAACGTGGTCTGTCTGATTAGGAGGAGCGAGGGGCAAGGATGTGTGCCCGCCTCGTGCTAAAGTGGTTGAGCTACTCCTCCAGATGGAATTCAGGGCGAGTGACATCTTTGCCGTGATTCACCCCTACGGGTCGTCTGAATTTGACATCAGTTTTGTTCGACCGGGGGGTCTCGAACTCTTCTGGTCGAACTACAAAGTGGCGAAGAATGAGCCCAGCTGGCGGGATTTTGCCGTAAAGGCTATTTCCCGTCAGAACTCAGTCAAGAAAGTGACTGTTTTGATTCGTAACAAGTCACTCTCCTGCTATGACATCATGACCTGGCTGGGACGGTATGGGGATGTGACGGACATGCCCAAGAAAAATCTAGATGAGCACGGGATCTGGTCCGGGGCCTGGACGTTTTCCGTCAAACTCAAGCGTTCAGGTAGTACAGTTGCCCACATTCCGTCAGCTGCCTTCCTTGGACGTGACAGGATCCAGGTCTTTTACCAGGGGCAGCCTAAGGTCTGTCACAGGTACGGTAGCCCCACCCATTTTAGCGCAGCCTGTACTGTACAGGTTTGTGCTTTGTGTGTTGGGGTGGGTCATCTGGCCGCATCCTGCAGACAGATCCGGTGCCACCTGTGTGGTGTCCTCGGGCACCTTTTCAGCCGTTGTCCGAGTGCCTTCGCCCGTGCTGCGGCTGCTCCGGCCGGGGAGAGCTGTGAAGTTGCCCCGGCTGGGGAGGGTACGAGCAGGGATGGGGGCATAACAGGGCTAGTGACGAGGAAAAAGGGCCCCGCCAAACTAAGGCGGGAGGAAAATCATAGGAGGAGTAGGGAGCTGGAGAGTGCCCAGGTGACTAGGGTAGCTCTGGCCCCTGCTCTTGAAGCTGGCCCTGTAACCACTGAAGCCCTGGGGGAGAACGTGCTGGATGAGGAGATCAGGAGGCTGCGCAGAGAGGAAGGCAACATGGCCAACCCTTCTGATTCCTCCCACTATTAAAGTGTGGATTAGGAGAGTGGGGAAAGGACAAAAAAGAAAGACAAGGGCAAAAGGAAAGGGAGAAAGAAGAGGTCGGAGCCCTCTGTTAAGCCTTGTACTACGGACCAGGTCCAAAACGGAAGCCTGACTGCCCCCCCCCCTCTGATTGACCTGTCAAACCGGTACCTCGTCCTTGATACCATCTCCTCCCCCTCCTTGGACGGGGAAGGTGAGGGCGGGGTGCCTTGGGTGAGAGAGCCTCTGGGGAACTGGGCCCTGTCCTGCGGAAGAACCTTCCTCGGAGGGCAGGGCTAGACTGGGGCCGGGCGGAGACGGGGACCACATGGACCAATCAGAGTCTAAGAAAAGGTCCAAAAGGGGTCCTGCCTTTTCCTCTTCTTCAGGGGATGAGGGGGCGAAAAAGAAGGGGAAGCAGAAGTAAAGGTGTGGCCGTCTAACTCAATCACCTATGATGGCGGCACTCACCCCACTGACGCTGGCATCTATTAATTGTGCCAGTATAAAGTCTGATACGGCTAGATTCGCAGCCATCGATTTTCTCGGCCGTGTTGAAGCCGATATTTTCTTTTTACAGGAGACCAGGTTGTCAGATCTAGCCTCTCTGGTGAAAGCCAGAAGAGAGTGGAGGTGCGGGCCCTCCCATTGGTCTCTTGTGGCTGAGCCGTATTGAGTTAGACATGGGGAGGTGCCTGATCTTAGATGTAGTATGAAGGGACAAGAGCTCCGGCTCATAAACATCTATGCCCCACAAACTAAGCTGGGCCATAAAAATCTTTTTATGAGGATTAAGCCCTTCCTTTTTACAAGCCGGCAGGTGATCTTTGGAGGGGACTTCAATAATGTCACGAGGTCCCAAGATAGGGGAGGCTCCAATGGTCCGCTGGATTGCGATAGTGTGGCCCTTAATAATATAGTTAGGGAAGCTCGCCTAGAGGACGCCCACATCCGGAGCCCCTCAGGCCACGCGAGTTTCACCTATCATCGAGGTAACCGCAGCAGGTCTAGGATAGACAGGTTTTATTTGAAGGAGGAAGCCGTCTCTTCCGCAGTCTCCGTGGTTGAGGCGGAGTTCTCCGATCACTGTATGATTTTGTTTTCCTTGAATGTTTCAGAGACCCCCCAGATGGGTAAAGGTTATTGGAAGCTGAATTCGTCCCTTCTGGAGGAAGCGGAGATAACATAGTCCTTTGAGGATTTTCTTCAGTCAGGTACCTTTGCTGGCCCTTTGTAGTAGCAAGTCAGAGTGGTGGGAGATATTCAAGAAGCGGGTTGCGGGGTTCTTCCGCCAGCTCTCGAGCCTCAGGTCCCTGAACAGTTATCGCTTGTATCAGAGTCTGAGGAGAAAATTCGAGCTTCTTGTCTCGACTGAAGGTAGTCGTGATGATATCTCCAGAGTGAAGTCCTTGCTGATGAGGTGTCAGTACGATAGGCACGCATCTTTGGTTTTTGAGAGGGATTACAGGAAGTACCGCTCGCCTGACCCTTACAGGAAATGCAAGATGTCAGTGAGTAGTAAAGTAGTCTCAGGGCTGGTTGATAGTACGGGATCCCTGAATCGGTCCAGATCAGGGATCCTGGAGGTCGTCAGATCCTTCTACTTGCACCTCTTGGGGAGGAAGGATCTAGATCGAGACAGGATGTCGGCTTTCCTGGCTGAAACCATTCCTGAGCCAGGGGTAGACCCTTCTCTTGATGTTTTGGCAGAAGATATCAGGGAAGAGGAAGTGAGACTGGCGATCGAGGGGCTCGCCCCCAAGAAGTCGACAGGTCCGGATGGCTTAACATCCGAGTGGTATAAGACCCTTAAGGAGTCTTTAGCTCCCCTCTTGACCAAGGTATTCAATGAGTGTCTCTCCTCGGGCACTCTGCCAAAGTCAATGAGGAGGTCAGCCCTGATTCTTCTCTCAAAAGGTAAGGATCCTAGCCGGATTGAGAATTGGAGGCCCATAACTCTTCTCAATACGGACAGGAAGCTTCTGGCCAAGATACTGTTTAATCGGTTGGTGAAGTTTGCACCCCGGCTCCTTTCGGGGGCTCAGCACTGCTCTGTTCCAGGCCGAAGCACCTTAAGTGCTGTCCTCTGTGTCAGGTAGGCAGTGGAGCGGAGTAGTGCGGGTCTCTGGAAGGGGTACCTACTGTCCTTGGATCAGGCCAAAGCATTTGATCGGGTGAACCACGAGTACCTCTGGTCCGTCCTCCTGAGAAATGGCTTACCGTGTACTTTTGTAAATTGGCTTAAGATCTTATATGCAGGGGCAGAGAGTTTCCCGCTGGTGAATGGGTGGTCTGGCCGCACTTTTGAGGTGGGGTGCGGAGTCCCTCATGGTTGTCCTTTGAGCCCGCTTTTATACGTGTTCACGATTGATCCCTTCGTCCGGAGGGTAGATTGTGGGCCGTTGGCGGGAGTCGGGATGAGTCTGGCGGAGCTGGATGTCACCCAGAGAGTGGTGGCGTATGCTGATTATGTCACTATTTTCATCTCTTCGAGGGAGGAGGTCAATGTGGTGATGTCGGAGGTGGACCACTACTCGGAGGCATCCGGGTCCAAGATCAACCAGGATAAGTGTGAAAGTCTCTGGCTGGGAGGGGGGGATCCCACGTTTGATCTCCTGGACACCCTCCCAGGGCCCCAAGACTCAGCAAAAATTCTGGGCATCACATTCGGCCAGGATGATCATCCCACCAAAAACTGGGACGGTAAGCTCCAGGATGCCACTCGGAGGGTGAACCAGTGGAAGGATTGGTCTATGACCCTCAGGGAAAGGGTACACCTGATCAAATCGTACCTGCTCCCCTTGTTTATCTATCTGGGCAGCGTATGTATCTTGCCAGAGGCTTACTACACTAGGTTTTACAGCCTGTTTTTCCAACTGTTATGGGGGAACAGGTTGAACCTAGTCAAGAGGGAGGTTACGTACCGCACGAGGAGGCTAGGAGGGTTTTTTTCTATGGTAAATCCTGTGGTGTTCTTAACCAACACCTTCTTGAAAGCTAACATCTCGAACCTCTGGAAGGAGAGGGCTCCTCCATGGGTACTCTCCTGCAGGGAGTGGTTTTGGCCTTTCTTCCAGGAATGGGAGAGACGAGGGCAAGTGAAGGACCTCCGTACGCCCTATGAATATCTTCCGGCTTACGCTATCCCGACTCTGAAGGCTATACGTCAGTGGGGTCTGGGAGTGTGGGAGATCAGGACCCAGTCAAGATAGTTCCTTGACAAACGGGTTCTGTTGACCCACTTCTAGAAGCCTCTGGCGCTCAGGGACTGCCCAGGTCGGGATCTGAGGGTGGGGTTGTATCTTTTAAACTTGAAAAGGATCCCCCAGAAGTTTTGGGACTTGGCCTGGCACTGGTTTCAGGGGAAGCTAGGGGTAAGGGACAACCTGAAGTACAGGAACTCTGATGACCGGGGGTGTCCCCGAGAAGAGTGTATGGACACGCTGGAAAGCATGGACCTGTTCCTGCTTCATTGTCCCTTTAACGTAGGGGTCTACAACCGGGTGGGCGCTTCCATCGGCTGGAGTCAACTTGCCGGCCTTACCTATCCGGAATGGGCTTATGGGGCATTCAGGACCCTCGATGGCCGAGATCGGGGCACTTTATTTTTAGTCAGCTTAGTGGTTAAGTATCACACGTGGAATTCACAGTGTTTAGTGACCACCCAACAGAAAGTCCTCTCCGAGGTGGAGTTCTGTAGGAACATCACCGGTGACCTCGGAAAGAGCAGGTCTTTGGAGTATGGCAGTCTTGGTACCAGTAGGGCTTCTCTCCTATGGAGAGGGTTTTCTTTTCATGTGCCCTAGGTACTAGACCTTTTTGGTAGAGTACCTTTATTTTAGTTAGGGACAGGCATAGAGGGATAGGGATAGGGTGATAGTAGGGTCAGTTTTAATGAAGGGATAGAATTAGGGAGAATAGTAGGACGAGTTGGGGAAAGAGTTTAAATTTCTTCAATGTATCAGATCTGCCATCCTTCTCCCTGGGGGTGGGCTGTTGCATGTGCACCATAGCTTTTAGTTTTGTTTTCAGCTGATATGGTATGAAGGGCTTACAGGCACTGAACTTGGGCCTAAATTGGGTTGTGGTTTTGTATATAAGGTTGTATTTAGTTGGTTGGTTGGAGTGCTAGGTGGGGAGGGTGTATGTGTGGGTGGTGGGGTTTTGTTTCTTAGGGGACCTGACATGGGTCAGTTAAGGACTTAACTGTACGAACGGTTATGGACTGACCCATGTACAGGAGGGGTGGTGTGGGAGAGGGCACAGTTTTAGTGTAGGATTTATTTTAGGGTTTTTGTATGTAGTTTTGTGAGGCGCATTTATTATATTTGTATGTATACTGTGTTATGTATATTTTTTTATATTATTTATTTGTTGGTATATTGTGTTATGTATTATGTTTTATATTATGTAGCATTAGCCATAAGAAAAGGTCAGTCGGGCCAGCTGTTATTATGTATTATTATTATTATATTATAGTATGTCAGTGTGTATTTGAATGTACAATAATTTTATTTTATTTATTTATTTATTTTTTTATTTTTTTCTTCCCCCAAGTATGGATGATTTTGAGTTATAGCCAGGTGGTGCTGAATTTTTTTTGTTGGTTTATTTATTTAATTTAATTAGCCAAGTTGAGCAAATTTTTTATTTTTATTTATTTTTTATTGTGTGTGCGAGTGTAAATTTCATAGTTTGCTTAGGTGTATAGGTATAGTTTGGTATATTTTAGAATTTATTAAAGCTGGGCTGGCCGGTCAGGCAGGGTTTTGTTTTATTTTACATTTCTGTTGTAACTGGTTAAAGGGTACCTCTCATCAAAAAAACTTTTGATATATTATAGATTAATGTAAGCAGAATAACTTTACAATTGCATGTTATTAAAAAATATGCTTCTTTCTATTTAATTTTCCACTTTGAAGAAATGACCACTAGGGGTCTCCCTACCAGTCCTGGCAGCAAGCATTTCAGACTCATGCTGGAGTCCTAAACACTACGAGCTGCCAGTCTGCTTTGTTCACAAAGGAGAACACTCAGAGCTGCCAGCCTGCTTTGCTCACAGCCTGTTTGGCTGTGAACAAAGCAGGCTGGCAGCTCTGAGTGTTTAGGTCTCCAGCATGAGTCAGAAATGCTTGCTGACAGGACTGATCGGGAAAAATACAATAGAAAGAAGCATACTTTTCATTAACATGCTATTGGAAAGTTATTCAACATTCATTAATCTAAAATATATCAAAAGTTTAATTGATGAGAGGTACCCTTTAAGCTTGTTTTGTGTTTTCGTTTTTGGAATTGTTTTGTATTTTTATAATAAAAAAGAGTGTCAGCAGAGAGCACTGTGGTCAGACAGAAAGGAAATTAAAAAAGAAAATAACTTCCTGTGAACATACAGCAGCTGATAAGTACTGGAAGGATAAAGATTTTTATATAGAAGAAATTTGCAAATCTATTTAACTTTCTGGCACCAGTTGATTTGAAAAATTTTTTTCACCATCAGAGTACCCCTTTAAGGCTGTATAGGGTTTACATATGGCCTTTGATACAGCATTGTTCAAATGCATCCCTGGATCAAAGAGCTTTTGGGGAGGGTAGTCACTAAAACTGTCCAATCCTTTAACCAGTGTTTCCCAGACAGTGTGCCT
Organism: Hyla sarda; assembly: GCF_029499605.1. Taxonomy (NCBI): domain Eukaryota; kingdom Metazoa; phylum Chordata; class Amphibia; order Anura; family Hylidae; genus Hyla; species Hyla sarda. Next base: position 54,120,848 of record NC_079194.1, read on the forward strand.
CCAGCTGTTGCAAAACTACAAAGCCCAGTATGCCAGGACAGCCAAAGGCCCGCTGGTTGGGAAACACAGCCTTAGACAGTACAAACGTAGATTATAGGCTATTTGGTGAATCTGGCATATCTGAAGGCTGTCTAGTCAAGTTTAGACCAGTGGTCTTCAAACTGTGAACCTCAAGATGTTACAAAACTACAACTCCCAGCATGCCCAGACAGCCAACAGAATTATAGTTTTGCATCATCCTGAGGTCCACAGTTTGATGACCAATGGTTTAGACCAACTTTTATTTGGTTTGCTTAGCGCATTTCCATTGTATTTTTGATCTGGTGTAAGTCCAGCATGCTGTCCCCCTTCAGCCTATGGGGCACTAAGTGACAAGCACCGAATACAGCTTGTGGCATTCAATATTTCTATCCAGATTGGTAGACATATGTGAACCCTGTTTATCATCTTGTATTGTATCTTTATTAGATAACATTTCTCCCCCAAATGTCTTTATGTCATGACTATAAGACAAGTCATAAAAATCAGTGGATGTCATTTACCACATTTACCCTAACAAAAGAGCAATCTGTTGGCAAACTGCAATACACTCCAAGTTACTTGAAGATGCTTAGCCTAAAGTACTTGATCAGCCTCTACCAGTATAAGACTGGCCCACCTACACACTATTTACGTGATATGGTCATATTGCAGTTTGTAATGCTTCAGCGAGTGTTACAAACTGCAACTCACTGGTTTGGCTTTGTGCCAAACTCTAAGAATTCCTCTGGTTTTCACTTTTTATATCACTGCAGGATTCGGAAGACCTGCAGGGGAGATACCTGTGGAGGAGATACCAGGTTGTTTCCAGCAAGACTGGTCCCTGGTGGCTGGCCAGGCAAGCCAGAAAGTCCTGATGGCAAGCATAGGGGATACAGGCAGGAGGTACGTGCTGACAATATGGATGGTGAAAGTGCAGCGTTGAGTAGCAGAGCTGAGTAGGTGTTGACAGCAATGCTGAGTAGCACAGAAGCAGCCAGGTGGTGTTAGCTTGCTCAGAATATAGAGAGGCATGGTCAACAGTCCAGGTCATACACTGGAGTTCAATGAGGTACAGGAGTATCAGGCAGAGACAAAGACAGGATAACAAGAACGAGTCTGGAAACAGGAACACAGGTACATGGCAAATCCCTTCACTGTTATAGAACTACAATGTTGCTCAGGCATCAGGAAACAGATAGAGCAAAGTTATATAGGCGGTGCCAGGCAGGGATTGGAGGAGGACCAGAATCAAGGACCTGCACAAACTCTTAAAGAGAGGGTAGGTGCACACAAATGGGGGAATTCATCAAGAGTGGTGTAGATGAACGTTTTTTTTTTACTCCATTAATTTTTACACATTAATGTGGTGGAAACTGTGCACCTGTGCCAGATTTATTTCATGGTGCAGGGCAAGTGATAAATCTGGTGCTGATCACATTTCTTACTTCAGTACACCACTTTGTATAGTGATTCCTCTGCGACTTTTTATTCTGTGCGACAAAATGTGCGACTTTTTAACCCCTTAAGGACCGGGGTTTTTTCCGTTTTTGCATTTTCGTTTTTTGCTCCTTGCCTTTAAAAAATCATAACTCTTTCAATTTTGCACCTAAAAATCCATATGATGGCTTATTTTTTGCACCACCAATTCTACTTTGTAATGACGTCAGTCATTGTGCCCAAAAATCTACGGTGAAACGGGAAAAAAAATCATTGTGAGACAAAATTGAAAAAAAAAAACGCCATTTTGTAACTTTTGGGGGCTTCCGTTTCTACATAGTACATTTTTCGGTAAAAATGACACCTTACCTTTATTCTGTAGGTCCATATGATTAAAATGATACCCTACTTATACAGGTTTGAATTTGTCGCACTTCTGGAAAAAATCATAACTTCATGCAGAAAAATTTATACGTTTAAAATTGTCATCTTCTGACCCCTATAACTTTTTTATTTTTCCGTGTATGGGGCGGTATGAGGGCTCATTTTTTGCGCCGTGATCTGAAGTTTTTAACTGTACCATTTTTGCATTTATAGGACTTATTGATCGCTTTTTATTCATTTTTTCATGATATAAAAAGTGACCAAAAATGCACTATTTTGGACTTTGGAATTTTTTTGCGCGCACGCCATTGACCGTGCGGTTTAATTAACGATATATTTTTATAATTCGGACATTTCCGCACGCGGCGATACCATTTATGTTTATTTTTATTTTTATTTACACTGTGTTTTTTCTTTTATGGGAAAAGGGGGGTGATTCAAACTTTTAATAGGGAAGGGGTTAAATGATGTTTATTCACTTTTTTTTTGCACTTTTTTTTTGCAGTGTTATAGGTCCCATAGGGACCTATAACACTGCACACACTGATCTTTTACATTGATCACTGGTTTCTCATAAGAAACCAGTGATCGATGATTCTGCCGCATGACTGCTCATGCCTGGATCTCAGGCACTGAGCAGTCATTCGGCGATCGGACAGCGAGGAGGCAGGAAGGGGCCCTCCCGCTGTCCTGTCAGCTGTTCGGGATGCCGCGATTTCACCGCGGCTATCCCGAACAGCCCACTGAGCTAGCCGGCATGCTTTCGGTTTCACTTTAGACGCGGCGTTCAACTTTGAACGCCGCGTCTAAAGGGTTAATAGCGCGCGGCACAGCGATCAATGCCGCGCGCTATTAGCCACGGGTCCCGGCCGTTGTTAGAGGCCGGGCCCGAACCGCTATGACGCGGGGCCACGCCGTGGCCCCGCGTTATAGATCGGGAGTGGACACATGACGTTCCAGTACGTCATGTGTCCTTAAGGGGTTAAAAATGCTGTCTACAGTCAGTTCTGTATACCAAGTCATGGCTGGTGTAGATTAGCGCCTAAGTTAGCGCAGTTGCGACAAAAGATGCAACAAACTGAAAAGTCGTACATCATAAATTCATTACCACTGCGTGATATCAAATGAAATCATGACTTGGTATGTTCCTTTTGAAAAACCTTCTAAAGCAAAAGTGGCAATGAAAAGTCTCAAAACAGCAACTGAGACAAAGTGTGAGACAAATGTACACCACAAAACCAGGGTAAAACCAGGGCTCAAGTCCTGCAGGAACTCATGGGAACGGAGTTCCTGCACCTTTTCCACAGCAGGTACGCAATTCCCATTAGCAAGAGTCCTGCAGGACTAGCCTTTAAAGTGTTACTCCATAGGATAGGGGATAAGATGTCTGATCGCGGGGGTCTCGGCTGCGGCACCCCAGACATCCGGTGCACGGAGCGAACTTCGCTCCGTGTTGGATGACTGGTGATGAAGGGCAGAGGCTCGTGACGTCACAGTAATGCCTCCTCAATGCAAGTCTATGATAGGGGGCATGACGGCCGTCACGCCCCCTCCCATAGACTTGCATTGTGGGGGAATTACTGTGATGTCATGAGCCTTTGTCGCTGCACCCAAAGCTCTAAAGGAACACCGGGAGCAGCAGGGAGAACGTGGGGGTCCCCAGCGACGGGACCCCCGGGATCAGACATCTTAAACCCTATCCAAAGGATAGGGTATAAGATGTCTAGTACCCCTTTAAGTGGAAATCTAGCATGAGTCCCCACACTTTTTTTCCCAGGACTTGACCCCTGGGTAAAACCAATGACAAATTCCCCCCAAAGCCCCTACGGGGTGCACCAGAAACTGTTGCCTCCTATGACAGTACAGAAGAGGAATTCTGGAGCTTACAGTGGAGAAGGGGAGCTGAGCGAGCAGCAAAGGCCATGGTAAGCAGCTGGATACGCTACATGTTGCCATTCGCCAACCGCCATCATTGCCACAAGGTTCACAAACTCACAGGAAAATGCCATAGTTTTGTAAAAATCATGACAAAGCCAGCAGTACGACCGCAACATGGGAATAGACCCTCATAGCTGCTGAACTATTTGTAGGGGAGTGGTCCAGGTGCTTTATAGCCCTCTACAATCACATGACACTGACTGCTGTAGCTCCAATACCAAAGATAGAAGTATACTGTACATGTCACCCTGATCCTGTAAAATGTAAAATATTCTTAAAAACAACTTTAAGGAAATCTCAGGCTATTGCAAGTCATGGTAGTTACTGGGTAAGGGGATAAAGTGTGTAAGTGGAGTAATAAAATAAATAGACATATATGTGCATGGAAAAATTGTTGGAAAGTTCTACTCCAGACACTTAAACAACTTTGTTAAATCCAGGATCTTAACATTCTGTCGACCTCATTTAATGCCAAGAAAAAAATGAAAGATATGTCCTTACACATTTTAACCAAGAGATATTTATAACCCATCAAAAAGGGATTTATTTTACCAAGATAGTTCTTGAAATTGTGAAGATTTTTCTCATTGAAAGATTTCTTTCCAACATAAAACCGAGTCAGAGCAAAAGTAATTAATTCTGACTAACAAGACCTTAATAATGACATTGTAATACCTTCTCTTGTATTCTTTACTATTCTTTTCTGGGCCTTTTATATTCTGTATGGTTGAATCTATTCATATTGATGGGCGGCTCATTATTCAATTAAATGCAATAGCTGGAAAGATAAGAGTTACGGCTACAGAAACTGGGTGGGGATCATTTTGTCTGCACAATGAAATATTATGTTATTTAAGAAAAGTAATGGAAAAGTTATTGTTCCTTTACATAAAGTACAGTACATCTGACTGCACATAGAAAGAAGACACTGGAAAGGTAGTATACAGGCTGGGCCATTTATATGGATACACCTTAATAAAATGGGAATGGTTGGTGATGTTATCTTCCTGTTTGTGGCACATTAGTATATTTGAGGGGGGAAACTTTTCAAGATGGGTGGTGAACATGGCGGCCATTTTGAAGTCGGCCATTTTGAATCCAACTTTTGTTTTTTTTTAATAGGAAGAGGGTCATGTGACACATCAAACTTATTGGGAATTTCACAAGAAAAACAATGATGTTCTTGGTTTTAACGTAACTTTATTCTTTCATGAGTTATTTACAAGTTTCTGACCACTTATAAAATGTGTTCAATGTGCTGCCCATTGTGTTGGATTGTCAATGCAACCCTCTTCTCCCACTCTTCACATACTGATAGCAACACCGCAGGAGAAATGCTAGCACAGGCTTCCAGTATCCGTAGTTTCAGGTGCTGCACATCTCGTATCTTCACAGCATAAACAATTGCCTTCAGATGACCCCAAAGATAAAAGTCTAAGGGGGTCAGATCGGGAGACCTTGGGGGCCATTCAACTGGCCCACGACAACCAATCCACTTTCCAGGAAACTGTTCATCTAGGAATGCTCGGACCTGACACCCATAATGTGGTGGTGCCCCATCTTGCTGGAAAAACTCAGGGAACGTGCCAGCTTCAGTGCATAAAGAGGGAAACACATCATCATGTAGCAATTTCACATATCCAGTGGCCTTGAGGTTTCCATTGATGAAGAATGGCCCCACTATCTTTGTACCCCAGATACCACACCATACCATCAATTTTTGTGTTCCAACAGTCTTGGAGGGATCTATCCAATGTGGGTTAGTATCAGACCAATAGCGGTGGTTTTGTTTGTTAACTTCACCATTCACATAAAAGTTTCCTCATCACTGAACAAAATCTTCTGCGTAAACTGAGGGTTCTGTTCCAATTTTTGTTTTGCCCATTCTGCAGCACCTGAAACTATGGATACTGGAAGCCTGTGCTAGCATTTCTCCTGCGGTTTTGCTATCAGTGTGTGAAGAGTGGGAGAAGAGGGTTGCATTGACAATCCAACACAATGGGCAGCACATTGAACACATTTTATAAGTGGTCAGAAACTTGTAAATAACTCATGAAAGAATAAAGTTACGTTAAAACAAAGCACATAATTGTTTTTCTTGTGAAATTCCCAATAAGTTTGATGTGTCACATGACCCTCTTCCTATTGAAAAAAACTAAAGTTGGATTCAAAATGGCCGACTTCAAAATGGCCGCCATGGTCACCACCCATCTTGAAAAGTTTCCCTCCTCACATATACTAATGTGCCACAAACAGGAAGAAAGAAGTTAATATCACTAACCATTCCCATTTTAATCAAGGTGTATCCATATAAATGGCCCAGCCTGTACATTGCTTCCCCTCCCAAACTCCAGCTTTTTCAAGGGGTACAATACCATCAGATCCAAAATTCTCTGTAGTACCTGGAGTAGTGGATCCGCTGTACCACTGTGGACGACGGTGAAAGCTGCACCAGGGAGAGAAGTCTAAGTAGCCGCTGGTTTTCACCAGAGCCTGCCGCAAAGAGGGATGGACTTGCTGTGGCAAGCAAACTCCCAGGTCGTTACCCCTGGGGGGACTTGCCCACAGTAGTAGCTGAGAAGAGGCGAGGTAAAGATTCGTAAGGTAACTTAGAGTCGGGGATTGGCAGGTAGGTCAGGGCAGGGGGCAAGGTTCAGTGGTCAGGAAACGTAGCAACGGTACTGATACACGGTAGACAAAACACAGTATGAATGCTTTCTCAATGGCAATAGAGCACAAAGATCTGGCAGGGGTCAAGGGGAAGAGCAGACACATATAGGGTCAGCGCACAGCAAGGACCAATTAGGCTGGCCTTTTAAATCTCAGAGAGCCAGTAGTCAGGGGGAGCAGAAGAGACAGGACCGCGGAGAGGTAAGTAACTGTTGGCATGGTGAATGCGACCGCAGCCGGACATGATGGCCATGGCACTGCTCGTCCCTGAACCAGCACAGGGAGTAGATGGCCTGTGAGTGCGCCCGCGGTCAGCATGACCGGCCGCGGCAAGATACATTACACTCTCCTTTTTTGGCTCAAGACCAACTATTGGTTTTCACTAAAAGTGAAAAGAAATAATTATCAAACATCCAAACTGCAACTGGTGCAAAACTGGTGCAAGGAGCTATCCAGCACAAGGTGATTTTACCTGCCAGACAGTGATGGACATGCTTAGGAAGGATCTGGGCTTGTCTTGGGGCTAAATGGCTGTGTTGTTAAACTTCCATAATGCTGCTGATTTCTTTTTGTGAAATGGCTATTTCCTGTTGGAGTTCCCTCACTCCAACCAAAAGTCCCAGGATTCCTTGTTTCTAGGTGTGAGGTCACTTTTCTCCCTTCCACACACGAGCCATTTCACCTATTGAAGCACACCTGAGCTCTCTTCCATGCTGTGCTGTAACCGATAGACCAGAGTTTCCAAACCCGGGTGCCTTCGGCTGTTGCAAAACTACAAATCCCTGCAGAATGATTCCCCCCCCCCCCCCCCCCCCCCACCTATTGGTCGCTTCCCCGGGGGAAAAAATCACATAACAATTTCAAGACCAGTCATCAAACACAGGTACAGACACTATATTATGAAGTACACTAACTTTACAGCCACTGTAGCATAGTCAAAAAAAAAAAAAAAATGGAATACCCCTTTCATATAAGCATGGTATAACCATCAACATTTTATATGGAAGCAGAATTCTACAAGGGGGATGAAAAGTTACAGAGGAAAGTAAATAAGCTATTTATTTATTTATGTATTTATTTATTTATGTATATGTATTTATATATTTATTTATGTATTTATTTATATATTTATGTATTTATTTATGCATATGTATTTATATATGTATTTATGTATTTATTTATATATTTATGTATTTATTTATTTTTTATTTATTTGCTATGACAGGCTTAATTCTGCACTCACCAGCCCTGCACTCTTTAAATAACAGGCTTTTCAATTTGCAGAGTGTGTATTGTGTCAAACCCCCCAATTGGAATTTTATATTGATGGCAGCAAGAAACTTTCCCATGAGATGAGCCGTATCTTTCCTGATTTATCTAAATCTGCGTCAGCAGCTGCCGCCTCTGGCAGGAATCACAGGAAGCAATCAGCAGTGCCCTAAATTGACCATTGCACAGACACACATTGCTCCCTCGAAGAAAGGTCTGACGAAGCTTAGTCATTGCGGTCAGTGGTAATTATCTGTGGCTCACACGACTACATTATGTCAGACTCATTCTCCTCCCTTCTAGAAATATAGAGAAGTTACAGGGACCGAAGCGCGTTGTCTTCTAAATAATTAATCGCTCGTCAGAGATTACATCAATCAGAGCTGCATCTAGGCTTTTGTCTCTATGAGAGCAGATTCCGCCCCTTATGAAGTGCATATGATCCTGCACATAGGAGCAACCAAATAACCAGGAGTATATTCAGTGACCCCACGACCTACGATGGCCCCGACATACGATAATTTCAACATACGATGACCTCTCAGAGGCCGTCGCATGTTGAAGGCAGCATCAACATACGATGCTTTTGTATGTCGGGGCCATCTCATAAACGGCTATCTGGCAGCGCAGACTGCTTCAGCTGCCACCGGATAGCCGTTTACGGTGCCCCGTGTGGTCCGCTGACGATCACTTACCTGTCCTCGGTGCTCCGGCGCGTCCTCTTCGGGATCCCTGCATCGTCGGCGCTCTCCATCGTCATCATCACATCGCTGCGCACGCCATCCCGTCATCCAATAGGAGCGGCGTACGTAGCTACGTGATGGCGGCGACGGAGCGCGCGGATGCCGGGGAAGCAGAGGCCTTGCCGGAGCGTCGGGAACACCTCGGGGACGCGGCGACAGTGATGGAAGGCGACATCCAGGGCAGTGGTGATGAGCGGTGATGGTCCGGAGCGGCGGGGACAGGTGAGTACAACTTCCTCTAACAGTGGTCTTCAACCTGCGGACCTCCAGATGTTGCAAAACTACAACACCCAGAATGCCCGGACAGCCAACGGCTGTCCGGGCATGCTGGGTGTTGTCGTTTTGCAACATATGGAGGTCCGCAGGTTGTAGACCACTTTCCTATACTTTACATTGGACGGATCCCTCAACATGTGATGATTTCAACAAACGATGGTCCGTTTGGAACAGATTACCATCGTATGTTGAGGGACCACTGTAGTACTGGAGATGACACTGCCCCTTCTATATACCACACAAGTGATCCGAGATATAGGCCTCTCTTTTCTACATTGTAAAATACATTGTTATGATATAGAAGCAATGTTATTGCAACAGTATAGTGCTTGTAGGGTGGCACAAAGAATGTCTATCGCTATGTAAGTGTAGAGTTCCAGGTTGACCATATGAACTATGTAAGGATCTCTTCCCACGGCAGAATTTCCGCTTGTGGAATTCTGCTTGCGGAGTTCTGCCTCAAATTAAAGCCCATAGACTTTTATGGGATTCCGCCATTCACACATCTAATTTTCCGCTTGAAAATGTCCGCCTGAAGAGTGGCGTTGCTCATTCTTCAGGGAGAAATACTCGCGGAACACATTGCAGTCTATTGGAGACTGCAGTGTCCGCGCGGTCCTAGCGGTCCTGGCTGCACTCGGAATCTCCAGACGGAAATTTTCTGCCCAGAGATTCCGAAGTGTGAACCTAGCCTTATAGTTTTTCTCTGTGTTCCACTCCAGGTTTTGTTTACAAATACAGATGTTATGTAAAGGGGCCAAAAAGTTAGTTTGGAGATCTCAATAACACCCATAGCTAAAATAGACAATTAGACATGTAGTTTGTATTCAACATGAGGGAAGAGATGTATCATTAGTGGTAGAGAAGTTTTTTTTTTTGCATATATTAGGTGCAAATTTTTCAAATTTTTGCGCAAAGGCATTTCTGAGCAAACATTTTGTGCCTTTTCACATTTTGTAGCAAGTGGTGTCGTAATGTATTTATGAAATGCGTCTTTTAACATTTAGGTGCACAAAATTGTGAAAAGAATGAAATTCCAGTGCAAACTCCCGCCAGCCTGAGGCTAAGTTTCTACTTGGTTTTTTTTGTGGCCTAAAAAAACGCAAGAAAAAAAAAACACAAGAAAAAACACCACAGCATTTTCCTGTGTTTGGCGGTTTGTTTTTTTTTTGCGTTTTTTGCATTTTTGGCCCCTTCGGCGTATTTTTTGGTACCCAAAATTTGATGGGTACCAAAAAAAAAAAGTATACGGTAGTGATGGAAAAAAAAATAATTTAACAAGAACTATATTTTTTTATAATGAAATTTTAATTAATTTTTTATAAAGTGTGTGTGTTTAACTTTTTTTTCTCTCTATTTTTTTAATTTTTATTTAGGTAGTATTACAGACTGTTCTATGCTGGGAGTAGTAGTACCTGTACTAATAGACATATCGCCCCGGGTTTCAGTCGTGACTCCCGATGCGATCGTCCATACAGCGCTCACATCTCTGCTCTGTACTCCGGCCAGTGATGTGAATAGAACATCATTCATTCATATTTCCCACCCAGAATGGGGATTGGCCGGAGGGTTGCAGCCAATCACAGCTCTGAGGGAAATATGAATAAGTGATGTTCTATTCATATCACTGGCCGGAGTACAGAGCAGAGATGTGAGCGCTGTATAGAGATAGGATGATCCCAGCGAATGTCAGGAATTATACCCGCTGTTTTTTATCCTTAATTGCAGGTACTACTACTCCCATCATGGAACAGTGTGTTCCATGCTGGAAGTAGTAGTACCACCTAAAAAAAATAAAGAAAAAAAAGAGAAAAACGCATACAAACTAAATTTTTATTATTGTCGGCTACATTTTTAGTGCCCTGCCCGCACACATAAATTGATCCCTGTTTTAAAAATTTATATAAATTTTTTTTATAAAAAAGAAAATATTAGATACAATTTTTTTTCCTTCACTGCTGTACCTTTTTTTTTTTTTTTTTTTTTTTTGTGCTACCCTACGAAATTTTATTAAAAAAGGTGTCTCCATCACTTTTTTGGATCGCTAAAGTCCAAAAAAGAATAAAAACCGCTTGCAAAAACGCCAAAGTTAAAACCCACATGTCGTTTTCTTGGCGTTTTTTCACTCCCAAAGACTTTTATGTGAGAAAAACGCCACGATTTCAGGGGGAAAAAATACGCCATAGGCTCAACATGCTGCAACTTTGCAAAACCGCCAAGGAGCTAAAAAAGTGAAAAAACGCCAAAAGGATTTAAAAAAAAAAATACGCCAAACTGAAAAACTCCAAGTGGAAAAAGAATTTAGCGATTTCTCATTGATTTACAGCTAACATCTAGCTACAGCGTTTTTTGGCTGAAAAAACGCCATGCGGCATTTACACAGACAATGATATTTCCCTCCACTGACATTCGGCGTAGCACTGCCATAGGATTTCTTATTTCAACTAGTCAAATAATAATCTTTCTGCCCTGCTAGAGCTGCCACGGTCAATTGGATGTGAATTTATTGAGGAATGGAAAGTGCTAGGAGTGACAACAGCTCAGTCACATAGCAGTGTGACACATAAACACTCACAAAATACAACACGACAGCCAAATTCAGTGTATATGTGTATATATACTGCCTCACGAAGCAAAGCTCTAACAAGAAATGTTGAGTAGAAGCTTTATCAATCAAATTTTTCATCCAAAGGATAGTGGATAAGATGCCTGATCGCGGGAGTCCCGCCGCTGGGGACTCCCGGGATCATGCACGCGGCACCCCGTTTGTAATAAGTCCCCGGAGCGTGTTCGCTCCGGGACTGATTACCAGCGACTACAGGGCAGGGCGGCGTGTGACGTCACGCCTGCGCCGGCGTGTGACGTCACGCTCCGCCCCTCAATGCAAGCCTACGGGAGGGGGCGTGATAGCTGTCACGCCCCCTCCCATAGGCTTGCATTGCAGGGCGGAGCGTGACGTCACACGCCGGCGCAGGCGTGACGTCACACTTCGCCCGCCCTGTAGTCGCCGGTAATCAGTCCCAGAGCGAACACTCTCCGGGGACTGATTACAAACGGGGTGCCGCGTGCATGATCCCGGGGGTCCCCAGCTGCGGGACTCCCGCGATCAGGTATCTTATCCCCTATCCTTTGGATAGGGGATAAGATGTTTAAGCACCGGAGAACCCCTTTAAAAAATGTTCTGAATGTCATTTCGAATATTTTGAGGGGTGCAGTTTTTATAATGGGGTAATTTTTGGGGTATTTCTAATATGAAGGCCCTTCAAATCCCCTTCAAAACTGAACTTGTCCCTGAAAAATTCAGATGAAAAATTTCATGAAAAATTTGAAAATTGCTGCTAAACTTTGATGCCCTCTGATGTCTTCAAAAAGTAAAACATGTCAACTTTATGATGCCAACATAAAGTAGACATATTGTATATGTGAATCAATATATAGTTTATTTGGAATGTCTATTTTCCTTATAAGCAGAGAGCTTCAAAGTCAGAAAAATGCAAAAAAATTTCTTTTTCATGAAACTTTCATCAAGAAATTATGTAAGTATCGGTGAAAATTTACCACTATATTAAAGTAGAATATGTCATGATAAAACATTCTCAAAATCAAATTAATAAGTAAAAGCATCCCAGATTTATTAATGCTTAAAGTGACAGTGGTCAGATGTGCAAAAAAATGCTCTGGTCCTTAAGGTCATAATGGGCATGGTCCTTAAGGTAAATGTCCACCCTAACTTTATTTCATACATCTTAACCTCTTAAGGATATAGGGCGTACCTGTACACCCGGTCCCGGTATTAAAAACGGGGTCACGCCCTGACCCCGCGTCATACCGGGTCGGTCCCGGCAGCTAATGATAGCCGGGACCCTGGGCTAATAGTGTGCAGCACCGATCGTTGTGCCGCTCGCTATTAACCCTTTAGATGCGGTGATCAAAGTTGATCGCCGTGTCTAAAATGAAAGTGAAAGCTTCCCGGAAGCTCAATTGGGCTGATCGGGACTATCACGATAAAATCGCAATGTCCCGATCAGCTAGCACGCAGGCAGAGGTCCCCTTACCTTGCTCTGTCGCGTCCGATCGGCATTTGATTGCTCCAAGCCTGAGATGCAGGCTTGAGCAATCGACCGCCTATAACACTGGTCCATGCAAAGCTATGGCTTTGCAGGGATCAGTGTAAATGATCAGTGTGTGCAGTGTTATAGTCCCCTATTGGAGCTATAGCACTGCAAAAAAAAAAAAAGAAAAAAAAAAGTTAATAAAGGTCATTTAACCCCTTCCCTAATAAAAGTTTGAATCACCCCCCTTTTCCCATAAAAAAAACAGTGTAAATAAAAATAAACATATGTGGTATCGCTGCATGCGGAAATGTCCAAATTATAAAAATGTATCATTAATTAAACCGTACAGTCAATGACGTATGCGCAAAAAAAATTCCAAAGTCCAAAATAGCATATTTTTGGTCACTTTTTATATCATGTAAAAATTTATAAAAAGCGATCAAAAAGTCCAATCAATACAATAATGGTACCAATAAAAACTTCAGATTACGGCGTAAAAAATTAGTCCTCATACCGGCCCGTAGGCGGAAAAATAAAAAAGTTATAGGGGTCAGAAGATGAGAATTTTTTACGTATAAATTTTCCTGCATGTAGTTATGGTTTTTTTCAGAAGTACGACAAAATCAAACCTATATAAGTAGGGAATCATTTTAACCATATGGACTTATAGAATAAAAATAAGGTTTCATTTTTACCGAAAAATGCACTGCGTAGAAACGGACGCCCCCAAAAGTTACAAAATGGCATTTTTTTCTTCAATTTCGTCGCACATTTAATTTTTTTCCCGTTTTGCTGTGGATTTTTTGGTAAAATGACTGATGTCACTGCAAAGTAGAATTGATGGGGCAAAAAATAAGCCATCACATGGAATTTTATGTGCAAAATTGAAAAATTGATTTTTAGAAGGTGATGAGTAAAAAATGAAGATGCAAAAACGGAAAAACCTTGCGTCCTTAAGCAACTTTGCCTAATAATTTCCTCTATTTTTTTTTGTCTACAGCTCTTCCGTAGAACATGGTAGAAGACTGCAAACTAACTTTAAGGCCTTGTTCACATGACGGAATTGCCGAGCGCAATTGGGGTAAAAAATTCTGCTCTGAAATTTGAGTCCCATCTCTTTCAGTTAGACTCTGCTTCACGCCGATTTAGGCCTCCGCTGGAATGAAGATGGCCCATTTTCGAGTGGTCACAGATCTGGCATGTTCTGCCGACACCTGCTATTTGTGGAATGTCTGCGTTTTCCGGGAGCACGTTCTGCTTATATTCCGCCATGTGAACATAGCCTAAGGGTATGTTCACACATTGACATACTCACAGTGGATTCTAGATCTATTGAGACAGAAGATTAATCCAGGGATCCAGTTGATCCTTATTTGGAGTCAGGAGGGAATTTTTACCTCTAGTATGAGGGTTTTTTGGTTTCTTCTGGATCAACTCAGTAGGGACTCAATAGGGTTATACTTTGAACTTGATGGACTCTGGTCTTTTTTCAACCTTATGAACTATGTTACGATGTTACAGTGGCTTTCTTACTATGGGAAATCCGCCGCAAGTTTTGTTACCATTCACTTCAATGGGTTAGTGTAAAATCTGGGATAGTGACAGATTTGCAAATTGTCCATGGACCCATTAAAGGTGTACTCCACTTCCCCAGCTTTCGGAGCACATTTTGTTCCGAATGCTGGGTGCGGACTGCGGGGGACGTGACGTCATAGCCATGCCCCTCGTGATGTCACTCCACGCCCCCTCAATGCAAGTCTATGGGGAGGGGCAGCCACCCCTCCCCCTCCCCATAGACTTGCATTGAGGGGACATCACGAAGGGCATGGCTGTGACGTCACGACCCCCGCAGCCCGCACCCAGCGTTCGGAACAGAATGCTCCAAATGGGGCAGTGGAGTACCCCTTTATAGTGAAAGGTAGTGAAGCCCGCAGCGGACCCCCCACAGCGGGAAACGCGCTTTGAGTTATTAAAGGGATACTCTGCCCCTAGATATCTTATCCCCTATCCAAAGGATAGGGGATAAGATGTGAGATCGCGGGGGTCCCACTGCTGGGGACCCCCGGGATCTCGGCTGCAGCACCCACCTCAACGGCTTCCGGCAACGCTAGAGGCTTCGGATCCCGACCCCTTGCATTGAGGGGACGGGGTGTGACATCACACGGGGGCGGAGTCGTGACGTCACGCTCTTTCGCTCGTGTTGCCGGAAGCCGTTGAGGTGGGTGCTGCAGCCAAGATTCCGGGGGTCCCAGCAGCGGGACCCCCGTGATCTGACATCTTATCCCCTATCCTATGGATAGGGGATAAGATGTCTAGGGGCGGAGTACCCTTTTAATGTGTGAACGTGCTCTTAGTCACATGCTTTTTGCTAACATGAAGTTGGTAGGTCATAAAAAAGTAGAGGACAGATGCAAGCCCATCACTGATGGCTAAGTCTAAGCAAGCTTTGCTTGTAGTCTGTTACCATGGAGACACATAGGAGCCGTAAGTACAAAACAAAAGGAAAATACAAATCATGACTATTTGCAAGGTTGCTTTATTTTTATCTTTAGTTTTAAAGGTTTTAAAGAGAAAAGATACAAAATGTAAAACAGCTCTAGGAGTGGTCCACACTGGGGGTTCCGTGCAATGAAAATACAGCATAATCTAAGAATTCTTTATTTTCATTTTATATGGATTAGATAACAATTTTATGACCTAAGAAAGACAAGCACTGTGTCTTCTGTATAACAACAGTCCTGCGTACTGCAATAAGTTCCTTTCTGTTTCCGTATGTATTGTCAAGACAATGTCATGTTATAGGGAAGGGAAGCTCTACTGGAGACTTTTTACTAGTTTCTTTAGTGTTGGGTTTCCTGAGCTTTCATCTTGACTTTGTAACACATTGTTATGGATGTGACCCTCAACTCAGCTTGTTCTTCTGCTGCATTTCTGCTCTTTGTTCTTGGCTTATCTTTGCCCAGCGCACTTGACTATCGTGACTTCAAGTGTCGACTTATTATCTGCTGCCATTTGCAAAGAATGTTCATCTTTTTCTTGTGTAGATTTTTTTTTTTTTTTTTAGAAAAAATACCAAACATTAACCCCTCCCTCCTGGATGAAGTTTGGCTTAAGCATTCCTGAAAAAAAAGCTGATATATGTTACTCACTAGGTCTTACAGATTCTTTACTTCTCTTTTTTTATGTCTTTTTTTTTTTTTTTTTTTTTACCTTTTATTATTCATTCCATATCATTACAAACAATATTTTTATTTTTTTTATTTTTTTTTAAACAGTAAATGTACAATCAGGATATAAAAACATAATATCTTCCACAATGACAAAATATTACAGAATTAGTGGGGGGGCATTCAAGTTCTGCCTATAGTCTCCAATGGCCTGGGATGGAAGAAAAAATTGAAGAAAAAGAAAAAAAAAAAATAGGAAAAAGAAGCGGGGGGGGGGGGGGACCCTCTTAATTCAAGGAATAGCATTACTGTCAAACTAAATGTATCTGCTAGCCCTCTCTTTGTATATATCGCCTTCTCCCATGAAATCACCTTCTCCATTATTTTAAACAATTGTTCTTCCCTAGGGGGGGACGGGTCCTTCCAAAGCTGTACTATTAATTTTCTAGCATTATATAGGAGTCTCCCAACTGCTGTTTTGATATAAGATGATATATTTAACCCCTTAAGGACCCATGATGTACACGTACGTCATGAGTCCCGGTCCTGCGATATAATGCGGGGTCACACGGCGACCCCGCATCATATCGCGGCGGGCCCGGCATCATTGTGAAGTCGGGACCCGCCGCTAATAGCGTGCGGCACCGATGGCGGCTGAGCCGCGTGACTAAAAACGAAAGTGAAAGTGCCCGGCTAGCTCAGGGAGCTGTTCGGGATCGCCGCAGCATAATCACGGCATCCCGTACAGCTGTAGCACAGGAGGAGGTCTTCTTACCTTCTCCTGCGCTGTCCGATCGCCGAATGAATGCTTCAAGCCTGAGATCCAGGCTTGAGCAATCAATCGCCGAAAACGCTGATTGATCCATTCCTATGGAGATGCATCAATCAGTGTAAAAGATCAGTTAATGCAATGTTATAGCCCCCCCTATAGGAGATATAATATTGCATAAGAAAAGTGTAAAAAAAATCATTAACCCTTTGAATTATCCCTTCCCCTAATAAAAGTTTGAATCAACCGGCATTTCCAAGAATAAAAAAAAAACAGTGTAAATAAAAATAAACATATTGGTATCGCCGCATGCGTAAATGTCCGAATTATAAATATATACCACTTTTTAAACCGCACGTTCAATGGCGTACGCGCAAAACAAAAAAATTCCAAAGTCCAAAATAGTGCATTTTTGATCACTTTTTATACCACAAAATAGTGAATAAAAGTGATCAAAAAGTCTGATCAGAACAAAAATGGTACCCGCTAAAAACTTCAGATCACGGCGCAAAAAATGAGCCCTCATAGCGCCCTGAACAAAGAAAAAGAAATAAGTTATAGGGGTCAGAAAATGACCATTTTAAACGTGTAAATTTTCCTGCATGTATTCATGATTTTTTTCTGAAGTGATACAAAATCAAACCTATATAAGTAGGGTAACATTTTAACTGTATGGACCTACAGAATAAAGAGAAGGTATCATTTTTGCCGAAAAATGTACTGCGTAAAAACGGAAGCCCCCAAAACTTACAAAATAGTGCTTTTTCATCAATTTTGTCGCACATTGATTTTTTTTACCGTTTCACCGTAGATTTTTGGGTAAAATGACTAATGTCATTACAAAGTAGAATTAGTGACGCAAAAAATAAGCCATGATATAGAATTTTAGGTGAACATTTTAAAGTGTTATGATTTTTTAATGTTAAGGAGGAAAAATTGAAAATGAAAAAACGGAAAAAGCTCGGGTCCTTAAGGGGTTAAATTACCTAAATATCCTAGTATACATGTTTTAAGATCTAGAGGAAGATCAATATCCCATACAGTCCCAATATACTCTATAATTTCTGTCCAGTATTGCTGGATATGTAAACAGCTCCAGAACATGTGTATAACATCCGCGGAATCTTTAGAGCACCAAGGTCATTTTCTTTAAAGCACCGAGGGCATTTATTTTTTATATGTCTAGATTCTGCATTTGGCTCACAAATTCCAGGTCTGAGGCAAGCGGGTCTGAGGCAAGCACTGAGCCCGCTATCACTATTCATTCACTTCCTGCCTGAGTCTGCTGTGCAGTGCTGGGTCTCTTCATCAATCACTGCAGGCTGCTCTGTAACCCCCTCCTCTCTGTTTTCATGCTGCAGTCTGATAGGACAGGAGTGAGCACAGAGGAGGGCTAGTCCCGCCCTCACTTCCTGGACTTTGTACCAGCCTGTGCTTCAGTTTAGACAAAGATGCTGCTACAGCCGGACAGGATTATATTCTGGATCATATGGCAAGATGTACAACATATAAAAAGTTTTTTTTATTCTGACAGTGCCCATTTAAAGAGCTGTTCAGCAGAGCAATGGCACCCACACTACTAGGAAATGGGGCCAGAGGCAAGGGCCATATGTGCAACTCATTCTGCCGTAGGCACTTGGGCTGAAAACTGCCTGTTAACGGGATTCCACATACATCAGAAGTTTTTTCACACAAATGTGTCAAGAATACCCAGTAAAATCATACAACTTACATGCAAATTTTGTTCCATGGTGGATCCCACTTTTATACACAGTCATAAAGTGACAAATCCACAACATAAGGATCATGATGCGGCTGGTAAAATTTACAGAAGTTCTGACCCATGTGGAGTCAACCAATGAGGAAAAAGTTTTTAATTGAGAATGTAACTAGGTTTTTCATTAGTCCTTATAGCATCACGGACTGTCTAGGAAAAAGGGAGGGAGTCTTGTTCTGCTGAAATGACTAAGGGAAAACAGATTTACATTCTAAATTGTATTCTCCCCTTCTGTCCTATCAGCAGCACAAATAGTGGGGATGCAACAAGAAGAATCCTCTAGGGACGGATCTCCTGCACAGCTCTTAGAACAGGCCATCTTAAGATTTTTTATGGAGTCTACAACGTAAAATAAATGTGTGTGTGTGTATATATATATATATATATATACACCAATAAACAAGAAAAACAACAGCTGGAGGCACCTAACTATGACACCTGATATAGTTACACGGACATATCAAGGAAAAAGAAACCAGATGGTATGTCGGTTCAAAAATATAATGGCTGAATATGTCGGTGGTGCAAAGGAATCCATAGAATAAATACTGCAAT
Organism: Hyla sarda; assembly: GCF_029499605.1. Lineage (NCBI taxonomy): Eukaryota > Metazoa > Chordata > Amphibia > Anura > Hylidae > Hyla > Hyla sarda. Next base: position 54,139,909 of record NC_079194.1, read on the forward strand.
AACAGAGAGAAAAGAAAGTCCAGCAACTCACCGCAATAAGCATTCAGTATATAGAGACCTCCATGGATGTCCGGGATGGTGCGGGAAGCTCAGAGGCTACAAACCGGTAGGTTTTGTGCAATCAGCACTTTTTCCAGCAAAACCAGAATTAAATAGTTAAATAAATATATTTAACCATTCTAACACTGAGGTTTTTTTTTGTTTTTGCGAGTACCAAACTCTTAATACCATTAATCTAGCATAGAACAGAAGTTTAAAAGGGTACTCCGCTGCTCAGCGTTGGAACAAACTGTTCGGAACGCTGAAGCCGGCACCGGGAGCTCGTGATGTCATAGCCCCGCCCCCTCATGATGATGTCATGATGGCGTGATGTCATGGGGGCTGGGCTATGACGTCACAAGCTCCTGGCGCCAACTCACGCATTTGGAACAGTTTGTTCCAAATGCTGAGCAGCAGAGTACCCCTTTAATAATTAGGAATGCACATGCTGTTTTTTTTAGTACTTTCTCACCCAGTGCTGCACAGGCCAGAGTATAAGGAGGTCTATATCCTATTTCAATCTGAATGATATCATAAACCTTCATCCAGTACTCAAATACCTACAACCCCATATAAGATGGTCAAAATCCGCATTCTTTACCTTACACCCAGGACAACCTACAACCCCCTTCGAGCCAAATTTTCAAAAATCCAGAGGGGAGGTACAGTATATGTTTTCCAAATAATCCTCAATTGTGTGAGTCTATTCTGCATATATTAATGGAGATTTTATCAATATTTTTACACATCTCACTACAAAAATCTTCTCTTACTCCATCAGTCGTTCCCCTCCACTTAATCGCAATTCTATCCAGTTGATTCCTACTTTGGTGCAACCCCAATATTTTATAAATAGCTATCATGTCTTTCTTTTTAAATTGGTTGTTGTTGATGAAATGCATTACTTTGTGTTCATTATTATTAAACCATTTATTATCCAAGTGTTTAACCCCTTGGGGACGGAGGGTTTTCCGGTTTTTGCACTTTAGTTTTTTCCTCCTTACCTTTAAAAAATCATAACCCTTTCAATTTTGCAGCTACAAATCCATATGATGGCTTATTTTTTGTGCCACCAATTCTACTTTGTAACGATGTCAGTCATTTTACCCAAAAATTTACGGCGAAATGGAAAACAAAATCATTGTGCGACAAAATTGAAGAATAAATGCAATTTTGTAAATTTTGGGGGCTTCCGTTTCTACGCAGTAAATTTTTCGGTAAAAATGACACCTTCTCTTTATTCTGTAGGTCCATACAATTAAAATGATACCCTACTTATATAGGTTTGATTTTGTCGTACTTCTGGAAAAAATCATAACTACATGCAGGAAAATGTATACGTTTAAAATTATCATCTTCTGACCGCTGTAACTTTTTTATTTTTCCGTGTATGGGGCGGTATGAGGACTAATTTTTTGCTCCATGACCTGAAGTTTTTATCGGTACCATTTTTGCATTGATCAGACTTTTTTGATCACTTTTTATTCATTTTTTTATGATATAAAAAGTGACCAAAAATATACCATTTTGGACTTTGGAATTTTTTTGCACATACACCATTGACCGTGCGGTTTCATTAACGATATATTTTTATCATTCAGACATTTCCGCACTCGGCGATATCACATATGTTTATTTTTATTTACACTGTTTTTTTTTTTAATGGGAAAACTTTTATTACTGAAGGGGTTAAATGATCTTTATTCACTTTTTTTTCCACTTTTTTTTGCAGTGTTATAGCTCCCATAGGAGGCTATAGCATTGCAAACACTGATCTTTTAAACTGATCAATGGTTTCTCATAGGAAACCATTGATCAATGATTCTGCCGCTTTACTGCTCATGCCTGGATCTCAGGCACTGAGCAGTCCTTCGGCAATCGGACACCAGGAGGCAAGGTAAGGGACCCTCCTGCTGTGTCACAGCTGTTCGGGACGCCGCGATTTCACTGCGGACATCCCGAACAGCCCCCTGAGCTTACCGGCAATGATTTACTTTCACTTTAGACTCGGCGTTCAACTTTGAACGCCGCGTCTAAAGGGTTAATAGTTTGCAGCACCGCGATCAGTGCCGCGCGCTATTAGCCACGGGTTCCAGCTGTGGCCCCGCGTTCTAGAATGGGAGCGGATTCATGACGTATCGGTACGTCATGGGTCCTTAAGGGGTTAAAACAGAGGTAAATAACAGATCTACATAACCTTCTGGGACCTGTTGATTGCAAAATGACTTTTTTTCTCTGGAGTTCCCCTTAAATCAGCGTTGCGTCTGACATGTAACATTTACTGCAGTGATCTGCTTAAGAGACTTCAGGAGCTGACAAATGGCTTAGCGTATGATGACTCCCCCCTCAGCTATACCACGTCAACAAATGTCATATATCTATTATATAACCAGGTGACTATAGCAATCTCAGTACTGCAATAGCATCATACAACGTGACAGCGAGAGAATGAGTCATAATAGGCAAAAATCAAAACAGATCATTTAACAATAGGTAATGTCTGATCTAGACACAGTAGGTAAAAATTACAGCAACAAACATCTTGGAACCATCAAATATAAATATACAGTGGTCCCTCAACATACGAGGGTAATCCGTTCCTAATGGACCATCGTTTGTTGAAACCATCGTATGTTGAGGGATCCGTGCAATGTAAAGTATAGGACAGTGGTCTACAACCTGCGGACCTCCAGATGTTGCAAAACTACAACACCCAGCATGCCCGGACAGCCAACGGCTGTCCGGGCATGCTGGGTGTTGTAGTTTTGCAACATCTGGAGGTCCGCAGGTTGTAGACCACTGTTAGAGGAAGTTGTACTCACCTGTCCCCGCCGCTCCGGACCGTCACCGCTCTTCACCGCTGCCCTGGATGTCGCCTTCCATCGCTGTCACCGCGTCCCCGGGGTGTCCCCGACGCTCCGGCAAGGCCTCTGCTTCCCCGGTATCCGCACTCTCCGTTGCCGCCATCACGTCGCTACGCACGCCGCTCCTATTGGATGACGGGAAGGCGTGTGCAGCGACATGATGACGTCGATGGAGAGCGCCGGCGATGCAGGGGATCCTGAAGAGGACATGCCGGAGCCCCGAGGACAGGTAAGAGACATCACCGGAGCTCACGTGGCTCCGTAAATGGCTATCCGGTGGCAGCTGAAGCAGTCTGCGCTGCCGGATAGCCGTTTATGCGATGGCCCCGACATACAAAAGCATTGTATGTTGATGCTGCCTTCAACATGCGATGGACTCTGAGAGGCCATTGCATGTTGAAATTATCGTATGTCGGGGCCATTGTAGGTTGAGGGGTCACTGTATGCTGGAATTTGAGCAATATTATAAGGACTCAGTCCATACGTTGCATGATGGATGATGCAAATCGTTATTTTCCTCAAGACCAGTGGCAGAACTTTACTATAACTCTTCTAACTGGGGCTGAGAACTGAGAAATACAACAATTAGAGCTGTAAGGCTGGGTTCACACCACGTTTTGTTAACTACGGTTCCCGTATATGGCTGGGAGGAGGGGGCGGGGCTTAATCGCGGCGCCCGCACTCAGCCGTATTCGGGAACCGTAGTTAACAAAACGTGGTGTGAACCCAGCCTAATTGTGTTAAGTCCAAATTGAACTGTCTGGTATAGTCAGTCTTGCTGTTCGTCTCTGGGAGGCTACTACCTGTCACAGCCTTCCCTGCTTAACCCCTTAAAGGAAAACTGTCAGCTTTCTCCCCAGCACTGACCAGTGGTACTGGCTGGTAGTGCGGTAGACCGATTATGTTTTAGTGTAGTGTAGTCTTTTTAGGGTACATTCACACAGGCGGAGGTTTACAGTGAGTCTCCCGCTAGGAGTTTGCGCTGCGGCAAAAAATTTGCCGCAGCTCAAACTTCAAGCAGGAAACTTACTGTAAACTCGCCCGTGTGAATGTACACTGTACATTCACATGGGAGGGGCAACCCTCCAGCTGTTTCAAAACTACAACTCCCAGCATGTACTGACAGACCGTGCATGCTGGGAGTTGTACTTTTGCAACAGCTGGAGGCACACTGGTTGGAAAACCTTCAGTTAGGTTCTGTTACCTAACTCAGTATTTTCCAACCAGTGTGCCTCCAGCTGTTGCAAAACTACAACTGCCAGCATGTACTGATTGCCGAAGGGCATGCTGGGAGATGTAGTTATGCAACAGCTGGAGGTACGCAACTACAACTCCCAGCATGCTGAGACAGCTGTTTGCTGTTTAAGCATGCTGGGATTTGCAGTTTTGCAACATCTGGAGGGCTACAGTTTATAGACCACTGCACAGTGATCTCCAAACTGTGGTCCTGCAGATGTTGCAAAACTACATATCCCAGGATGCCCAGACAGCAAACTGCTGTGTGGGCATGCTAGGAGTTGTAGTTTTGCAAGATCTAGAGGGCCACAGTTTATAGACCACTGCACAGTGATATCCAAACTGTAGCCCTCCAGCTGTTGCAAAACTGCAAATTCCAGCATGCTCACACAGCAAACAGCTGTCTGAGCATGCTGGGAGTTGTAGTTTGGCAACATCTGGAGGGCTACAGTTTAGAGACCACTGTATAGTGGTCTCCAAAACTGTAGCCCTCCAGATGTTGCTAGGCAACTCACCGACTTCCGTAGGATCCAGGGAGCCACATCGCCGTCCTCTGCTGCCGCTGATCGCCGCCCACTGACACCGCAATGGTGAGTGGACCTTTGGCGCCAGTCACACCTGTTCCCCCGCTCTGTCCGGACTACACTGGGTGGGCAGAGCTGGGGAACCGAACGTTAACCGCCCCACCCCGATCTACTATTGGTTGTTGCTTCTGAACGACCAATAGCAGGAATAGGAGGGGTGGCACCCCTGCCACCTCCCTCCTATCCCTTCAGGGGGATCGTGGGTGTCTTGGACAACCCCGATCCCCCTTAGTTTCCGGGTCACCAGAGACCCGTATGACCCGGAATCGCTGCAAATCGCTGGTGTGAATCCAGGACCCCCCTGGGCATTTGCACGGGGTGCGAGCTGATAGATATCAGCAGTTACCCCGATCTGGTCGGCGTGGACCGAAATTCCCATGGGCGTACAGGTACGCCCTTGGTCCTTAGGTGGTTATGAGGTTGTTGCAACAGTCACTTAGCTTGGATGCAGCTGAGTGTCTCACTTAGACCCCTTACAAACTGCCATTGTGCCCCATTGGAAAGCAGCCGTTAAGCTCTTAAAAAAAAAAAAAAAAGCCTTTAATGTCCGTTATCTAGACGGGGTGCATTGGGCAGCAATACTATTATGGGGTCCGTCGGGTGACATTGTTTTTGAAACGGGAGTAGTGGGAGGAAAAGTCGACTCTTGCAGTATGTTTCTCCCACTATCCTCCCATTTCCCTGATGGGTGTTGCACTGCCATGTTCAAACGGCAGAGTGATCGAAGCCTTAGCCAATGATAGGAATGGGAGAGTTCTGTCACTTTGTTTGGCCACCCGGGAGATTGAGTGATGAAGGACTGGGACTCTGACTGAGGGACTGTAATTTAAGGGGGGATCATGCAGCCTTAACATGAGAATAGGAGTTAGGGTGAGGAACCTATGTAGTCTACATCCTTGAGGTGAGAGAGTCCCTTTGGTTTAGCAGGTGCCATCCTTACTGAGAAAAGACCAGGCAGAGAGAAAAGACCAGTTGAAAGGAAAAGCAGCGTAATGAAAATTAATGTGGATGCCCACCATGTCTCATGACTCCTTCGCCAGTAATTGAAGGAAAGTGAAGTCTGGAGCAAACAGCTGAGACTACGAGAAGCCAAGTCTGCACAGCGATGGCAATTATGGATTCAGCCGCACAATAAGGTTCTCATGTCACTCGTAGGGATTCTTTCATTAGTTCTGCAATGTGTCTGGGAGAGTCACGTGGGAATTAGGTTTGAACTATACAGTGGGGAAAAAAAAGTATTTAGTCAGCCACCAATTGTGCTAGTTCTCCCACTTAAAAAGATGAGAGAGGCCTGTAATTTTCATCATAGGTATACCTCAACTATGAGAGACAGAATGAGAAAAAAAATCCCATAAAATCACATTTATTAAAGAACGTATTTGCAAATTATGGTGGGAAAATAAGTGTTTGGTCAATAACAAAAGTTCATCTGAAAACTTTGCTATATACCTTTTGTTGGCAATGACAGAAGTCAAACATTTTCTGTAAGTCTTCACAACATTTTCACACACTGTTGCTGGTATTTTGGCCCATTCCTCCATGCAGATCTCCTCTAGGGCAGTGATGTTTTGGGGCTGTCACGGGGCAATACGGACTTTCAACTCCCTCCAAAGGTTTTCTATGGGGTTGAGATCTGAAAACTGGCTAGGCCACTCCAGCACCTTGAAATGCTTCTTATGAAGTCACTCCTTCGTTGCCCCGGTGGTGTGTTTGGGATCATTGTCATGCTGAAAGACCCAGCCACGTTTCATCTTCAATGTCCTTGAGGATGGAAGGAGGTTTTCCCTCAAAATCTCACGATACATGGCCCCATTCAATCTTTCCTTTACACGGATCAGTCATCCTGGTCCCTATGCTGAAAACATCCCCAAAACATGATGTTTGCACCCCATGCTTCACAGTAGGTATGGTGTTCTTTGGATGTAACTCAGCATCCTTTCTCCTCCCACGACGAGTTGAGTTTTTACCAAAAAGTTCTACTTTGGTTTCATCTGACCATATGACATTCTCCAAATCCTCTTCTGGATCAATTAAATGCTCTCTAGCAAACTTCAGGCGGGCCCGTACATGTACTGGCTTAAGCAGGGGGACACATCTGGCACTTCATGATTTGAGTCCCTGGTGGCGTAGTGTGTTACTGATGGTAGCCTTTGTTACTTTGGTCCCAGCTCTATTCAGGTCATTCACTAGGTCCCCCGTGTGGATCTGGGATTTTTACTCACCGTTCTTGTGATCATTTTGAGATCTTGCGTGGAGCCCCAGATTGAGGAAGATTATCAGTGGTCTTGTATGTCTTCCATTTTCTAATAATTGCTCCCACAGTTGATTTCTTCACACCAAGCTGCTTGCCTATTGCAGAGTCAGTCTTCACAGCCTGGTGCAGGTCTACAATTTTGTTTCTGGTGTCCTTCGACAGCTCTTTGGTCTTGGCCATAGTGGAGTTTGGAGTGTGACTGTTTGAGGTTATGGACAGGTGTCTTTTATAATGATAACAAGTTCAAACAGGTGCCATTAATACAGGTAATGAGTAGAGGACAGAGAAGACTCTTAAAGAAGAAGTTACAGGTCTTTGAGAGACAGAAATCTTGCTTGTTTGTAGGTGACCAAATACTTATTTTCACCATAATTTGCAAATAAATTCTTTAATAAAAATCAGACAATGGGATTTTATGGATTTTTTTCTCATTATGTCTCTCATAGTTGAGGTATACCTATGATGAAAATTACAGGCCTCTCTTATCTTTTTAAGTGGGAGAACTTGCACAATTGGTGGTTGACTAAATACTTTTTTGCCCCACTATATTTACACCTTTTTCTGTAAAGAAGTCCTCATATTTCCACAAGATTATCAGAAGGAATCATAGTTGTCCACAAGACAGCTACACGCCCTAATATGGTTATACCTCTAAGTTTGGCAACACACAGTATGTCTTCTGCAAAATTCATTTGGATTTAATCATGTAGAACTGTAACAAGTGATGAAAGATCATTTATCAGAATGCATTATATTTTTCAGATATCCCATATGAGTACATTCACATGTATGGGATCTGATGCAGATTTGAAGCTGTGTTCAGTCATTTAGTCTCATTGTTATCCACAACATTAAAGGGGTACTCCACCTGCCATCGTTTGTAATGAAATGTTCCAAACGCTGTTTTCGTGCTGGGGGTCGACCACATTCCCCTGTGACGTCACGGCCACGCCCCCTCAATACAAGTCTATGGGAGGGGGCGTGACTGTCGTCACGTCCCCTCCCATAGACTTGCATTGAGGGGGCATGACCGTGACATCGCGAGAGCATGGCTGACCACGCTGCGTGAAAACAGTGTTTAAAACATTTAATTCCGAATGCTGGCCAGTGGTGTACCCCTTTAAACCTATAGCAGATCCTGTAAGTGTGAATGTAGCCATAATGACAATGTGAAAAGAGAGTTTGAGACATTTTTTGCAAATTTATTCAAGGGGTATTCCAGGAAAAAACCTTTTTTTATATATCAACTGGCTCCAGAAAGTTAAACAGATTTGTAAATGACTTCTTTAAAAAAAAGTTGAGGTTGCTCTTTTCTAAGTGCTCTCTGATGACATGTGGCTCGGGAACCGCCCAGTTTAGAAGCAAATCCCCATAGCAAACCTCTTTCGCGGTTCCCGAGACACCTGACAGAAAAGAACAACCTTAACTTCAGAAGCTCATAAGTACTGAAAGGATTAAGATTTTTTTAATAGAAGAAATTTACAAATCTGTTTAACTTTCTGGAGCCAGATGATATATATATATAAAAAAAACTTTTTTCCTGGATAACCCCTTTAAAAAGGAAAAACTAAAATTTTGCATCAACAAAAGTATTCAGACCCTTTGCTATAACAGAGCTTGAGAGGATCTGCAAAGAAGAATGTCAGAAAATCCCCAAATCCAGGTGTATAAACTTTGTGACCTCATCTACAAGAAGACTTGAGGCTGAAATCACTGCCAAAGGGGTTTCAACTAAATCCTGAGTAAAGGGTATGTATACTTATGCCTATGCAATAGTTACATTTTTCCTTTTCCAATAAATTAGCAAAGATTCCTATCATTTTGTTATCACTTAATCATGGGGTGAAAAGTTGTATTTTTTGTATTTAGTAAAAATACAGGCTGCAATATAACAACACATTCTGAAAACATTTAAAGGGGAATTCCAGGAATTTTGTTTATTTGACTATGCTACAGGGGCTGTAAAGTTGGTGTAGTTCATAATATAGTGTCTGTACCTGTGTTTGATGGCTGGTCTCACAATTCTTATGTGATATTTGCCCTGAAGTAAATTTTTAACCCTATGTAAAATGAGTGTTTTCCCAGGTTGCAGTGCAGCTCGGGACATTACATCACTAGTCAGGCGATGACAGGGAACCTGTTTGCTTCACTGGGTGGAACAACTTCTGGGTGGGTGGGAGATCATTTTGCAGGGAATTTTAGTTTTGCAACAGCTGGAGGCACGTTGGTTAGAAAACACTGGTCTATTGCATTGAAGGCAGCACAGATGTGTTTTAATGGGTGGCGTGGCTGTTGTGTGGGAGGGAGAAAAATTACCTCACACTTACACACAAGGAATTATGGGATTTATTGTTGGAGAGAGGCTGCTGGAAAATGCCAGTTCACAAAAATATAGCCACAGCGTTATAGCCATAGCCGCAAGAAAAGCATGGATCCTTCTGTGTTGACGCCACAGTTGTGGTGTGACGATAGGGTGTAAAGGGTGTAGGTGGATGGGGAAGATGTTATAGCCCAGGGGCAAGGTGTTATTAACCCCAAATGTTTGTGATGCCAGAGTGATTTTTGGGGATCAGTAACCACCCAAATGATATCTCCGCTATCCCAAGGTTAGGCAGGGCAAGAAGAGTCCACGACCAGGTAATGATTAACGGAGGTTTTACCGAGGTCAGACAGTTGTTACAGTCTTTACAACTAGGCCAGAATCCCAGAGAGTCAGACAGTAACATGGAAAGGGCCTTGCAGCTAGTTCAGGGTTGCAATACTTTTGAATCAGACTTCCATGCAGCCACTCTGACTATAACTGACTTGACTGGTAACTTGACTTGGTTGTAGGTAGAGACAGTAGACATAAATGGCTGGATCTGAGGTGTCTGTGCTTTGCTGCCCTCAGCAGGAGTGATGGTGTAAGAGAGAGATTCTAATGGCTCCCCCTCTTATAAAGGGGGCTGAGCCTGAAGCCCATAGGTCAAGCTGCAGGTCATGTGTTTAACTGGTGCTCTCTGGGTAGCATAACAGATCATGTGAACATAACAGGGGATACCTCCAAAGGTCCTTTATACTTTATACACATAGTACATAACATTAGACTGACTATACACAGTAACATTAGCTTCAATACTGGGGGATACACTGCAGGAGATCCCCTAGGACAATGAGAGACTCAACTTGACAGGGCCTAAGTACTGTACAGGGTTATATCCTGTAATGGGATATTAATCTTCTTAAAGGGGTTATCCAGGAAAAAAAACTTTTTTTTATGAATATCACCTGGCTCCAGAAAGTTAAACAGATTTGTAAATTACTTCTATTAAAAAATCTTAATCTTTTTAGTACTTATGAGCTTCTGAAGTTGAGTTGTTCTTTTCTGTCTAAGTGCTCTCTGATGACACGTGTCTCGGGAACCGCCCAGTTTAGAAGAGGTTTGCTATGGGGATTTGCTTCTTAACTGAGCGGTTCCCGAGACACGTGTCATCAGAGACCACTTAGACAGAAAAGAACAACTCAACTTCAGAAGCTCATAAGTACTAAAAATCACACAGCAGTCCCATCGCTGATGTACAGGGGATGTACAGGGGATAGGCGTGTCGGCGGTGATAAAAGCAGAGAGAACTAAGGTAAAAAATCCTACTGTAGACACAATCTGCGCTTTAATGCAACTGGATACAACAGGATATAAATGCAGAGTCTACCACACTATTAAATACAATGTATACCGGTATTTAACTGCAATGTTTTTTACACGTAGACTATGGCCCTCATTTACTATTGCAAACCCGACATGTTTTGTTGGGTTATGCGCCACATTCTGTCGCATTGCGCCAGAAATTCTGTCTGTGCCAGATTCTGCGCCAGAATTGAAAAAACCCTGACTAACTCCCCATTTTGCTAAGAAAACCCGAAAAAGAGGAGTGGCTGCCGAGAAAATGGGGCGTGGTCTCCAAACAGGGGCGTGTTCCCGACATTTTCACAAAAACCCAACATATTTACTAAGGTATCCACATAAAATGTGGTGAATTTGAGCTGAGGAAAACCAGACAGATCAGAGCATGTGTAAAAAAAAAAGCAAAGTGTACGGAAAGTGGAAAATGTAGGAAAACTTTAGTAAATACTGTGGAAAATAAATTGTAGGGAATTAAAACCCACAAAGAAAACTACACAACACTCTTAGTAAATAAGGGCCTATGTTTGGGTTATTGAACCCAATGGTTCGCTATGGAGCCAATGGAGCGCTACACCATGAGCGCTCATTTTTATAGGCTCTAAATGTATACCCCGCATGTAATGTATAGCCAAAACTTGTGAATAGTTGATAACGAACAATGCACAATACAATGAGTAACATACACTGCTGCATCAGCTTAGCTACTGTTATCCTGGACCTTTTCTCTGTTTCTTTCTGTAAGATCACGGTTGGATACCAGCTGCCTCCTTGTTTGCCCGGTGAGCTGCCCGCCATAGGCACAATATTGAAGGGGTATTCTGGGCAAAAACCTTTTATCCCCTATCCACAGGACAGGGGATAAGATGTCTGATCACGGGTAGCTCACTGCTGAGACCCCGGCGATCTCCCTGCAGCACCCACATTCTATGCGGGTGCTGAATCTCCAGTTTCGGAAACCTCCGGGTTTCCGGGACTGGGGACATCATGCCCTGCCCCCTCCATTCATGTCTATGGGAGGGGGCGTGGTGGCCATCATGCCCCTCCCATAGACATGAATGGAGGGGGCGGCCATCACGCCCCCTCCCATAGACATGAATGGAGGGGGCGTGGCATGACGTCACGTCCCCAGTCCCGGAGGTTTCTGATACTGGAGATTCAGCACCCGCATAGAATGCGGGTGCTGCAAAGAGATTGCCGGGGTCTCAGCAGCGGCCCCCCGCGATCAGACATCTTATCCCCTACATCTTACAGCACATAGAGCGCCATTGGTCCCATTTTTTCCATATATCTCTTGGGATGACCAGATGTCTACAGCATGGTAGGGATTTAGGATGCTGCAAGTCTAAATCAGTAAACCTATGACATTCGGACATAATATGGGCACAAATACGTGCTCATATGAAAATGGCCTTATGTACTGTATATTTTCCATATGTTGTCATGATTTTTCTTTAGCTGTAATAGTTTTTGCATGAGAGCGGATCACGCACACAAGTATAAACAATGAGGTCGGTTTTAAAGCTACAGGATCTACAAATGTATAAATAACAAAATTCCATCAGAAAAGTTATCCCATAAAGTGTATACAATAGAAGACGTACAGTTCAGACTTAACTGCATGTATTCGGGTTAAACACAGAGGGATTAAGTTATATCGTCATATGTTTCCCACTAGATGTTTTGTATAGCACTGAATGTACACAAGGTTACACTACAGGGTGAAGAGCAAACATCTGATCCAGTAGAAAGCCTTAAAGGGGTACTCCGCCCCTAGACATCTTATCCCCTATCCAGTGCACGGAGTGAACTTTGCTCCATGCCAGATGACTGACCAGTCCGTGACGCCGCCTCCCATTGACTTGCATTGGGGGGTACTGGCCATGACATCCCGAGCAGGGCGTGGCTGGGATGTCACGAGCTTCCGGCACTGCACCCTACACTCTGAATGAACGCCGGGTGCAGCAGGGAGATCCTTTGGATAGGGGATAAGATGTCTAGGGGCAGAGTACCCCTTTAAAGGGGTATTCCAGGATTCTTTTTCTTCAGCCTTTGAGTGCATGATACCAAGTAATAATACAGGGTAAACTGCTTCTATTACCTCTGTGCGTCACTTTGCGTCATTTTCAGGTACAGGACCCACATCTGAAAGTGCTGTAGTGCAAATCTTTTTACTGTTAGTCTTCACCCCTTGCGTTCCGTCCCCTAGTCTTCCCTACGTGACGGAAAGCGTGGGCTGCTTCCTTTCTCTACTATTTTACTGCATAGTTTGATGCATATTTTCTCATTTTGCTACACAATAACTTCAATGGGCGGCAAAATTTGCTGCAGAAAATCTGCACGTGTGAACATGCCCTAAGGCTAAGTTTCTACACAACTTATTTGGGGATTTTTTTTTACCTGAAAAAAAAAAAAACAACACAAAAAACTTCAAAACTTCCTCCTCATTTTGCACTCCCATTTTTCAAAAAGAGTGGGTTTTAGTATAGGCGTTTCTTTTTTCAAACTGAAATTGTATCCATTATATTTGTAAAACATGGCAGGACAATTGTATAAATAGAAGCACTTTCTGCCTTTTGTCTTAGCCCCATTCTTTATAGCAGTGTATTCCAAACAGTGTGCCTCCAACTGTAGCAAAACTACAACTCCCAGCATGCCCGACATATGAATACATAGTAATGAATTGCTTCTAAGGCTAGTGCTACACACGAACGTTAGCAGTCAGACATTTTCATACAGAACAGTCAAAACATTTCCAAGTGATTTTTCCTATTAATCTATGGGGGAGAAATGTCTACTACTTTTTGAAATGCTCAGAAATGTCACAAAGTAGCGTTTTTACACAAAGAAATGATAAAAATCAGATGGAGACGATGGAGTGCAGTACAAATCACACTTTTAATAAAATAGTAAAAATACTAAAATACAATAGGGGAATCAATGGACTTGATCTCACACACAGTCAGGGTTCAGGAGCCAAAGCAAGTATTCAGGAACAGGTGAAGTCTGGATATCTGAAAGCATGGTAGTCAGAAGTCAGAACCTGGATCAGGAACTAGAGTGGATTTTAATCAGCACAGGGTCATACATGGAATCACAAACAAGAACAGCAGTAAAATGTTTCCAGAGATCAGAGACCATGCAAGTACAGAGACAGTATGGACTGCTGCAGCTTAAATAGCCAGGACCCAGCAGGGCAGGGGCGGCTGATCAACAAGAGCTGCTGGTTGATATCAGCTGAGATGTAGCTAAGGTGTAGTGAGAAGCAAGTAGTGAAGCAGGGGAAGGGTGAGAACGCTGACAGATCCTAGCTAGTCACTATTTAAAGAAAATCTCATCCACACACGGGAAAAATATCTACATGGAACATTACCTGTGTTGTGGAACTGAATCTGCTGCAAACCAATTTACATTGTGCATACGCTATAAATTTTTTGTCGATTTTTCTTATTGACTTTAAATAAGGAAGTCAAAAACCATAATAAGTCCATCATTTTGTAGGTTTTCTGGAGAAACACTAAGGATCTACAGCAACTTTCACATAGGCAATTTCTTTTTAAACACATTAACTTTTTTATTTGATCATTAGAAAGCTAAAAACATTTTCCTCGCCAAAGTTGCTCCAATTCTGTGTGGAGGTACCATAGACATCCTGCGGCTGTATATCTGTTCAGTGCTCTAGGCTTCCAATCTATACGGTGTCCCGGTACAGGACCTGGTCCTGTCCCTTTGTCTAAAGTCCCCTCAGCCAGAGTCCCTCCATGTCAATAGGGCTCTCCTGTAGGACTAACCCCTAGTCGCCTCATATAAATGGTATTTAATGTATTAATATATATATATATATTTTTTTTTAATATGTTATATAGGAATACCTCTGTATAGGATCTTAGGGGTCACGTGCCTTTAATTAAATTGTACTATGGTTTAAGGACCTTTAGGTCATGTGATACCCAGAGTTCACTGGGTCAGGATTTACCGGTCTGCTGATCAATGAGCTTTGTCCCACCCCCTTAATATATAAGGGGCTGCAGCCACTAAATCCGCTCTCTTATTTTCCTGGCTACAAAGCAAGCAACTCTCTTAGTTGCGGATTATAAAGCCAAGCACATCGCAGCACAAATATCAAATCAAGCTAGGCCTCAAGCCTAAAGTCCAGCAACCACAAAACCATGAGTTACTCCAAGCTCAATCCTACAAATTCTGTGTGACTACTAGAAACTCAAATCTCCTAAAAATAGTAGCTCAGTGGCTAGCACCATAGCTCATTGATCACAGAGTCCCAGCAAACCTGTGAGGAACCTGTACTGCGGTTCTCTCTCGCCAAGACTGTTATGTTCCATGCTGTTGCATAAAATCTGCAGTAAAGTTACTTCAAGTTTACTTCATAAAATCTGCTGTGGACATTCCGTTATTTCTCCCTGCCGTTTGTGGGACGGTTGGCGGTAGGAACATTGCTATTGAGGAAACCTCACCCTGGCGTCACGACAATTGAGGGTTAATACCAATATACCCTACACTATCGCCGCAACACCCCAAACACCATTACTCTCTCCCGGCACCACACAACCCCCTTTAAACTATATCAACTATCCATAAGTTCTCTTCTGGTTCTGTTTTGCCCTCTTCAGGCTGGTAAAGGCACCTGGATAGAAAAAAGTTGAGTTAGTAACTGTCCTGGCTGATCCATTGGTGCTGAAGTTATGGAGGATTTCAGGTCCTGCTGTGCTGGAGGTCCTATCGGTCATCTGGACAAAGCTGCTTTGCTTGGCTTAAAAAATACACTGCAAAATTAACCAGGTTTAGTGAGGCTGTTCCTCTTATTTTTCTCTTCATGACTATAATATACTTTTGTTATATGGGCTAAGGCTCAGGCTAGGAATAAAGAAACATCATTCGGTAGTAATTCACTGCTTACAATACAATAATAACCAGCAGTTATACATTTGATGCTGCAGGATTTACATCGGAAATTTCTGAGATATTATCTTATGTATCCTTTCTATGTTAAAGAGAAAATCTAGCTACAATTCAGGAGAGAATTATTTTGAGGATGCCATAACTCCAACATGAAATATTTTAATATTTAAAAAGGAGGAAAAAGTTAAAACTCTGGTGCTCACCTGCTGCCAATCCCATGCTTGTTCTCACAGTATCGATCATCACTGCAAAATGCTTCCCTGTTTTTACTCAACAGATATGAAATGCCGCCTCAGCCAATCACGGGCAGATCACCACTAGTGTTTCCCTCAGACCATTCCACCCCACTCTGAGCACTTTTGAACATAAAAATATTTATCTGGATAGCCCCTTTGAATCTTTCCTGATATGTTTTCAAATGTTTCCTTCTATCTCATAGTTACATAGTTAGTATGGTTGAAAAAAGACATACGTCCATCAAGTCCAACCAGGGAATTGAAGGGAAGGGTGTAAGGGGATAAGGGAAAGGGATGTAGTTTTATAATTCTGCATAAGCATTAATGTTATTTTGTTCCAGGAATGTATCTAACTCTGTTTTAAAGCTGTTAATTGTTCCTGCTGTGACCAGTTCCTGAGGTAGACCGTTCCATAAATTCACAGTCCTCACGGTAAAGAAGGCGTGTCGCCCCTTTAGAATAAACCTTTTCTTCTCCAGACGGAGGGAGTGCCCCCTCGTCCTTTGGGGGGGTTTAACCTGGAACAGTTTTTCTCCATATTTTTTGTATGGGCCATTTATATACTTATATACGTTTATCATATCCCCCTTAAACGTCTCTTCTCAAGACTAAACAATTGTAACTCCTTTAATCGCTCCTCATAGCTAAGATGTTCCATGCCCCATATTAGTTTAGTCGCACGTCTCTGCACCCTTTCCAACTCTGCAGTGTCTTTTTTATGGACTAGTGCCCAAAACTGAACAGCATATTCCAGGTAAGGCCGTACCAATGATTTATAAAGGGGGAGTATTATGTCCCTGTCCCTCGAGTCCATGCCTCTTTTGATACATGACAATATCCTGCCGGCTTTGGAAGCAGCAGCCTGACATTGCATGCTATTCTGTAGTCTGTGATCTATAAGTACACCCAGATCCTTCTCTACCAGTGACTCTGCCAGTTTAATCCCCCCTAAGACATACGATGCATGCAGGTTATTAGTACCCAGATGCATAACTTTACATTTATCCACATTGAACCTCATTTGCCAAGTGGATGCCCAGACACTTAGTCTATCCAAGTCATCTTGTAACTTATGCACATCCTCTATAGACTGTACCGTGCTACAAAGCTTGGTATCATCTGCAAAGATAGAAACAGAGCTGTTAATACCATCCTCTATATCATTGATAAATAAATTAAACAGCAGCGGGCCCAGTACTGAACCTTGGGGTACACCACTAATAACCGGGGACCAATCAGAGTACGAATCATTGACCACCACTCTCTGGGTACGATCCATGAGCCAGTGTTCAATCCAGTTACAAACTAAAGTTTCCAAGCCCAAAGACCTTAACTTACCTGTCAGACGTCTATGAGGGACAGTATCAAACGCTTTAGCAAAATCCAGAAACACTATATCCACAGCCATTCCTCTGTCAAGGCTTCTACTCACCTCTTCATAAAAGCAAATTAGATTGGTTTGACAACTTCTATACTTAGTAAACCCATGCTGGCTATCACTTATAATACAATTATCCCCTATGTATTCCTGTATGTAATCCCTTATAAGTCCTTCAAACAATTTACCCACAATGCACGTTAGACTTACCGGTCTATAATTGCCTGGCGAAGACCTAGAGCCCTTCTTGAAGATTGGCACCACATTCGCCTTGCGCCAGTCCCTTGGCACAATACCAGACACCAGAGAATCTCTAAATATCATGAACAAGGGTACAGATATTACTGAACTTACCTCTCTAAGAACTCTTGGGTGTAGTCCATCCGGCCCTGGAGATTTGCTTACATTTATATCACTTAACTTACCTTGTACCATCTCTACATTAAGCCAGTTCAGTACATTACATGATGTGTTACCAGCACTGACCTGGCCAATGTCAGCTCCTTTTTCCATAGGGTATACAGAACTAAAGAACCCATTCAGTAGCTCCGCCTTCTCTTGATCACCCGTGACAACCTCCCCATTATCATTATTAAGGGGTCCTACATGCTCTGTCCTTGGTTTTTTTATATTTATATATCTAAAAAATATTTAGGATTAGTTTTGCTTTCTTTGGCCACCTGTCTCTCATTTTGAATTTTTGCTGTTTTTATTACATTTTTACAGATTTTATTAAGCTCCTTGTACTGTTTAAATGTTATAGCTGACCCATCAGATTTGTATTTTTTGAAGGCAATTTTTTTGTTGTTTATTGCTCTTTTAACATCATTTGTCAGCCATGTAGGATTTAGTTTTAATCGTTTATATTTGTTCCCCTTTGGTATATATTTAGCTGTATAGTTATTTAGAGTTGATTTAAAGATGTCCCATTTACCTATTGTATCAGTATTTGACAGCACCTCCCCCCAGTCTATGTCCTGTAGTGCAGCCCTCAGCCCAGGGAAATTTGCCTTTTTAAAGTTATATGTTTTTGCTTTCCCCGTCTGTCTTTGTTTTCTACATTTTAAGTCAAAAGTAACTATATTGTGGTCGCTATTACCAAGGTTTTCCCGCACAGTTACATTACCAAC
Source organism: Hyla sarda (assembly GCF_029499605.1). Lineage (NCBI taxonomy): Eukaryota > Metazoa > Chordata > Amphibia > Anura > Hylidae > Hyla > Hyla sarda. The sequence goes on from NC_079194.1 coordinate 54,158,205, forward strand.
CAGCTCTGCGTTGTTGGAAATGATCAGATCCAACAAGGCATCACTTCTTGTTGGGTCCTCCACAAACTGGCCCATAAAATTATCCTGCAATAAATTTAGGAATTCTCTCCCCTTTGTAGTTTTAGCCAGCCCCCGGCCCCAATCTATATCTGGATAGTTAAAATCTCCCATTATTACTACTGTACCTGCCCGGGCGGCCCTCTCTATATGTTTATACAGCCGACCTTCTATCTCTTCAGTGATATTAGGGGGTCTGTAGATTACACCAAATACTATTTTTTCAGTATTTCCCTCCTTTTGTAATTCTACCCACAGTGATTCCACCTCCTCAGAATCATCACACACTATGGCATCGTTCACACTGACTTTCATACCACTTCTTACATACAGACAGACTCCACCACCTTTTCTGTTCATTCTATCCTTGTGAAACAATGTAAACCCCTAACACAAATTCTGTGTTATAACTTAGAAAAGCAAAGTTGCATGCAGCGTTACTCTACAATGACCACAAATTTATGTTTTCTTCTGGATTTTTTCTTTCTACACAAAAAGAAGGGAAGACTTTTGATGGGGGCATAAGTAGAGTTCTATGGCCCTTGGGTTACCCTACTGCAGGATTTTAGGGGTCTGTAAGGATGTATGTTTTGTCATCTTTGCAAAAAAAAAATATATATATACAAAATATTTATAAAACAATTTTCTATTTATGCTAATATACCTGTAAAAATGTAGTCATAGAGTTACCAAATAATACCAGTATACAAGAGGCAAATATTATCACCATATTCTTATTGAACTATACCAGTGTACCAGTTCTATGCTACCAATAATACCACAATTTAAAGGGGTACTCCACCCCTAGAATCTTGTCCCCTGTCAAAAGGATAGGGAATAAGATGTCTGATCATGGGGGACCCGCCGCTGGGGACCCCTGCGATCTCCCTGCCGCACTCGGCATTCGTTTAGAGCACCCCCTCAATGCAAGCCTATGGGAGGGGGCATGACGGACGTCATGCCCCCTCCCATAGACTTGCATTAAGGGGCGTGGCCGTGACATCACATCACCAGTGGGGCATGGTCGTGACATCATGAGCCTCTGCCCTGCATTGCCAGTAGTCTGGCACAGAGCGAAGTTCGCTCCATGCACCTGATGTCTAGGGTGCCACAGCCGAAATCACGGGGGTCCCCAGTGGCGCGACCCCCGTGATCAGACATTGTATTCCCTATCCTTTAGATAGGGAGATAAGATGTCTAGGGGCGGAGTACCCCTTTAAGGGAAAAATAATATTGTCACATCATTACCACATATTATAACAGCAAAAGGACTAAATAACAACATAATACAGAAACAAACACCTATACAAAGATCATTTTTACTACCACACCGTTACTGAATTATAACCACATTACGGAAATTAATATAAAGCAACTACATAAAGTGGTATAAAGTGGTACCAGCTATCAGCAGACCATAACAGTGACTACAGTTAGGGCACTATTATATGGGGCAATTATTGACCAAATAGATTTTATCTTTGTTGCCATAGGGCCAGCGATCAGCTGACAGATGAGCAAGAGGCTGGTTTTAACCACTTAAAATCCGCACATCTTTTGATGCAGTTGGTGAATATAATGGCAGCAAAAGGCGATCAGTTGTGTGCAGGGTTCAAGTCCTGGGGAGAAAAAGTGCAGGAACTCACCCAAGATTTCCACTCAAGGGCTGGTCCTGTAGAACTACTGCTAATGGGAACTGTGTTCCTACTGTGGAAAAAGTACAGGAACTCAGTTCCCACGTGTTCCTGCAGGACTTGAGCCCTAGTTGTGTGGCCATCCCGGCACAGTAGTTGAGCCTTGTTGCTAAATGATCGCAGATCTACAATATCGCTTGTTTAGAGTATGCATCAGCCCATTTAAAGGGGTACTCCACTGGCCAGGGTTTGGAACATTTAGTTCCGAACGCTGTGTGCGTGCTGCGGGGGTCAGCCATGCCCCCTTGTGACGTCACGCCATGCCCCATCAATGCAAGTCTATGGGAGGAAGTGTGATGGTCACCACGCCCCTTCCCATAGAATTGCATAAAGGGGGTGTGATGTGACATCACAAGGGAGTGTGGCTGAACCCACTGAACTAAATGTTCCAAACGCTGGCCAGTGGAGTACCCCTTTAATAAGGCCCTTACATGCAGTGACCACAGGTGATATCTTCTCTGGCTGGAGTCATTCACTTTATCTTTTCTTCTCCATGTGACATCTGTGCCGGGTCATGGCCTCACCCCATATGGCTGTGAGCCTTATACCACTGATTATACCCCTAAAAATTAAGGGTTATATTTGGAGAAAATTTTTTTTTTCTAAACTTTTCTTTTCTCGATGCTATAATATGGCTGGACTACACTGGTTAGAGAGTGTAGGGGGCAGTTAGGAATATGTATGCAGTTGAAAGGCCCCTCTTGAAAGCATAAAAGGGGTATTTTCGGACAGAATATTTTTTTTTTATATTCTACCGGAGACAGAGTACAAATAAAAAAGAAATGATACTTACCGAGATCCCCCACAAGTCTATTTTTTGCAACTTACAGTCCCCGCTTTTCACCTATTGGATCTGCCCGCTCAGCCAATCACTGGCCCAGAGAAGACACCACTGTGGTCTGTGATTGGCTGAGCAGAAAGGTCCTTCTCCTGTGCCTTTTCTTATTAGTACTAAACTTAATGTATTTAGGTGCTGAAACTAGTGTTGCTCGCGAATATTCACAATGCGAATTTTATTCGCGAATATCGCATATTCGCGAATTCGCGAATATTCGCGAATATAGCACTATATATTCGTAATTACGAATATTCTTTTTTTTTTATTTTTATTTTTTTCTTCACAGTACACATCACAGTGATCATCCCTCTCTGCTTCCAGCTTGTGTGGTGTAAAGAAGGCTCTAATAGTACTGTGTGAGACCGGCGTGCGAATTTTCGCATATGCGAAGTTTTGCTTATGTTAGTTTTATTTTCGCATACGCAAATGTTCGCATATGCGAAAATAAAACGAGGGTATTACGAATATGCGAATATTCGCGAATATATGACGAATATTCGTCCATATATTCGCGAATATTCGCGAAATCGAATATGGCCTATACCGCTCAACACTCACTGAAACATGCAAAAGAATGTCACAGGTAACGTCAAAAACAAATATCACCAAAGGAAACATCCAATGATCAAAAACTACTTGGATCAATACTAAGGATCACAAATCTCCAATGGGGGTGGGGGGGGGGATGCTTGAGGGAAGGGGAGAGCCTGTATGTTGATATTCCATATTTATAGCTAGTGGTACAGATAAAATCTGCACTAATAATAAATGATCAATAACCATTCCAACGCGTTTCTTTCGCCTAATATCAGAGTTCGTCAGGGGAAACACAATCAATGGTGATACCATCCACAGACTAAGATAAATGTGCAAGGATTTCACCGTTCCAAAATCAGATTTAAAAAAAATTGTCTGTCTCTCTTTGTACATAAACTCATGGATGTCCTTCCCATAATCTACTAGCCAATAGATGTTTAAAGAGAGTAGATATGGGGAAAGGTTTTACAAATACAGAGATGCCAATTAGAACCAAAAGCTACATTTCCTTTTGAGCATTTATACCACATAGATAAGGTATAAACTAGGGATTGAACGATATCGTTTTTTTAGGGCCGATAACGATAATCGGTGGAGGTTAGGGCCGATAGCCGATAACTTATACCGATATTTCGGTATAAATTATCGGCTATTTATCCCCCTGCGACACCGCTGCAGATCATTGATTTAAAGCGGACGCTTTAAATCAATGCACTGCAGTGGCTTTTGCGGTGCCATAGGCCGCCGCCACCACCCGCTTCTCTCCCCCTGCCTGTCCAGGGGTCCTGAGACCTATCACCGCCACCGCTCCCCCCGCCGCGCCGCACCTCGCCTAGGGGTGCCTCCAGCTGTTGCAAAACTACTACTCCCAGCATGCCCGGACAGCCGTTGGCTGTCCGGGCATGCTGGGAGTTGTAGTTTTGCAACAGCTGGAGGGCCTCAACAGCTGGAGGGCCTACTGTAGGTATAGTATATTATACAGACCCCTGTCCATCCCAGAACCCTGACTCACCTTCCCAGTTGCTGCAGGGACCGTCCGGGGAGGGTGGTCCGGGCCATCCATCTTCCCTGCCTTTCGGCCTAGTAACGCTGCATAGACACCGCTGCGCAGCGACGCACCTGACGTCACGGCGTAGCAGCGTCTATGAAGCGTACTAGGCCAGAGCCTGCCCGGAGTGGAGAAGAGGACCCCCGGAGAAGGAGGACAGCCCGGACCGGTTCACCCTCCACCCGGAATGCCGCCGGACACTACAGGAAGGATGGATGGCCCGGACCACCCCCATTACGGGTAAGTTTAATTTTTTTTATTGACTCGGAGGGTGGGGGAGGGGCCTGACCGGTATAGCGGTATGGGCAAAAATCCATACCGTGGGAGAAAAAAAAAACGGTATCCGGTTCATACCGGTATACCGCCCAGCACTACGGTGGGGGGTGCGACGCGGTGCGGTGGGTCGGGGGGGCAGTCGCGGTGCGGTGGGTCGGGGGCAGTCGCGGTGCGGTGGGGGCGGTGCGGGGGGGCGGGGCATTATCGGCTTATCGGCAAGGTAATTGCCGATACCGATAATGCCCAAAATCGTGATTATCGGCTGATAATATCGGCCATACCGATAATCGGTCGATCCCTAGTAGTGTTGAGCGGCATAGGCCATATTCGAATTCGCGAATATTCGCGAATATATGGACGAATATTCGTCATATATTCGCGAATATTCGCATATTCGTTATATCCCCGTTTTATTTTCGCGTATGCGAAAATACGCGCATGCGAAAATTAACATAAGTGGAAATTCGCATATGCGAAAATTAGCATATGCTAATTTTCGCATATGCGAATTTTCGCACGCCAGTCTCACACAGTAGTATTAGAGCCTTCTTTACACCACACAAGCTGGAAGCAGAGAGGGGTGATCACTGTGATGTGTACTGTGAAGAAAAAAAAAAAAAAAAAAAAGAATATTCGTAATTACGAATATATAGCGCTATATTCGCGAAATTCGCGAATTCGCGAATATGCGATATTCGCGAATAATATTCGAATTGCGAATATTCGCGAGCAACACTAATCCCTAGTATAAACCACGAACAATACTCATTACTCTAGTATCCAGTATCAAGATAACCTAGTATCAAGGTTCTATATGGAAGAGGAAGAGGATCACCAGCGACATGTTGTTCATTAGAGACGGTAAATAGATGGGAGAGACAAGAGGACCCTCCGATTGCTTCCCCTGTGTTCCTAACTACTGTTGGGTTGGTTGGGCATACGAAAAAATTAAAAACCAAATTGGTTTATTTCTGTGATATGATTATGTCTGAATTATTATCTAGACTTGATTTGACTCTGGACAGTGTTACTATGCTTTAATATAAGCGGTGTAGAATAGTTTGTGTGACCATCCATGTGTAGACTGGTATAATGAATGATACAGGCGAATTCAATGTTAATCCTTCCTGACTGAATTTAGTAGAAACATTTCTAATAGATCAAAGGATACTTACATCTCCTGGCAATAACAATGACTCGATGACTATTTAATATAACTGGAAGACTTTGAAAGTCTTTGTTCATGTTTTTTTCTAGTAGAATATAAATATATGATTTCTAAAAGGTCATACGGTCCAAAGAAAAAGAACTCTAATCCCATGTACAATTTGCTGATTCTGTAGCAACCAGGAGCCGCAAAGGATTTATGAAGAAAGGAAGAATCAGACTATGAGAAATGGGAGTTCTAGAGGAAAAGGTTGTCTTTATAATTTGTTACCCCTTTACATATTCAGGTAAGCCTGGAACCTCACTTCTGTCATTAAACCTCAGTCCTTAACCCCTTAAGGACTCAGAGTTTTTCCGTGTTTGCAATTTCGTTTTTTCCTCCTCACCTTTTAAAAATCATAACCCTTTCAATTTTGTACCAACAAACTCATATGATGGCTTTTTTTTTTTTGCTCCACCCATTGTACTTTGTAATGACATCAGTAATTTTACCCAAAAATTTACGGCAAAACCGAAAAAAAAAATCATTGTGCGACAAAATAAGAAAAAACACCCTTTTGTAACTTTTGGGGGCTTCCGTTTCTACGCAGTGCATTTTTTGGTAAAAATGACACCTTGTATTTATTGTGTAGGTCCATAAGATTAAAAAGATACCCTACTTATATAGGTTTGATTTTGTTTTGTCGTAAAATCATAACTTCCTGCACGAAAATGAATACATTAAAAAATTTCCTCTTCCTTTCTTTTTCCACATACGGGGATGTATGAGGGCTTTTTTGCGCTGTGATCTGAAGTTTTTGTACGTACCATTTTTGTTTTGATCAGACTTTTAGATCGCTTTTTATTCATTTTTTTATACTATAAAAAGTGACCAAAAATACGCTATTTTGGACTTACATTTACACCATTGACTGTGTGGTTCAATTAACTATATATTTCTATAGTTTGGACATTTACGCACACTTCGATACCACATATGTTTATATTTATTTTTATTTACATAGTTGTTTTCTATGGGAAAAGGGGGGTGATTCAAACGTTTATTAGGGAAGGGATTAAATCACATTTATTAACTATTTTTTTACACTTTTTTTTTTGTAATGTGATAGCCCCCATAGGGGACTATAACATGCATTACACTGATTCAATACACTGATCAATGCTATACTGTCACGATGCCGGCTGGCAGGTAGTGGATCCTCTGTGCCAGAGAGGGATTGGCGTGGACCGTGCTAGAGGATCGGTTCTAAGTCACTACTGGTTTTCACCAGAGCCCGCCGCAAAGCGGGATGGTCTTGCTGCGGCGGTAGTGACCAGGTCGTATCCCCTAGCAACGGCTCAACCTCTCTGGCTGCTGAAGATAGGCGCGGTACAAGGGAGTAGACAGAAGCAAGGTCGGACGTAGCAGAAGGTCGGGGCAGGCAGCAAGGATCGTAGTCAGGGGCAACGGCAGAAGGTCTGGAATCACAGGCAAGGAACACACAAGGAACGCTTTCACTGGCACTAGGGCAACAAGATCCGGCGAGGGAGTGAAGGGGAAGTGAGGTGATATAGGGAAGTGCACAGGTGTAAACACTAATTGGAACCACTGCACCAATCAGCGGTGCAGTGGCCCTTTAAATCGCAAAGACCCGGCGCGCGCGCGCCCTAGGGAGCGGGGCCGCGCGCGCCGGGACAGAACTGACGGGGAGCGAGTAAGGTACGGGAGCCGGGGTGCGCATCGCGAGCGGGCGCTACCCGCATCGCGAATCGCATCCCGGCCGGAGGTAGTAACGCAGCGCCCCGGGTCCGTGGAACCGACCGGGGCGCTGCAGTGAGGGAAGTGTAGCGAGCGCTCCGGGGAGGAGCGGGGACCCGGAGCGCTCGGCGTAACAGTACCCCCCCCCTTGGGTCTCCCCCTCTTCTTGGGGCCTGAGAACCTGAGGATCAGACTTTTGTCCAGGATATTGTCCTCAGGTTCCCAGGACCTCTCTTCTGGACCACAACCCTCCCAATCCACTAAAAAAAAAGTTCTTCCCCTGACCTTTTTAGAGGCCAAAATCTCTTTGACAGAGAAGATGTCCGAGGAGCCGGAAACAGGAGTGGGAGGAACAGATTTAGGAGAAAAACGGTTGAGGATGAGAGGTTTAAGAAGAGAGACGTGAAAGGCATTAGGGATACGAAGAGAAGGAGGAAGAAGAAGTTTGTAAGAGACAGGATTAATTTGACACAAAACTTTAAAAGGACCAAGATAGCGTGGTCCCAACTTATAGCTCGGGACACGGAAACGGACATATTTAGCGGAGAGCCATACCTTGTCTCCAGGGGAAAAAATGGGAGGAGCTCTTCTTTTCTTATCTGCGAATCTCTTCATGCGAGAAGAAGCCTGTAAGAGAGAATTTTGGGTCTCTTTCCATATGGTGGAAAGATCACGAGAAATTTCATCCACAGCGGGCAGACCAGAGGGCAAGGGGGTAGGGAGGGGGGGAAGAGGGTGACGGCCGTACACCACGAAAAACGGAGATTTGGAGGAAGATTCAGAGATTCTGAAATTATACGAGAATTCGGCCCAAGGTAGAAGATCTGCCCAGTCATCCTGGCGGGAGGAAACAAAATGTCGTAAATAGTCACCCAAGATCTGGTTAATTCTCTCTACTTGTCCATTGGATTGAGGATGGTATGCAGAAGAAAAATTTAATTTAATCTTGAGTTGTTTACAGAGAGCCCTCCAGAATTTAGACACAAATTGGACGCCTCTATCCGAGACGATCTGTGTAGGCAACCCGTGAAGACGAAAAATGTGTACAAAAAATTGTTTAGCCAACTGAGGCGCTGAAGGAAGACCAGGAAGAGGGATGAAATGTGCCATTTTGGAGAATCGATCAACGACCACCCAAATAACAGTGTTGCCATGGGATGGGGGTAAGTCAGTAATAAAATCCATACCAATCAGAGACCAAGGTTGTTCGGGGACAGGTAGAGGATGAAGAAAACCAGCGGGCTTCTGGCGAGGAGTCTTATCCCGGGCACAGATAGTGCAGGCTCGCACAAAGTCCACCACATCAGTCTCTAGAGTCGGCCACCAATAGAAGCGAGAGATGAGTTGCACAGATTTCTTGATGCCCGCATGACCTGCGAGATGGGAGGAGTGACCCCATTTGAGGATCCCAAGGCGTTGGCGTGGAGAAACAAAGGTCTTTCCTGGAGGAGTTTGCCTGATGGAGGCTGGAGAAGTGGAAATCAGGCAGTCAGGAGGAATGATGTGTTGAGGAGAGAGTTCAATTTCAGAGGCATCTGAGGAACGAGAGAGAGCATCGGCCCTAATGTTTTTATCAGCAGGCCGAAAGTGAATTTCAAAATTAAATCGGGCAAAGAACAGAGACCACCTGGCCTGACGAGGATTCAGCCGTTGGGCAGACTGGAGGTAGGAGAGGTTCTTGTGATCGGTGTAAATAATAACTGGAAATCTTGATCCCTCCAGCAGATGCCTCCATTCCTCAAGTGCTAATTTAATGGCTAGAAGCTCTCGATCCCCGATGGAGTAGTTCCTCTCCGCCGGAGAGAAGGTCCTGGAAAAAAAACCACAAGTAACAGCATGCCCGGAAGAGTTTTTTTGTAGAAGGACAGCTCCAGCTCCCACTGAGGAGGCATCAACCTCCAATAGGAAGGGTTTAGATGGGTCAGGTCTGGAGAGCACGGGAGCCGAAGAAAAGGCAGACTTGAGTCGTTTAAAGGCGTCTTCCGCTTGAGGAGGCCAAGACTTGGGATCGGCATTTTTTTTTGTTAAAGCCACAATAGGAGCCACAATGGTAGAAAAATGTGGAATAAATTGCCTGTAATAATTGGCGAACCCCAAAAAACGTTGGATGGCACGGAGTCCGGAGGGGCGTGGCCAATCTAAGACGGCAGAGAGTTTATCTGGGTCCATTTGTAGTCCCTGGCCAGAGACCAAGTATCCTAGAAAAGGAAGAGATTGGCATTCAAACAGACATTTCTCTATTTTGGCATAGAGTTGATTATCACGAAGTCTCTGAAGAACCATACGGACATGCTGGCGGTGTTCTTCAAGATTGGCAGAAAAAATCAGGATATCGTCCAGATATACAACAACACAGGAGTATAGTAGATCACGAAAAATTTCATTAACAAAGTCTTGGAAGACGGCAGGGGCGTTGCATAGACCAAAGGGCATGACCAGATACTCAAAGTGTCCATCTCTGGTGTTAAATGCCGTTTTCCATTCATCCCCCTCTCTGATGCGGATGAGATTATAAGCACCTCTTAAGTCCAGTTTGGTAAAAATATGGGCACCTTGGAGACGATCAAAGAGTTCAGAGATGAGGGGTAGGGGGTAGCGGTTCTTAACCGTGATTTTATTAAGACCGCGGTAGTCAATGCAAGGACGTAGAGAGCCATCTTTTTTGGACACAAAGAAAAATCCGGCTCCGGCAGGAGAGGAGGATTTACGGATAAAGCCCTTTTTTAAATTTTCTTGGACGTATTCAGACATGGCAAGAGTCTCTGGGACGGACAGAGGATAGATTCTGCCCCGGGGTGGAGTAGTGCCCGGGAGGAGGTCAATGGGACAATCATAAGGCCTGTGAGGAGGTAGAGTCTCAGCTTGTTTTTTGCAAAAAACGTCCGCAAAGTCCATATAGGCCTTAGGGAGACCGGTTACATGAGGAAGCACAGGGACACGGCCAGGTTTACTGGGAACCGGTTTTAAGCAGTCCTTGGAACAAGAGGGCCCCCAACTCTTGATCTCCCCAGTGGACCAATCCAGGATTGGGGAATGGAGTTGAAGCCAGGGAAGTCCAAGAAGGATTTCAGAAGTGCAATTGGGGAGGACCAACAGTTCAATCCTCTCGTGATGAGATCCGATGCACATTAGAAGGGGCTCCGTGCGGAAACGTATAGTACAGTCCAATCTTTCATTGTTTACACAATTGATGTAGAGGGGTCTGGCGAGACTGGTCACCGGGATGTTGAACCTGTTGACGAGAGAGGCTAAGATGAAATTTCCTGCAGATCCAGAGTCCAAGAAGGCCACAGCAGAGAAGGAGAAGGCAGAGGCAGACATCCGCACAGGCACAGTAAGACGTGGAGAAGCAGAGTAGACATCAAGGACTGTCTCACCTTTGTGCGGAGTCAGCGGACGTCTTTCCAGGCGGGGAGGACGGATAGGACAATCCTTCAGGAAGTGTTCGGTACTAGCACAGTACAGGCAGAGATTCTCCATGCGGCGTCGTGTCCTCTCTTGGGGTGTCAGGCGAGACCGGTCGACCTGCATAGCCTCCACGGCGGGAGGCACAGGAACAGATTGCAGGGGACCAGAGGAGAGAGGAGCCGGGGAGAAGAAACGCCTCGTGCGAACAGAGTCCATATCCTGGCGGAGCTCCTGACGCCGTTCGGAAAAACGCATGTCAATGCGAGTGGCAAGATGGATGAGTTCATGTAGGTTAGCAGGGATTTCTCGTGCGGCCAGAACATCTTTAATGTTGCTGGATAGGCCTTTTTTAAAGGTCGCGCAGAGTGCCTCATTATTCCAGGATAATTCTGAAGCAAGGGTACGGAACTGTACGGCATACTCGCCAACGGAAGAATTACCCTGGACCAGGTTCAACAGGGCAGTCTCAGCAGAAGAGGCTCGGGCAGGTTCCTCAAAGACACTTCGAATTTCCGAGAAGAAGGAGTGTACAGAGGCAGTGACGGGGTCATTGCGGTCCCAGAGCGGTGTGGCCCAAGCCAGGGCTTTTCCAGACAGCAGGCTGACTACGAAAGCCACCTTAGACCTTTCAGTGGGGAACTGGTCCGACATCATCTCCAAGTGTAATGAACATTGGGAAAGAAAGCCACGGCAAAACTTAGAGTCCCCATCAAATTTATCCGGCAAGGATAGTCGTATTCCAGAAGCGGCCACTCGCTGCGGAGGAGGTACAGGAGCTGGCGGAGGAGATGATTGCTGGAGCTGTGGTAGTAACTGTTGTAGCATAACAGTCAGTTGAGACAGCTGTTGGCCTTGTTGCGCAATCTGTTGTGACTGCTGGGCGACCACCGTGGTGAGGTCAGCGACAACTGGCAGAGGAACTTCAGCGGGATCCATGGCCGGATCTACTGTCACGATGCCGGCTGGCAGGTAGTGGATCCTCTGTGCCAGAGAGGGATTGGCGTGGACCGTGCTAGAGGATCGGTTCTAAGTCACTACTGGTTTTCACCAGAGCCCGCCGCAAAGCGGGATGGTCTTGCTGCGGCGGTAGTGACCAGGTCGTATCCCCTAGCAACGGCTCAACCTCTCTGGCTGCTGAAGATAGGCGCGGTACAAGGGAGTAGACAGAAGCAAGGTCGGACGTAGCAGAAGGTCGGGGCAGGCAGCAAGGATCGTAGTCAGGGGCAACGGCAGAAGGTCTGGAATCACAGGCAAGGAACACACAAGGAACGCTTTCACTGGCACTAGGGCAACAAGATCCGGCGAGGGAGTGAAGGGGAAGTGAGGTGATATAGGGAAGTGCACAGGTGTAAACACTAATTGGAACCACTGCACCAATCAGCGGTGCAGTGGCCCTTTAAATCGCAAAGACCCGGCGCGCGCGCGCCCTAGGGAGCGGGGCCGCGCGCGCCGGGACAGAACTGACGGGGAGCGAGTAAGGTACGGGAGCCGGGGTGCGCATCGCGAGCGGGCGCTACCCGCATCGCGAATCGCATCCCGGCCGGAGGTAGTAACGCAGCGCCCCGGGTCCGTGGAACCGACCGGGGCGCTGCAGTGAGGGAAGTGTAGCGAGCGCTCCGGGGAGGAGCGGGGACCCGGAGCGCTCGGCGTAACATATACCATAGCATTGCATTGATCAGTGTTATCTGCGCTCCACTGCTCCTTCCTGGATCTCAGGCAGGGAGCAGTGAATCGATGATCAGACAACGAGGAGGCAGGTAGGGATCCTCCCGTGTGCGTACAGCTGATTGGGACACTGCGGTTTCACCGCGGTGTTCCAGTTCAGCTCGACTGAGCTTCCGGGAAGGTTTTACTTTCACTTTAGATGCGGCAATCAACTTTAACCCCTTAAGGACCGGAGTTTTTTCCGTTTTTGCATTTTCGTTTTTTGCTCCTTGCCTTTAAAAAATCATAACTCTTTCAATTTTGCACCAAGAAATCCATATGATGGCTTATTTTTTGCGCAACCAATTCTACTTTGTAATGACGTCAGTAATTTTGCCCAAAAATCTACGGTGAAATGGAAAAAAAATCATTGTGAGACAAAATTGAAAAAAAAACCGCAGTTTTGTAACTTTTGGGGACTTCCGTTTCTACGCAGTGCATATTTCGGTAAAAATGACACCTTATCTTTATTCTATAGGTCCATACGATTAAAATGATACCCTACCTATATAGGTTTGATTTTGTCGTACTTCTGGAAAAAATCATAACTTCATGCAGGAAAATTAATACGTTTAAAATTGTCATCTTCTGACCCCTATAACTTTTTTATTTTTCCGTGTATGGGGCGGTATGAGGGCTCATTTTTTGCGCCGTGATCTGAAGTTTTTAACGGTACCATTTTTGCATTGATAGGACTTATTGATCTTATTGAATTTTTATTAATTTTTTCATGATATAAAAAGTGACCAAAAATGCTCTATTTTGGACTTTGGAATTTTTTTGCGTGCACGCCATTGACCGTGCAGTTTAATTAACTATATATTTTTATAATTCGGACATTTTCGCACACGGCGATACCATATATGTTTATTTTTATTTTTATTTACACTGTGTTTTTTTTTTATGGGAAAAGGGGGGTGATTCAAACTTTTAATAGGGAAGGGGTTAAATGATCTTTATTCCCTTTATTTCACTTTTTTTTTTGCAGTGTTATAGCTCCCATAGGGACCTATAACACTGCACACACTGATCTTTCACATTGATCACTGGTTTCTCATAAGAAACCAGTGATCGATGATTCTGCCTCTTGACTGCTCATGCCTGGATCTCAGGCACTGAGCAGTCATTCGGCGATCGGACAGCGAGGAGGCAGGTAGGGACCCTCCTGCTGTCCTGTAAGCTGTTCGGGATGCCGCGATTTCACCGCGGCTACCCCGAACAGCCCACTGAGCTAACCGGCATGGTTTCAGTTTCACTTTAGACGCGGCGTTCAACGCCGTGGCCCCGCGTTATAGATCGGGAGCGGACACATGACGTTCCAGTACGTCATGTGTCCTTAAGGGGTTAATTGCCACATCAGAAGGCTTAATACCGGGCATCACCGCGATCGGTGATGTCCGGTATTAGCCACGGGTCCCAGCTGTTGATAGCTGCCAGGACCGACCCGATATGACGTGGGGTCGTTATCAGGGGCGGACACAGACAACAGAGGGCCCCTGTGCAAAGAATGTGCCTGGGCCCCCCCCCCCCCCCCCCCAAAAAAAGTAATATGCCATAAAATTGCACTGCAACTCACATTAATCTGCATTAGATAGGCAGCAGTTCCCCCACATTAGGTAGCATAGATTCCCCACATTAGATAGCATAGTTTCCCCACATTATGTAGCATATATTCCCCACATTAGGTAGCATTGCATAGTTTCCCCACATTAGGTAACGTAGCATAATTTCCCCACATTAGGTAGCGTAGCATATATTCCCCACATTAGGTAGCGCAGCATATATTCCCCACATTAGGTAGCGTAGCATAGATTCCCTACATTAGGTAGCGTAGCCCCACATTAGGTAGCGTAGCATAGCATATATTCCCCACATTAGGTAGCATGGCATAGATTCCCCACATTAGATAGCGTAGCATATATTCCCCACATTAGGTAGTGTAGCAAAGATTCCCCACATTAGGTAGCATAGCATATATTCCCCACATTAGGTAGCATAGATTCCCCACATTAGGTAGCATAGCATATATTCCCCACATTAGGTAGCATAGATTCCCCACATTAGGTAGCATAGCATATATTCCCCACATTAGGTAGCATAGATTCCCCACATAAGGTAGCGCAGCATAACCCCAACAAACAAACACACACACACTCTCACTCACCCACACACTCTTACCTGGCCTGCACTACTTACATTTGCCCATGGGGACTTCCTGGCAGAGGTGCGCGCTATAAGTGACATCATCGCACGCTCTGCGCTGGACGTCAGCGTCCAGGTGCTTGCGATGACGTCACTCACTGCACGCACCTCAGCCAGGAAGTCCCCATGGGCAGATGTAAGTAGCAGTTTAGTGACTGGGCAAGACTGGTTTCCCTGTCATATGTGCACTGGCAGGGCTTCCATCAGAAATTTCAGGGCCCCTTACACAACTCAAGGCCTGAGACCCCCACCGATCACCTCGGTTGAAGTGGTTCTCCAGCTGTTGGAAAGCTAAAACTCCCATCATGTCTGGAGAGCCTCAGGCAATGGGAGTTGTAGTTTTGTAACAGCTGAAGAGACACAGATTGGACACAGTTTTACCCATCATCACTGTAGAACTTACAAGTGACTACAGCTCTGATGGGACAGTCATAAGAACACACAATGATGTCAGTGACCTGAGTGACGTCTTCTTTTCTTCTTCATCTCGTCCAGAGACCAGGTCTTCCCCCAGCTCCATCTTCTCTGCAGAGTCTGACATGCAGACATCATTGGCTCCTCACTGTCAGCAGATCCTCATCCTCTGCATGAAGACAGTAATCATTATAACCTTGCCAGAAAGTGTAACCTAAATAAAATACTGCCCCACACTGTACCCTGAATATAATACTGCTATACACTGTACCCACTAAATATAATCCTGCCACACACTGTACCCTGAATATAATCCTGCCACACACTGTACCCTGAATATAATACTGCCACACAATGTACCATGAATAGCATACTGCCATACACTGTACCCACTAAATATAATACTGCTATTCACTGTACCCACTAAATATAATACTGCCCCACACAGTACCCTAAATAAAATACTGTCACACACTGTACCCTAAATAAAATACTGCCCCACACTGTACCCTAAATATAATATTGCCAGACACTGTAACCTGAATACAATACTGCTGTACACTGTACCCACTAAATATAATACTGCTATACACTGTATCCACTAAATATAATCCTGCTACAAACTGTAACCTGAATATAATACTGCCACACACTGTACTCCGAATATAATACTGCCACACATTGTACCCACTAAATATAATACTGCCACACACTGTACCCTGAATATAATACTGCTATACACTGTACCCTGAATATAATAATACTATACACTGTACCCTGAATATAATACTGCTACACACTGTGCCCACTAAATATAATCCTGCCACACACCGTACCCTGAATATAATAATGCTATACACTGTAACCTGAGTATAATACTGCTATACACTGTACCCACTAAATATAATCCTGCCACACACTGTACCCTGAATATAATACTGCTATACACTGTACCCACTAAATATAATCCTGCCACACACTATACCCACTAAATATAATACCTCTTATCCTCTGTGTCCTCATCATTCCTCATCACCCCCATAACCCCTGCCAAACCTCTCCTCAACACTACTATAACCACCCCCGCACCTCTCCTCATCATTACTATAACCCCCCCACACCTCTCCTCATCACTACTATAACCCCTGCACCTCTCCTCATCACTGCTATAACCCCCCCGCACCTCTCCTCATCACTACTATAACCCCCCCAGGCACCTCTCATCACTACTATAACCCCCCCCACACCTCTCCTCATCACTACTATAACCCCCGCACCTCTCCTCATCAATACTATAACCCCCCCACACACCTCTCCTCATCACTACTATAACCCCCCCCCACACACCTCTCCTCATCACTACTATAACCCCCGCACCTCTCCTCATCACTACTATAACCCCCGCACCTCTCCTAATCACTACTATAACCCCCGCACCTTTCCTCATCACTATTATAATGCCCCCTGCATATCTCACCACCCCCATAACACCCCCTGCACCTCTCTTCACCCCCATAACACCCTCCTGCACCTCTTATCACCCCCATAACCCCCCCTGCACCTCTCATCACCCCATAACACCCCCCCTCATCACCCCCATAACACCCCCTGCATCTCTCATCACTCCCATAACACCCCCTGCATCTCTCATCACCCCCATAACCCCCCCTGCATCTCTCATCACCCCCATAACCCCCCTGCACCTCTCATCACCCCCATAACCCCCCCTGCACCTTTCATCCCCCCATAACACCCCCTGCACCTCTCATTCCCCCCATAACACCCCCCTGCACCTCTCATTACCCCCATAACACCCCCTGCACCTCTCATTACCCCCATAACCCCCTGCACCTCTCATCACCCCCATAACCTCCCCATGCACCTTTCATCCCCCCATAACACCCTCCTGCACCTCTCATCCCCCCATAACACCCCCTGCACCTCTCATTACCCCCATAACCCCCCCTCTCATCACCCCTATAACACCCCAAGCACCAGTTCCCCTGCACCTCTCATCACCATTGTAGTCTGCAAACAACATAGCCCCCATCCAACCCCCCCCCCCCCACACACACACACACACCCCCGTTCACTCACCCTGCCGGGGTTCGGTGCAGCTGCTGCTCCTGTCAGAGTGTCACTGCATGGGGAGGATCCGTCGGGAAGATGATGGACTGGAGATCGCGCCGGGACAGGTCAGGTGACTGGAGTAGACGTGCATGCCTGCGCGGGGCACGTCGACTCCCATCAGCCCCTGGCCTGTCCGGCCCTGCCGTACTTCTTAAGGGGCCCGCGCCCTAGAAAGAGCGGGCCTCATAGTCCTGCGGGCCCCCCGGACTATGAGGCCCGGTCATAGTTCTGACGGGTACCCAGCCAGGAGTCAGTGAGTGACAGTCGCAGTCACTCACTGACTAGCCGGAAAAAAAAAAGTACAGGGACGTCCGGGCCTCCCTGAAGCTCCGGGCCCCATACAAGTGTATGGGTTTACCCCCTGATGGCGGCCCTGTGCACTTGGTCCGATGGTAGGACCGGCCCAGCGTGTGAGGGCGGGCCGGGCCCCCTCCCACGCTGTGCCCCTGTGCAGCTGAACCGGCTGCACAGGCGATATGTCCGCCCCTGGTCGTTATATTGCGTTATATGTCGTTAAGGGGTTAAAGGGGTTGTCCACCATAAGGTGATTTTAGTACATACTTGCCAGACAGTAATGGACATGCTTAGGAAGGATCCGTGCTTATCTTGGGGCTTAACGGCTATGTTGTGAGGTTACCATAATTCTGAGGCTGTTGACGTTCCCTCCCTCCAATTGCAACTCCCATGATTCCTTGTTTGTAAGTGTGCAGTCACTTTTCTCCCTCCCATGCATCAGTCGCCAGACCCACTGAAGCACACCTGAGCTCCCTTCCATGTGGTTTTCTTACCAGGGTGCCTCCAGCTGTTGCAAAGCTACAATTCCCTGCAAATTGATTTCCCTCCCACTCAGTGATCGTTCCACCCATTGAAGCAGACAGGCTCCTCTGAATGTCTCGGGCCACACTGCAACCTGGGAAAACCTGAGAAGACACTCATTTTGTATGCTGTTAAAAATAAACACTGGGGCAAAGATCACATAAGAATTGCGGGACCACCATCAACCACAGGCACAGACACTATTTAATGGACTACACTAACTTTACAGCCCGTGTAGCATAGTCAAATAAAAAAAATCTTGGAATACCCCTTTAATTTCTGCTGTGTTAGTTCTGTTTCGGATCAATGATACTTTTAGAATATATTATGAAAATCTTTATAATTCTCAGATAGTCATAAGAGAAACAGATCAGGATCTTTTCCTTAATTAAATTAAAATTCTATCTATGTCTGCAGAAGAATTCCAAGTACTTGAAGCTCGAATTGATTTTAAAAAAGATAAAAGATTTTTAGCTGAAACTTCCGAACAATGAAGCTCCCGGAGCTGATATCATTGCTTTTGAAATTTTTCGGAAACATCAAACTTCATTAAAATGGGACTTTGGTAGAATTCTTCATATAATATACTTCTCCCCATGTGGGAATGAATCTATAATTACTGTAATACTGAAACCTGATTAAAGTTCTTTATGTCCAGATTTTTATAGGCTTCTTCATTTGATGGATACTGAAACCAAGCTCCTATTGGGTAAATCCATTGGTTATAACCCTCTCAGGCTGTATAATAATATTTTGTCTACTACTAATTACTGGGGGGGGGGGAGGGGTCACTAAATGCATCTTAAGCCTTTTAAAGTGGAGGTTTTTGAGATATTTTGGGTTCCAGGCAATGTTCCTTTTAAAGGGGTACACCGGTTTGGAATGTTCAGAACGCTCGGGGCCGGGGGCCGTAATCGAGACATCCCGGTCATTCCCCTCGTGATGTCACACCACGCCCCCTCCATTCATGTCTATGGGAGGGGGTGTGTTGGCCGACAATCCCCCTCCCATAGACATGAATGGAGGGGGCTTGGTGTGATGTCACGGGGGGCATAGCCATGATGTCACGATCACTGCCGCCGGAACCCTGCATTTGATTAGAACGCCAGGTGCTGCGGGAAATTGCAGGGGGCCCCAGCAATGGGACCCCCCCCCCCCCCACGATCAGACATCTCATCCCCTACGCTTTGGATAGGACATAAAATGTCTAGCAGCAGAGTACCCCTTTAAGCCTGTGTTGCTTGCAAGTGGGGCTGTTTGGGAACTGAGCTAGTGCAGTGAAGGTTATTGTCTGCATCCCTGGTTGACTAGGGAGGGCAAAGTGTTGATGTCTGTATGATGATGGTTTGTAAAAGTAAAGGTATTTAAGGGGTTATCCAGCTTTTAAATAAAAAGTGTTTGATTGCTGGGAGTCCGACTGTTAGAAACCTCCAAGATATTCAAAGCAGAACTCAGTTCTTTCCTAGCCCCCACCTTCCTTGACACGTCCCTCAGTCAATCACTGGCCACAGCAGTTTCCTGCCTCAGACCAGTTAGCCTCGGATGGTATGTTGGAGTGCTCGTGGGAAGAATTAGGCGCAATTCTGGAGATTACGGGGGGTTTCACTGGTCTGACTTCCCATTATTAGACACTTAAAGGGGTACTCCGCCCCTAGACATCTTATCCCCTATTCTGATCACAGGGTTCCCGCTGCTGGATCTTACTGCAGCACCCGGAGGCTCGTGACGTCCCGGCCATGGCTCCTCAATGTAAGTGTCTGGCTGTCCCCCTCCCATAGACTTGCATTGAGAGGGAGGGTGTGACATCACGAGGGGGCGTGGCCTTGATGTCACGAGACTCCGGAGTCACATCCCTAGTCATCCGGATGACTGGGGTGCCACAGCAGAGATCACGGGGGGTCCCAGCAGCAGGACCTCCGCAATCAGACATCTTATCCTTTGGATAGGGGATAAGATGTCTAGGGACGGAGTACCCCTTTGACCCCTATCCTGTGTTTAGGGGATATGTGTTATTAGCTTTAAAACCCCTTTAATGTCAGCATCCCTAGTAATCTAGGGAAATTAAAAGGTTAATGTCAATATTCTTGGTGGTCGAGGGTAGTGAAGGGGGTAATATTAGTATCATTAGTGATCTGCCAATACCTTTTGATGCTGTAGGGCAGAGAAGGGGTTAATGTAGGGATCCCAAACATAAATTTACCACAGCAGTATATGCAATACTACAATTCGACTGTCACATATACCACTTCACTTCTAGAAAACACACAGGATTCCTCACACCTTCCCTCCCCATGCGTGATGTGACAAAGTGACAGGGTCTATGCTAGAAGAATCCTAACAAAATACAGTGGTCCCTCAAGTTACAATATTAATTGGTTCCAGGACGACCATTGTATGTTGAAACCATTGTATGTTGAGTCCATAACTCTATGGAAAGCTGGTAATTGGTTCTGAAGCCACCAAAATGTCATCCAAAAATAGGAAAAAAGTGAGAATTAAAAGAAAAATAAGTTGATAACTAATATAGATAAAGCAAATCCTTATATATAAAAGTAAGAAAGATCTGCTGGGAGCTGTAAATCACTGTCTGTGTCAGTGTTTCCCAACCAGGGTGCCTCCAGCTGTTGCAAAACTACAACTCCCAGCATACCCGGACAGCCTTCGGCTGTCCGGGCATGCTGGGAGTTGTAGTTTTGCAACAGCTGGAGGCGCCCTGGTTGGGAAACAATGGTCTATGTAGAGGACAGGAGCTTCTTCATGGTCCTGTACAGCACACGCAATTTCCTAAAAAAGTAAAATGGAGCTGCCTTTACTTGGTGCCCAAAGGAGCAGCTAACTGTGACATAGGTTAGGAGTAGTACAGAACATGTAATACCTCCCTGTACTGTAGGGGGCGCTACCAGACAGGAATTCAGTGCATGCACTTCAGTACTACAGTGCACGCGCTAATACAGGGGTTTTACCAGTGAAATATCCATTCTGATTGGTCGGTTCTTCCGGCCATTAACATGTTTCACAGATCTGGACTGTCTGTAACATTGTATGTTGAGTCTGGTTTCAAGTTACAATGGTCCAGAAAAGACCATTGTATGTCGAAACTATTGTATGTTGAGGCCATTGTAAGTTGAGGGATCACTGTATGCTAAAAATCCCAATGGCAAAAAAAAAAAAAAAAAAAAACATCACTTCCTCAAAAATAGTATAAAATATACCACACATATGGTGTGACCAAGCCTCCTCTATACAACATTTGACTGAATAGAAAAAGCTTTTCCATAGACAATTTTGTTAGGTTCATATGGAGGAAGCGGCCTGTCAATGGGAGACCCCTGTGTGGAGGATGCCTGCGGGGGGGACACTGTGTGGAGGATGCCTGATGGGGGGACACTGTGTGAAGGATGCCTACGGGGGGGACACTGTGTGGAGGATGCCTACGGGGGGGACACTGTGTGGAGGATGCCTGATGGGGGGACACTGTGTGGAGGATGCCTGATGGGGGGACACTGTGTGGAGGATGCCTGCGGGGGGGACACTGTGTGGAGGATGCCTGATGGGGGGACACTGTGTGGAGGATGCCTGATGGGGGGACACTGTGTGGAGGATGCCTACGGGGGGGGGACATTGTGTGGAGGATGCCTGATGGGGGGACACTGTGTGGAGGATGCCTACGGGGGGGGACATTGTGTGGAGGATGCCTGATGGGGGGACACTGTGTGGAGGATGCCTGCTGGGGGGGACACTGTGTGGAGGATGCCTGATGGGGGGACACTGTGTGGAGGATGCCTACGGGGGGGACACTGTGTGGAGGATGCCTGCGGGGGGGACACTGTGTGGAGGATGCCTGATGGGGGGACACTGTGTGAAGGATGCCTACGGGGGGGACACTGTGTGGAGGATGCCTACGGGGGGGACACTGTGTGGAGGATGCCTACGGGGGGGACACTGTGTGGAGGATGCCTGATGGGGGGACACTGTGTGGAGGATGCCTGATGGGGGGACACTGTGTGGAGGATGCCTACGGGGGGGGACATTGTGTGGAGGATGCCTGATGGGGGGACACTGTGTGGAGGATGCCTACGGGGGGGGACATTGTGTGGAGGATGCCTGATGGGGGGACACTGTGTGGAGGATGCCTGCGGGGGGGGACACTGTGTGGAGGATGCCTGATGGGGGAACACTGTGTGGAGGATGCCTACGGGGGGGACACTGTGTGGAGGATGCCTGCGGGGGGGACACTGTGTGGAGGATGCCTGATGGGGGGACACTGTGTGGAGGATGCCTGCGGGGGGGGGGGGACACTGTGTGGAGGATGCCTGCGGGGGGGGGGGACACTGTGTGGAGGATGCCTGCGGGGGGGGGACACTGTGCGGAGGATGCCTGATGGGGGGACACTGTGTGGAGGATGCCTGATGGGGGGACACTGTGTGGAGGATGCCTATGGGGGGGACACTGTGTGGAGGATGCCTGCGGGGGGGGCACTGTGTGGAGGATGCCTACGGGGGGGGGGGGGGGACACTGTGTGGAGGATGCCTACGGGGGGACACTGTGTGGAGGATGCCTATGGGGGGGACACTGTGTGGAGGATGCCTGCGGGGGGGGACACTGTGTGGAGGATGCCTACGGGGGGACACTGTGTGGAGGATGCCTATGGGGGGGACACTGTGTGGAGGATGCCTGCGGGGGGGACACTGTGTGGAGGATGCCTACGGGGGGGGGGGGGGGACACTGTGTGGAGGATGCCTACGGGGGGGGGGGGACACTGTGTGGAGGATGCCTACGGGGGGGGGGGACACTGTGTGGAGGATGCCTGCGGGGGGACACTGTGTGGAGGATGCCTACGGGGGGGGGGGACACTGTGTAGAGGATGCCTACGGGGGGGGGGACACTGTGTGGAGGATGCCTACGGGGGGGGGGACACTGTGTAGAGGATGCCTACGGGGGGGGGACACTGTGTGGAGGATGCCTGCGGGGAAAACAAGCAAGAGAGAGCTTGTGCAATTACCGGGCACAGAAGAAACATCAGGACGAGTGGTGGGAGTCCAGCGATAAGTAAAGGAGTGTATGAGACTGCATGGTATGAGGAGCGGCTTCATGCTTGGCCATACACCGATTGACTTGTGAGAAAGTGACAGTATATCATTTTATATTCACTTGATGCAAAGACCTTTGTGCCCATAGAATGACTGATGTGTGGGGGACATGTGTGTATAGGTTACATGCATTTTAAGAGGCACATTATAAGCTTTTGGGATAATAATTATTTCCGCGCAGACTTTTCCTCAGTTGCATTACGCATGGGAAACATGTAGAGGTGAAGAGGCCTATGTGACAATTGAACTGAATTGAATGCTGTGCTAAATTTAAGGTACCGTATTTTTCCCGGTATAAGACGCACTTTTTCTTCCCCAAAACTGGGGGGAAAGAGTCGGTGCGTCTTATACGGCAAATACACCCCTATCGCGGCGGTCCCTGCGGCCATCAACGGCCGGGACCCGCGGCTAATACAGGACATCACCGATCGCGGTGATGCCCTGTATTAACCCTTCAGACGCGGCGATCAAAGCTGACCGCCGCGTCTGAAGGGAAAGTGACACTAACCCGGCTGTTCAGTCGGGCTGTTCGGGACCGCTGCGATTTCACTGCGGCGGTCCCGAACAGCACGACTGAATAGCCGGGTTAGTGCTTACAGGACACCGGGAGGGACCTTACCTGCCTCCTCGGTATCTTCTCCATTCAGAGATCCCCTGTATGGCCGGCGCTCTCCTTCCTCGTCATCACGTCATCGCGTACGTGCGTCGGCGTGCGTAACGACGTGATGACGGCGACGGAGAGCGAGGATACCCGGCCAGCAGCAGAGACGTTCCTGAGCGACGGCGACAGCGATGGAGCGACATCCAGGGCAGCGGTGACTGGTCCGGAGCGGCGGGGACACGTGAGTATTACCTCCTATGCAGTGGTCTTCAATCTGCGGACCTCCAGATGTTGCAAAACTACAACTCCCAGCATGCCCGGACAGCCAACGGCTGTCCGGGCATGCTGGGAGTTGTAGTTTTGCAACATCTGGAGGTCCGCAGGTTGAAGACCACTATTGGGTTCAAAATCTTTATTTTTTTAGATTTTGCACCTATAAATTGGGTGCGTCTTATACGCCGGTGCGTCCTATAGGACGAAAAATATCGTATGTTCAAACTGAGGAAATTCCTTGCTGAATTTCTGCAATGGATTCGCACCAACCAGAATCAGCGTTAGTTTTGCGTGGAATTTGCAGGCAAAATTAACCGCGTTGATTCCGCTAAAATAATGAACATGCTATTTCTTTTGCCAGAATCAAATTCATTGTTGGAATTTGTAAACTTAGCAGCAGGCTTTCTATTAAGATCAATGGGATCTCAGAAATTCCAAGCTAGTGCGGATGAGGCCTTATGCTTGGGATCTGACTCATAGCCCCAGTGCCTCTTGACAAAGCCGTGTGAATGGTGAAACATGTCGAGGGGGGCTGCTATGTGATTTTAAATACAGCGGTGTCCCTTCCCATCTGTATGGCACACTGCAGGTGCATACAGTATCTCAATAATTGAGTTACATTAGTACTCATTGACAATCTCACATATGGAAAGAGAGACACCCTGACTTTTTAATCTAGTGTGTGAACCAATACAAATTAATAAAGTTATACCTTTTTAATATATGGGAAATTAGGGAATTAGTGGATCACTGCGGTGATCTTTTGGTGAATAGCTTGGATTAACCCTCCATATATTGGTCTTCTATGGATCATTGGGATCTGACTATATCTCTTACTGTTTAGCTGATGCAGATAGTGGTAGAGTGATTCAGGTAAATCAAATATTTGTCTTCCGGTTTTATATAGTTTGGTTAGACCTGTTTGCATACCACTGTTTATGAGTGCTCTTTTCCCTGTCTCTGTTATGCTGTCTACAGTCTCCATCGATTTACTATAGAGTCTGTACATAACAGGGAGGAGACAGTGGGGAAAACCAGCACTCAAACTAGTGCTTCTCCCTGTTTTTTTTTTTTTTTTTTTTAATAGGTGTGGGTCTCAAAGTTTTTACTAGGGCTGCATGCGTTGGGGAAAATGTCATATTGCGATAATAGAAGCAAATATTGCGATTTCCATAAGCGATTTCTTTTTCACGTCCAGTCCACCCATTTTCGGTTCATTCCCCCATTCTCTTCTCTTTGCTTTTTTCTTCCGAGACAAGCAGCTGGTTGCAGCCAAATGCTTAGCCAAATGCTGGCCGAGACAGGACACCGCCGCAGCCAGTGATTCCCTGAGTGTGAAGGTCCTTGTTTTGGAAGAAGGAGGCGAAGAAAAGACATGAGGACCACATGGAGAACATGAGCTGCAGCAGACCAATGGGGATGGGGGCTAGGTAGGCATAATTTGTTTCCATTGCACACCAGCACCATATTGTACACACAATACGCGGAATGCATAATCCAGTTATTACAAAGTGATTATGTTGCTTTTGCGGTTGATCGTGCAGCCCTAGCTTTGACAGTTCCATAATATGTCAAAATATTTCGGAAGCACAGTTACAGGAGACAAAACAGGACATATGCATGCAACGTGCAACTGCTGGGACTCCCGTGATCTCCGGAACAGGACACTGGCTGTCAATGTAGAGCGTGTGTCATCTACCGGTAGAGAGCACACGTTCCATTCATTTCTATGGGAGGGCTGAAGAGACCTAAGTACAGCACTAGATCATCTCTGTCGCTTCCATAGAAATGAATGGAGTGTGCGCCGTCTATTGGTAGATGACACATGCTCCTCAC
This sequence comes from Hyla sarda, assembly GCF_029499605.1. NCBI lineage: Eukaryota > Metazoa > Chordata > Amphibia > Anura > Hylidae > Hyla > Hyla sarda. The sequence goes on from NC_079194.1 coordinate 54,184,034, forward strand.
TGTAGGCCGGTGTCCCGTTCTGGAGATTGTGGGGGGGTCCAAGCAATCGCACACCCATGTGGATAGGGGATAAGTTAGTTTTGGCTGGAGTTCTCCTTTAATACTTTTCAGATAAAGCGTCTTTATCTTGATGTAAAGGAAAGAAATCAAGACACCAGATGTTAATCAACCATTAAGCAAAACTACTTTATCAATGTGATTATTTTGTTGAAATGCGCATCACTTTAACATGACATGAAGTGTGACTGATTACAATTAGACGCAAATAACAAAATGTGCATTTCCAATTGCAATAACCGTTATATCGCATATATGCTAATGGCATCATTGCTCAGCAACATAAGACTTTTTAGGAAACACTTCCAATAATTGATGCACTTTGCCTTAGGCCTCATGCACACAGCTGTATTTTGGCTGTTCTGTTGTCTGAGTTGTAATAAGGTGCCATTAAAATTGAACAGATAAAAAATCTTGTATGCTCTATCAGACGTTGGAGCATGGCAAAATAGTAGATATGTCTTTTAGGGTAGGGTCACAAGTGATATATTTTGCTGTGTATTTGTTGTTGTGCGTTTTCCTACCAATTGAAGTCAATGGGTAGTAAAATACGCAGCAGCAAAATTCGGCACGTGTGACCCTACCTGTAAAGTGATGTTGTGAACTTTTTTTCCCTAGAAACATTTTCCAAAAAAGTATTAACATAAAATATATATCAATGCTAAAACCTGTTACATGGCGACCTTCTTGAAAAAGAACTCTATCCCATATACTGGGAAAGAATCTATGAGTACATATTTGCTCCTTTCACATGTGTTATTTGCTTTCAATTGAAGGTATACGTTTGACGTATTTGCCTATGTGGTGTCCCGGTACAGGACATGGTCCTGTACCCTCCCTAAGTCTCCTCAGGAAGTGTCCCTGTAGTCCATAGGGCTCTCCTGCAGGGTTCACCCCTTTGCCCACCTTCTATTGTCTCATATAAATGAATTGTATATATTGTGTATGTCAATATGTATAACGTTTGTACAAATGTGTAAAGAAGTGTTAGTCACGTGAAACATTGTCATGTGACATACCCAGAGTTCCTTGGGTACAAGACACACAGGCTTTGCAACCAATGGGCTTTAGTCCAGCCTCCTTAGTATATAAGGGGCTGTAGTCTCTAAACTCTCTTTCTCTTATCTCCTGGATTTAAGCCAAGCACAATACCTGTACTATCTAAATTAATCTCAGCTAGGCCAAAGCCTAAAGAACCTGCAGCCACTTCAAAACATGAGTTATCAAGCTCTATTTACAATTCTAGTGACTACTACTCAACTCAAGAATAATATTAGTAGCACAGTGGCCTGCATAGATATTCTCAATACTACAAGTCCCAGCAAGCCTGCGAGGTATCCTGTGTCCCGGTTGCCTCTAGAGGAACTGCATAACTGTAAAGATTGTTTCTTAAGAATTACAAGTAAAAGTTCCAGTTCTTGCATAATTCCTGCTGTGGAAATTCCTTTATTGATAATCATTTTGGGTTGGTTCACAGTGGTTTCCATACTTGAATAACCACACTCTGGCATCACGAACTTTAAGGGGTTAATAACATCTTGCCCCCCAGGGTTAATACCACCAGACCCTGCTACACCATAGCAACACCCAAGCTCACCACACCAACATATTCCACCAACAGAAGTCTCTCCTTGCTGTGATGAGACTTCTGAGGTGTGACTTAAAGGGGTATTCCAGGCCAAAACTTTTTTATATATATAAACTGGCTCCAGAAAGATAAACAGATTTGTAAATTACTTCTATTAAAAAAATCTTAATCCTTCCAATAGTTATTAGCTTCTGAAGTTGAGTTGCTGTTTTCTGTCTAACTGCTTTCTGATGACTCACGTCCCAGGAGCTGTGCAGCTCCTATGGGGATATTCTCCCATCATGCACAGCTCCCGGGACGTGACATCATCATTGAGCAGTTAGACAGAAAACTTCAGAAGCTAATAACTATTGGAAGGATTAAGATTTTTTAATAGAAGTAATTTACAAATCTGTTTAACTTTCCGGAGCCAGTTGATTTAATATATATATATATATATATATATATATATATATATATATAAAGTTTTTGCCTGGAATACCCCTTTAATGATTATGTCTAAGGTCAGGTTCACACTATCGAATTTCCATTTGGAATTTTGCTTAGAATATAAAGTGTACTGTGCCTTTAAGGGAAAGGTTGCAGAGGTGTCACGTGATCACTGTGGCCAATAGACTTGTCACGCCGCCTCCCATAGTCTTGCATTAAGGGGGTGGGATGGGACGTCATGAGGGGATGGGGCTATGACATCACGAGCTCCTGGCGCCGGCTCCAGCATTCGGAACAGTTTGTTCCAAACGCTGAGCAACGGAGTACCCCTTTAAGTACCAGGATGCCCTTTGTACTTAACGGGTTATATAGGTTAGGAAAAATGAGTTAAATAATGTCATACCGGAAGAGAAGCACAAAATGTGACATAAGCTATCCCGGGCAAGAAATAATTAAAGAATAAAAGATACGGACCAGACTCACTCTCCAGTCTACCAGCCTCTCTTCTCTTTAGCCAACCTCTCTCTCTCTCTAGTCCTCTATCCCTGCTCTCCCGTCCTCAGTATCTGCTCTCCAGTCTCTCTATCTGAGGTTCAGTCCAGTCTAACTGTGTGGAGAAGTGTGTGAAGAAGTCTGAGGAGACCTAAGGAGAAGAAAACTCTAAAATCTGCAGCCAAGAAAATTTCAGGAAATTCCATTGCTCAGGTGAAAGTCAAAGCCTGGCGGTAAGTACAAAGCTCCAAGGGAAAAATTGTCTTCAGCAGTCAGTCTGTACAAAGTTCAGCAAAGGCTGTCATAAATCTCAGATCTGCAGTCTCAGCAACTACAAGTCCCAGTATTTACTCAACAATCTAAGTCCCAGTAAGGCGACAGTTTTCCCGGTTTAATTCTGCACTTCCCTCTGCTCAAATCTGTACTGTAAGGATTTTAACAACAATTCCTGCCTCAGTAAAGATATTTATCCTTAAAGGGGTATTCCAGGAAAAAAAACTTTTTTTTTTTTTTTTTTAGATCAACTGGCTCCAGAAAGTTAAACAGATTATTAAATAAAAAATCTATAGTATGCGCTGAGAGGGACTTGTTTACATGGGTATATGTATGTATAATATGTTGATAATACTTGAGATTAGCGTACCTGCATTAAAAAGGCATTCATCAAGGTTGCACTGAAGAGGTGGAGCATAAAGAGACAGGTTAAAGGAGTACTCCGGTGCACACTTTTTTCATGTTATCCCGTCCGGGCTGCAAAATAAAAGAAAACGCAGCCCTGCCAACGCAGATAAGCCCTCTTACCTGCCAACGAGCCCACGGAGCTCCGGTACAGGTGTTCGGTCCCTGGGCTGTATTCTTCTTACTTCGGGTTAGCCCGGCACGTCACACGGAGCTTCAGCCTATCACCGGCCGCAGCGATGTCCCGCCTCGGCCAGTGATAGACTGAAGCTCCGTGTGACGTGCCGGGCTAACCGGTAGTAAGAAGAATACAGCCCGGGGACCGAACACCTTTCCCGGAGCTCCGGGGGCTCGTTGGCAGGTAAGATAAAGTGCGTTTTCTTTTATTTTGCAGCCCGGACGGGATAAAATGAAAAAAGTGTGCACCGGAGTACTCCTTTAACAGCATTCCTTCATAGTATTGTGAAGTGTTAGTATACAGAAATTACCCTGAAAAAAGGAGACAATGTGAAATCAGTGATTACTATAAAAAAAAGATCTCCTATCTATAGTTGATTATAGTTTCCAGATGAAGGAAACCAAAATTTAGTTTCCGAAACGCGTTGAAGCCTTTTTGGACTTTCACAGACACTGTAGTGACGTCACTAGCGCTAGAAACACCAGCAATCCGGAAGTCGGCAGCAGTTTGGTAGAGACGCCGCCCATCAGGGCGAACTCCCACTGCGCACTCACAACTAGATTCAACAGAGGACCCCTGGATCACCTACACACAACAATCTCGCTCAGTACAAGTAAGGAACCAGGCAGCATCTTTAATCCATGTCTACCACTTTCTAAATGCAGGTCCGCTCTTCTAATACAGATTACCGTATATACTCGAGTATAAGCCTAGTTTTTCAGCACGATTTTTCGTGCTGAAAATGCCCCCCTCGGTTTATACTTGAGTGAACAAAAAAAAAAACGTTTTTGGCTTTAGCTGTGAGGGGATGGTCCCGGCCGTTCCATCTCCACCTGTCGATCCCTTATCAGTGGTCTTCAACCTGCGGACCTCCAGATGTTGCAAAACTACAACTCCCAGCATGCCCGGACAGCCATTGGCAGAAGGGATTGACAGGGGGTGAAGATGAAGGGGTGTTAATGATGGGGGTCTGGATGATGACAGGGGGGGATGATGACATGGGGGGATTATGTATTTCCCACCCTAGGCTTATAGTCGAGTCAATAACTTTTCCTGGTTTTTTGGGGTGAAATTAGGGGCCTCGGCTTATTTTTGGGTCGGCTTATACTCGAGTATATACGGTACTTACTGAGACTATATTTACTGTGGCACTGTGCCACACATCACCGCCACCTTCAATAGTACTCCTTGCTTGCTTCTAATAGGTATATGCCAGTTGTCAACTATAGATAGGAGATCTTTTTTTTTTTAATAGTAATCACTGATTTCACATTGTCTCCTTTTTTCAGCGCAATTTCTGTATACTAACACTTCAAAATACTATGAAGGAATGCTGTTAACCTGTCTCTTTATGCTCCAGCTCTTCAGTGCAACCTTGATGAATGCCTTTTTAATGCAGGTACGCTAATCTCAAGTATTATCAACATATTATACAGAAATATACCCATGTAAACAAGTCCCTCTCAGCGCATACTATAGATTTTTATATTTTATAGCACCTAAATACAGGGAGAGGCACTTATAGTAGTGCAGCAGAGGAGGCGTTTCTTTAGATCTTGGTGCAACGCTGGGGGTATTCATTTTTACAGATTAGTAAATTACTGCTGTTAAAAAATCTTAATCCTTCCAATAATTATCAGCTACTGATAATTGAGCTAGCTACTGAGTTGTTCTTATCTGTCTGGAAACAGTGCTCTCTGCTGACATCTCTGCTTGTCTCAGGAACTGCACAGAGCAGAATAGGTTTGCTATGGGAATTTGCTTCTACTCTGGACAGCTCCCGAGACACGTGTCATCAGAGAGCACTTAGACAGAAAAGAACAACTCAACTTCAGCAGCTCATAAGTACTAAAAGGATTAAGATTTTTTAATAGAAGTAATTTACACATCTAGAAGAGGTGTATATATGGATATATATACTGATTCCGTATTTTCTCAAATCTGGGATTATATAGTTAGTTAAATACTAAATAGTTGTAAATAAATTGATTTATGTGTTGGTGGTATAAGGTGAAAGAAAGAAAAGGATGTGATATATATATATATATATATATATATATATATATATATCCAGGTATATCACCTGAGTATATGTGTATGTAGAAAATGTGTATAAATATTAAGTAGAAATTACAATAAGTGATCGGGTGATGTGAGTGGATAGTGTATGGGTGGTAAATAAGTGGTTTAGGAGAATTCAATATATTTCAATATTTATTTATAATATAGTGACTATCTACCCCTGCAGGGCCCTTGCATAGGGTAGAATAGTACAATTGATAGTAAAATAGTTTAAAATGTATAACTTTTAATTAAAAATAATTAAAAAATAATAATAATAAAGCTTATAAAACTTATACACATATATACATATATATATATATATATATATATATATATATATATATATATACAGGTGTATATATATGGAAACCAGCTATTGTTCACTTTCCAGGATAAAAGGCAATAGTATTGGATAACCTTGCAGTATTATAGTTTGTATCCGGTTTGTGAAGATAGTTTAGTGTTCAATTGTTAGTATCACAATGGTTGTGGTAAAACGTGGATACCGTTATCCTTAAAAAAATAGTTTTTATAGCATATATTCCTATGGACGAAGGTGGTATATTGCAATTATGTATCCATATGATGGTGCACAGCCCCACTTACCGATCCTCCTAGCGGTAATCCTAGGCACACAGTCAGGCTGGCGCGGCTTGCATCCGGCTCTAGGTTGGTAGATGCCTGTCTGGAGGATAAGCCGCAAAGCAGCTACGTGGGATCCCGTGATGCCGGACTGGCACGGCTGGCGTCCGGCCGATGGAAACTGTCCGGGCTGAGCGGGTGTCCACGGAAGCGGTGGTAAAATAGAGGATCAGCAGTGGATGCTGGCAATGGATACTGGCAGTGTCCTCGTGTGCTGATGCGCACGTATTGCAGTGGGCCCCAGTCCTAGGGTCTCCAGCGGTTGCAAATCGTAAAGTGGTTCCTGGCTTTTGATCAAGACGCGTTTCGAGACACACTTCGGTCTCTTTTTCAATAGCTATATCACGCCAGCCGTGCAAGTCCGGCATCACGGGATCCCACGTAGCTGCTTTGTGGCTTATCCTCCAGAGAGGCAACTACCAACCTAGAGCCGGATGCAAGCCGCACCAGCCTGACTGTGTGCCTAGGATTACCGCTAGGAGGATCGGTAAGTGGGGCTGTGCACCATCATATGGATACATAATTGCAATATACCACCTTCGTCCATAGGAATATATGCTATAAAAACTATTTTTGTAAGGATACCGGTATCCACGTTTCACCACAACCATTGTGATACTAACAATTGAACACGAAACTATCTTCACAAACCGGATACAAACTATAATACTGCAAGGTTATCCAATACTATTGTCTTTTATCCTGGAAAGCGAACAATAGCTGGTTTCCATATATATACACCTGTATATATACAGTAACCCCCCGACCTACGATGGCCCCGACATATGATAAAATCGACATACGATGCTTTTATATGTCGGGGCCATCGCATTAACTCCGGGTCCACTTCGCGATCCTCCGGTGTCTTGCGCATCTTCTCCAGGGTCCGGGCCTTGCTTTCCGGCGTCGTTATTACGTCACTACGCACGCCGCGCGGCGCAGCAGCGTAATAACGTCACCTGAAAGCAAGGCCCGGACCCTGCAGAAGATGCACAAGACACCGGAGGATCCTGAAGAAGACACCGGAGCAGCGGGACAGCATCGGGAGCCCCTGGGACAGCATCGGGAGCGGTGAGGACCTGGTCCGGAGCGACGGGGACAGGTGAGTACAGCTTCCTATACTTTACATTGCACGGATCCCTCAACATACGATGGATTCGACAAACGATGGGTCGTTTGGAACGAATTACCATCGTATGTTGAGGGACCACTGTATATATGTGTATAAGTTTTATAAGCTTTATTATAATTTTTTTATTATTTTTAATTAAAAGTTATATATTTACAATTGTACTATTCTACCCTATGCAAGGGCCCTGCAGGGGTAGATAGTCACTATATTATAAATAAATATTGAAATATATTGAATTCTCCTAAATCACTTATTTAGCACCCATACACTATCCACTCACATCACCCAATCACTTATTGTAATTTCTACTTAATATTTATACACATTGTCTACATACACATATACTCAGGTGATATACCTGGATATATATATATATATATATATATATATATATATATATATATATATATATCACATCCTTTTCTTTCTTTCACCTTATACCACCAACACATAAATCAATTTATTTACAACTAGTATTTAACTAACTATATAAGCCCAGATTTGAGAAAATACGCAATCAGTATATATATCCATATATACACCTCTTCTATATGTAAATAAGGTTGTATGGGTTACACAACCTTGGCGTGAGTACTCATCTGGCAGTGAATTCCATACAATCACATTTTCGGTTGCAGCTACCTCCCTACATTTTTAATTTACACATCTGTTTAACTTTCTGGAGCCAGTTGATATATATTAAAAAAAAAAGTTTTTTTCCTGGATAACCCCTTTAACCTTGTATCTGTGTCATCATTGTCTCCTTACTTGAACTAGGGGAAGCTCAACCCTGAATCACATGCAGCATGCAGTCTATCAGCAGCCAGCCCTGTGATGTCACAGCCCTGTATAATCAGCAGCCATCTTGCGGCCAGCCATTCCAGCATTGTATTTCAGAGAGAGAGTGTTTTATTGCAGACAAAGATAGAGCAGTGTGTGTGTGTTGCACAGAAAAATAGCTTCACAGCAGCGATTCACCACAAGCCCAAATCACTGCAGAAAAGCACTGACAGGGAAGGGAGAAAGAGAGAGAGAAAGTACACTCTTGGGTGCAGGGGCGGACTGACCGGCCGGTCCACTGTCCGCCACCTGTCATTTAAAATCTTTAAAAAAAAAAAAAAAAATTTTAAATAGCCGGGCCCGGCACGGGGAAAGGGCCCGTCAAGGGGAAAGGGCCTGCTGCAGCCGCTAGGTCGGAGCCGGGCCCGGAGCTTTTAGTTATTCTGCTCCCAGACAGCCACTGTAGCAGCAGCCCTTTAAGAGAACCGCAGTGGATGCCTGGGAGCGGCGCTTAGGTCACGTGAACTTCACGTCCGGGAGTGTCAGAGTTTACTGCTGCCGCCGAAGACCAGTGCGCCCGACCTCCTTGTCCTCTGTGTACGGAGGCCTGCATGTCCTCAGTGTCCGGGAGCCCTGCTTGTCCTCAGTGTCCGGGAGCCCTGCTTGTCCTCTGTGTATGGAGCCCTGCATGTCCTCAGTGTCCGGGAGCCCTGCTTGTCCTCAGTGTCTGGGAGCCCTGCTTGTCCTCAGTGTCCGGTAGCCCTGCTTGTCCTCAGTGTCCGGGAGCCCTGCTTGTCCTCAGTGTCCGGGAGCCCTGCTTGTCCTCAGTGTCCAGGAGCCCTGCTTGTCCACAGTGTCCGGGAGCCCTGCTTGTCCTCAGTGTCCAGAGCCCTGCTTATCCTCAGTGTCCAGAGCCCTGCTTGTCCTCAGTGTATAGAGCCCTGCTTGTCCTCAGTGTCCAGAGCCCTGCTTGCCCTCAGTGTACAGAGCCCTGCTTGTCATCAGTCTGCGGAGCCCTGCTTGTCCTCAGTGTCCTGCTTGTCCTCAGTGTGCAGAGCCCTGCTTGTCCTCAGTGTACAGAGCCCTGCTTATACTCAGTGTACAGAGCCCTGCTTGTCCTCAGTGTCCAGGAGCCCTGCTTGTCCACAGTGTCCGGGAGCCCTGCTTATCCTCAGTGTCCAGAGCCCTGCTTATCCTCAGTGTCCAGAGCCCTGCTTGTCCTCAGTGTATAGAGCCCTGCTTGTCCTCAGTGTCCAGAGCCCTGCTTGCCCTCAGTGTACAGAGCCCTGCTTGTCATCAGTCTGCGGAGCCCTGCTTGTCCTCAGTGTCCTGCTTGTCCTCAGTGTGCAGAGCCCTGCTTGTCCTCAGTGTACAGAGCCCTGCTTATACTCAGTGTACAGAGCCCTGCTTGTCCTCAGTGTACAGAGCCCTGCTTGTCCTCAGTGTGCAGAGCCCTGCTTGTCCTCAGTGTGCGGAGCCCTCCTTGTCCTCAGTGCGCAGAGCCCTGCTTGTCCTCAGTGTCCTGCTTGTCCTCAGTGTGCTGAGCCCTGCTTGTCCTCAGTGTGCGGAGCCCTGCTTGTCCTCAGTGTCCTGCTTATCCTCAGTGTGCTAAGCCCTGCTTGTCCTCAGTGTGCGGAGCCCTGCTTGTCCTCAGTGTGCAGAGCCCTGCTTGTCCTCAGTGTACAGACCCCTGCTTGTCCTCAGTGTCCAGAGCACTGCTTGTCCTCAGTGTGCGGAGCCCTGCTTGTCCTCAGTGTGCGGAGCCCTCCTTGTCCTCAGTGTGCAGAGCCCTGCTTCTCCTCAGTGTGCGGAGCCCTGCTTGTCCTCAGTGTGCAGAGCCCTGCTTGTCCTCAGTGTCCTGCTTGTTCTCAGTGTCCAAAGCCCTGCTTGTCCTCAGTGTCCAGTAGCCCTGATATTCGTGGCGCCAGGGTGGGGGCTCCTCAGTAATACTTGTCCTACCGCCACCCTTCCCAAGAGCGATAGGCAGGTATATAATAATAGATTGTCCACAAGCGGAGAGTTTTCTGAAACAGGATTAAATTTTACTGAAGATTTTCTGCAAGCTTCAATAACAGAACAGTCTTTAAGCATAACAATTGCTTTCCTTGGAGATTGACAAAGGTTGGGACTTTAGCATTTAGAGTCTTTAAGTATTGTGCACTGTTCCACTGGATTTAGGGGATTTAGTTGCGGTCCAGTAGTCACGCTAGCATTAGCGGGGTTTAGGTTAGGTTTTGGTTCAGCTGAGGCCGGTAGGTTTTCAGGCCTAGCGTGTCTTTGAAAGTTGCACAGAACCATCCTGCTAGCCCGGCATCCACGAGAGCAGCAACCCAAGAGAACGAGAATTGGACACAGCTCCTTTATATGGGCAGGGGCTGGACTAGTGCTAATTGGTCCATACTGATGTCAATCACCATTACAAAGGCTTGTGGGTAACACGTGACTCAAGGACCTCCAAAGGTCCTCCAACATACCATAGAGGTTATTAACACGGTCACATGGCCGAAGGTCCTGCGACGCTAAACAAGGTAAGTACTATATATTATTATAAAATATATAATATTATTAAATATACTCTGACTTTGGGGACCTCTACACTAGGTACGGTATGTAATACGGTACCGGGACACCACAAACCCCCCTTACTTAAGATAAGTCGGCCTCGATGTCTGTCCCCTAAGACAGAGGGACAAAGTGAAGGTCGAGTACAATATTATAAAGCTACTTAACATTTTCTTTGAGGTACATACATTTGTTTGGGTAAACTCATGAACAGGATTGGTTGGTTCATGAATTTAGTAACAGGATGATATTATGCACATGAGATACATCCTACTGAACATTTTTTCTAAGCTCACTAGACAATTTAAATCTCACTATTCATTTTTGCCATGTTAGCTACCTGTTTAGTACACTGGAAACTTTACTGGCTTGCCTGAGGCTTTCTACCAATAAAACTGGCTACTAGGGTCCATTGGCTACACGCTCTTACCCCTAGAACACAACAGATAAACCTTACCTAGGTTACCTTTAATTATGTGTATTACTTTTAGCTCGCAAGAGCACCTACTGGCCAGGCAGGGCATCGCGCACACGTATAAGAGAGAAGAGAGTTAGTGTACGTAACAGTGGCAGGAATTGGAAAATGACATTAGGCTACAATTCCCAAAACATTTACTTGAGTGTGAGATATTTTTGTTGTTTGTTTGGTGTAATAAATATGAGTGAGGTAAGTACACTTAAGAGATTATTTTTGAAGTACTATGTGTACAGTACTATGTGTAAGGTCGGTCTTGATACCTTAGAGGTAGTTTTCCTTGAGTGGACCGTTGAGAAGGTGTTAGTGATGGGTGACAGAAATGCTATTCCTCAGAGGAGCGGAGGAAGCCACCTACTAGCAACTACTACAACACCTATTATTTACATTTTTTTTATGTGCACAAGGATAAGGCAAATTTTCTGTGTACAATGACCATTTACATTTAGTTACATTAGCATAAACATTTATTAAACACCTGATAAATGCAATTTTAGCAAAGAATGTCACGTTACCATTGAGGTATATACACGTAAACAAGCGTGCAAGGATCAGCAGTCCACCTGCACTAAGAGTCTAAACTTCACGGCTATGAGCTCTAACCGGGCACACACTTACGAATCTCCTACAGCTAGGAGTCTCTTGGTCTGAGGACCAGGCACAAAAGCTTGATGGTTATGTTACAACTAGTGTTGCTCGCGAATATTCGCAATACCAATTTTATTCGCGGATATCGCATATTCGCGAATTCGCGAATATTCGCGAATATAGCGCTATATATTCGTAATTACGAATATTCATTTTTTTTTTCACAGTACACATCACAGTGATCATTCCTCTCTGCTTCCAGCTTGTGTGGTGTAAAGAAGGCTCTGATACTGCTGTGTGAGACTGGTGTGCGAATTTTCGCAGATGCGAAAAATTAGCATATGCTAATTTTCGCATATGTTATGTTCGCATACGCGACTTTTCGCATATGCGAAAATAAAACGAGAATATTACGAATATGCGAATATTCGCGAATATATGACGAATATTCGTCCATATATTCGCGAATATTCGCGAATTCGAATATGGCCTATGCCGCTCAACACTAGTTACAACTTGAACAGTCTTAGCATAGTCCTGCTAGGCACACTTCTTGCACTGTTGCAGAAAAGTCTGTGGAGACAACAAAAAAAAAAACTTTAAAGCAATATGGGTGTCACAGCTCAGATGAAACTCTTGCGATGTCGTCCTGCTCCTAGTCTAGAGCCTCTATCCCTTTCAGGATCACGAGCAGGCAAAAAGTTAATATGGCTCTCCCACACCACATTAGTAAGGGTAGAGTGTGACACTGTAGGATTGAGGCTAACAGTTGGTGCTGGCTGATTCCGCCCCACCTCCTCGTCAGGAGTGGGCTGCAGCACATTCGTCGGTACCTGGTGAGTAGGCCTAGGTACTTCAGTTGGTACCCGCGGTCGAGGCCAAACCTCCTGGATAGGAGTAGGCCAGGGTACTTTGTTGTCGGTAGAGGGAAATGACTGCTGCTGTCGTAATTCCTCCTTGGGTTCGTAGGTGGAGGCATCAGTAGCAGGCCCTTTCGGCCTCAGCTGAAAGGGGTCCGCTTCCCAATCATCAGAAGGAAAATACTTGAAGGGAAACTGGGTTGGAGCAGCTGGACTGGTGACTGCGGCAGCCCACTCTCCTCGCAGACCCTGGACGGGGGTGTACTCCCCTATCTCACCCACCTCCAGGGAATGGAACTTCTTGTGGAGATATGGCCTCTGTACAGCTCGCTGGTTTACGAGGATGGTATAGCCGGTGTGGCAATCAAGGAGGGTACCGTAACCTCTGACCTTGTCGAACTTGGCCACTGTTGCTCTGCGACGTTCCAAGGGCTACTCCCCTTCTCGGGGATGGTCCCACATGCGTATGAAGAGTGCCTCCATCTCTTTGGTGTTCTCCTGGTAGCGTATCCTCTCCAGATGAGGCAGATGCACATGCTTGGGAGCATAAAGTTCTCTGTGCCGGGCCTTAAGCTTGTCCATCAAGTCGGCTATTTCGGCCTCCTGACAGGCCCTTTCCTGCTGTGCCTTAGGAACTGGTGGAAGGGGTTTCCCAGGCAGGGGTTGGAGAACATCCTGCATGTACTGGATAAGGTCAGGTTCATCCCCAAAGACCCACTGGGGCAATTTTGGTGAGCGCGGTCATGCACTCTGCAGGGTGGACAAGGGTACTTCTGGCTCAGGGCTAGTGGAGGAAGAGAAGGCAGCCTCTGATGGTGTGCTTACAGAGGATTCCTCCGTCGGGATCTCAGCCCACGAGCCCCATGTCCGGTGGTGAGGGGACAGTCTCACCGGTGAAGGAGCTCCTGGTATCCCTACGGTGTCTCCTGGACTAATTTCCAGCCATCCGTCGTCATCATCGGGCAGTGGGGGAAGATTGCAGGCCCCCTCTTCATCCAATGACAACAGCTGCAAACGGTCGGCAAGATCGTGGAACAGTTTGGCTGCGACTGTATTGTGCGCTGTTCCACTGGATTTAGGGGATTTCGTTGCGATCCAGTAGTAACGCTAGGGTTTAGGTTAGAACTCACAGTTTTGGTTCAGCTGAGGCCGGTTTTCAGGCCTAGCGTGTCTTTGAAAGTTGTACTGAACCGTCCTGTTAGTCTGGCATCCACGAGAGCAGCAACCCAAGAGGGGATGCCACCTCCAGGCTGTCTCGTTCTGCCACCATATGTTCTCCTCATGGTGATGCCACCTTCAGGCTGTGTCATTCTGCCACCATATGTTCTCCCCATGCTGATACCCCCTCCAGGCTGTCTCATTCAGCCACTATATGGTCTCCTCAGGCCGCCGCAATCTTCACACTATATCTTCTGTCCCTATATGGTCTCCTCATGCTGCCGCCACCTCCATGCTGTGTCATTCAGCCACTATATGGTCTCTTCATGCTTCCACCACCTCCAGGCTATTCAGCAACTATATGGTCTCCTCATGCTTCCGCCACCTCCAGGCTGTGTCATTCAGCCACTATAAGGTCTCCTCATGCTGCCGCCACCTCCATGCTGTGTCATTCAGCCACTATACGGTCTCCTCATGCTGCCGCCACCTCCACGCTGTGTTACATAGTTACATAGTTCATAAGTTTGAAAAAAGACCAGAGTCCACCAAGTTCAACCTATAACCCTAATGAGTCCCTACTGAGTTGATCCAGAGGAAGACAAAAAACCCTCATACTAGAGGTAAGAATTCCTTCCTGACTCCAAATATGTCAATCAGAATAAATGGTCTTTTCATGCTTCCCCCACCTCCAGGCTGTTCAGCAACTATATGGTCTCCTCATGCTTCCGCCACCTCCAGGCTGTGTCATTCAGCCACTATATGGTCTCGTCATGCTTCCGCCACCTCCAGGACTGTTCAGCAACTATATGGTCACCTCATGCTGCCGCCACCTCTATGCTGTGTCATTCAGCCACTATGTGGTCACCTCATCATGCTGTCGCCACCTCCAGGCTGTGTCATTTAGCCACTCTATGGTCTCCTACAACTGCCGCAACCTCCACGCTGTGTCATTCAGCCACTATATGGTCTCCTCATGCTGCCGCCACCTCTATGCTGTGTCATTCAGCCACTATGTGGTCACTTCATGCTGTCGCCACCTCCAGGCTGTGTCATTTAGCCACTCTATGGTCTCCTACAACTGCCGCAACCTCCACGCTGTGTCATTCAGCCACTATATGGTCTCCTCATGCTGCCGCCACCTCCATGCTGAGTTACATAGTTACATAGTTCATAAGGTTGAAAAAAGACCAGAGTCCAAGTTCAACCTATAACCCTAATGAGTCCCTACTGAGTTGATCCAGAGGAAGGCAAAAAACCCTCATACTAAAGGTAAGAATTCCTTCCCGACTCCAAATATGGCAGTCCGAATAAATCCCTGGATCGACGTTCTGTCCCTATAAATCTAGTATACATAACCAGCAATGTTATTACTCTGCAAAAATGCATCCAGACCCTTTTTGAACTCTTTTACTGAGTTAACCATGACCACCCCCTCTGGCAGAGAGTTCCATAGTCTCACTGCTCTTACATTAAAGAACCCCCATCTGTGCTGATGTAGAAACCTTCTTTCCACAATCTGTAGAGGATGCCCCCTTGTTATAGATACAGTCCTGGGTATAAATAGACCATAGGAGAGATCTCTGTACTGTCCCCTGATATATTTATACATAGTTATTAGGTTGCCCCTAAGCCTTCTTTATTTCTAAACTAAATAACCCTAATTTTGATAATCTTTCTGGGTACTGCAGTCCTCCCATTCCCCGTTTTACTCTGGTTCCCCGTCTTTGAACCCTGTCCAGCTCCACTATACAGTGGTCCCTCAATATACGATGGTAATTCGTTCCAAACGACCCATCGTTTGTCGAATCCATCGTATGTTGAGGGATCCTTGCAATGTAAAGTATAGGAAGCTGTACTCACCTGTCCCCGTCGCTCCGGACCAGGTCCTCACCTCTCCCGATGCTTTCCCAGGGGCTCCCGATGCTGTCCCGCTGCTCTGCTGTCTTCTTCGCGATCCTCCGGCTTCTTCCGCATCTTCTGCAGGGTCCGGGCCTCGCTTTCTGGTGACGTTATTACGCTGCTGCGCCGGCACGGTGTGCGTAGTGACATAATAACGACGCCGGAAAGCGAGGCCAGGACCCCTGGGAAAAAAGGGGACGCCGGAGGATCGCGAAGTGGACTGTTTGCGAGTAAAACTGCCTAACTGCACGCACTACTACATTGTGAGCTGTCCGGGAATGCTGGGAGTTGTAGTTTTGCAACAGCTTGAGGCATCCCTGCTTGGGAAACATTGACCTATACTATATACTACTATATAGTCAAACATACTGGGAGTTGTTGTTTTCGTTTGGGGCAGCTGCTGAGCCACAAGCTGTATCAGGGCATGATGGGAGTTGTAGTTGGTAACTAACTGCAATTCCCGAATTTAATTAAAAAAAGCGATCAAAAAGTCACATCAAAACAAAAATTGTGCTGTTAAAAAATACAGATCGGGCCGCAAAAATTGATCCCTCATACAGTCCCATATTAGGAGAAATAAAAAAAAGTTCTAGGGGTCAGAATAGGACAAAATTTCCCCCGCAAATGTGTATCCTGTGATGTTATATATATATAATTAACTATGCAAATTAGCATGGCCGATATATTTTTGCACGAAAGGTGGCAACCCTTTGTGCGCACCTAGGGCCGGGTTAGACTGGGGACTGCCACACCACTTGCTGCACCTCTGACATATTAGGAGCACTACTAATTCCAGAATACAACTCTCTGGGTTTCCACATTATCATGTAACCAGAGGCAGCTCTTCCATTAGGCCATTTAGGCCATCGCCTAAGGCCCCGCTCTGGCCCCAACCATCGCAAGTAGAGTAATGTCCCCTTTGTCCGATCTGTTGCTTCTCCTTTAAGAAAAGAAAGCCCCTGGAATGTACAGGATGTTTAATAAAACGGTACAATGTACTTGTTTAATAAAACGGTTGGTCCGCTGTGGCCTTTGCATCATACATGAGTCTGTGTTTATTGGTGGGGATGGTGGCAAGTAGAGGGGTGGTCAGGGTGCAAGGGTAGCGTAACTTT
Organism: Hyla sarda; assembly: GCF_029499605.1. Classification (NCBI taxonomy): domain Eukaryota; kingdom Metazoa; phylum Chordata; class Amphibia; order Anura; family Hylidae; genus Hyla; species Hyla sarda. The sequence goes on from NC_079194.1 coordinate 54,200,731, forward strand.
ACTCTCCCCGAGTCAAGTGGCTGCATTGCTGGGGTTCGTAGCAAGCCACGTGCAGGCACGTCTAATATGTCCCTTCTCCCCCTCTCTGCTCTGCTTTTCTCTGCTCCATGGAAAGGAGCGCAGGGGACTCCAAGAACAGAGCTGCCTGAAAGCCTTTGCCTCCACCCACCTTCAAGCTTCTGTGCTCTGTGGGCAGTGGCTGCCTCTCACTCCAAATCAGGCACACCGGAATTCGCGAGTGTGTTTGTCGCGCAGGCTCTCCAGTCAATGCATGCCTGTGCCTTCATGCTCTATTACTCTGTAAAGGCTGCGGCCCGCCACCTGTAATGTAAATAGCGATCGCGCCAACTGCCCTGGCTGGCTTGCCCATGCTGATTGACATCACTGTGTGTATTATCCCTGGACTGTGACATCACTGTGTGTATTATCCCTGTAATGTGACATCACTGTGTGTATTATCCCTGTACTGTGACATCACTGTGTATTATCCCTGTACTGTGACATCACTGTGTGTATTATCCCTGTACTGTAACATCACTGTGTATATTATTCCTGTACTGTGACATCACTGTGTATATTATCCCTGTACTGTGACATCAATGTGTGTAATATCCCTGTACTGTGACATCACTGTGTATATTATCCCTGTACTGTGACATCACTGTGTATATTATCCCTGTACTGTGACATCAATGTGTGTATTATCCCTGTACTGTGACATCACTGTGTATATTATCCCTGTACTGTGACATCACTGTGTATAATATCCCTGTACTGTGACATCACTGTGTGTATTATCCCTGTACTGTGACATCACTGTGTGTTATCCCTGTACTGTGACATCCCTATGTATATTATCCCTGTACTGTGACATCACTGTGTGTATTATCCCTGTACTGTGACATCCCTGTATATATTATGCCTGTACTGTGACATCACTGTGTATTATCCCTGTACTGTGACATCACTGTGTATTATCCCTGTACTGTGACATCACTGTGTGTATTATCCCTGTACTATGACATCACTGTGTGTATTATCCCTGTACTGTGACATCACTGTGTGTTATCCCTGTACTGTGACATCACTGTGTATTATCCCTGTACTGTGACATCACTGTATATATTATGCCTGTACTATGACATCACTGTGTATATTATCCCTGTACTGTGACATCACTGTGTATTATCCCTGTACTGTGACATCACTGTGTGTATTATCCATGTACTATGACATCACTGTGTGTATTATCCCTGTACTGTGACATCAATGTGTGTATTATCCCTGTACTGTGACATCACTGTGTATTATCCCTGTACTGTGACATCAATGTGTGTATTATCCCTGTACTGTGACATCACTGTGTATTATCCCTGTACTGTGACATCACTGTGTGTATTATCCCTGTACTGTGACATCACTGTGTGTATTATCCCTGTACTGTGACATCACTGTGTATATTATCCCTGTACTGTGACATCACTGTGTGTATTATCCCTGTACTGTGACATCACTGTGTGTATTATCCCTGTACTGTGACATCACTGTGTGTATTATCCCTATACTGTAACATCACTGTGTATAATATCCCTGTACTGTGACATCACTGTGTGTATTACCCCTGTACTGTGACATCACTGTGTGTATTATGCCTGTACTGTAACATCACTGTGTATTATTCCTGTACTGTGACATCACTGTGTGTATTATCCCTATACTGTAACATCACTGTGTATAATATCCCTGTACTGTGATATCACTGTGTTTAACCCCTTAAGGATGCCGCCTGTTTTTATCTTAATGACCAAGCTCAATTTTTCAAATCTGTCCTTTGTCTATTTTAGTGGTAATACCTATGACATGCTTTTACTTAGCGAAGCGATTCTGATGTAGTTTTTTCATGACATTTTTGGGGAGATTTATCAAAGTCTGTCGAGAGAAAAAGTTGCCCAGTTGCCCATAGCAACCAATCAGATCGCTTCTTTGATTTTTAACAAGGCCTCTGCAAAATTAAAGAAGAAATCTGATTGGTTGCTATGGGCAACTGGGCAACTTTTCCTCTGGACAGGTTTTGATAAATCTCCCCCAATGTACTTTATAATAGTGGTAAATCTTTGTTGATTCATGCAGCATTTTTTGTGAAAACTCCAAAATATTGTGAAAAATTGGCATTCACTGTATGGTAAAAAATTATGCTATTTTTATTTTATTCTGTGGGTCGGTACGATTATGGCGATTCCCAGTTTATATAGCTTTTATAAGTTATTTTTCCTTTTCTCTACAAAATTCCTTTTTTGTGTCATGTTCTGACAGCCATAACTTTTTATTTTTCATCCAATTGCATTGTATGAGGGCTTATTTTTTTGCGGGACGAGCTGTACATTTTATTGGTACCATTTTTGCAATTCATGCTACCTTTTGAACTTTTTTATTCCACGTTTTGGACCAAAATTTGTTTTATTTGCGTTTTGTTGTTGTTTTTCTTTATTTTTCACATCTTTCACCATGCTGGATCAATAGGAATATCATTTTATTGTAACAGTTAGGAATGAGCGAATCGAATCTGACAAATCCAAATTCGTTACGAAATTTCAGGAAAAATTCAATTTGCAACAAATGCGAATATCGCAGCGATACGATCATGCGAATCGCTTCATTAAACTCCATTTAGTGCGGTCCAGGCTCCAGGGCATCTAAAATGGTGGATCCACATGTGAGGACACAGGGCAAGGAATTCTGGGAAAGCGGGAACAAGGGTGGGCGGGTTTGAATCACATGCAGCATGCAGCCTATCAGCAGCCAGCCACCCCTTTGATGTCACAGCCCTATATAATCAGCAGCCATATTGCTGCCAGTCACTTTAGCCTGTTATTGCAGAGAGATAGAGAGGGACAGACAGCGCTGTGTGTTGGCCAGAAAAGCATTTTTCCAGCAGCGATTCACCTCCCAGTCACTACAACGTTCTGTTACAGAGAGGGACAGAGAGCAGTATGTTGCAAAGAGCAGCAGCGATTAACCTCAAGCCCAAATCCTGCCTAGAAGCACTGATAGGGAAGGGAGTGAGATTAAGAGATTGAGTGCAAGTTTGGGTGTAGTACACAGCGACTGTGTGCTGCAACACTGGTGTGTACTGCTGGTGTTGTACACAAATACTTTTTTACGCGTACTGGAGCGCATTGTCCTCCCCTCATAAGTGCATACCACATACGTACATCTAAGTGGTGTACTATATTGTTCCGGCTAAAGTCTTAAGAGCCTAGATACTGGATGTTGTACTCAAATACTGTTTTAAGCGTACTGGAGTGCATTGTCCTTCCCCCATAAGTACATACCACATACGTACATCTAAGTGGTCTTAAGGCCCTAGATACTGTGAAAGGCCAGGCAAAACTACACACCTGCTGGTGTTGTAGACAAATACTGTTTTAAACGTACTGGAGCATATTGTACTCCCCTCATGTACGCACTAAGTATGTCAGGCAGAGAAGTGCCAGGATGTGTGCACAGAGGAGTGCCAGAGGCCTAAATTTATCAGGCAGAGGTCGCAGCAGACTAGGAGCGAGTGGCAGCAGGAGTCGCAGCGAGAGGCCTGAGCTCCCGGTATAAGCTAGCGGTCGTGTCTCGACAAGCAACCCAAATGCCGTCATCGATTGGTTAACACGGTCATCCACTTCATCACAAGTGACATCTGACACCCCCAGTCAACAGTTGGTGGGTTCTTCAGACACAACCCACAGTTGGCATGGCCCGGGAGCAGTCCCTGTCCTCCCATTGCCTCTGTTCTATGCTGTTCCCTCCCTCACAGAAGTATCTTATGCTGTGGGTAGAGGACAGTCAGCAGCTACTACGGCAGTAGCAGATAGTCAGTGTGGACTGTTGGTGGGAAAATCAGCTACTCAGCGGTGTGGCAGTTTTTCATCAAGCATCTGGAGGAGATTAACATGGCCACATGCAACATGTGTCGGCAGAAGGTGAAGCATGGCCAGGGTCCCAATGTTGGCACCACAGCCCTGCGTCAACATATGCAGTGTCACCATAAAGCGGCCTGGGAGAACCGTGGCTCCGATGTGGGGGTCCAGTCTGCTGCATCCCCCAGAGGTATGCCGCTCCTTGTTTCAGCTAGCCAAGGCTCCACCACCTCAGCCGAAGGGAGCTGTGTGACATACCCATCTTCTGTCACTCCAGATGCTCCTGCTCCTCCTACTTCGAGTCAGTCATTCCACCAGCAATCCATCGGCGAAGCCATGTCCAAGAGACAACAGTAGGAGCCCACTCATCCAACAGCACAGAAGCTGAATGTGCTCCTGTCCAAGTTTCTCATGCTGCAGTCCTTCCCTTTTCAAGTGGTGGACTCTGCACCTTTCAGAGAACTGATGGCTTGTGCTGAGCCGAGGTGGAGAGTCCCAAGCCGTCATTTCTTTGCGAAGAAGGCAGTACCAGCCCTGCACAATTTTGTGGAACAGAAGGTGGGCCAGTCCTTGAGCCTGTCGGTGTGTACCAAAGTGCACGGCAGCGCCGACATGTGGAGCTGTAACCACGGTCAGGGACAATACATGTACTTTACGGCCCACTGGGTGAATGTGGTTCCTGCACAGCAACAACAGCAACTTGGACAGGTCACGCCGCTTCCACCTCCACGCTCTCAGTCCGTTGGTCCTGTGACAGTGTGCGACTCCACCTCCTCATCCTCCACCGTGTCCTCAGCCTCCACTGCACGGACAAGTCTCAGTGCCCCTCCGGCATACCAATGTGTGCAGGGCACGGCGGTGTCACACTGTTCTTCATATGGTTTGCCTTGGTGAACGGAGTCACACAGGGGAGGAACTGCTAAAAGTCATTCATCAAGAAATTGAATCATGGCTTATGCCACAAAAACTGGAAATGGGAACCATGGTGACTGAAAACAGGAAGAACATCTTATCACCTTGTTCCTGAAGTGTTCCCCCCCATCTGCAAGACATCCTAACAATGGGAAGGAAAATGTGCATGCACTTCAGCCACTCGTACACTGCAAAGCACACCCTCCTTGAGCTGCAGTGTCAGAACGGTCTCCCCCAACATAGTCTGATTTGCGACGTTTCCACACATTGGAATTCCACCCTCCATATGTTTGACCGACCATACGAACAGAGAAAAGCCATCACAAATTTCTTGATGATCCAAGCAGACAGGGGGACTCCCCTATGTAATTTTAATGTCAACCAGTGGCAGCTCATACGTGACACCTGCTGTTTGCTCAGGCCCTTTGAGGAAGCCACATTATTAGTCAGTCGCCAGGATTACGAGATGAACAATGTCATTCCACTGCTTCATCTACTACAACACGTGTTGGAAACGATGGCTGGTCAGGGCACTGGAGACATGGTGCCTACATCTCACGGTCACATGAGCCCTGTGGTGGCTGAAATGGAGGAGGAGGAGGAGGGGACAGTGGAGCACAGGTTAGGTTATGTGAGATATAAAGTGGGGGATCAAAAGTTTGGGCACCCCAGGAAAAAATTTGTATTTATGTGCATAAAGAAGCCAAGGAAAGATGGAAAAGTCTCCAAAAGGCATCAAATTACAGATTAGACATTCTTATAATATGTCAACAAAAGTTAGATTTTATTTCCATCTTTACACTTTCAAAATAACAGAAAACAAAAAAATGGTGTCTGTAAAAGTTTGGGCACCCTGCAGAATTTATAGCATGCACTGCCCCCTTTGCAAAGCTGAGACCTGCCAGTGTCATGGATTGGTCCCAGTCATCATCTGGGAAGACCAGGTGATGTCGATCTCAAAGGTTTTAAATGCCCAGACTCATCTGACCTTGCCCCAACAATCAGCACCATGGGTTCTCCTAAGCAGTTGTCTAGAAATCTGAAACTGAAAATAGTTGACACTCACAAAGCTGGAAAAGGCTATAAGAAGATAGCAAAACATTTTCAGGTGTCAATATCCTCTGTTCGGAATGTAATTAAGAAATGGCAGTCATCAAGAACAGTGGAAGTTAAAGCAAGATCTGGAAGACCAAGAAAAATATCAGACAGAACAGCTCGCAGGATTGTGAGAAAAACAATTAAAACCCCACATTTGACTGCACAATCCCTCCAGAAAGATCTGGCAGACACTGGAGTTGTGGTACACTATTCCACTATAAAGAGATACTTTTACAAATATGGTCTTCATGGAAGAGTCATCAGAAGAAAATCTCTTCTACGTCCTCACCACAAAAATCAGCGTTTGAACTTTGCAAATGAACATATAGACAAGCCTGATGCATTTTGGAAACAAGTTCTGTGGACCGATGAGGTTAAAATTTAACTTTTTGGCCGGAATGAGCAAAGGTATGTTTAGAGAAGAAGGGGAACAGAATTTAATGAAAAGAACCTCTGTCCAACTGTTAAGCATGGGGGTGGATCAATCATGCTTTGGGGTTGTATTGCAGCCAGTGGCACAGGGAACATCTCACGAGTAGAAGGAAAATGGATTCAATAAAATGTCAGCCAATTTTGGATGCCAACTTGATGCCATCTGTGAAAAAGCTGAAGTTAAAGAGAGGATGGCTTCTACAAATGGATAATGATCCTAAACACACCTCGAAATCCACGGGGGATTACATCAAGAGGTGTAAACTGAAGGTTTTGCCATGGCCTTCACAATCTCCTGACCTCAACATAATTGAAAATCTATGGATAGACCTTAAAAGAGCAGTGCGTGACAGACAGCCCAAAAATCTCAAAGAACTGGAAGACTTTTGTAAGGAAGAATGGGCAATGATACCTCAAACAAGAATTGAAAGACTCTTGGCTGGCTACAAAAAGCGTTTACAAGCGGTGATACTTGCCAAAGGGGGCAGTACAATATATTAACTCTGCAGGATGCCCAAACTTTTGCAGACGCCATTTTTTTTTCCTGTTATTTTGAAAGTGTAAATGATGGAAATAAAATCTAACTTTTGTTGACATATTATAAGAATGTCTAATCTGTAATTTGATGCCTTTTGGAGATTTTTCCATCTTTCCTTGGCTTCTTTAGGCACATTAATAGAAATTTTTACCTGGGGTGCCCAAACTTTTGATCCCCACTGTATATCCTCACATTCTGCATTATCGATAGAATCATTTAATCATGCAAATGGTACGCAGTAGAGTAGGGTTGCTGCTTTCTTATTCATGGGGCGTATCACAATAAGGATGCTTAGCTGTGCTTCAACACCAGTTAAACACACCTAGGTATGAATAATACAAAGGGGCATTACTATACCCATTGCCTTGTCAAGTATACCTGCTGGGTGCTCTTGCTTCTTCATTCTGCTGTTTCCATAGTAACTGTCTGAGTGCAATTTGTAATGGATTTCTTGACTAAAAACAATTTAGTGGATGATGCATTGAGACAAATCTATAATGTTTCTGTCTCCATGGGAATGAATTTGCACAATAGGAAGCTCCGCTAGTCAGAGAAGCAATATTATCTAACAACGGGGCTTTGATCTAAATGATTGATTAGTGTTTAGAGAAAGGGCCATGGCCGCCCCCCTCCCTCCATCATTGGTTACATGTTATAGAATGCAATACAGACAGGGTACTAAAGATGACGCACACAGAACTTTGTCTGGACATTTTATAGATAAACATTTTTTTTTTAAGTCCGTTCAGGAGATACATGCAGAAATAGAATCTGCTTAATAAATGAATCCAGCTTTGTCTTGATGCTATCATTGTTTGCAAACAGAGGTGCGATTTACATTTTTTAACAAGTTTCTTACTTCCCTGATAAGTATACCAAAAACAAGAAAATAAGGGGTAAATAAGGTATAACTGTATCACCCGTAACTACCCTAAATAAAGTAGGCACTTGTCAGTGAACTATAATATATATAAAAAAAACGAAAGGAGTGACTTGTAATAAATAATTACTATACTTTATTAAAGAGGTACTCCACTGGAAAAAAATATTTTTAATCAACTGGTGCCAGAAAGTTAAACAGATTTGTAAATTACTTCTATTTAAAAATCTTAACCCTTCCAGTACTTATCAGCTGCTGTATGCTCCAGAGGAAGTTCTTTTCTTTTTGAATTTCCTTTCTGTCTGACCACAGTGCTCTCTGCTGACACCTCTGTCCATGTCAGGAACTTTCCAGAGCAGGAGCAAATCCCAATAGCAAACGTATCCCGCTCTGGACAGTTACTGACATGGACAGAGGTGTAAGCAGAGAGCACTGTGGTCAGACAGAAAATAAATAAAAAATAAAAAAAAGAACTTCCTGTGGAGCATATAGCAGTTGATAAGTACTGAAAGGATTAAGATTTTTATATAGAAGTCATTTACAAATCTGTTTAACTTTCTGGCACCAGTTGATTTAAAAAAAAAACTTTTTCCAGTACCCCTTTTAGAATACAATGAAGTCATAGAGACTTCAAACAATAACATATACATTTATATACACATAGGAGGAATTGAACATCAAGGAAAATTGGATTATCACCAGTTATATAAAAGCATAGATATAATATTACTATAAATGGCCACTAGCAGCAAAAAAACATATATTGCACATATAAATACACAGTCAATGTGTAAAGGGAAAGTGCGGCCCCAAGGGCCACAAAGTATTGCACAATCCCATAAGTTACAATGTAATGATAAGGTAATAAGAAAATATGAAACAACAATAATATTGCACACTATACCGACTGAACTCAATAATAAGAGTAACCCTGGGTGCTACAACCGGCACATCCACACTCCAACGTATGTTTCGGCAGAACACGCCTTCTTTCTGGAGTGGCATAAAACTGATTCTATCTCTTATCATTGTCTGCGTACATGGGTGTGATTCACATTTTTAACAAGTTTCCTACTTTTCTGATAAACAAATATACTAATTGTTATTGCACTACAGCTCCCAGTAGGAAAGTTCTTGTCAATTACCTCAAGGTAGTATCCAAAGGTCGGTAGTCCCCAAGAAAAAAATTGGTAAAACACTATGCCATGAAGGAATGAAACCCTGCTGCACCCTCAAGGTTCCCCTGCTCAAGAAAGTACATGAACAGGCCCGTCTGATGTTTGGCAATAAACGCCTGAATGATTCAGAAGTTCATTGTCATACTTGGACTGTCTATGAGCTTTCTTGAGCAGGGGGACCTTGCAGGCACTGCAGGATTTCTGTCTTTAGCAGCATAGTGTGTAAGCAATTGTTTTCTTGGTGACTATGGTCCCAGCTGCCTGAAGATCATTGACAAGATCCTTCCATGTAGTTCTGGGCTGATTCTTCTCTGTTCTCATTGTTTTTAACTCCACAAGGTGAGAGCTTGCCTGGAGTAGCTTACCCGAGGGAGATTAACTTTTTTTTGTGTTTCTTCCCTTTGTGAATAATCGCACCAACTCTTGACCATCTTGGCGATAGTCTTGTAGCCCATTCCAGCATGTGATCTACAATTTTGCCCCTGATATAATTGGACAGCTATTTAGTCTTGACCATGGTGGAGAGAGTGGAATCTGATTTATCCATTGCTTCTCTGGACAGGTCTGCTTTACAGGCAACAAGCTGAGATTAAGAGCACTACCTTTAAGAGAATGCTCCTACCGTATATACTCGAGTATAAGCCGACCCGAGTATAAGCCGAGACCCCTAATTTCAACCCAAAATCCCAGGAAAAGTTATTGACTCGAGTATAAGCCTAGGGTGGGAAATACATCATCCCCCCCTGTCATCATCCAGACCCGTCAATAACATCCTCATCATCATCACCGCCTGTCATCATCCAGACCCTCATCATCATCACCTGTCATCATCCCCTTGTCATCATCCCACACATCCCCCCTTCATCATCCCCTTGTCACCATCCCCACCCCCCTTCATCATCTCCTTGTAATCATGCCACACACCCCCCTTCATCATCCCCTTGTCATCATCCCCACCCCCCTTCATCATCCCCTTGTAATCATCCCACACACCCCCCTTCATCATCCCCTTGTCATCATCCCCACCCCCCTTCATCATCCTACCCCCCTTCATCATCCCCTTATCATCCCACACCCCCCCTTCATCATCCTCTTGTTATCATCCCACACCCCCCCTTCATCATCCTCTTCTCATCATCCGCCCTCAGTGGTCTTCAACCTGCGGACCTCCAGAGGTTTCAAAACTACAACTCCCAGCAAGCCCGGGCAGCCATCGGCTGTCCGGGCTTGCTAGGAGTTGTAGTTTTGAAACCTCCGGAGGTCCGCAGGTTGAAGACCACTGCGGCCTTCAACATCATCCAGCCCCCTCTCACCCCCCTTTAGTTCTGAGTACTCACCTCCGCTCGGCGCTGGTCCGGTCCTGCAGGACTGTCCGGTGGGGAGGTCGTCCGGTGGTATAGTGGTTCCGGGCTGCTATCTTCACCGGGAGGCCTCTTGCCTTGACAATAACGCAGAAGTACGTTGGCAATGAACGTACCTCTGCGACGTTGTCAAGGCAACGTGACTATTCTGGGGCCGGGCCCGAAGCGCTTAGAAGAGGCCTCCCCGGTGAAGATGGCAGCCCGGAACCACTATCCCACCGGACCACCTCCTCTCCGGACAGTCCTGCAGGACCGGACCAGCACCGAGCGGAGGTGAGTACTCAGAACTAAAGGGGGGTGAGAGGGGGCTGGATGATGTTGAAGGCCGCAGTGGTCTTCAACCTGCGGACCTCCGGAGGTTTCAAAACTACAACTCCCAGCAAGCCCGGACAGCCGATGGCTGCCCGGGCTTGCTGGGAGTTGTAGTTTTGAAACCTCTGGAGGTCCACAGGTTGAAGACCACTGCAGGTGGGGGAGTTCACTCGAGTATAAGCCGAGGGGGGTGTTTTCAGCACGAAAAATCGTGCTGAAAAACTCGGCTTATACTCGAGTATTGTCACGATGCCGGCTGGCAGGTAGTGGATCCTCTGTGCCAGAGAGGGATTGGCGAGGACCGCGCTAGTGGACCGGTTCTAAGTCACTACTGGTTTTCACCAGAGCCCGCCGCAAAGCGGGATGGTCTTGCTGCGGCGGTAGTGACCAGGTCGTATCCACTAGCAACGGGTCACCTCTCTGACTGCTGATGATAGGCGAGGTACAAGGGAGTAGACAGAAGCAAGGTCGGACGTAGCAGAAGGTCGGGGGCAGGCGGCAAGGTTCGTAGTCAGGGTGGATAGCAGAAGTTCTGGTACACAGGCTTTAGACACACAATACGCTTTCACTAGGCACAAGGGCAACAAGATCCGGCAAGGGAGTGCATGGGAGGAGGTTAGATATAGTCAGGGACCAGGTGGAAGCCAATTAAGCTAATTGGGCCAGGCACCAATCATTGGTGCACTGGCCCTTTAAGTCTCAGGGAGCTGGCGCGCGCGCGCCCTAGAGAGCGGAGCCGCGCGCGCCAGCACATGACAGCAGGGGACGGGAACGGGTAAGTGACCTGGGATGCGATTCGCGAGCGGGCGCGTCCCGCTGTGCGAATCGCGTCCCCAACGGCCATGACAGTGCAGCGCTCCCGGTCAGCGGGACTGACCGGGGAGCTGCAGGGAGAAAGACGCCGTGAGCGCTCCGGGGAGGAGCGGGGACCCGGAGCGCTAGGCGTAACAGTACCCCCCCCCTTAGGTCTCCCCTTTTTTTTGTCCGGTGACTGCCTCCCCTGGGATGAGGACACCGGGAAGGAATGGATGGTTTCCTCAATGGCAGGCAGTACAGCAGGAGTAGAAATGGGGAGGGAGGGCAGAGGGTGAAGCTTGGCACGGGGCAGGGAGACACAAGGACGGGAGCCATGAGGGGACACAGAGGCTTGCCTGAAGGGACTGGGAGGGGGGGAAAGGCATTTTCTGTGGCAGGCAGAGGCCCTAACGACTTTAGGGGGACCGGATACAGGAGGAACCACAGGGTCACGGCAGGGAGTACTGGGAACTGGTTTAAGGCAGTCCTTGGAACAAGAGGGACCCCAACTCTTGATCCCCCCAGTGGACCAGTCCAGGGTTGGGGAATGGTGTAGAAGCCAGGGTAGTCCAAGGAGAACTTCGGAAGTGCAATTGGGAAGGACAAAAAATTCAATTTTCTCGTGATGAGGTCCGATGCACATTAGGAGGGGCTCCGTGCGGTAACGCACGGTGCAATCCAACCTGGCTCCGTTGACCGCGGAAATGTGGAGTGGCTTGACAAGACGGGTCACCGGAATGCGGAATTTATTCACCAAGGACTCCCGAATAAAATTCCCAGAAGCACCAGAGTCCAGGCAGGCCACGGCTGAGAGGGAAGAGCTGGCTGAAGTAGAAATCCGTACAGGTACCGTGAGACGTGGAGAAGCCGACTTAGCATCAAGAGACGCCACACCCACGAGAGCTGGGTGCGAGCGTGCGTTTCCCAGACGTGGAGGACGGATAGGGCAATCCACCAAAAAATGTTCGGTACTGGCACAGTATAGACAAAGATTCTCTTCCTTACGGCGATTCCTCTCTTCCAGGGTCAGGCGAGACCGATCCACTTGCATGGCTTCCTCGGCGGGAGGCCTAGGCGCAGATTGCAGTGGAGACTGTGGGAGAGGTGTCCAGAGATCTAAGTCTTTTTCCTGGCGGAGCTCTTGATGTCTCTCAGAAAAACGCATGTCAATGCGAGTGGCTAGATGAATGAGTTCATGTAGATTAGCAGGAGTTTCTCGTGCGGCCAGAACATCTTTAATGTTGCTGGATAGGCCTTTTTTAAAGGTCGCGCAGAGGGCCTCATTATTCCAGGAAAGTTCAGAAGCAAGAGTACGGAATTGTATGGCGTACTCGCCAACGGAAGAATTACCCTGGACCAGGTTCAGCAGGGCAGTCTCAGCAGAAGAGGCTCGGGCAGGTTCCTCAAAGACACTTCGAATTTCCGAGAAGAAGGAGTGTACAGAGGCAGTGACGGGGTCATTGCGGTCCCAGAGCGGTGTGGCCCATGACAGAGCTTTTCCAGACAGAAGGCTGACTACGAAAGCCACCTTAGACCTTTCAGTAGGAAACTGGTCCGACATCATCTCCAAGTGCAGAGAACATTGCGAAAGGAAGCCACGGCAAAACTTAGAGTCCCCATTAAATTTGTCCGGCAAGGACAGGCGGAGGCTAGGAGTGGCCACTCGCTGCGGAAGGGGTGCAGGAGCTGGCGGAGGAGATGATTGCTGCTGAAGTTGCGACTGAAGTTGCTGCACAATGGTGAATACTTCCGACAGCTGGTGGGTTAGATGGGCGATCTGTCGGGATTGCTGGGCGACCACCGTGGTGATATCAGAGATGTAAGGCAGAGGGACGTCAGCGGGATCCATGGCCGGATCTACTGTCACGATGCCGGCTGGCAGGTAGTGGATCCTCTGTGCCAGAGAGGGATTGGCGAGGACCGCGCTAGTGGACCGGTTCTAAGTCACTACTGGTTTTCACCAGAGCCCGCCGCAAAGCGGGATGGTCTTGCTGCGGCGGTAGTGACCAGGTCGTATCCACTAGCAATGGGTCACCTCTCTGACTGCTGATGATAGGCGAGGTACAAGGGAGTAGACAGAAGCAAGGTCGGACGTAGCAGAAGGTCGGGGGCAGGCGGCAAGGTTCGTAGTCAGGGTGGATAGCAGAAGTTCTGGTACACAAGCTTTAGACACACAATACGCTTTCACTAGGCACAAGGGCAACAAGATCCGGCAAGGGAGTGCATGGGAGGAGGTTAGATATAGTCAGGGACCAGGTGGAAGCCAATTAAGCTAATTGGGCCAGGCACCAATCATTGGTGCACTGGCCCTTTAAGTCTCAGGGAGCTGGCGCGCGCGCGCCCTAGAGAGCGGAGCCGCGCGCGCCAGCACATGACAGCAGGGGACGGGAACGGGTAAGTGACCTGGGATGCGATTCGCGAGCGGGCGCGTCCCGCTGTGCGAATCGCGTCCCCAACGGCCATGACGGGGAGCTGCAGGGAGAAAGACGCCGTGAGCGCTCCGGGGAGGAGCGGGGACCCGGAGCGCTAGGCGTAACAAGTATATACGGTAATCTAAGCTCATTTCCTGTTTAACATAGACGTGGGAGCCAGAAATCTTGCTGATTAATAGGGGGTCAAATACTTATTTTACTGAGTAAAATGCAAATCAATTCATAACTTATTTGAATTTTGTATTTCTGGATTTTTTTTGTCTCGTATGGTTCAAATAAACTGACCATTAAAATTATAGACAAATTTCTTTGTCAGTGGGCGAACAAACAAAATCAGCAGGGTATCAAATACATTTCTCCTTCACTGTACTTTGCCCCCTGAACCCTCATATATACTATAAATGTATATACTGTATAATATATTAATATATGTATATATATATATATATATATATATATATATATATATATATAGATTGTGCCCCTCAATCTTATATTTACATTCTACCTGCCTCTTACCGTGTTGATTATTAAATGTCCCATTCAACCATGTAGGAATACATGTATAAAAAGGGAACAGAAAAAAAGAGGCGCTCTCTAAGTGTAGCAATTTTCCAATGGTTGTCTGAATACTGCAGGAATGGCTGATTTGTGTTAGCAGATATACGGTGAGATTGCACCTCTCAGTGTTGTGCTGCATGCACAACACTGTAAAGTGCATATATGAGTATATATACTCAAAGTAGATCTTTGTGGTGGCCTTGCGTCCTGGTCCCGGTCATCTAGGATGGAGGTCTAAGAAATCAAAAGTACAGAGAGGTGTGCACCCCTCGCTGGTGTGGATCGCAGTTCAGCGCTACAAGGTGTCTGCCTGTCACAGATGCAAGGAGGGCAGCGGAGGTAAAACCAAACAGGTTTATTTAAATATAAGACGTACAGAGACAACGTGTTTCGCAAGGCTCCCCTTGCTTCATCAGGACCTGACGAAGCAAGGGGAGCCTTGCGAAACACGTTGCCTCTGTATGTCTTTTACTTAAATAAACCTGTTTGGTTTTACCTCCGCTGCCCTCCTTGCATCTGTGACAGGCAGCCACTTTGTAGCGCTGAACTGCGATCCACACCAGCAAGGGGTGCACACCTCTCTGTACTTTCCATTCAACCATATAGTAAGCCAAACCTCATTTGCAATCAATAACCTGTGCAGAGACCCACCAGTAGTGTATCTGGCTTCAAAATGGGGTATAGAAAAGCAATATTGTTTAACACCTGGCAATGTGGATTAAAGTCCATAACAACAGACAGAAGGAGCTCAAAAAACACTGACATGTTTCGGTTTCAACAACACTTATTCATAGTGTACATTAAGACCGGGATTGACTCATTGAAATACTCTTCCTGTCCGTCATATGAATGTGACCTCACAGTTATACAGTTCTATAATATAATCATAATCATGCACTACCAGCATAGTCTCCATGCCACAAGGGATTTCAGAGTGCATTCTAGTATATTCTTATATTCTATTATAATATTCTGCGGTGCAAGTTTCATATCATTCTAAACTATACATAGAATAAGGAGTCGTAATGGGCCCATAAGAAGCGCAGAGGTGCATTCATACATCAAGAAACAAAACAGTATATACAGTCTTACATCATACAACCCTTTTAATTACATAAGAATTGTAATAAACCCGTCACACCCTCTCCCATAGACATGAATAGAGGGGGCATGGCATGACCTCACAAGGGGGCGGGCGTGACGTCATGTCTCCAGTCCAGGAAACACAGAAGTTTCCGAGACTGGAGAAGAAGCCCTACATAGAATGCGGGTGCTGCACAGAGATTGGTAGGGGTCCCAGCTGAGGACCCCCATGATCAGACATCTTATCCCCTTTGGATACGGAATAAGATGTAATTGGCTGGAATACTCCTTTAAGATCAGGTCCTGTCTCAAATTTATTCCTCTAGGTTGATTCGTATCCAACATAAAAATCCAGAAACGTTCCTGACTTAGTTATCTTTGTCTCAGATGCCTACACTATTATTTTTAATGTCTGCCAAATGTCTTCTTATCCTTTCGTTCAAAGCAGTAGAAGTGCAACCTACGTACTGACACCTACATAATTCACATGATGCTGGATATACCAGCGAAGATGTATTGCAATTAATGGAACTTTGACTTCAAATGTTGTCCCTGTCACATAAGACGAGAAGCTATTTCTGGTTGTCATACAGTTACAAGTCGTGCACTTACGATGACGACACCTACACCAGGACCCCTGAGGTGCCATCCATGACTACCCCCTCCCCACACCCACCTTATCTAGATTATATTCCTGCTTCCACCAGGATAGGACTCCATAGATTAGGATGTGTAATAGTTTCTTTCTCCAGTACAACCAAGCGCACATTATTAACTGTGATTTTCATCTATTTAATAGGATTATTATTATTATTATTTATTATGCATGGTCTATAATTACTTGTGCATAATAACAGGTTAAATGAGCATTAGGATTATTAACTCATCTATTCTCATCTATTATTATTAATTACATAGATGGGAGCTATCATTAAATCCCACCTGATGTAATGGAGATAATAAAATGTACTTACCATCATTTATTTAACTAAAGGGGTACTCCACAGGAAAAAAACTAAAATGTAATCAACTGGTGCCAGAAAGTTAAACAGATTTGTAAATGACTTCTATTTAAAAATCTTAACCCTGTCAGCTGCTGTATGTTCCACAGGAAGTTTATTTCTTTTTTATTTTATTTTCTGTCTGACCACAGTGCTCTCTGCTGACACCTCTGTCCATGTCAGGAACTGTCCAGAGTAGGAGCAAATCCCCATAGCAAACCTCTCCTGCTTTAGACAGTTCCTGACATGGACAGAGGTATCAGCAGAGAGCACTGTGGTCAGACAGAAAAGAAATTCAAAAACAAAAGAACTTCCTAAGTACTGGAAGGATTAAGATTTTTTAAATAGAAGTCATTTACAAATCTGTTTAACTTTCTGGCAGCAGTTGATTTAAAATAAAGAAATAAATGTTTTCCAGGGGAGTACCCATTTAACCTTCATTTCTAACATTTATTTATTTATGTTTATTTTTTTATTTAGATATTTAGAAACATAAATGTTGGAACATTAGGGTAAGTAGAGAATACCTATGCGAACCTATGTCCCGCGACTATTGTGGCAAAGATAAAAGGAGAAAAAAAGATGGGAGAGGACAGCGCCTCGCGTAATTCTGTGGGATAATCCCAAACCACGAACCCCAGTGTCAGTTACACTCACCTGGGATGTATCTTGGTATGTGCATATCACCCCTCCATTTGGGGATCAGACGATCTTGGGTACTCAGTCTGAGGCCGGCAAGGTACTTTAAGGTGTAAAAAGAAAATGGTGGTCTGCTGTGGCGCTGCCTCTTGGACATCAAGATGCAAGTTCAGTCACATGTGATAAAATCTCAATTATTGGTGCAATAAAAATTAGATAACAGACATGCAAGACGCGTTTTGGGGGGGTAAGTTCCCCCTTTTTCAATTGCAAAGATAAGATGTATACACTAGAAGGCCATTTAAATAGTAAAAAAGGGAGCAAAGTAAATTTGTGGGAAATGTATGTTCCAGCATAACTTCTGTACGGCTGGAGATATTTTGATAATACTTTATTTGACATATAAGTAACATCACATGTTACTTAAATTTATAATAACAATATATAATAGTTAAATTAATCCTTACCTACCCCTATATGTGAAGGATGGGGTTTTTGTTTCAAGTCCCATACAAGTATATAGGACTTCTGGTATCTTACACCACAAGCTCCGCTCTGCACCTCCTGAATGTGTCAGTCCAGCTGGCAAGCCACACACCACCACATGCCATGCCCCATATTGCAAATATTCACCCACCCTTTAAGCCCCACCCCTTTTATTTTCAGCTTACAATATCTTCATCACAACTCAGCCCCAACCGAGGATGGGATATGAGGATTAGATATGAGGACAGGATATGAGTTTGGGACGTGAGGAGGGGATGTGAGGTCCTGACCTTTGAGGATGGGATATGGTTATGGAATATGGGATATGAGGTCTGGATATGAGGTTGGATATGGGTACGGGATATGAGGAAGGGATATGGGGATGGGATTTTAGGTCAGGATATGAGGACAGGATATGAGGTTGGGATATGAGGAGGGGATTTGGGGTCAGGATTTGAGGACAGGATATGAGGACTAAAGCTTCCTCCTTTGTTGCTTCCCCCCCAATGATTAGGAAGAAAAAATCGGGCAGCTATGGCTACTCAGCTAGTATGGAATAAATGGAAATCTGCATGGATGTTATGGTGAGTGCGGCTGATTTTCTTAATTGTAATTTATATACATTTGCAAATCTGTTTAACTTTCTGCCACCAGTTGATTTAAAAAAAAAAAATATCCACTGGAGTACCCCTTTAAATGATGTCCCTATGCAGCATTCAGCATGTGGACGGGGGTTCTCCTTATTGAACAATCCTTTTAATAGGTTGATTAAATAACTTGCACCCAGGGTCACACACTGCTCTTAGTTACTATCACACCACTAAAACATATAGAAAGTCACAAACAATACACCTGTATTGTTATTAACAACAAAAGTAAATCTACTGTATGACACAATGTTATATTGACTCACAGTATTGCAGTAAAATCCCTTCGGTAAGTGACATGTCATGAAACATCTCATCTGTATGAAATATAGGTCAAAAGATGCTGCGGTTATGCTGAACAAAAATAGTCTTCTTTGTAATATACAGTATAAACAATAACATGATAACTAGAAGAAATCTAGAGCAGCGATGAACCAACACATTACTAATAAGAAGAAAATACATTGTGCGCAAATAATTAATGAGAACAGAACCATAAGACTGTACTGAAAGACTAATACAAGACGTGTAAATATGTCGTACTGGACTTATAAACAGGTCACGTTCTGTGCTATTTATCTTCTTACTATAGCTTCATATGGGTCATCTTAAAACCGTGTTCACATGTTTCATATGACAAGTAGCTTAATCGCAACAAGGCTGCAGACTGTAGAACTTGAGCTCATCTATTGCAGGGTCCTAACAATGGCTCCTAGTATTCAGATACCCCTAGGACTTATAGTAAAGTAGAATAAAATGACCAGCCAGAAATTAAAAGGAAAATCATACAAATACATATCAATATCGGAAGTAAGAAGAACAAAATGGCAACTCACCATTAGATAATTAAAACTGGAAATCATGGTTTGAATGATGATTCAAATGGATTATAGACGCCAGTCAGAAATAGAACAGAAGATGACAAACTAAGACAACGCTGGAAGGATTTAACAAAATATGCCTTTCTTTTCTTCTATTTTCCCCTAACCTAAACTGACAAGAAAACTAAGCTAGCTAGCCCTGTAATATCCCTGCACAAGCCCTAGACTAAACTTTGTAAAAGAAATAAGCAGAAGGCACAAACATGCAGAAAAACACAATGGCGCTTATTTACTAAGAGTGTTGTGTAGGTTTCTTTGTGGGTTTTAATTCCCTACAATTTATTTTCCACGGTCTTTACTAAGGTTTCCCTACATTTTCCACTTTCCCTACACTTTTCTTTTTTTTACACATGCTCTGATCTGTAGGGTTTCCTCAGGTCAAATCCGCCACATTGGCCCTCATTTACTTAGAAAATCGGGTTGTAAGTCTATGTTGCTTTCTAACCCGACTGCTTTTTTCCCCTGGTATTTATTATTATGTCGCATCTTGTTTGTCGCACGTGCGTTTTGTTGGTTTTGGTTTCCAACTCCTATGAGTTGTCAGGGAAAAAAACCACAACAATTCAACAAATTCGGGTTGGAAACCTTTATAAATACGTGGGAAAGCTCAGAAATGTCGGGTAACGCCCCTTTTTCGGGTTTGGGAGAATCCACATCGGGTCCGTCGGGAAAAAATGTCGCATCGTGTTGCAGACTGGCGCACCATGTCTGCGACATGGCGCAGACAAAGATGCGACAAAAAAAACGACAAAAGAAGTCGGGTTTAGAATAGTAAATGAGGGTCATTATATGTGGAAACCTTAGTAAATATGTTGGGTTATAGTGAACACGTCGGAAACACGCCTCTTTTCGGAGACCATGCCCCCTTTTCCCGGCAGCAATGCCCCTTTTTCGGGTTTTCTTAGCAAAATGGAGAGTTAGTCGGGATTTTTTCAATTCTGGCGCAAATTCTGTCGCAGACAGAATTTCTGACGCAATGCGACAGAATCTGGCGCACAACCCGGCAAAACATGTCTGGTTTCCAATAGTAAATGAGGGCCAATGTGCTGGAGTTCTGGGCAGAGCAGTGATGTCAGAGTATTAAATTTAAAAGAGGGGCCAACAAATATTAATGCCTTTTTCTTTATGTTAAAAAGAAGTCCTAATTTTACCCAATTTATCCAGGAATAGAAAAACAAACAGAGATGATTATTTGAAGAAGAAGAAAACAGCACCACACTCGTCCTCAGGTTGTGTGTGGTACTGCAGCTTAGTTCCAGTGACGTGAATGGAGCAAAGTTGTTATACCACACCGAACCTGAGGAGGGGTGATGTGCTGTTTATGGAAGAAATTAACTTTTTTTGCTCCTGGATAAACCCTTTAACATCAAATCTAATTGAACTTATAAACATACAAAGTGTTCTCTGTTCTTGGCAATTTATATAACAAAAAATAAGACACCAAAAGAATTTGCTCAAAATAAGAAAATGATCAAAAATGTATATACCGTATTTTTCGCCGTATAAGACGTACTTTTTCTTCCCCAAAACTGGGGGGGAAAAAGTCGGTGCGTCTTATACGGCGAATACACCCCTATCGCGGCGGTCCCTGCGGCCATCAACGGCCAGGACCCGTGGCTAATACAGGACATCAGCGATCGCGGTGATGCCCTGTATTAACCCTTCAGACGCGGCGATCAAAGCTGACCGCCGCGTCTGAAGGGAAAGTGACACTAACCCGGCTGTTCAGTCGGGCTGTTCGGGACCGCCGCGATTTCACCGCCCGACTGAATAGCCGGGTTAGTGCTTACAGGACACCGGGAGGGACCTTACCTTCCTCCTCGGTGTCTTCTCCGTTCAGGGATCCCCTGTATGGCCGGCACTCACCTTCCTCGTCATCATGCATAACGACGTGAAGACGGCGACGGAGAGCGAGGATACCCGGCCGGCAGCAGAGACGTTCCGGAGCGACGGGGACATGGCGACAGCGATGGAGCGACATCCAGGGCAGCGGTGACGGGTCCGGAGCGGCGGGGACACGTGAGTATTACCTCCTATGCAGTGGTCTTCAATCTGCGGACCTCCAGATGTTGCAAAACTACAACTCCCAGCATGCCCGGACAGCCCGAGCTGTCCGGGCATGCTGGGAGTTGTTGTTTTGCAACAACTGGAGGTCCACAGGTTGAAGACCACTATTGGGTTAAAAATCTTTAATTTTTTAGATTTTGCACCTAAAAATAGGGTGCTTCTTATACGCCGGTGCGTCCTATAGGGCGAAAAATACGGTACTTTATTATAAATACTTAATATAAAACACATTAAAATGGAGATGTATTGTACGAAAGAGACTTCACAAGTCCTAATACAAGTTACTATGTGGTACTGTATTAGTAAAAGGTAAAAATTATACACAACCTATATAGGTTTTGTACAAAAGTACCGTATTTATTGAGGTATACCACGCACCGGCCTATAACACGCACTCTCATTTTACCAAGGATATTTGGGTAAAAAAAGTTTTTTACCCAAATATCCATGGTAAAATGAGGGTGCGTGTGTGCGCATGTATACCCCGATACACCCCCAGGAAACACAGGGGGAGAGAGGCCATCGCTGCCCGCTTCTCTCCCCCTGCCTTTCCTGGGGTCTAGAGCGCTGCTGCCGGCCCTTCTCTCTCCCTGGCTATCGGCGCTGCTGCCCGTTCTGTCCCCCTGACTATGGGTGCCGGCGCACCATTGCCGGAGCCGATAGCCAGGGGGAGAGAAGCGGCGCCGACAGCCAGGGGGAGAGAAGGGGCAGCGGCACCCATTGCCGGCGCCGCTGCCCCGTTGCCTCCCCCCATCCCCGGTGGCATAATTACCTGTTGCCGGGGTTGGGTCTGCGCTGCTTCAGGCCTCCGGCATGCGTCCCCTGCGTCGTTGCTATGCAGTGCACGGCGCGGCACACTGACGTCATGGGCCGCGCCGTGCAGCGCATCGCAACGACGCAGGGGATGCACGCCGGAGGCCTGAAGCAGCGCGGACCCAACCCCGGCAACAGGTAATTATGCCACCGGGGATGGGGGGAGGCAACAGGGCAGCGGCGACGGCAATGGATGCTGCTGCCCCTTCTCTCCCCCTGGCTGTCGGCGCCGCTTCTCTCCCCCTGGCTATCGGCGCCAGCAATGGGGCGCCGGCACCGATAGTCAGGGGGGACAGAACGGGCAGCGGCGCCGATAGCCAGGGGGAGAGAAGGGCTGGCAGCAGGGCTCTAGACCCCAGGAAAGGCAGGGGGAGAGAAGCGGGCAGCGACGGCCTCTCTCCCCCTGCCTTTCCTGGGGGTGTATCGGCGTATAACATCCACATAGAGTTTAGGCTAAAAATTTTTGCCTAAAAAGTGCGTGTTATACGCCGATAAATACGGTAAGTATGCTTAAAATTGTCCTTTTCTGACTCGTATAACTCTTTTATTTTTTATGTAGGGGCTGTATGAGGGCTAATATTTTGCATTGTGATCCGTAGTTTTTATTGGTACCCAGTTTTGTTTTGATGGGATTTTTTTTATCACATTTTATAGTTTTTTTTTCTGGTATAAGAAGTGACCAATAATACGCAATTCTGAACTTTGCCGTTATTTTTTTACCATTTAAGCCATTGGCCTTGCAATTTAATTAGTGATCTGATAAAGCAAGAAGCCTACACGCGCAACAGCTGTATCCCGCCTTCAACTTATATGTTGTCCTAGTTCATTGTATCTGTTTTGCATCTGTGATGTTGCACCTTGAAAAATAAAGCATGATTTTTACCCGTTTGTATGTGGTGAGTGCTGCCCGTTACTTCTATGGACTTATGCTTTATGGAGGCTTAGCCATTGGGGTACTAGCACCCCTGAATTGGTACGGGATCTAGCACAGGGGACCTGCCCATTTTAAGCAGTCAGCTGCGGGAGGACTTGTATTGATATATGAGGGTTGAAGTGCTGACTTCTCTGCCTGTATACATTGGCCCTCATTTATTATTGCAAACCCGACATGTTTTGTCGGGACGTGCGCCATTTTTGTGCGCATTGCGCCTGAAATTCTATCTGCGCCAGAATTTGCTCCTGAAATTGCACCTGAAATGAAAAAACCCAACTAACTCTCCATTTTGCTAAGAAAACCCGAAAAAGGGGCATGGTTATCAGGGAAAGGGGGCGTGGTCACAGAAAGGGGGCGTGTTCCCGACATTTTCACAAAATCCCAACATATTCACTAAAGTTTCCACAGAAAATATGGTGGACTTCAGCGGAGGAAAACCCGACAGATCAGAGCATGTGTAAAAAAAAGCTAAGTGTGGGGAATGTGGAAAATGTAGGGAAACCTTAGTAAATACGGTGGAAAATAAATTGTAGGGAATTAAAACCCACAAAGAAACCTACACAACACTCTTAGTAAATAAGGGCCATTGTCTTAAATAATGTTATATTTTAATAGTTCTGACATTTCCGCACTCAGCGGCACCACATATGTCTATGTGGACAAGCAGTTTTCTCAGCTCACCTTCTCGGACAGAAATTCTGTGCACGGAGCGGTGTGAACCAACACCGAATAATATGAAGAAAAATGGAAATCTAATGCAGATTCTTGTGCAATAAAAGGCAAGTCACACCACAACAGAGCAGGGTACAAAGTGACGCGTTTCAGACGGTTTGACCAGCCTTAGGGTGCATTCACACCACGTTTTGTACATACAGGCCGGAACAGGCTGGGGGAGGGGAAAACCGGCCGCTCACGTACCCCAGCCGGATCAGCCCGTAACTCCATTTACTTTAATGAGCCGACCGGAGTCAAACGGTGACTCCGGTCGGCTCAGTTTTGACCCGTATCCGGTTTTGGACCGGACCTAAAACCGTAGTATACTAGAGTTTTAGGTATGGTCAGGAAACCGCATACGGGTCAAAACTGAGCCGACCGGAGTCACCGTTTGACTCAGGTCAGCTCATCCGGCACCCTTATGTACAAAACGTGGTGTGAATGCACCCTTACTCATACAAATGTGCTGTTACTATAACCATACCTTTTATAAGGGAAAAGAGCCATCAACCCTCCCAGGTAGCACCTGGTGCAGGTCGAGAAATCCTCTCCCACAAAGGAAATACAAGTTTTGGAATAAAAATGTATCTAACAAGATTAAGAAAAGGGGTATTATACATATAAAAACTATGCGAATGACTGTACAGTATACACAAAGGGCATATCGCAATACAAGAAAAAAAACCTCCATGTATTTCGCTTATAAAATAAACATGACATAACATGATAGTTACAACATTGTAAAATGCCGAAAATGTATTAAAAGGAGATGCAAGGTATGTCAAGAATCATGTTGACATGTGTAAATTGCTGAAATAAGGCATTCGATACAAAGACAAGAGAACACAACCAGACATAGTTGAATTATATTATATCACATACCGTATTTATCGGGGTATACCACGCACCGGCCTATAACACGCACCCTCATTTTACCAAGGATGTTTGGGTAAAAAAAATTTTTTACCCAAATATCCATGGTAAAATGAGGGTGCGTGTGTGCGCGTGTATACCCCGATACACCCCCAGGAAAGGCAGGGGGAGAGAGGCCGTCGCTGCCCGCTTCTCTTCACCTGCCTTTCCTGGGGTCTAGAGCCCTGCTGCCGGCCCTTCTCTCCCCCTGGCTATCGGCGCCGCTGCCCGTTCTGTCCCCCTGACTATCGGTACCGGCGCCCCATTGCCGGCGCCGACAGCCAGGGGGAGAGAAGGGGCAGCGGCACCCATTGCCGGCGCCGCTGCCCCGTAGCCTCCCCCCATCCCCGGTGGCATAATTACCTGGGTCGGGTCCGCGCTGCTGCAGGCCTCCGGCGTGCATCCCCTGCGTCGTTGCTATGCACGGCGCGGCGCACGGACGTCATGCGCCGCGCCGTGCAGCGCATAGCAACGACGAAGGGGACGCACGCCGGAGGCCTGCAGCAGCGCGGACCCGACCCAGGTAATTATGCCACCGGGGATGGGGGGAGGCAACGGGGCAGCGGCGCCGGCAATGGGTGCCGCTGCCCCTTCTCTCCCCCTGGCTATCGGCGCCGGTACCGATAGTCAGGGGGACAGAACGGGCAGCGGCGCCGATAGCCAGGGGGAGAGAAGGGCCGGCAGCAGGGCTCTAGACCCCAGGGAAGGCAGGGGGAGAGAAGCGGGCAGCGACGGCCTCTCTCCCCCTGCCTTTCCTGGGGCGGTATCGGCGTATAACACGCACATAAAAATTTTAGCCTAAAAAGTGCGTGTTATACGCCGATAAATACGGTACATACAAGATGTACTCATATGGTGGTTGCACAAACAGGAAAAATAAATATAAATATAAGTAAACCTAATAATGCAAAATTAATATTAGTGAAAATAAACCTAATAATACAAAATAACATTCTGCCTGCGATTTAACCCTTTAGGGAAACGTGTATCGAGTTCCAATATCCAATATACCTCACGGTCAAATATCTTTTGTCTGTAGTTGCCACCCCTTTTAGGGGGTATAACTCTTTCAATTCCTAAAAGGGTCATGGAAGAGAAATCCCCCTTATGGACCTCAGCACATTGTTGAGTGACCATGGAGGTGTGACGAGAATTAAAATGCGCTATATCAGAAATGTGTTTTCTAATTCTAGTTGTTAATTAATTAAAGGGGATAAGATGTCTGATAGCGGGGGGGGGGGGGGGGGCGGCTGCTGAGACCCCCTGCGATCTTCCTGCAGCATCCGCATTCTATGCGGGTCCTGAATCTCCAGCTCCGAAAACCTCCGGGTTTCCAGGGCTGGGGACGTGACGTCACGCCATGCCCCCTCCATTCATGTCTATGGGAGGGGGCGTGGTATGATAGACATGAATGGATGAGAGGAACAATTTCTTCTTGCTCTTATCATCTCCCCCATGGGAAGATTTTTGGTCACGTGGGGAGGATGACAAGAGGCAGAATAGGTGTTAGAGACAGTTTTTTTACGGAAAGTAGAAGTAATAATTTTTTCCTAGGGTGCCATCACCAAACAAATCAAGATCCAGGAAAGAAATATGTTCCTCACTATGGGTTAATGTAAATTTAAGTCCCAATTGATTGTCATTCAAAAAGGCAGAAAATGCCTGTACAGCCGCTACAATTGACCCCCAAATAAACAGGAGGTCGTCTATGTAGCGGCCATACCATTAAATGCAAGCAAAAAAGGGATTAGAAGGGGCGAAAAGAGTCGATGTTTATTTTTATTAACTTTTTTTTTAAATTAAATAGTTTTTACAATTTTTTAGTTCCCATAGGGGATTATTACATGCAATCTTTAGATTGCATACACTTAACAATGCTGATATGCATAGGGCCTATTAAAGGAGAAGGATAGCAAAATTTATGCCCTATTCTATATTCTAGTATAAGGGATAAGTATCAGATCCTGGGGGTGGGGTGGGAGGGGGTGTGGGCCTGACCGCTGGGACCACCCCCCGCGATCTCCTGTACTGGGCCCCAGCTCTTCTCCAGAATGAGGTCTTTCCACCACCATATGAAGCGGCTGCCAACACGCCCACTCAATGCATCTCTATGGGAGAGCTGGAGATTTCTGAGTAAAGCTCTCCGGCTCTCCCATAGAGACAACAAGTCTTAGCCTGACCACCGCAAATATGAGTATGAAGATATGAAGGTTATAGCTGAAAAGTACAGAGTGCAATGCAAAGTACAATGCTGATGACTGCTTCAGCACCACGTACAGAGGTCTGCAGCCGAGTGCCTTCTAACATACGGCACTTCTAACAGCAGAGGCACCCCTCCCCCTCTGCTGTCATGCAGAAGCCAGATTGCAGGCTGACAGAGCACAGCATTTAACCTCCCTGAGATCCACAAGGACAGAGTACCAGGTACCCAGCATATGCCTGCGGGCCATGGTAGCCAATCTCATGGAGATTGGCACTACATAGATAGATGCTTTATCAAGGTATGCTAAAGTATCAAGGATGATAAAGCATCACAGGATGAAAATGGGTTTAATGGGCTTAAAAAAACATTTGCAGCCGGGTTTAACATAAATGTGCATTTCTAGAATTGAGAGTAATATAATCAGAGAGGTGAGAGATACGGTGTGGTGGGGACGATGATGAGGAGTTTGATGATGATCATCAGCGATGAAGAGCGGAGCCAAGATAGGACCATTACATCTTTTAAACGTACTAGACGTAAGCCTGGTGGTCTGATAAGCTCAGGAGAAGGTGACCGCAACGCTGCTGCATCTATAGGCTTGAGTAAATAACTTCCAGAGGAGGGGCACAGTCACAGTGGTGCTCCTATTACTTTACGGTATCCTGCCATCTGAAAATACTGTTTTTTCTTACCAGGTGAAGAAAACCAGGCACAATACCGTTTCTGCAAAAAGAAAGTAAGGCATAGCCTAGGTGTGAGTTTAGGAATTTTGGCTGTAGTTTAGCATATGGAGAGGCATTACAAGGCCTGGCTAGAAGTATCACTAGTCAACCACTGCCTACTGTCCGCTGGTTACTACAACTACATCTGTTCATCCCCTTTGCTGCTGCTACTATCATCCAGGCCTACACATACACAACCCATGATCTCAAAAAAAGAGAACATTTTCTTGGATCCTCATGTGGTGAGGGTGTGATGAGGGCAGATGGAATTACCCTAGGGGTAGATGACATTAACCCCTTGTATTTGTGACACCAGGGCATGGTTTATCCTCTACACCAGCCAAAGGTATACCACTGGATCCTGGGTTAGGCACGGGGAAAATAATGACTCTGACGCCAAGAACAACGGCAGCTTTACTGAGTCAGACAGATGTAACAGTCTATACAGCTTGGCTAGGCCCACGGAGGTGACCAGTGACTTCTGAGACCACAGGGCTTGCTGGGACTTATAGTGGACTGGGACAATTTGACGCAGGGCCACGCTGATTTCAGACAGACTTAACTTGGACTGACTTGACTGAGACTGACTATGACAGACTTCACCCCGTTTGTAGCTTACCAGGTTTTGACTTTCACTTGGGGGGCAGTAGACTTGTGGATCCGTGGCTGCGTGGTAGACTTTGGGCCTTCTTAGGACACCAGACACTCTCTCAGGACTTGACCTCACTGTAGCTCAGGAAAGACTCAAAGAGAGAGAGAGGAAGCTCCACCCAAGGCTTATATGGGGGAGACTCAGGAGGGGTCCCATAGGTCACCCTGTAGGCCACATGTCACTGGTACCTTCCTTGGTTACAATGCATAGCAACATTATTTAAAGGCATATAACAATATATGTACATTACACCATATAGCATAGGCACTTAGGGGAATACATAAGACACAAGTACAGGAGGGGCCCAGGGGTCACAGAATGGAGTCTGCCAGACAGGGCAGCAAAGAGACAGGGGTGCAACTCCTGTAATGGGCCACCGCACTCATGCAAAAACTTCTTTAGTATTTTGGGACACTAATTCTGTTGCAACTCCCATAAAGGGATAATATTTGGAACGCTTGGAAAAAAAGCCATTGCATCTTCTGATACATTCATGTGCATTTTCATACTAGCAGGCATCTGCCAACAACCAGGGATACTTTATGCACCTTTATTGTAGTGTTAAAACACATAAAAAATCCGCTAGCGCAGTGTGTTTTTAGCAAGCTATTAGTTACCATGGTTTACCAATTGTCGCCATAACTTTGACATTACAGCGTACCTGTGAGATCCCACAAAAAAAAAAAAAAATAACAATATGTTACTCAGTACCTAATCCTGACCATATACATCAAATATTTATGCCTCTATCACCTATATTTATTATAAAAAATCCCTCTTTTCAGTAGCTCACAGTGTAAGAAATCCTCTAAGGGGAAGGGGGCGTGTCCCCCTTGTGGTGGTGGGAGGTGATTGGTGTGTGGTGGAAGGAGGCATGTCTCTCCTGGTGGTGGGAGGTGGTTGGTGTGCCTGCTCATGCAGCCTTGTCCAACAGTCATCTCTTGTCCATGACTCATGGACAAGCCTGATGCTGCTGCAGGACTGGTTAGTGTCCCAGTAGGTATGGGGACCCCTAGTCATATGATTTTCAGGAGCCATTTTCTTTATTAAATAGTCATAATTTTTTAAACAACCATATTACAAAAGGTCTTACATTTTCATCAGTAACAACATATAAAAAGTGTTTGGATCTGACAGTGTCCATTTAACTTACTTTTAAAACCATTTTAAAACTAGTTATATACATTCCTAGTTGACCCCAGCAGTGTTTTACAGGGCTTTAAAGTTCTTAGACAGGGAACTGAACATTTAATATACAGTGGGGCAAAAAAGTATTTAGTCAGCCACCAATTGTGCAAGTTCTCCCACTTAAAAAGACGAGAAAGGCCTGTAATTTCTTATCATAGGTATACCTCAACTATGAGAGACATAGTGAGAAAAAAAAATCCATAAAATCCCATTGTCTGATTTTTTAAGAATTTATTTACAAATTATGGTGGAAAATAAGTGTTTGGTCAATAACAAAAGTTCATCTGAATACTTTGTTATATACCCTTTGGCAAAGACAGAGGTCAAACGTTTCCTGTAAGTCTTCACAAGGTTTTCACACACTGTTGCAGGTATTTTGGCCCATTCCTCCATGCAGATCTCCTCTAGAGCAGTGATATTTTGGGGCTGTCGTTGGGCAACATGGACTTTCAACTCTCTCCAAAGGTTTTCTATGGGGTTGAGATCTGGAGTCTGGCTAGGCCAAACCAGGACCTTGAAATGTTTCTTACAAAGCCACTTTGGGCGGTGTGTTTGGGATCATTGTCAGGCTGAAAGACCCAGCCACATTTCATCTACAATGCCCTTGCTGATGGAAGGAGGTTTTCACTCAACATTTCACTACACGTGGCCCCATTCATTCTTTTCTTTACACAAATCAGTCGTCCTGGTCCCTTAGCAGAAAAACCCTCACAAAAAAACAGGACAGAGGAGACTCTTAAAGAAGAAGTTACAGGTCTGTGAGAGACAGAAATCTTGCTTGTTTGTAGGTGACCAAATACTTATTTCCCACCATAATTTGCAAATAAATTCTTTAAAAATCAGACAATGGGATTTTATGGATTTTCTCATTCTGTCTCTCATAGTTGAGGTATACCTATGATGAAAATTACAGGCCTCTCTCATCTTTTTAAGTGAGAGAACTTGCACAATTGGTGGCTGACTAAAAACTTTTTTGCCCCACTGTAAGCTATATATTAGGTTTTAAAGGCACTAAGTCATATTTGAACACTTTTAAAAAGGGATATCAGGAAGGATGAAAACGCTGCAAGAGACACAGGCTGGAAAAGTTGCATGCAATTTTTTATTCCCCATAGAATAATAAATGTCACGTTGAATTGTGAATTTTCTGTAACTTGCATAAAGTTTTTTCGTCTGTCTTCACAAGAATACTCTCTCTGTCACTATAAATGACATCAAAAACTCCCCCCAGAATAACTCTGTCTTTTTCTCTTAAAATGTTTTGTATGTTTGCATTTTGCTTATGGGAGAGCAGAGAAGTGCAGCCTCTGGACTACACAGTAAGGTCCACAGTGACCCTTATGTGGTGATGCACATTGGAGAGAGATGTATATGTGTCTCGGGGGCGCTCTTACTTGGAATATATGACACAGCAATATAATTGTACAGAAAATTTAAGTGAAACACTCCCCCTTATTATGGTGCGGATAGAAAACACTTCATTTCATACTCCAAAGATGGTGCACAAAGCGGGGAAGCAAGAAAGAAGACGCAGAACTCAGCAATAATCAAGCATTGTCCTACCCAGAGCTGCTACAGAACATTGCTCTACACAGCAAGTCTGCAAAAGCTGCTGTATTCATTCCCTGGCTATTCCTCTGCTCCACTGTTCAGCACAAGACAACATTTTGTAAACTCAACTCATTCTTCTCTTTTCGATGATAAATGAGGGTCAATTTTGAAAGATCCAGATTGAGGGTTATCATCATTATGTCTTTATAGGTTCTTCATTCTTCTTGTTTTGACATAAAAAATCTATTAGTAAGCATAGAAAAATGAGCACATACATGAATAAACCCTTTATAATCTGTCATCACAATTAAAAGATGTCAGGGCTGGTGCAAGGATTTTTGCCACCCTAGGCGAACGCTTATTTTGCCGCCCCTTGACCCCGCCCAATGGCTCCGCCCTTTGACACACCCCACCTTACTACTGGGGCAACACACTGTAACAAACCTCCTCCTCATGAAATCACCTTACTACTGGGGGTAACACTGTAACAAACCCACTCCTCATGTAAAGGGAAGGTAGGATCAGCTCATCCGGCATAGACCAGCTGTAGCACAGACAGGTGCGGATTCACCTCGTAGCAATCAAGAACAAACAGAAGATCCAGCGCAGCTTTTCAGAGGTATGCGGCTTTATTGTGTCATACACATATCACACAGGACATACAGGAAGGTGACGCATTCTGGCCGGTGGCACCAGGCCTTAGTCATGGTGCCACCGGCCGAAACGCGTCACCTTCCTGTATGTCCTGTGTGATATGTGTATGACACAATAAAGCCGCATAACTGTGAAAAGCTGCGCTGGACCTTCTGCTTGTTCTTCACTCCTCATGTAATCTCCTTACTACTGGGGTAGGGATACAGATGTGGAGGACGGGAATCCTGGCAGGGGTTCCCTTGTTCTTCCAGCAAAAACCGACTTCGGCACTGTGAGCGCTAACACCGGCGGCGTGATGACACGGGAGTCAGGAGTAGCTTGTATCAAACTTTTTCTTAATATCATAAAAAGTAGTAATACATAGGGACTATGCGTTTCGGAGGGGCTCCCTCCTCTCTCAGGTCCAAGTTCACTTAGAAGTGCAGCGCCAGAGGCTCGTGATGTCACGACACGCCCCCTCAAAGTCTATGGGAGTTGGCGTGGCGGACGTCACGGCCCCTCCCATAGACTTGCATTGAGGGGGTGGGGCTGTGAAGTCACAAGCGGGGTGTGACCGTGACATCATGAGCCTCCGCCTCGCATCGCCAGTCATCCGGCATGTGGAGCAAAGTTCGCTCCGTGTACCAGATGTCTGGGGTGCCGCAGCCAAGATCACGTGGGGTGTCCAGCGGCAGAGCCCCCGCGATCAGACATCTTATCCCCTATCCTTTGGATAGGGGATAAGATGCCTAGGGGCGGAGTATCCCTTTAACATGAACTCTGTGTCTAGTGCAGGAAAGAAAGCATCAAGTGAGGCTAAGGCAGGATTTTTCAGGTAATAAACTCAATATCTTGTCACAGAGTTTTAAGGAATCCAGCTTTTTGGAACTTCGCACAAATTCTAAAATTGAGTTTACAGATTTCCTAAAGGTGACAAATTCTTTGTTGTCTTCACAGAAACTATCAAAAAGAATAATGTCTCGTAAGTAATACATCCTGCTGTATGGATTTAGATGGTTTCTGCAGCAATATAGGCCATTTTAGACTTTTTCCATCTTACGAGGGCCAGTTATAATGTTGTTTTTTTTTATATTTCCTAAATATCTGTCGTCTTATAACAAATGACACTTTTCCCCTGTGTCGGTCCTGTTTTCATTACATATAAGTGGTTGTCCTCAGGCAAGGTAGGTTTCCCTGGGAATTTTGCCGCTAAAATAATTTAAAGCAGTAAATCTGTTAAAGCAGACATGTCAATGGAAATCATGGTGTACAAATAAGCTCATGGCTATATAGGGCTGAGCATGAGGTTCAATGTCCTGCCTTTTTTATGTCCATATTATGTTCCAATTCTGAGACCTCTTTCTAAATATAAAATGAGCCAGATGACTGTCACCATTGCTGGAAGAGCCCAGGCTTCATAATATACAGTGCTCTCTGGCCAGCTTGTATCCTGCCTTTAAATGACAGGCACTATAGGGGAGATTTATCAAAACATGTATACAGGAAGAGTGGTGCAGTTGCCTATAGCAACCAATCAGCTTGCTGCTTTTATTTTTCCCAGGCCTCTTTAAAAATGAAATAAGCAATATAATTGGTTACTATGGGCAACTGCACAGGTTTTGATAAATCTCCCCCTATAATATCATAAGTTTGCATCACCACCACTAAAACCCTACGCATACACCATCTAACAGTGGGGTGGAGCATGCTTAGGAATATAGCCTTCTACCAACTGCTTAAAGGGGTTCTCCAGGAATAGATATACACAGCTAATTATTATTTTTTTTTTTAAAAGCTCCATTTCTGTTTCCAGGTTGGGTGTGGTTTTATAAATTGGCTCCATTAACTTCAATTCAGAACCACACCCAACCTAGAGACAGGCTGGGAGCGGTTTTTGATATTCCTGGATAACCCCTTTAAGAGAAGTGTCTGTCATTTAAAGGCAATAAGTGAATAGAATGAAACTGGCTTGGCAAGTTTGAGGGAACGCCCTCTGGGCACTTCAGGCTGATTTACATAAAACTGCTGATGTCTAGAGACTGGAACATGATATGGATATAAAAATGGTTGGATTAAACCTAATGCTTAGACAGGGTTCACACCACGATTTGTGGCTCCAAAGCATGGATGCATCAGCATACTGTCAATATAATATGCTGACGGATCCATGCTCGGACAGTTGTAGTCGCATTTATTTCAATTTACCAACAAAAGGGCCACTAAACATATACAGAGGTATTAATATAAACAACAATTTAACCCCAATAGGGGGTTAACAAAAGCCTCTATATAAGTATGTGTTCTATTAAAACATAACTTTTAATCAAATAATAAAGTAAAGGTGAGAGGCAATACCACACAATTAAAACCACTAACCCAATCACATCAAATGATGTCACATATGTCTTGAATAGACCAGTCCCTAACAGTCAACTTATCAATCAATCTCTTACTTAATTGCGTGTCTTAATAGGCATCAGTGGAGTACTATCTACGTATAGTTATATAGAATGTGTTATTTGACCACTATCTTGGTCTGTGAAGTTTTTGTGCACTTAATGTAGCCCTTACTGAGTGATACGTATCTTACTCCCGTGAGCAACTCTATAGTTGACAGTACCAGATGGTATTTGGTATTGACCACTTTATTCTTAATTCCAATATCACCTGTGGTGTCCCAATACAGGTACATAGTCCTGTACTACCTGTGGGCCCTGTCAGGTAGAGTCCCTCGGTGATCTGGGGGCTCCCCTGCAGGGACTCCTTGTGTTATCTTGCTGACTTATTAAATGTGGTGTATGTTACCTTAAGACCATAGATAGGATTCTAATGTATAGATAATATATAGGCCACCCATCTACAGTATGCGGGTGTACGCCGAAGGCAAGTTGCCTCAAGTCCTACCCCCAAGTCTGAACTGTGTCTTATTGAAAGTTTACAAGAAAGTGTGCGCCAGCAAACTGTGTAATTGAAATAGGTTTATTCGCTGGCGCTGAAGAAATAGTGGGGGAGGTGAAGTTTATTGTATTGTCGTGACGAGAAAGTTTACAAAAAGTGGATTTACAATGCGCAAGTTAAGAACGGAAATGATGTTGCGTGCCAAAATGTCTGTTGTACCTGAAAGAGTTAAAGATCCATTGGAAAAGAGCACCAAAGATTCCCGCCAAGGCCAACGTCCCACCCTGGGGCGTGGACACAATGTTGTTGTGTCCAGCCCCAAGTGGAACTTGAAAGGTCCGCCCCCTGTTTCCAGGTGGGGGGATGAAGAGGATGCACCGCTGTGCCGCTTCCAGTCCCAGGCCCCGCTGATTAAGTCCTTTAGGCTGGCGGCCATCTTGATGGAGACCAGTATAAAAGGCAAGGCGGAGTTAAACCTCTTCAGTCCACAGGAAGTGCAGGAGAAGAGCAGCAAGATGGCGGAGGACCAGCGATCCATGTGCACCGGGAGTCCCAAGATGGAACCGGAGTCTGCCTCCAAGGAGTCTAAAGCTGGAAGATTCCCGGGAGAAGCTGTGCCACGAGTAACAGTGATGGTGCCCCGCTCCGGAGATCCAGGTCAAGAACCCACTGCTGCACAGACTCTGCCGCTGCTTCTAGCAAGTAAGTCGCTGCTAGTGAGGGGCTCCTGTATTCACCCTTTAGTGCCCAGCAGTGTGCCCCAAAAGACATGCACCCTATGGGGGAAGCACTAGAAGGGGAGTCCCACCTAGTTCTGCTCAGGCCATTGCAGCCCTACGCTAAGCCTCTTAAAGGGCCAGTAGCCCACAAGTTATCAAGAGCCCCAGCCTAAAAAGAAAACAGTGGGCCAAGATTAAAGTACAGGCTGCTGCGCCGACGGCAGATGGCTACAACCTCCGTCTCCATTGTGCCTCATCTCTAAAAAGTTACACCGTCCAAGGCAAAAAGACTGTCCCTGCCTCTCCTCTACAAGTCTGTTGGGTCCGCCGCAAGATGGGGGAGGCTCTGATCCGAGAG
Source organism: Hyla sarda (assembly GCF_029499605.1). NCBI lineage: Eukaryota > Metazoa > Chordata > Amphibia > Anura > Hylidae > Hyla > Hyla sarda. The sequence goes on from NC_079194.1 coordinate 54,236,239, forward strand.
GTGCAAACAAGGGACCTAAAGGAGCTGGTTCACAAGCTGATTTCAGGCAGCATTGGCCAAAATCTCGAGAGGGCCTGCCACAACATGCGCCCCCCACAGACTGTCCACTTCAAAAGAATCAAACTAATCACACAAGTCCCTGGGGGCCTGACCTGGTCCACTCCAGCAGCCACGGAGCTGAGGCCAGGTCCACAGGCCTCTGGGGGCCCTTGCAAGGGGCCAACTATGGCCCCACTCCACCTGTCTACGTCAAAGAGACCCGATGGTCTTCTCCCTCCAAGTGTTAAAGGGGCCGTAATCAAGGAGGAGCATCCTGATCTCTCAGCGATGGATCCCAAGCATCCTAGTGCTGCAAGACGTCATTCCTGTACAGATGAGCCCAGGCCTACTCCTAGGAGCGAGGGGATTTGGCCTGACCACCGGACACCAACTTATGTATCCAGGCCTGCTCCAGCTGTTAAGGAGGTGTGGCCTAACCAACGGGTACCGACAACAGTGCCTAGGCCCCCTCCAGTTGTCAAGGAGGTTTGGCCTGAAGAGCAGGCACCAACAAGTAATCCCTCTTTGGCGCAAGCCACAGCAGTGCAAGTGGTGGTTACAGTCAATCCTATCATGACTAATTCCAGTCTGTTTCACGTGTCCTGGGACACCGACATTTACCCCATGCAAGGGGCCCAGTCTCGCAACCCTAGGTTCATCTCACAGCCTAGGACTCCACCTGGAAGGCGAGACTGGGAAAGAAAGAAAGCTGTCTAAGTGATTTCTGTGTACAGTAAAATAACCAAACTTTGGTCGTGAGGCTGTCTGTTGTGCAGTAGCACTTTTGTTGTTTCTTCAGATTCCACAACAGTTCAAGAAATGCGCCTGGCAAGACTGTGTCAAGAAAAGTTCTTCAAATTGCAACCAATCTCGTAAGTCATGTGCCCGGCTTCGGCCGAGAGACTCCTTGCTGTAGGAGATCTTTATTAAGTATTGTGCCCGGCATAAGCCGAGAGACTCCTTGTTTTAGGAGATTCTATTAAGCTGCACCCAGTCTTCTCAGGATGGGGACCCTGAGTTGACTGAAAAACGAACTCCTTATGTACATGAACTACTGAGCAGAACATGAACTACAAAGTAATATATTTTGGTTTGGTTCAAAGTGGGTCAAGGAGGTACACTGAGTTCTTGTGGTTTAAATGCGACAGGTCTGTCTTGTATTGTTTATATCAATAATAAGTAAAGATGTATAAAGTTCTTGTACACCAAAAGTCATTGTGTACAGTAATAAGTAAAGATGTATATTTATTTATTTATTTATATAGCTCCTACAGATTCCACAGCGAAATGTCCAAAAGTCATTGTGAACCGTCATGTATGATGTTTGGTTGTCTTCTTACAGGGGTTTATCCTGACACAGTCACTAGGAGCACATATTACCCCCATCACTAGCATCCAGTACAGACAAATGAAAATAGTATGTGTAAGTATACTACAGTACACATAGTCTAGTATGCACAAGTCAAGAATACTTCAGTCACATAAAGTAGCTGTATCACTCACATTACACAGTCTACTAACAAGTAACATGTCAAATGTAACTAATGTCATATATCATCCTGTTCGTGCACAGGAAACTTTCCTAACCAGTAAGTATTCCTGAAACTAACCTAAATTACGTAAACAGTAACGGTAGCATGAATGTCAAAGTGTTATCTGCATCAAATGTCTAGCATAAAAATGTCTAGCATAAACTAAAATGAGTGTTCTGGGGAGAAGTGTTTTGCGCCAAGGGACCCCAGTAGCCAAGGCATTGGGCAGAAAGCCTCCGGAAACCCAATCCGCAACTATAAGTCTACAGTCATAAGTCTAGTCATGTATATAAAGTCGTGTATCTAATGTCTAGTCATGTACAGTAATATAATGTCTAGTAAATGATGTCTAGTTGTGTACAGTATATCACATGCATAGCATGTCAGATGCATAGTCGAAAATGTCATGTTGTCATGTCATGTCTAGTAAATAGTTATGCAAGTCAGTAAATGCATAGTCAAGAGTATCAGTTGTGAATAGTGTATTATATGCATAGTCCAGTTATAAAGTGAATAGGAAAGGTCCTTTCAATTCAATATATATATATATATATGTATATATATATATATATATATATATATATATATATATATGTACAGGTTATAAAAGGAAAAAAATCTCTTATCCAAAATATCCTGTTCACAAATTCTGTTCATAATTCCATTAATAAAATCCTGTTCGCAATCCTGTTCTAACCTCCAATCCCGTTCCACACAGAGTCAGAGCGTGTATGGACTGTTATACAAAGACTCTAATGTTGTTTGTTATTTCATCAGCCTGAAATGGACGTTTGTGCATAAAATGCCTCAGGACTGCATATGGCCCCACGGACACTTCGTTCCTCAAGCCTGACAATGTCTACGGTAAATGAGCCCTTTTTATCTCCATATCCAAATGATGTCATAATTCCACCATCCAATGATCATTCTGTATGTCTACAGCCAATAGGGTAAAGCTCTGATCCCCTATTGAACAAACCAGCATTCACAATACTAACACAAAGCTATCCAATGTCTGTGTTCCTTCTTACTGACATCAAATGCCACCGGCGATGTTTATTTGTAGGTTCCTGCTGATTCTTACCTTGCTCTGTGCCTTTCAGCTCTCCTGTTGATGTTAACATCCGCCACGTCATAGCGGGGATGTTGCGGCTGTCCGTCATGTCCTGATAATGCGGTGCTCTTGCGTTCACATGATTGCTTCCAACAAATTAGAGCATGTGCTTACAATGAATCTGCGCATTCACATAAGTCGGATCTGCGCATGCGCATCAGCTGGGATCTCTCATACTTGCGCATCGACTGTGATTATTACCGTATTCACTATGCGCAGGGAAAAGCAATCAATACCGTAGTCCTCATACAGTGGGCGCATACTCCAGCCCTTATCTCCATTAAGGGTCTAAGGTGAACTGTAGTATACATATTGAAATCTGGAAACTGAAAATTAAAAGGCATGCACATGATTATTGGAATACACATAATTATGAATATTATGTTATGTGTATATATATATATATATCTCAATTATATTGATCAGTTATGAAAACTGATCATAAGTCACTTTAAAAGTGATCAGATTAATGCGCACTTTGCAAGTAATTAAAACAATGCGCATGATAATTGTCAATAAAATGTTAGATACTATAAGTGTGTCACTTCACCAGTGACCAAGATCGTGCGCATAACAAGCTATCAATATCATGCTATCAGCATGTCATTTCCTGCAGAGGGTAGGAGTACCTATCAATTGTTATCTCCCAACAGAATTAGAAGGAATCTGGTGGCTTAGATGTCATACAGATAATAAATTATGATGCATAATCAAATCATGCTATGTATACCAATGACTATAGGATGTGGACATTAATAATCACTATCCATGATCAGGTTGCGGTATAACTGACCAAACAAGTGGGTTTATTTCTCTACCCAGGTACTAAGACCAAAATATAATAAATCATAACTCAACTTCTATGTACGTGCAGCCATGGACTAGGTAAGTCTTCAGAGATAAATATATCTGTTAAATAAATGCTGTGTATGTGAATCCCTCATTCAACCCTGTAGGGTTTAAGGTTTTTAATCGGAAGATCCACTTTAATTACTCTTTGAGGAGGATTTTATCCAAATTTCCACCTCTTAGGCTGAGTTTGATTTGCCTTAGGCCCCAAAATTTTAGATTCCTCTGGTCTACAGCATGTGTCTCTCTTATATGTCGAGCAATTGGTGTATCGGCTCCCATCCAGATGCCGCTTAAGTGTTTAGAGATCCGTCACTGGAACTCTTGAGGGGTCTTTCCCACATAGAGTTTGGGACATTTGCAGGTGCAGGCGTATCCACGCCTATGCTTCTGCAATTCACAAAGTCATACAGTAAATATCATCGCCCATCCGCAGGGTTCGTAAACCCCTTCCGACGTGGCACGTAAGAACAAAAGGAACATTGGCCACATGGGCATGTGCCCACATTCTAATTCCTCAGCCAGGTCTCTTTCGCACTGTTCTTAAAGTGGCTGTGGAGAACCATGTCTCTTAGATTAGGCCCCCTACTATATGTTATATTAGGGTAGGTATGTAGAACAGTTCTCAAATCCTCATCAGCCATCAGTATCGGCCAGTATCTCTTCATGATGCCCATCACTTTCTCCTCATTCCGTCTGGTCCTCTCCTGTAATAAATCTATTCTTGAGATGTTCCTGGCCCTATATTGGGCTTTCTGTAAGCAATTTCTCGGATACCCTCTATTTTTAAATCTTCTCGTCAATTTACTAGACTCCTGTTCAAAGGTTTTATCCTGCGAGCAGTTCCGCCTTGCTCTTAAGAATTGGCCTACCCCATTTGAGTCCTGTCGGGTGCCAGCTTTTCTACTCCAAAAGGCTGTTGACTGCTGTTTCCTTACGAAACATTGTAGTTTGAATACAGACGCAATCTTCGATCATAATGGTGAGATCAAGAAAATTAATCATATTGTGTCCAAATTCAAAGTAAATAACATGCCAATTTCATTGTGATTTAAGATAGAAACAAAATCCTGAAAAAGATCTCTACCACCATCCCACAAAATCAAAATGTCATCAATAAAACATCCACAAAAAAGAATGTGTTAAGTAAATTTTTAGTTGGCCTCAGTGAAAACTATAGTGTCCCCACCACCACCCAAGAAATACATTTGTGTAGGTGGTGGTGCAAACTGTGCCCATGGCCGATCCTTTTATCTGGTGGTAAAATTTACCGTTAAACATGAAAAAATTGTCTGTAAGAACGAAGCGTAGAAGTGACAAAACAAATTGATTGTGTTTGTGAAATTGTGTACCCTTAGTGCTCAGGAAGTGAGTGACTGCCCCTATACCCAGTTCATGTCTGATGTAGCTGTACAGGGATTCGACGTCCAGGCTCGCTAGACATGTACCTCCCTGCACAGCAACATCATTTAGCCTACACACCGTGTCTTTAGTGTATTGTAAATAAGATGGCAAGCATTGTACAAAAGGAGAAAGTTTTTGATCAACGTAGCGGCTGCATTCTTGAGTCAAGTTATCATTACCTGACACAATCGGTCTCACCGGAATAGGGGAGACCTTCTTGTGAACTTTTGGGAGAATGTAAAATGTTGCCAATACAGGGGCCGGGTTGAACATCACTTTGAACTCCTCATCTGATAGGAGATTGTTAGCTTTTGCTTCCATTAGTAGGATTTTCAATTCCTGCTGATAGATCCTCGTTGGATTTGAGGGTAGAACCTCATATGTGGTGGCATCCTGAAGGAGCCGAAGGGCCATGGCAACATAGTCGTCCTTATCAAGAACGAACCACGTTGCCACCCTTATCTGCCGGCTTAATTTCAATTGATTCATCCGATTATAGAGATCTTAGGGCCTCCCACACTGAGGGGCTGAGGTTTCTAGGTTTACCTTTCTTGTTGGAACTCACTAGGCACAGTTTTTAAGTGACCAACTGTACAAAGGTCTCGATGTTGCTATATAAGCTCAAAGGTGGAGTATTTTTGCTTTTCAGTTTTAAATTCGAGAATGGTGCCATTGGTGGGGGTGGGCCACTGTTGTTCTCATCCAATAGGGCCACCATACTCTCCATCACCCTTGCATCTCTCTGTTGCATCATGTTTCCGTGCAAGCCTGAACGGTGTGATATTTATGTAAAGCCAACGTCCTTCACCCAGGTGAATAAATCATAGTTGGAAGTGGGTGCAAATGATAGCCCCTTTGACAATAGTGTGATTTGTCCCTCTGTCAATCTTTTGCTCGACAAATTAATGATGTAGTTGTTCACCTCCATGCTCTGAGGAGAGATCAGTATTCTCACCCTCAGTTTCTTGGGTCCCTTGGGAGCCACAGTTATTTCCGAACCCCTAAAAAAGGGGTTGGGGTCGATGTTATACCTAGTGGCGGTGTGATATTGTAGCTGGGAACTATTGAGGTAGTCAAACGCGAGCCTGAAGGGTGTCACATAAATATCATACCCTTCAGGCTCGCACAGAAGCAGGGATGCAACAGAGAGATGCTAGGGTGATGGAGATTTTGGTGGCCCTTTTGAATGAGAACAACAGTGGCCCACCCCCACCAATGGCACCTTTCTTAAATTTAAAACTGAAAAGCAAAAATACTCCACCTTTGAGCTTATATAGCAACATCAAGACCTTTGTACAGTTGGTCACTCAAGAACTGTGCCTAGTGAGGTCAAACAAGAAAGGTAAACCGAGAAACCTCAGCCCTTCGGAGTGGGAGGCCCTAGGATCTCTACAATCAGATGAATCAATTGAAATTAAGCCGGCAGATAAGGGTGGCAACGTGGTCATTCTTCATAAGGACGACTACGTTGCCATGGTCCTTTGGCTCCTTCAGGATGCCACCACATATGAGGTCCTACCTTCAAATCCAACGAGGATCTATCAGCAGGAATTGAAAATCCTACTAATGGAAGCAAAAGATAACAATCTCATATCAGATGAGGAGATCAAAGTGATGTTCAACCAGGCCGCTGTATTGGCAACATTTTATGTTCTCCCAAAAGTTCACAAGAAGGTCTCCCCTATTACGGTGAGACCGATTGTGTCAGGTATTGATAACCTGACTCCAGAATGCAGCTGCTTCGTTGATCAAAAACTTTCTCCTTTTGTCCTATGCTTGCCATCTTATTTACAAGACGCTAAAGACACAGTGTGTAAGCTTAATGATGTTGCTGTGCAGGGAGGTACATGTCTAGCGAGCCTGGACGTGGAATCCCTGTACAGCAACATCAGACACGAACTGGGTATAGGGCAGTCACTCACTTCCTGAGCACTAAGGGTACACAATTTCACAAACACAATCAATTTGTTTTCTCACTACTACGCTTCATTCTTACACACAATTTTTTCACGTTTAACGGTAAATTTTACCACAGATAAAAGGATCGGCCATGGGCACAGTTTGCGCCACCACCTACGCAAATTTATTTCTTGGGTGGTGGGAAGACACTATAGTTTTCACTGAGGCCAACCAAAAATTCACTGAACACATTCATTTTGTGGGGAAGTTTTATTGATGACATTTTGATTTTGTGGGATGGTGGTAGGGATCTTTTTCAGGATTTTGTTTCTATCTTAAATTACAATGAAATTGGCATGTTATTTACATCTGAATTTGGACACAATATGATTAATTTTCTTGATCTCACTATTATGATCGACAATAGCGGCTGCATTCAAACTACAATGTTTCTTAAGGAAACAGCAGTCAACAGCCTTTTGGAGTGGAACAGATGGCACCCAACAGCACTCAAACAGGGTAGGCCAGTTCTTACGAGCAAGGCGGAACTGCTCGCAGGATAATACCTTTGAACAGGAGTCTCGTAAATTGACGAGAAGATTTAAAAAAAGAGGGTATCCGAGAAATTACTTACAGAAAGCCCAATATAGGGCCAGGAACATCTCAAGAATAGATTTATTACAGGAGAGGACCAGACGGAATGAGGAGACACCGAAAGTTATTCAGTGTATCGGAACATATGATGACAAATCAGATAAAGTGATGGGCATCATGAAGAGATACTACTGGCTGATACAGATGGATGATGAGGATTTGAGAGCAGTTCTACATACCTACCCTAATATAACATATCGTCGGGGGCCTAATCTAAGAGACATGGTTGTCCACAACCACTTTAAGAACAGTGTGAAAGAGACCTGGCTGAGGAATTAGAATGTGGGCACATGACCATGTGGCCAGTGCTCCTTTTGTTCTTACGTGCCACATCGGAAGGAGTTTACAAACACTGCGGATGGGCGACGATATTTACTGTATGACTTTGTGAATGGCAGAAGCACAGGCGTGCACCTGCAAATGTCCCCAACTCCTTGTGGAAAAGACCCTTCAAAAGTTCCGGCGACAAAAATTTTGGGCCTAAGGCAAATCAAACTCGGCCCAAGAGGTGGAAATTTGGATTAAATCCTCCTCAAAGAGGAATCGAAGTGGATCTTTCGATTAAAAACCTTAAACCCTACAGGTTTGAACCAGGGATTCACATGCACAGCATTTATTTAACAGATACATTTATCTCTGAATACTCACCTAGTCCATGCCTGCACGTACATAGAAGTTGAGTTATGATTTATTATATTTTGGTCTTAGTACCAGGGTAGAGGAATAAACCCACTCATTTGGGTGTCCATAGTATAACATGGTCAGTTATACCGCAACCTGATCATGGATAGTGATTATTAATGTCCACATCCTATAGTCATTGGTATACTTAGCATGATTTGATTATGCATCATAATATATTATCTGTATGACATCTAAGCCACCAGATTCCTTCTAATTCTGTTGGAAGATAACAATTGATAGGTACTCCTACCCTCTGCAGGAAATGGCATGCTGATAGCATGATATTGATAGCTTGTCATGCGCACAATCTTGGTCACTGGTGAAGTGACACACTTATAGTATCTAACATTTTATTGACAATTATCATGCGCATTGTTTTAATTACTTGCAAAGTGCACATTAATCTGATCACTTTTAAAGTGACTTTTATAATCAGTTTTCATAACTGGTCAATATAATTGATATATATATATAGATGCAAATCAAAAAATGTTTCAGTATCTTGTAATACCTTTTTTATTGGACTAACAGCATTTTGTAGAGACAAGCTTTCGCGATTCCTCCCTTTATCAAGTCCAAAGCAAATCTAAGCTCACAAGCAGAAGACACAGGTTACATCTCACAAATATGCAGGGGTTAAGACAATAGATGTGGAGAATTCACACTAAGATGTGCCATAACATAGACTTAATAGATAAGGATGAGAAAAAGGGGGAGGGAGGGGGGAGCAGGGGTGAGACTGGTAATTAACACCTGCATATTTGTGAGATGTAACCTGTGTCTTCTGCTTGTGAGCTTAGATTTGCTTTGAACTTGAAAAATTGAATTAAAAGTCCAAAGTTTATTTCACATGTTTAAAAATAAAGCAAAAAATGAAAAACCATATTGAGGTGGTTATAAAAGCATAGCAGAAACGCAGACGCGTTTTGAACCATATGGTTCTTAATCATGGCACAACTCTGTTTGCCCTAGCATCCTTTTATACTGCTAGTGCATGGTGGAATGAACTCTCACACGTCTGGATGTCTGGATAAGGGAAGGGAACGCCTTCCATTGATGGAAGTTCCGGGAGTTTTGGAATAACATAGGCTGAAAGGTGAAAATGAGCTTGTTTGTAACTTAATTACAAGTCAAACCACTTTATATTCAAATCATACTGACACAATGCGAGCACATATGCAACCAATCTCCTAGGTGCACAACCCACTATCGGTACCACAACACATTGCGCATACAAGAAAACGCAACACCAGTCGAAAGGTGTGAACATCCACAACCGCAATCCATGCATGAAAAACGCACACATTGCAGATTATACTAGTATACATGCAATTTAGTAAAACGATAAGTATCAAATACCTCTATGTTGTCATATCACTGATTAGTCACGCTGCATAGCATCAAAAACATTTTTTTCTATCTTGCTAAATTTTGACATAATTATATGTACACGTGAAAAGAGGAACAACAATAAAAAACATAGAGGGATAATGAAAAAATGAGGATGAAAACGTAATAAACAGAAATCGATAATCATTAATATTTTAAATACCGATCCTTTTCAAATAAGATATGTGAATCACATTATGTTCCCAGTCTATTGTGAATTATATTATTATATGTTTTATCTTATTTTGTTTTGTTAATATTATTGATATTATTTTGTGTGTTGTAGTGTGAACACTGTCACACTAGAGGTATGCGCAGTAGCGCTCCCTTCAATAACCACAAATATTTATGAACCTGAATAGTTTTATTTATGGCTTGTTGACCTTTGATGGTATTAGATAATAACTATTGTTTACAGTTTCATATTTAACAAGAAATTTACTCTCATTAAAACTTTGCGTTGCCAGTTTCCCCCTCTCAGGGGGCGGGACATTCTTTCAATGCCCATGATAGAAAGGCTGGAGCTGTCACCTTGATGTATTTCTTGAATATGTCTTGATAGACCTGACATATTTCTATTGCTTGTATTGGCTGTTTATAAATGTTCATAAATCCGGCGTTTACATTTTCTTGTTGTACATCCAATGCACTGGAGGTTACAGGTTGTACAGATAACTAAATAAATGAGATGCGTTGAATTACAATTTATGAATGAGCGAATCTGATAGTTTTGTTGCATGTTAGCCGATTTGAATTTGTCTTATTTGAACATATGTGGACATAAGATGCATTTTTGTTGTGAACATTTTTAAATTTCCTTTAGTTTGAAGCCACGTATGATTACTGCCTTTGCATAATGTGAGATAATTACTTGGGCATAATCTGTTGACCAGGGTGCATCCTCGTTTAGCCACACATCTTATTCCTGATTGTAATATTTTTGCCATGATGTCATTTTCGGACAAAACAGGTAAATGCTTTAAAATAATATTCTTTATGTGAGGAAATTCAGTACTGTAAGCTGTAGAAAATACAATTGGAGGATTTTTTTGACCCGGTTTTGTTCTTTGTTGTTGATTTTGGCTTTTTTTCTTTTTGCAAATAATAATTTCTTGTTTTCGATGTTACTGTTTTTTCAGTTTTATGAAGAATGTTTTTGGGGTAGCCTCGTCTTGAAAGTCTTTGTTTAATTTCCCTGGTTGAACTTGATGGACATATGTCTTTTTTCGACCGTACTAACTAACTATGTAATGTCTGTACAAGTGTTAAAGAAAACTTTGTCTTCAGAGGATGCACGTTTGGCTCTGACGAACTCACCAACGGGAAGGTTATTCATGACATGTTTGGGATGACAGCTTTTATAATGTAGAATATTGTTTCCAGACGTAGGTTTTCTGTATAACATTGTTGCAATTTTGTTTGTTTTCACTGCACCTGTTAATGTCACATCCAATAAATTTATTGAGTTACCTCCCCATTACAATGTGAAGGTTATTATTATTAATTTCATTAAGAAAAAGCAAAGCTTCCTCTTTTGACTTCTGCCATATGATGAGGAGATCATCTATATATCGGCCATACCAGCCCACCGCATTAAGCAGTGGGTTGGTGGCCGAATACAGATGAGTCTCCTCCCAAAAAGCCATATACAAATTGGCTAAAGTGGGGGAGAAACCCGCTCCCATTGGACAACCTGTAACCTGTAAATAGTATTGCCCGCCGGGGATAGGATCTTTGTCAGAAAGATTAGGATGCTAGATAGATTCAATATTACAACCATTGGTATGCCGTACAGCAGGATATATGAAGGACACTAAATCGCTACTCAATGTAGTACAACAATTACCGTGGCACAACGATAATTCTTTTTTATCCTGTGATGTCATGTCACTATAATCATGCATCCCCCACAACATAGCAATTACGGCCATAGAATATCACTTACATAAGTACAGTGCATACAGTCCAGATCTCAGCAATTTTGTTATTCAAACGTTAGAATTTTTGGTTAAACACAACTTTTTTCGGTTTCATCAACAATACTATTTACAGGTTACAGGTTGTCCATTGGATGTACAGCAAGAAAATTTAAACGCCGGATTTATGAACATTTATACACAGCCAATACAAGCAATAGAAATATGTCAGGTCTATCAAGACATATTCAAGAAATACATCAAGGTGACAGCTCCAGCCTTTCTATCATGGGCATTGAAAGAGTGTCCCGTCCCCTGAGAGGGGGAGACTGGCAACGCAAAGTTTTAATGAGAGAAGCTTTCTGGATTTTGAGATTACAATCCCGTTATCCATTGGGATTAAATTACCATCATGATTTGAATTATATCTACTAACAGTATGGGTCATTTAACTTTTTGTGAAGGGTTTAGCTCCGCTCACCACTTAATGGGAAACACGTATCACCTGAGCACGGACGTGCCGGTCCCGCCTTCGGCCAAACGTGGCTATGTGAACAAAAGATTGTTGTCCAGCTCTCGAGGTGCGGTTAAAAGAAGTTTTCTTTATTCAAGGACCATCAGACAGGTTACACACACAGAGAAAGAAGCGTCTATTCAGGTTCATATATATTTGTGGTTATTGAAGGGAGCGCTACTGCCCATACCTCTAGTGTGACAGTGTTCACACTACAACACACAAAATAATATCAATAATATTAACAAAACAAAATAAGATAAAACATATAATAATATAATTCATAATAGACTGGGAACATAATGTGATTCACATATATAATTTGAAAAGTATCGGTATTTAAAATATTAATGATTATCGATTTCTGCTTATTAAGTTTTCATCCTAATTTTTTTATTTTACCTCTATGTTTTCTATTGTTGTTCCTCTTTTCACGTGTACATATAATTATGTCAAAATTTTGCAAGATAGAAAAAAATGTTTTTGATGCTATGTAGCGTGACTAATCAGTGATATGATATAAAAAAGCACAAACGGATGCGCTCCGTAGTGTAACACCAAAGTGTAATCGGTAACGCTAAATGTAAACTGCGCTTACCGCAAGGAGTTGTACTACAGCCAAGAACAACAATGGAACAAGGTGTTTCATCAAGATGCCTCTGCAGCTTCTTCCCGCTGGGGTAAAAACACGATAAGAACAGATAATCTCCAGACAGCAAAGCGGGATGGATAGGAGCGCTGAGACAAGGTAGAGGTTTAAAATGGTTTATTTCCCATCATGCAACGTGTTTCACGGTTACCCGCTTCCTCAGGCATCGAGGAAGCGGGTAACCGTGAAACGCATTGCATGATGGGAAATAAACCATTTTAAACCTCTACCTTGTCTCAGTGCTCCTATCCATCCCGCTTTGCTGTCTGGAGATTATCTGTTCTTATCAGAATGAGTGATATGACATCATAGAGATATTTGATACTTATCGTTTTACTAAATTGCATGTATACAAGCATAATCTGCATGTATGCTGCACACCTGTGCGTTTTTCATGCACGGATTGCAATTGGTGTTGCGTTTTCGACTGGTGTTGCGTTTTCTTGTATGCGCAGAGTGTTGTGGCGCTGATAGTGGGTTGTGCACCTAGGAGATTGGTTGCATATGTGCTCGCATTGTGTCAGTATGATATGAACATAAAGTTTTTTGACTTGTGATCAAGTTACGAACAAGCTCATTTGCACCTGTCAGCCTACGTTATTCCAAAACACCCGGAACTTCCGTCAATGGAAGGCATTCCCTTCCCTTATCCAGACGTGTGAGAGTTCATTCCACCATGCACTAGCATAATAAAAGGATGCTAGTGGCAAACAGAGTTGTGCAATGATTAAGAACCATATATTTCGAAATGCGTCAACGATTCTGCTATGCTTTTATAACCACCTCAATATGGTTTTTAGTTTTTTGCTTTATTTTTAAACATGTGAAATAAACTTTGGACTTTTAATTCAATTTTTGTGGAAGCTGGAACCTGCTATTTTCTAAGGATCTTTTAATACCAAGCATGCGGTATGGATTTTTTCTGTGCTTCTGAAAGGACACTTGAAATTCCTCTACCTAAAGAATCTACAGGGCGGGGAGCTGGTTTTCGTTTGTTCACTCTTTTGTATTACAAGATACTGCAACATTTTTAGATTTGCATCTCCATCACTGAACTAATACGGCCACTAAAATTTACTATATATACATATATATATATTTTATATTCCGTAACTGGAGCTAAGCTGATACCAGGGAACATCGCCAGAGAAGGTGATGTAATGAGCTGCTTTGCATATTCCCCTACCCAGAATGCCCGCGGAGTGCTAAGTGGCCCTTGAAAGCTCCGTCACACCAGGAGTGGTGGACTCGCCCTGAGTTAAATACTCATCCCCTTTAGTTGGTCTAAGGCCCCTCATCTCAGCCAAGCCAGATCCCCCTGCTCTGTACTGATGAGGGGCAAGAACCCCGAAACAGCTGTCTGCAGATGGGAAGAAACTTCCCTTTTGGGGAGTAAGTCTGGCTTGGCATTAATCCCGATCAGTTTTTTATATTCCGTAACTGGAGCTAAGCTGATACCAGGGAACATCACCTGAGAAGGTGATGTAATGAGCTGCTTTGCATATTCCTCTATATATATATGCTTGACAAAGACAGCGAGAGGCTGTCGAAACGTAGCACACGGTGGAGTGAAATAAAAGACATCACCTTGCACTAAATCAACGGGAGTGCCACTGTTTTTTCTGGACACACACACACACATATATATATATATATATATATATACACACACACATAGCAAAATATTCACTAAATTCATCATGCGCTTGATATGAATAATTATGTGTATTCCAATAATCATGAGCATGCCTTTTAATTTTCAATTTCCAGCCTTCAATATGTATACACACCTACAGTTCACCTTAGACCCTTAATGGAGATAGGGGCTGGAGTATGCGACCACTGCATGAGGATTACGGTAATGATTGCTTTTCCCTGCGAATAGTGAATACGGTAATAATCACAGTCGATGCGCAAGTGTGAGAGATCCCTGCTGATGCGCATGCGCAGATCCGACTTCTGCAAATGCGCAGATTCATTGTCTGCGCATGAGCTAATTTGTTTGAAGGAATCATGTGAACGCAGGAGTGCCGCAATATCAGGACATGACGGACAGCCCCAACATCCCCGCAGTAAGAAGGAACACAGACATTGGATAGCTGGATCCAGGGTTAGTATTGTGAATGCTGGTTTGATCAATAGGGGATCATAGACATACAGAATGATCATTGGATGGTGGAATTATGACATCATTTGGATATGGACATAAAAAGGGCTCATTTACCCTAGACATGCAATGCTGTCAGTAATCTCCTTGATAAAGCCACGTGAGTGGCAAAACATGTCGGAGTGTGACAGCCTGACATTTTAACATGCTTTCCCAACACATCGATAATAATGAGTCTGTATATTATGCATCTATAAACATTCACTAGTCGGTGATATAAGCCATAAGTCCAGACCTGCGGTGCACAGCAGCTACTGGTCAGTACGCAAAAGTGATTTTGATTCATAAATATGAAATGAAATCCACATGGATTACATCACTTTAGTGGTGATATTGGAATTAAGAATAAAGTGGTCAATACCAAATACCATCTGGTACTGTTAACTATAGAGTTGCTGACGGGAGTAAGATGTGTATCAATAGCTACATTGAAGGGCTATTCCAGGAATTTTTTTTATTTGACTATGCTACAGGGGCTGTAAAGTTAGTGTAGTATATAATATAGTGTCTGTACCTGTTTGTGACGGTTTTCTCCCAATTCTTCTGTGATTTTCACTCCAATATTTATTTTTTCCAGCATACAAAATGACTGTTGTCTCAGATTTTTCCCAGGTTGCAATGCGGCTGAGACCTGACTCACTAGTCATCTGATGACAGGGATCCTGTCTGCTTAAATGGGTGGAGCAATCAATCTGCAACTAATACAACAGCTGTAGGCACCCTGATTGAAAACCACACTAATTTGAATGGATGCAGCTCATTTATGTTTCAATGGGTGGGGTGGCTGATGTGTGGGAGGGAGGAAAATGGAATTGTGGGATTTGTAGTCAAAAAAAGAAAAGTCAGACAGGAAATACCAGATAGCCACAGTGTTATGGTAATCTCACAACATAGCCATTTAGCCCCAAGACAAATGCAGATCCTTCCATTACTGTCTGCCAGGTACGTACTAAAATCACCTTATGGTGGAGAACCCCTTTAAGTGCACAAAAACTTCACAGACCAAGATAGTATTAAGACACGCAATTAAGTAAGAGATTGATCGATAAGTTGACTGTTAGGGACTGGTCTATTCCAGACATATGTGACATCATTTGATGTGATTGGGTTAGTGGTTTTAATTTTGTGGTATTGTCTCTCACCTTTACTTTATTATTTGATTAAAAGTTATGTTTTAATAGAACACATACTTATATAGAGGCTTTTTCCATTTATTACAATGGCCCAAATGTAGTCAGCTAGTGGCTATGTTTAGATAATTTTTTTAATGTATTCGAATTTTGTCTCGGACTGAAAAGTGCTGCAAACCACACTTCTCAGCCTGAGTCAAAACTTGTAAATGTTCTGGAAATTACCCGAATATAGTCACCAGCTGACTACGTTCAGACCATTAAAATTAGTAAAGTTTGTGCCTGCCCGAGCAGGGATACGTCAGCATATCATTTTGACAGTTTCCCAATGTATCCGTACCTTCGAGGCACAAATGGTGTTAAGGCACCCTAAGCCCTATATAGCCATGGGCTTATTTTTACACGTTGATTCCTATGACAGGTCTCCTGTAATGAGAGGTTCACATGGTTCAAGTGATTGTCTGTGGCAGCAGGAAGGATGCCTTATCATTCAATCGAGGTTATAACCAGGCAGACACTCATGATATGAAGTCACGCAAAACGTAAGAGAAATATAAAGAAAACGTTTTTATTTTTTTATTTGTTTATGTAACATAATAATATTCTAAAACACTTTCGCTGTCTCCAATGTGGCTAAAAATCTAAATTCCAAATGAATTTTTCAGCACACGTGTGGAGTGTGGGAGGAAACCAGAGTACACAGAGAACTCCCATACATACACAGGGAGAACAAACAAACTCCAAATAGATGTTGTTTTTGGATGGATTCAAACCCAGGACAGGACCCGCCACCATGCTGCCTCCAATCAGACAGTCAGCAAAAGCTTTAGGTACCAGTCAGGGAATAATTTAAGGGCTATAGACAAGACAGGCAGGTCAAATACGAGGTCAAACTTCAGGAGCACATTGAACACTTACCTCCTGACGAAGAGTCTAAACACTTGTCGAGGTGGTGGTGGTGTGCATCGGCAAACCTCCAACCATGTCCCAGTTAGGTAACATATGATTGTCATAATCTCATTGGCACAAAAATATTCTGGATAGTGATATATGGTAGTGGTATATGGATTGGCATGTGTTGTAGGTGATTACTTTTTGTGAGTGCTCCCATCTGTGTTTTCTTCTTTTGGGGTTTGTGTATTTTAAGTGTGGATCATTTTAAGTGGGAGGGCTTTTTTTGTCATTGTATTTTGATTATCAACAAAGTTTTGTATTCCATTTTTGGTGTCAATGGTTTGTAGGTTTTATATGCACACTGAGCATAGCCTCGGAATAGAAGCTATTATAACTATAGCCCTAGCCATGGCAAATCCTACAGACTAGAGGTCCCTAACCCAGTCCTTAAAGGGGTACTCCACCCCTAGACATCTTATCCCCTATCCAAAGGATAGGGGATAAGATGTTTCATCGCGGGGGTCCCATCGCTGCACCCGGCGTTTGTTTAGAGAGTTGGGTGCAGCGTCAGAGGCTTATGACGTCGTCACGTCCATGCCCGTTTGTGACGTCACGCCCACGGCCCCTCAATGCAAGTCCCATAGACTTGCATTAAGGGGGCGTGGCCTTGACATTATGAGTGGCGCGTGACCGTGACCTCACGAGCCTCTGTCCTGCATCGCCAGTCATCCGGCACGGAGCGAAGTTCGCTCCATGCACTGGATGTCTGGGGTGCCCAAGCCGGGATCGTGGGAGTCCCCAGCGACAATTTTTCCCTTCTCTTTTCCCTAAAATGTTGGTGGGTCTTGAGGACTGAGTTGGGGACCACTGATAAAGACCACAGAAAATCCCAACAGTGTCAGTGGCAGAAAGTATTCTACAGTAAATATTGACAAAATACAATATAGCAGTTCTCGTTTTTGGTTACTTTTATAGCTACATACTTAACCTTGACAGTTCATCTCTAGTAATTGCAGGAAGTAGGCGGCAGAGGATATAGAGCAGCAGAAAAAATTCAGCAATCCAGTTTGCTATAGATTGCTTTATATAGTCTATAATCTCTTTACAATTCCCATTACTCCCACTGACAAAGGAATTGTATCCATTTAAATTAATTAGAGAACTTTTTGGTTAATTTTCTATTATCTTAAGTAAAAAGACGTCTAAACTGGTGGCTCTCCCTCAAGTTCTTACTTTTTGACTAAATACTTTATTACCATAAAACAAGCAGCTCTAGAGAAATAAAAGCTGTGTAAGAACACAAAACAATTCTGACAGCTGTCTGCATTTCACACATACAACTGGAGTACCTGTCCCCGGTGAGTGACAACTGCGTGGGAGAAAAGAAAGAGGGAGAAGTCAGGGAGACACTGGAAGAACATTACATTTTAGTCTTTAGTTATGTCTTTTTTTTTATTTGATTCTAAATGATACAGAACTAATTATTATTAAAGATTCATAATGTCATTTCTCAGGAGAACTGGGAACTTTTTTCATTTTGTCTTTTTATTTTCAGCACAATCTAGATAGAAATCTAGACAGATAAATAAATAGATCAATCTCGATAGAAACATAGATTGGAAAATAGATCAATCCAGATAGAAATATAGACAGATAAATAGATTGATCAATCTAGATAGAAATATAGGGGGGAGATTTATCAAAACCTGTCCAGAGGAAAGTTGCGGAGTTGCCCATAGCAACCAATCAGATCACTTCTTTCATTTTTAAAAGGCCTCTGAAAAATGAAAGACGTTATCGGATTGATTGCTATAGGCAACTCAGCAACTTTTCCTCTGGACAGGTTTTGATAAATTATCCCCATAGACAGATAAATAGATAGATCAATCCAGATCGGTTGCTAGAGAGATGAAGAGATAGATGGAGGGATATGCCTACATCCTTTTCAGACAAGTTAGAAAGCATGTATAAGCAGACTTTGGGCCAATTTTTGTCGGGTTATTTTGGCGCATGGTAGCCCTTATTTACTATTACAAACCTGATGTGTTTTGTCGGGTTGTACGCCAGATTCTGGCGCATTGTGCCAGAAATTCTGTCTGGCAAGATTTTGTACCAGAATTTATGCCAGAATTGAAAAAACCCCGACTAACTCTCCATTTTGCGAAGAAAACTCGAAAAGGGGGCGTGGCCAACAGGAAAATGGGGTGTGGTCACCGAAAAGGGGCATATTCACGACATTTTCACAAAAAACCAACATGTTTACTAAGGTTTCGAGAGAGAATGTGGTGGGTTTGAGCTGAGGAAAACCCTACAGGTCAGAGCATGTGTAAGAAAAGCAAAATGTAGGGAAAAGTGCAAAATGTAGGGAAACCTTAGTAAATACCATGGAAAATAAATTGTAGGGCATTAAAACCCACAAAGAACCCTACACAACACTCTTAGTAAATAAGGGCCAGGGTCTGCGACATGTCTGCGCCAGTCTGCACCAGGAAAAGTAAGGACAGCCAACTTAAGGTTAGTACTATCCTCACATATACGTGAAATAACAAGTACTAACAAAATCCATCAGGTGTTTCTTATAACCGGTCCTTAACACTTGGTGAGAAAAAAGAAAAATGATCCCCCACATCCAGCATCTTAATGGCTTTTTTCTTTCTTGATTTTTTTTTTCAGCTTTCCTTGTTAGGTTTTTTTAGGATGTTAAAGGGGAACTCTGGCCCTAATACATCTTATCCCCTATCCAAAGGATGGAGGATAAGATGTCTGATCGCAGGGGTCCCGCCGCTGGGGACCTCCGCAATCTGTCATTCAGCACCCACCTTTGCAAGCTCTTCGCAGCACTGGAGGCTCCGAGTGTTCAGCGTGACGACCAGGGGGCCGGAGTATCGTTACAACATGACTCCGCCCCCGTGTGATGTCATGCCCTGCCTCCTCAATGCAAGTCTATGGGAGGGAGAGTGAGACAATTTTCATTTTTGTGTTTTTGTTTCTTCTTCCTCTTATTCTAAGTACCATAACTCCTTTGTTTTGTATCCTTATTCTATGGGTCGGTACAATTACCCAATTTATTTGTTTTGTTTTTCATTTTCCAGTGTTAAAAATAACAACTGATTTTATCATGGTTTATCATGGTTTTTATTATTTTGTTTTCTGGTACATTATATGATCAAAAATCAGCAGCATCATCATTGTGCATGATCAGTAACATTATAATTTTTACAGTTTGCACATTTCTGCACATGTCGATACCAAATAGGTTTATTGTGTGTTTGCTTACGTTTTTTATTTGACTTAGTTTTTTGAATTTTTATTAGGAAAGGAGCTTTTTTTTACATTTTTGAAAACATTTTAACACTTTTTAAGTCTTTCTAGGGGAATTTTATAAGCAATCATAGATTGCTTAAACTAATCAATTGCTTATCATTGATCATTTAGATCATTTAGATTTTAAAGGGGTACCTTTTAAATGACGTGATCACTTTTGATTATAGCATTTAATGGGTTGATCATTAACGATGCTATAGCAGCTGATACCTGTAGTCTATGAAGTGTGTGAAGCTCCTGAGCTCGCTTAATTTACTGTTAGAAAACAGCTGCTGTACATGCACGGCACTCTGTGTTAAGGGGTTTAGGTCATTTTTATGTTGTAAAGTCCATTTTAGGCTAAATGTTTGTTATCTTATATTATTCTGAAGTACGATCTGGCATAGTAGAAATGAATGGTAAATTATAGAGTATAATAGTACCCAGCTCCTAGTTCATCAAAGCCCCAAACCATATTTCCACTTTCATGATTTATAATGGTTCTATTGATATGACGGTAAAATATTTGTGTGTCAAAAATAAGCCAAATATGTTCTCAGAGGCATATGCCGCCATCGAAGAGTTCCGGTTACATCTTACCACTTCTTTGTCCATTCCATCCAACATGGACTTTATAGGACTATAATAATATTATTTTAGGTTTAATAATAATCATAATTTCTCCCATTGATTAAGATAGACAATTCAGGCCATTTTTTATTTTTTTTTATTTACAGACTGTATCAGTAGAAAAAGATTCCATCCGACAGCTATCGCATGTGTATGAGAATTCTAACTCCTCTGCTCTGCATTTTGTCACTGATCACATAGGACATCACTTCTACCCAAATACCGCGCCACATATTTTATAGCACTGAGTATTATTATAATAGTTTTATTTTCTGTTTGAGCAGATTAGCACCAAATGTCCCCAACAGTTTGAAGAGGATCCAAGAGTATTTACTTATGCATCACTACACCTAACATGTTTTTATTCATGTTCAGGGATCATATCCTTGAAATGCTAAACCAGGTCATCCATGAGCCCAGATATTTGCTAAAGCTTAGAAAAAATTAATTGTATGCCTAGCTAGCTTTCTGAAGGTTGTTCAATGGGATCCACTGTACATAGATACATTTTATTATAATTAGGGATGAGCAAATCGAATCTGATGAATTCAAATTCATTACGAATATCAGGAAAAATTTGCTTCACAAAGAATCCGAATATTGCCGCGATTCGATGAAACGAATAGCTTAATTAAACTCCATTTAATGCGGTCCAGGCTCCAGGGCATCTAAAATGGCGGATCCACAATGTAACACCTGCGCTCTGACCGGACACGCCGGCCGTGAGCCATCTCTGCTTATGTCCCCGCTGCCGGCGGGGATTCGCATTTCGGGACGCGTCCGCATGCGAATCCCAGCCCGTTACTCACCTCCCACATCTTCTGCCTCTCTGTGTCCTCGCAGCCCTGGCACGCATGCCCCTGCCTCCTAGAGCCTGCGTTCCGGAGTTCTTTCACTTAAAGGGCCAGTGCTCAAATAATCAAGTGTCTACACCTGTCCCTTGTCCTTAAATATCAGCTCCTCCCTTGTTTCCCTGCCGGATCTTTGGTTGCCTAGTGCAATAGTGAAAGTCCTGTGTCCCTGTTACCATGTACCTGTTCATTGCTACCTTCCCTACCCTGCACCTGTGTTACCTGCCCTGACATTCTGCCATCTTGCCACGTCCTGCCAGTCTCCTTCTGTGCCACGCCACCTCCCAGCTACCTGTGTGGACGAACCGTGCCAGGGGTAGAGACTCTGGTGCCGCTTGCTGCAGTAAGACCATCCAGCTTTGCGGCGGGCTCTGGTGAAAACCAGCAGCACCTTAGACTCAGCTCCCTGGCATGGCTCCCGTCATCATCCACACAGGCCCAGAGGATCCACCACCTGCCGTGACCCGTTACAGTAAGATCCGGCCATGGATCTCGCTGGGGTGCCTTTGCCAGATGTCTCAGATCTTTCCACCGTTGTGGCTCTGCAGTTGCAGCAGTTAGCCTGTGAGGCGCAACAACTGAATCAACTTTCAGCCATGGTGCAACAGCTCCTTGCCGCTCAGCAGCAACAACAGCAGCAGCCATCTGTTCCTGAGCCTCCTCCTGTGTCTGCAGCTTCCTCCGGGACCAAGTGCAGGGATCCCAAGCTGTGTACAGGCTTTCTGACACAGTGTTCTATACATCGGGAACTCATGGCAGATCTGTTCCTGACAGAGCGTGCTAAAGTGGCGTTTGTGTTCAGTCTACTGTCTGGAAAAGCTCTGGCCTGGGCTACTCCTCTCTGGGATCGTAGAGATCCGGTCTCCATGAACCTGTCAGTCTTCGTGCAGAATTCCGCAATGCATTTGAAGAACCCGCGCGAGCCTCCTCTGCCGAGACGGCTCTACTGAACCTTTGCGAAGGGAACTCCTCCGTTGGCGACTACACGGTTCAGTTCCGAACTCTTGCCTCTGAACTTTCTTGGAACGATGAGGCCTTGTGTGCTACCTTTAAAAAAGGACTTTCCTTTTGAATCAAGGATGCTCTTGTTACACGAGATTCTCTGGCTAACCTAAGCGAACTTATCCATTTAGCTACTCGAATTAATGTGTATTTTGCCGAGAGGCAGGAGGAACTTCCTTTGCAAAAAGAACCTGCCCGAACACAGCGTTTACCTCGTCTGGCCCCCATGTTCCAACATGCCAGGGGTAGCTACCTGGGTGCCACCTGCCGCAGCAAGACCATCCTGCTTTGCGGCGGGCTCTGGTAAAAACCAGCGGCACCTTAGACCCCGCTCCCTGGCACTCCTTACGTCATCATCCACACACAGGCCCAGAGAATCCACCACCTGCCGTGACCCGCTACACACATGTGAGGACATGGAGCAAGGAACTCTGGGAAGGTGGGTAGGCTGGATGACCCTGAATCACATGCAGCATGCAACCTATCAGCAGCCAGCCCTGTGATGTCACAGCCCTATATAATCAGCAGCCATCTTGCGGCCAGCAATTCCAGCATTGTATTTCAGAGAGAGCAGTTTATTGCAGATGAGATAGAGCAGTGTGTGTTGCACAGAAGAACAGCTTCACAGCAGCGATTCACCACAAGCCCAAATCACTGCAGAAAAGCACTGACAGGGAAGGGCGTACTACACAGTGACTCTGTACTGCTGCGGTGTGGTGTACATCAACTCTAAAGCTTATAGGGACCTGTTAGGCTAAGCACTAAAAGCCATTGTCACCTACTATTAGTGCATAATAATACTGTACTGGGCTGTACTACACAGCAACTCTGTGTTGCAGTACTAGTGTGTACTACAACTCTAAAGTTAACAGGGGCCAGTTAGGGTGAACACTAAAAGCTATTGTCCCCTTCTATTAGTGCATGATAATACTGTATTGGGCTGTACTACACAGCGGCTCTGTGCTGCAGCACTAGTGTGTACTACAACTCTAAAGTTAACAGGGGCCAGTTAGGGGGAGCATGAAAAGCCATAATCACCTGATTTCAGTGCCTAACACAGGTTGCGTAGCGGAGTATGTTGTCCTCCCATAAGTGTAACTTGTGCGTACATAGGTGGTGTAAGTTTTTTTTCCTGTCAAACTAATTAGGGCCTAATTTCTGTGAAAGGCCAGCCAAAGCTACACATTTGTTTTTGTAGCCTAATACAGTTTTAAGCGGAGCGTATTGTCCACCTCTCATAAGTGTAAACTGTAAGTACACCTACGTGGTGTAAGTTTTTTTTTTCCTGTTAAACTAATTTTGGACTAGTTACTGTGAAAGGCCAGCTAGTGTTGGGCGCGAATATTCGCTATATATTTGAAATTGCGAATATTTGCTTTTATTTTCCGCATATACGCATATGTGAATATTTGCATATTCCTTCTTTTCATTTGTGGGCCAATTAGAATGATGCAGATACACTTGTCAGAGGTTATCAACAACATCCCTAGCAACCAATAGTAAAGTTGCCCACCCCCTTACAGTTTTTTCCTCGAATACGTGAATATGCGAATATAACGAATATAACGACTTTCCCTCACAGGACAAGGGGAGAGGGGGCTACAGGGGGGCTTCTAGGGCAAAGTATGGGGGGGATTTTAGTAGATCACCTTACAGTCTCTGCTCTGCTCTCGAATTACAAGCTTTTGGTGGGCAGAGCAGGACTTTGAGGTGATTTGGGGGCATATGGAGGGTCCTCCCCTCCCGCCAATACATTTATTAGGACGGTCGTACCGACCATCCAATCAGAGAGCTCTGGGAGGATCATCACTAATTCTTCTCACAGCTAACCTTGAAGCGAGTTAGGTCACATTTGCTACGCCCCACTTGACCCTTTACATCCGGGTCACCGGGTCTATGGAGACCCCTGAATGCCCGTAAACGATGCAAATCATGTATAGACCGCCGATTTGCAACGATCGCCTATAAGGGGGGTCTCAGGACCCCTCCCGGCATTGTGCTGGGATGCCTGCTGAATGATTTCAGCAGGCATCCCGTTCCGATCACCGCCCGGTGAGCGGCAGGGATCGGAATCGCTGTAAATCGCGGGTCTGAATCCCCATCGTCCTTAAGTGACGGGACACGAGAGCGTATCCATATGCCCTCCGTCCCCAATGAGTAAAAGCTAACTATGTCACACCACGAATACAGCAGCTGGATCCGACTTTCGTATTGCTGCTGGACCTGCACCGCTCAAGATAGAGTCATATAGTGGCTCCGGTCGTCCATTTTTGGACATTGTTGCTAGACTGAAAACTGGGATGTGCTGCAGTTTCAGTCTGTCAACAAAAACTGATAAGGTTCAAAACTGACTCCGTCCAGCTCATTGAATTGAATGTCTCACAGGGCGGGTCTGGCGGCAGCAACTGGTTTTTAAATTCTACCACTGGAATTTCCCTAACTTTATTACCCTGTGCTGTAAGAAGCTTATGTTGTATGGTTGGGCACCAAGCATCTTCAGTAAAGTTTTTTTCAGTTTTTTCTGTTTTTACCAGCCAGACACCCCAACATAGTGAACCTGGAGTTAAGGACTATCTTTACTGTGCAGACTCTCAATTACAAAAGTTGCATAGGTCCACAGCGGGTCATATAGGGTTAGCCAGCCACAAAGCCATCTGTAACCACACAAGATATTGTTTTAGGGTAGGGTCACACATAATGGATCTGCAACATATTTTACGCTGTGGATACGCCGATGACCCGACCCTATATTGTGCCTTCAGCTGTTTCCACGTGTCCTGCTAGCAGCGGCAATGTGCCGCTCCGAGCAGCCACATGGGCCTGCAAATTACCGTGGACGCTCTGCAATGTCTGTGAGCACACAGCGACTCGCAGGCCCATGTGGCTGGGAGGGGGGGGGGGGAGTAAAAAGCTGGAGGCACAATAAAGGGTAGGGTCATCGGCGGAACCCCTGCTTCCCTGAACCTCTGCCCCTATTCTTCTTGGGGGCACCACATTAGCAGTAGTAAAATCAGTTAGGACCACCTATTTATTCAAGGGAGTATTTATCATTAACTTGTTTGGGAATGAAGACAATTTTGTCTGGTTTCTTCCACTTCTTCTTTATGAGTCAAGTTATATTTACATGTATGTTTGTGGGTTTCCAAGACCTGTTTTTATAGTGGCCCTTATGTGTATCGTCCATCAGAAAACAACAAATATACAATTTATCATCATCCAAGGAAGGTAAAGAGTCTCTGGGATCTGTTTTCTCACTTTTATATTTATACACTGATAATTAAAAGCAGAAAAAAACTATACTGTATATTGTCCAGAAAAAAGAACTCAGATTATCAGCCTCTTCCTTCTCTTCATTGAATTACAAATCTTGCTTTTAATCATCTTCCTAATATCCTTAATGTAGTGCAGTGATTCCTCTTTTGGAAACCAGTTACAGCCTCTTCATCATACGCAGAAGAGACTGTTTATTCTTACTCTCTTAGCAGCTGTCTTATGCTGCATGCTTGGCAGCTCATCAGTCATGGGGGTAACGTATGTCCTAGCGAATTTGTGAGGTAATTACACTTGCAGAATTGGCAGCTTAGCGAAAGCAGCAGTAAGTGAATCGTGTGTGATTGTGTATTTACTATGAGCTGCAAGGTTATACGTTTCCTGCATTCACCACCAGAGATTCCTGTCCGTTCTCCTATCTCTCCTCCATTCAAGGTGAACCTTGCTCTTGACTTGTAGCCTGAATGTTTACCTCGACATTCCCGCTATACCCCGCAATTATTACCGTGTAACAATTCTATGGCTAATTGAAGTTGCTCAGGCACACGGGTACTTCATACTATACCGTGCACATGTTGCACATTAATATCTAGCGTTTAGAATATCACACGTTCGTTATCTGGTGTGCACGTATCTAGGTTTATGTGCTATGCAATTAGAAATATGTGCAAATTTGTAACATTGCATTATCTATTACTTAATGTTTTCATTTCATGGTTCATAGTATCATTGGTCATAGCATCTATTGTGTTTACATGTTGTACTTGGCCTACAGTTTATAAGCTTTACGTACATTCACAGAGTTTGTGTTATGGCTACTACATTCCTAGTGTATTTTTCTTTCTTGGCTACTATTAGAGGCATTATAATTTTCCTAGCTTGGTCCGGTATCAGTGTTTTAGGCTCATAGGAGTTTGTGTCACTGATAGATAGCATTGACAAGTTCCATTCTCACACTGTACCACTACCTAGTGGTAGGAATATCGCATTGTGGACATGCCGTTCAAAATATTGAACATGCGTATATTTTCATGGCATTTATACTGCTTACACGCTCATGGGTATTGCACATACACTCATAGTAACTATACTGCACATCTGAATGTAGTCCTCCCATTCCCCGTATTACCCTGGTTGCCCGTCTTTGAACCCTCTTCAGCTCCCCTATATCTTTCTTGTACACTGGTGCCCAGTACTGTACACAGTATTCTATGTGTGGTCTGACTAGTGATTTGTACAGTGGTAGAATTTCTTCCTTGTCGTGGGCATCTATGCCCCTATTAATGCACCCCATGATTTTATTTGCCTTGGCAGCAGCTGATCGACACTGGTCACTACAGCTAAATTTACTATTAACTAAGACTCCCAAGTGTCAGGATTCGGCAAGCTGGAGGTGGATCCTCTGTGTCAGAGAGGGATTGGCGTGGACCGTGTCGGTGGACCGGTCCTAAGTTGCTACTGGTTTTCGCCAGAGCCCGCCGCAAAGCAGGATGGACTTGCAGCGGCGGCAGCAACCAGGTCGTATCCACCGGCAACGGCTCAACCTCTCTGACTGCTGAGATAGGTGCGGTACAAGGGAGTAGACAAGAGCAGAGTCAGACGTAGCAGAAGGTCAGGGCAGGCAGCAAGGATCGTAGTCAGGGGCAACGGCAGGAGGTCTGGAACACAGGCTAGAAACACACAAGGAAACGCTTTCACTGGCACAATGGCAACAAGATCCGGCAAGGAAGTGCAGGGGAAGTGAGGTAATATGGACAGGGAGCAGGTGGAAGCTAATCATTGGTGCACTGGCCCTTTAAATCTTAGAGAGCTGGTGCGCGCGCGCCCTAAGGAGCGGAGCCGCGCGTGCCAGGACATGACAGCCGGGGGCCGGGACAGGTGAGTGACTTGGGATGCGATTCGCGAGCGGGCGCGTCCCGCTATGCGAATCGCATCCCCGCCGGCAATGTCAGTGCAGCGCTCCCGGTCAGCGGGTCTGACCGGGGCGCTGCAGAGAGAGAGACGCCGCGAGCGCTCCGGGGAGGAGCAGGGACCCGGAGCGCTCGGCGTAACAGTACTCCCCCCCCTTAGGTCTCCCCCTTTTTTTGTCCGGTATTTGCTTCAAGTGGGACGAGGACACTGGGAGCGATTGTAGGGTTTCCTCATCAAAGGCAGGCAGTTCAGAAGGAGTGGGAATGGGGAGGGAGGGCAGAGGGTGAAGCTTGGCATGGGGCAGAGTGTTACCAGGACGGAGGCTATGAGGAGGCAAAGCATAGTCCTGATAGGCCTTGGGGAGACCAGGTGTAGGAGGAGGCACTGAGGCTTGCCTGACGGGACTGGGAGCAGACGTGAGGCATTTCTTGCGGCAAGCAGGGGCCCAATTCTTGATCTCCCCGGTGGTCCAGTCAAGGGTGGGAGAATGATGCTGGAGCCATGGCAGACCGAGGAGGACTTCAGAGGTACAGTTGGGAAGGACGAACAATTCAATCTTTTCGTGATGGGGTCCAATGCACATTAAGAGGGGTTCTGTGCGGTAACGCACAGTACAGTCCAACTTCACTCCGTTGACCGAAGAAATGTAGAGCGGCTTGACGAGACGGGTCACCGGGATGCAGAACTTATTCACCAAAGAGTCCAGAATAAAATTTCCAGAAGCACCAGAGTCCAAGCAGGCCACGGCTGAGAAGGAGGAGTTGGCAGAAGGAGAAATCCGCACGGGCACAGTGAGACGTGGAGAAGCAGACTTTGTACCAAGAGACGCCACACCCACGTGAGCTGGGTGCGAGCGTTTCCCAGACGTGGAGGACGAATAGGGCAATCCACCAAGAAATGTTCGGTACTGGCGCAGTACAGACATAAATTTTTATCCCTACGGCGAGTCCTCTCTTCATGGGTCAGGCGAGACCGATCCACTTGCATAGACTCCTCGGCGGGAGGCACAGGGGTAGATTGCAAAGGATACTGTGAGAGAGGTGGCCAGAGATCAAGGTCTTTTTCCTGGCGGAGCTCCTGGTGTCTCTCAGAAAAACGCATGTCAATGCGGGTGGCCAAATGGATAAGTTCTTGCAGATTGGCAGGTATCTCTCGTGCGGCCAGCACATCTTTGATGTTACTGGATAGGCCTTTTTTAAAGGTCGCGCAGAGAGCCCCGTTATTACAAGATAATTCGGAAGCGAGAGTACGAAATTGGATGGCGTACTCGCCTACTGAAGAATTACCCTGGACCAGGTTCAGCAGGGCAGTCTCGGCAGAAGAAGCTCGGGCTGGTTCCTCGAAGACACTACGGACTTCAGCGAAGAAGGACTGGACTGTGGCTGTGGCAGGATCATTGCGGTCCCAGAGCTGTGTGGCCCAAGACAAGGCCTTTCCAGACAGAAGACTCAATACGAACGCCACCTTAGACCGTTCTGTAGGAAATTGGTCCGACAACATCTCCATATGTAGGGAACATTGAGACAAGAAGCCACGGCAGAGTCTAGAGTCCCCATCAAATTTGTCCGGCAGGGACAAGCGGAGGCTAGGAGCGGCCATTCGCTGCGGAGGAGGTGCAGGAGCTGGCGGAGGAGATGGTTGCTGCTGTAGCAGTGGCAGAAGTTGCTGTAACGTGGCGGTCAACTGCGACAGCTGCTGTCCTTGTTGGGCAATTTGCTGCGATTGCTGGGCGACCACCGTGGATAGGTCAGCGAGACTTGGCAGCGGCACCTCAGCGGGATCCATGGCCGGATCTACTGTCAGGATTCGGCAAGCTGGAGGTGGATCCTCTGTGTCAGAGAGGGATTGGCGTGGACCGTGTCGGTGGACCGGTTCTAAGTTGCTACTGGTTTTCGCCAGAGCCCGCCGCAAAGCAGAATGGACTTGCAGCGGCGGTAGCAACCAGGTCGTATCCACCGGCAACGGCTCAACCTCTCTGACTGCTGAGATAGGCGCGGTACAAGGGAGTAGACAAGAGCAGAGTCGGACGTAGCAGAAGATCAGGGCAGGCAGCAAGGATCGTAGTCAGGGGCAACGGCAGGAGGTCTGGAACACAGGCTAGGAACACACAAGGAAACGCTTTCACTGGCACAATGGCAACAAGATCCGGCAAGGAAGTGCAGGGGAAGTGAGGTAATATGGACACGGAGCAGGTGGAAGCTAATTAAGCTGATTGGGCCAGGCACCAATCATTGGTGCACTGGCCCTTTAAATCTTAGAGAGCTGGCCCGCGCGCGCCAGGACATGACAGCCGGGGGCCGGGACAGGTGAGTGACTTGGGATGCGATTCGCGAGCGGGCGCGTCCCGCTATGCGAATCGCATTCCCCCCCGGCAATGTCAGTGTAGCGCTCCCAGTCAGCGGGTCTGACCGGGGAGCTGCAGATAGAGAGACGCCGCGAGCGCTCCGGGGAGGAGCAGGGACCCGGAGCGCTCGGCGTAACACCAAGTCCTTTTCCACGTCAATCGTCCCAAGTGTTCTCACATTTAATATATAATCCCAGCCTGGATTTTTCGTCCCCATGTGCATTACCTTACATTTATCAGTGTTGAACCTAATCTGCCATTTCCCAGCCCAAACCTCCAACCTATCCAGATCCATTTGTAACAGTGCACTGTCCTCTGTTGTGTTTACCGCTTTACAGAGTTTAGTATCATCTGCAAAGATTGCTACTTTACTATTTAACCCCTCTACAAGGTCATTAATTAATATATTAAACAGGACAGGACCTAAGACGGACCCCTGTGGTACCCGACTAGTAACAGTCACCCAATCAGAATAAGTACCATTAATAAGCACCCTCTGTTTCCTATAATTTAGCCAGTTACTTACCCACTTACACACATTCTCCCCCAGCCGAATCTTTCTCATTTTATGCACCAATCTTTTATGTGGCACCGTATCAAATGCTTTGGAAAAATCCATATATACGACATCCAGCGATTGCCCCTGGTCCAGTCTGGAGCTCACCTCCTCATAAAAGCTGATCAGGTTATTTTTATCAAGATACTCCAAAATAGCATCTCTTAGAAAACCCTCAAACAATTTACATACAACATTACATATCTGGGGTCACCTTTTGACCCCTTTTTAAATATTGGCACCACATTTGCCATGCCCCAGTCCTTGGGAACAGTCCCTGTTACTATAGAGTCCCTGAATATTAATAATAGGGATCTGTCTATTACATTACTTAATTCCTTTAGAACACGTGGGTGAATGCCATCTGGACCTGGCGATTTGTCTATTTTGATTTTTTGTAGGCAGCACTGTACTTCTTCCTGGGTTAGACAGGTGACCTGTACTGCGGAGTTTACCTTATCTCGCTGTATTTCACCTGCCATTTCATTTTCCTCGGTGAATACCGTGGAGAAGAATTTGTTTAATATATTTGCTTTTTCCTGATCCGCGTTTATCATTTCTTCCTCATCATTTTTTAACCCCTTAAGGACTCAGGGTTTTTCAGTTTTTGCACTTTCGTTTTTTCCTCCTTACCTTTTAAAAATCATAACCCTTTCAATTTTCCACCTAAAAATCCATATTATGGCTTATTTTTTGCGTCGCCAATTCTACTTTGCAGTGACATTAGTCATTTTACCCAAAAATGCACGGCGAAACGGAAAAAAAATCATTGTGCGACAAAATCGAAGAAAAATTGCCATTTTGTAACTTTTGGGGGCTTCCGTTTCCACGCAGTGCATATTTTGGTAAAAATTATGCCTTATCATTATTCTGTAGGTCCATACAGTTAAAATGATACCCTACTTATATAGGTTTAATTTTGTCGCACTTCTGGAAAAAATCTTAACTACATGCAGGAAAATTTATACGTTTAAAAATGTCATCTTCTGACCCCTATAACTTTTTTAGTTTTCCACGTACATGGCGGTATGAGGACTCATTTTTTGCGCGGTGATCTGAAGTTTTTATCGGTATGATTTTTTATTTGATCGGACTTTTTGATCACTTTTTATTCATTTTTTAATGGTATAAAAAGTGACCAAAATACACTTTTTTGGACTTTGGAATTTTTTTGCGCGCACACCATTGACCGTGCGGTTTAATTAATGATATATTTTTATATTTCGGACATTTACGCACGCGGCGATACCACATATGTTTATTTATTTATTTTTTTACACTGTTTTATTTTTTTTATGGGAAAGGGGGGTGATTCAAACTTTTATTAGGGAAAGGGTTAAATGACCTTTATTAACACTTTTTTTTTTTACATTTATTTTGCAGTGTTATAGGTCCCATAGGGACCTATAACACTGCACACACTGATCTTTTACACAGATCACAGGCGTGTATTAACACGCCTGTGATCAGTGTTATCGGCGCTTGACTGCTCCTGCCTGGATCTCAGGCACGGAGCAGTCGTTCGTTGATCGGACACCGAGGAGGCAGGTAAGGGCCCTCCCGGTGTCCGGTCAGCTGTTCGGGACACCGCGATTTCACCGCGGCGGTCCCGAACAGCCCGACTGAGCATCCGGGTCCCTTTCAGTTTCGCTTTAGAAGCAGCGGTCAGCTTTGACCGCCGCTTCTAAAGGGTTAATACCACACATCGTCGCGATCGGCGATGTGTGGTATTAGCCGCGGGTCCCGGCCGTTGATGAGCGCCGGGACTGACTCGATATGATGCGGGATCGCGGCACGATCCCGCTTCATATCGCGGGAGCCGGCACAGGACGTAAATATACATCCTGCATCGTTAAGGGGTTAAAGGGCCTACACTTTCATTTTTTATATTTTGGGGTTAGTTATACTCTCTTTGGGTAACTCTATTTTTGTCTCTATTTTTGCAGCTTTTATCTGTTTTTTAAATATTTTACATTTTTTCTCTATAGCTTTTTAATGTTTCTTCATTGCCATCCTGTTTTAGTAGTTTAAATGCTTTATTTTTGTTATTTATTGCCCCCGTAACATTTTTATTCATCCATATTGGTTTTCTTTTATTTCTGACCCTTTTATTCCCATAAGGTATATACATCTTACAGTGAGAATTTAAGATATTTTTTAAAAGTCTCCCATTTAGTGTCAGTATTTGTGTTTTTGAGGACATTATCCCAATTTATATTGTTAAGGGCTTCTCTGAGTTGATCGAACTTTGCCTTCCTAAAGTTCATTGTTTTTGTGGCCCCTCGAGAGATTCCCTTATTGAAGAACAAGTTATAATGTATTATGTTATGATTACTATTTCCTAGGTGTCCTTCTACCTGCACATTAGTTACTCTGTCAGGTCTGTTGGTTAATATTGAGTCCAGTAGGGCACCCCCTCTGGTCGGACCCTGCACCATCTGGGACAGATAATTGTCTTTAGTTATAGTCAGAAACCTGTTTCCTTTATGAGATTCACAGGTCTCAGTCTCCCATTTTATATCAGGATAGTTAAAGTCCCCCATTATTATCACATCATTCTGATTTGCTGCCTTTTATATTTGCCTCAGTAATTGATCTTCTGCCTCTTCCATTATGTTTGGTGGCTTATAGCAAACCCCTATCAGAATTTTTTTTATTTTCATCTCCATATATTTCTACCCATAATGACTCCACATTATAATTTCCCTCCCGTATATCCTCCCGCAGTGCGGCCTTCAGACTGGACTTTACATAAAGACAAACTCCTCCCCCTTTCCGTTTTGTCCGATCCTTCCTGAATAGACTATAACCCTGTCTGTTGACCTTCCAGTCACAGCTATCGTCCAACCAAGTCTCTGTTATACCCACTATGTCATAATTCTCCTCAAAACGACAAAGAACAAAGTGCTCCATGGTGTATTAAAAGAGTAAATTATCAGGCAACTTATGCACTGAAAAAGGAGGCTCACCTGGAAATGCTGTGTACCCACATACACAACAATGGTGAGCGCATGTAGTGTCCGCAGCCAGCCGGCTGAGCAGAAGGTGCATAGAGGCAGACTTCAGACAAAGATGCTGGCTTTCAAATGGCGCAGGTCACAGAAGAACCATGGATAGGTAAAAGCAAGGGTAGTTTATTCTCCCAGCATGCAACGCGTTTCACTGCAACAGCAGCTTCATCAGGCATTACAAGAATCACATGAATGGCGAATTTATCCAGAAGGTGAGAGGACACGTCAGAGTAAATACGGAGGGGGGGAGGAGGGGAGAGGAGAAGGAGGGGCAGGGAAAAACGGGATGGGAAAGGTAAGGGAATAGGACTTAGACGTTCTCCTCACCGACGGGCAAATTCTAACCTTACAAATATACATACACAATATAAAAGTTTTAGATATAAAAATATATGACACAATTATTAACTAAAATAAAATGATAATAATGATGATAATAATAATTAAATGGGAATGGGAAGATAGAGAAAGGTCGTAAATTTAACGAGCATTCTCTATGGTCTCATTCAGACCATGCGGTACCAAAGTGGACAGAGTAAAAATCCAATAAGATTCACGGTTAATTAAAAGATTTTTTAGTATAAAAAGAGGACAATTTATCCACAAATGGATCCATCATGTTGCAACACAAGCAACGGATTTTATTGCACGGCGAGCAACCCCAGGTAGAGGTAATGGCGGAATTATTAGTGGATGGAGTATTTTTCAGTCTGTTGGGGGCTAGTAGATTTTGAAGATTTTTGGATCTTCTGTAAGTAATGCCCAGCTATGAAGGGACTATATCCTTGAGGATCGGATCATTCCGAATAATGTGCCAATTTTTTTTTTAAATACTATGTATTACGGGGGCCGCTCTATTATAATTGGTAATGAAATTATATTTGAATTTATTTTCTTTTTTATCTTTTTTATCTGTAGTGGTAGTCAGATTTATCTGTGTTTTATTTTTTACTTTATGGTATGCCTGTGTTAATAATGAAACTGGATAACCCTTTGATAAAAAAAAACGTTGTTTTAGTGTTTGTGCCTGTAAAGAAAAATCGTGATTGGTGGCACAATTCTTACGGATTCTGAGGTATTGTCCATAGGAAACTCCTTTTAACCAACTAGGATAATGAGCACTGGTATAATCCAAAAAACTATTCACAACAACGGATTTAAAGTGAGTTCTGGTGTGTATCTGTCCCATATTATTAATAATTTCTAAATCCAAAAAATAAATATTTGTGAAGGAAAAATTTATAGTAAACTGTAGACCCCAAGTGTTTAAATTAAGATAATTAACAAAATCATGAGCTTGTTTTTCTGTGCCTGTCATAAGAAAGAATAAATCATCCATATAGCGCCGGAAAAATAATATATATGGTGAAAAGATCCGAGACTGTGCTATGTGGACGGCCCCATAAATAAATTAGCATAACTGGGTGCAAAGCGCATCCCCAAAGCACAGCCTCGGATCTGTTGATAAATAATATAATTAAATGAAAAAATATTGTGTTTGAGAATAAAGGAAATAGATTGTAATAAAAAAAGATGCTTGATCAGAGTGTAAAGAATTATCACCAAATAAAATATCCTTTATAACTTGTAAACCCAAATCAGTATTAATATTAGAATGTAAAGAACAAACATCAGCTCGCACTCACCCCACACAAGCTCATCAGTCCGTTAATCGGACGACGTCCATCTCATCTCAGAAACACACACACACTAACCCATCTCACATCTCACGTTGTGCCAACTCTATATCATCCACACACTCCTCCACACCGCCCACATCCTCAGTTTCTCATCCGACATCTATTCAATCTGATCACTCACTTCCCAATACCCCATCCACTGGTTTACATATTCACTCTGCCACTCAGTCAAACAAACATTCATCATACCAGTCATTCACATCTTCTGATACACCCTTCACATCCAGTCCCTCAAACTACCCACAGGTTCCTAATTCCATATCCACTCCAATTCTTCCATCTCACACATCCACATCTGATTCTGTACTGGACTTTTCCTCCCAACCGATCCACTCTAATATGGTTTGTCCACTTTCCTCCTTGTCTCCTCTTTCTATTCCCATCCCCCCCACACCTCCTTCGCTTGATCATTCCACACTTACACTTCTCAATTCTTCTTTGCTTACTACACACACTCACTCTCCCAGCTCACATACATCTGACACTCTTTCTTCACACACCTCTTCCATCACTTTATGCCCATCGCCAGTATCAGACACTTCTTTTTTAGATCACCGTTTGGTCCCTGTTCACACACCCCCTCCCAATCCCTCCCGCAACACATCACTCACTATTTTCCACCCCTCACCAAAACCTCTCTACACAATTCTTCCCTAAAAAGAAAAGGTCGCATAGAGGATGCAGAGGAGGACAATCTCGGAAACATGAGTCCATCGGTCCTCAAAAAGAAAAAAGAAAACTTTTTATTTTATCGTCTTACATTTTATCCACAAGTGAGACTAATCTTCTCTCTAAAGGATTATCTTTTTGTCCGGTGTCCAACCCTAATCAATTTCAACTGTTCTTGGATTTAAATCAATATATTAGAAAACTTACCCTCACGAGACATTTCTCTATTCAGTCTAATGTGAACAGAGTCGAGGAGTCAGCCCCTGTTCAGAATGATACATTCAATATTCTCACCACATCTTTTAAACACGTAAGTGTCACACCGAGTTCATCCTTTTATCCATTACATCACCGTGGGAATTATTTGGATACCTTTTATTCTGTTGTTATGACTGAATTTAATGCTATTAGAAAACAAGATATTGATTTTCTTGGTAATGATAATCTAACTAAGATGGAACGGTACGCTATAAAAACCCTACAAAATAATGACCAAATTATTATACGCCCTGCCGATAAGGGGGGTGGGATTACCATTTTTGATCGTGGGGACTATATCCTTGAGGCTCGTAGAATCCTTTCTGACACAAACTATTATACTGTTCTTTTGTCGGATTCTTCACAACATTTTCATGAGATTTACACTAACAATAGAAATGCAGCATCCCATAAAAATATTTTTTATAAAAAAGAATTAACTTTTCTTACAGTTAAACATTTTTCTTTACCCAATTTTTATTATTTACCTAAAAATAAAAATTCTGTTAATCCCCCCGGTCGTTCCATCATTTCTGGTATTTCCTCCCTTACATCCAATTTGTCCCATT
This sequence comes from Hyla sarda, assembly GCF_029499605.1. Classification (NCBI taxonomy): domain Eukaryota; kingdom Metazoa; phylum Chordata; class Amphibia; order Anura; family Hylidae; genus Hyla; species Hyla sarda. The sequence continues at coordinate 54,273,147 of NC_079194.1, forward strand.
TTGTTGTTTTATTCTTGCAGCCATATGTATTAAGTTTACCATCTTACCTTAGAGGCTCCTCCCAATTAATTTTTGAGTTACAACAAATTAATACCCCGTCATAATTTTCGTTTTTAACCCTTTTGGTGAGGGGTGGAAAATAGTGAGTGATGTGTTGCGGGAGGGATTGGGAGGGCTGAGAGAGTGAATGGGGTGTGTGAACAGGGACCAAACGGTAATCTAAAAAAGAAGTGTCTGATACTGGCGATGGGCATAAAGTGATGGAAGAGGTGTCTGAAGAAAGAGTGTCAGATGTATGTGAACTGGGAGAGTGAGTGTGTGTAGTAAGCAAAGAAGAATTGAGAAGTGTAAGTGTTTAATGATCAAGCGAAAGAGGTGTGGGGGGGGGGATGGGAATAGAAAGAGGAGGTAATAGTGGACAAACCATATTAGAGTGGATGGGTAGGGAGGAAAAGTCCAGTACATAATCTGATGTGGATGTGTGAGATGGAAGAATTGGAGTGGGTATGGAATTAGGAACCTGTGGGTAGTGTGAGGAACTGGATGTGAAGGGTGTATCAGAAGATGTGAATGACTGGTATGATGAATGTTTGTTTGACTGAGTGGCAGAGTGAATATGTAAACCAGTGGATGGGGAATTGGGAAGTGAGTGATCAGATTGAATAGATGTCGGATGAGAAACTGAGGATGTGGGCGGTGTGGAGGAGTGTGTGGATGATATAGAGTTGGCACAACGTGAGATGTGAGATGGGTTAATGTGTGTTTCTGAGATGGACGTCGTCCGATTAACGGACTGATGAATTTGTGTGGGGTGAGTGCGAGCTGATGTTTGTTCTTTATATTCTAATATTAATACTGATTTGGGTTTACAAGTTATAAAGGATATTTTATTTGGTGATAATTCTTTACACTCTGATCAAGCATCTTTTTTATTACAATCTATTTCCTTTATACTCAAACACAATATTTTTTCATTTAATGACATTATTTATCAACAGATCCGAGGCTGTGCTATGGGGACGCGCTTCGCACCCAGTTATGCTAATTTATTTATGGGGGTGTTCGAGGCCGTCCACATAGCACAGTCTCGGATCTTTTCACCATACATATTATTTTTCCGGCGCTATATTGATGATTTATTCTTTCTTTGTACAGGCACAGAAAAACAAGCTCATGATTTTGTTAATTATCTTAATTTAAACACTTGGGGTCTACAGTTTACTATAAATTTTTCCTTCGTAAATATTAATTTTTTGGATTTAAAAATGATTAATAATATGGGACAGATACACACCAGAACTCACTTTAAATCCGTTGATGTGAATAGTTTTTTGGATTATACCAGTGCTCATTATCCCAGTTGGTTAAAAGGAGTTCCCTATGGACAATACCTCAGAATCCGTAAGAATTATGCCACCAATCACGATTTTTCTTTACAGGCACAAACACTAAAACAACGTTTTTTATCAAAGGGTTATCCAGTTTCATTATTAACACAGGCATACCATAAAGTAAAAAATAAAACAGATAAATCTGACTACCACTACAGATAAAAAAGATAAAAAAGAAAATAAATTCAAATATAATTTCATTACCAATTATAATAGAGCGGCCCCCGTAATACATAGTATTTAAAAAAAAAAAAATTGGCACATTATTCGGAATGATCCGATCCTCAAGGATATAGTCCCTTCACAGCCGGGCATTACTTACAGAAGATCCAAAAATCTTCAAAATCTACTAGCCCCCAACAGACTGAAAAATACTCCATCCACTAATAATTCCGCCATCACCTCTACCTGGGGTTGCTCGCCGTGCAATAAAATCCGTTGCTTGTGTTGCAACATGATGGATCCATTTGTGGATACATTTTCCTCTTTTTATACTAAAAAATCTTTTAAAATTCAGCAATGTTTAAATTGCAATACCCAATTTGCAATATATTTGTTATCTTGCAGTTGCAATTTACAATATGTTGGACGCACGATTCAAACTGTGCGTTGTCGTATGTCCAAACATAGATCCAACATTAAGAACCAATTCACACTGCATAGTGTGTCACGTCATTTTACCCTTGTTCACAAAAATGACCCAACATCTTTACGGTTAATCATACTTGCATCTGTTCCATCTTCAAAACCTAACCGTTTTCAATATTTAATTAACCGTGAATCTTATTGGATTTTTACTCTGTCCACTTTGGTACCGCATGGTCTGAATGAGACCATAGAGAATGCTCATTAAATTTACGACCTTTCTCTATCTTCCCATTCCCATTTAATTATTATTACCATCATTATTATCATTTTATTTTAGTTAATAATTGTGTCATATATTTTTATATCTAAAACTTTTATATTGTGTGTGTATATTTGTAAGGTTAGAATTTGACCGTCGGTGAGGAGAACGTCTAAGTCCTATTCCCTTACCTTTCCCATCCCGTTTTTCCCTGCCCCTCCTTCTCCTCTCCCCTCCTCCCCCCCTCCGTATTTACTCTGACGTGTCCTCTCACCTTCTGGATAAATTCGCCATTCATGTGATTCTTGTCATGCCTGATGAAGCTGCTGTTGCAGTGAAACGCGTTGCATGCTGGGAGAATAAACTACCCTTGCTTTTACCTATCCATGGTTTTTCTGTGACCTGCGCCATTTGAAAGCCGGCACCTTTGTCTGAAGTCTGCCTCTATATAATTCTCCTCAGACATCAACCACTCCAGTTCATCAGTTTTATTGGTCAGACTTCTGGCCTTTGTCATCATGCAATACAATGGTGTATGATTTTTCTTCCTATGAAGCCTATCCCTATTAACTATTCTAACCCCTCCCTATTCATAGTATTCATACTGTACGCACACTTATTACATTTATAGTGTACATACGTTCGTAACATTGATACTGTATGTAGCTTTTCTTTACATATGTAGCATTTTACTGTATATAACTCATACAATACATATATGCTCATAGCACTCATACGGTACATTCATAGCATTCTTACCATACATACTGTGTATACGCTCACATTACTTATGCTGTACATGCTCTAGTTCATACCAAGCATATGGTTGCAGTGTTTTCGTTACATTTGTTGTTATGCTCATAGCATTACATTGCAATCATATGTTGGTGGCTGGTCATACGCTCGTAGCACTTACAAACCATTCCATACATTTATAGCATTCATATGGGTCATATGCTAGTAGTATTCTATTGGTATACATTTATAGCATCTATGCTGTACATGAGTGCATAGCGTTTTCACTGCACATACGCTCTTAGCATATACACTACACAAAAGCTCTCAAAGGGGTATTCCGGGCAGAAACATTTTATCCCCTATCCAAAGAATAGGGGATAAGATGTCTGATCGGACCCCCCGCGATCTCCCTGCAGCACCGGCATTCTATGCGGGGACTGCGTCTCTAGTTTCGGAAAGCTCCAGGTTTCTGGGACTGGGGACGTGATGTCACGCCACTCCCCTTCCATTCATGTCTATGGGAGGGGTCGTGACGGCCATCACGCCCCATCCCATAGACATGAATGGAGAGGGCGTGGCACGACATCACGTCCCCAGTCCTGGAAACCCGGAGGTTTCCGAAACTGGAGATTCAGCACCCGCATAGAATGCGGGTGCTGCAGGGAGATCGCGGGGGGTCTCAGCAGTGGGCCCCCCGTGATCAGACATCTTATCCCCTATCCTATCTTATGCCCCTAACGCCCCTAACATTTATACTGTTCATACACCCATGGTATTTACACTGTACTTTGTTCATAGCATCTATGCTGCGCATTATAAGTTCCCAACACTTGTAGCTTTTTCTTCACATATGTTCGTAGCATTGATAAGGCTCACAAGTCATAATTGTATACTGTACATATGATTGCAGTACTTTCATGGTAATTACTCTCCTAGCATACAGTATATTGACTTACATCATTATAGGTTACAGCCGCTCATAGCATTTCCAAGGTGCATTCGTTCATATCATTATACAGTAGTATGCTCATAGCATTCACATGGTTTTTACACTCATAGCATCTATATTGTTTAGACGTTCATAGTATTCACACGGTACAAGCTTTTATATTGTGCATACACCCATGGTATTAATACTGTGCAGTGCACAGCTTTTATGCTGTGTATTACTCTCTTCAATCTCTTGTAGCATTTGTGCTGTACATGTGCACATAGCATTCATAAGGCTCATACGTTCATAGTTGTATGCGGTACATACGCTTATAGTAGTTTCATGGTGAATACTCTCTTTGCTTTCATAAGGTTCATTCACGCAATTAGGGTACAGCTGCCTATAACATTTGTAAGGTACTTTTGTTTATATCATTTATTCGGCTTTGTTTGTTAATAGCATTCATACGGTACTTACACTCATAGCATTTAGATTGTTCAGACGCTCACAGATATTCATACGGTACAGGCCCATAGCTTTTATACTATGCATACACCCATGATATTCATATTGAACTTAGTGCATAGCATTTAGGCTGGGCATCCACACGAATCAAACGCTCGTAGCAATCGTACTGTACATATGCACGTAGTATTCATAAGGCTCATATGTTTATAGTTGTATACTGTACATATGCTTTGCTGTGTACGGTAAATACACTCATAGCATTTATATTGGTACATTCACTTAGAATCATGATAGGGTACATCCGCTCATAGCATTTCTATGGTACATTGGCATATATTATTATTTGGTAATACTTGTAGCATGTATTTACACTCATAGCAATTATACAGTTTAAATGCTCATAATTTCATACGGTACAAGAGTATAACATCATACTGGCTATACGTTCCGAGTATTCTTACTGCTCTTTTATGTGTTTCGATAGCACTCGTTACTTACTTTCGTAGTATACTGTGTATGTATTTTCAGCCTTACACTGCGCATGGGTGTATAGCCTATATCAGAGATGCGTTCATGTCAACTACTGTGCATAGATTAAACTGGGCATATGGTCATAGGTGTATACAGAAGTCGATGCTATAGAATTGTCATGCATACTTACGATAAGCTTCACCATCCATACATTATATTATACTTGTACATTACTATAGCCCCTATACGCTTGGAGTCACGCATATGTTTTCTAGATGTATGTTACTATGCTTGTTAGTTTAGCTGAACTTTCGGCTATATGATACGATAGCCGATATGTACACTTTTGTATCAATAGCATTTGTAACATAATAATAATAAAAAAAAATTTTTGCTCATTTGTTAGCAAACTGATTAGCTTGTTATTGTTTAGCCTCTACCTTAGAACGGTTTACAGAGCCATCACATCACCACTCAAAGGAAGTTGAATACCCATCATGCCTGCCACGCCTGCAGGGGGATGCATTATGTAGTTATTGTTATTGACATGTATTCAGAGCAATAACATCATGTCATAGGCGGTAGTATACCTATTATGCCTGCCACTTCTGCAGAGGGATGCACAGAGTGGTTATTGTTACTGACACGTTTTCAGGGCATTAACATCATGTCATATAGGCGGTACTATATCTATTATGCCTGCCACATCTGCAGGGGGATGCACTGCATAGTTATTGTTAATGACATGTTTTCAGGGCAATAACATTATGTCAAATAGGAGGTAGTATACCAATTATGCCTGCCACGTCTGCAGGGGGATGCACTGCGTAGTCATTGTTACTGACACATTTTTTTCGGAGCAATAATGTCATCACTCAAAAGCAGTTCTATTCTTGTAGATGCCTGCCACGTCTGCAGGAGGACGCACTGCATTGTGGTTGTCTCCGGGACAGCAATATTATGACAGATAGGCAGTAGTATACCTGTTATGCCTGCTACGGTTGCAAGGGGATGTGCTGCATAATTATTGTTACTGGTACGTCTTCTGAGCAATATTATCATGACTCATAACGGTAGTATTCCAGTTATGCCGGTAAAGTCTGAAGGTGGATGCACTGTGTAATTATGGTTTATGGTAGTCTCCAAAGCATTATTCTTTGACACATAGGTGGTGGTATACCCGTAATGCCTGCCACATCTGCAGGAGGGGATGCAGCCCGCAATTACGGTTACTGGTTAGTCTTTAGAACATTAATACCTTGACACATAGGTATACCCATGTTCCCTACCACGTCTGTAGGGGCATGCGCTGCGTAGGCATTGTTTCTAACTAGTCTTAGAGCAATGATATCTCGTCGCACAGGCAGTGGTATACCCCTTATGCCTACCCTGTGCACTTTGTTTTATCATTACTGACACGTTTTCAGAGCACATGTCTGGGTAGGGTATCAAAGGACATTGTTTGGGTTTTTTGGCCCTTCATAGGCAGGCCATTGCAAGAGGTTAAGGCTTGCTAAAAATTAACATGTTAAGTAATATAATTCGTACAGATACATTATTTACAGCCAGTCAAGCGAGTGTTATTCAGGCATAGGTACGCCCCTGTAGCTTCAAGGCCGGGGCACGACATCATGTGGTTCCTGGTAGTCAGTAAAGCTAAGGCCAAGTGGGTCCAGTGTTTTCAGGACGAGGTAAGTGTTAATGGGTTTATTACTGCCAGACTTTTTGGCCCTCTATAGGCGTGCCCATGGTCGCGATTTTGGGCACAATTCTGACCGCTGTAAGTATGTTATTATCATCCTTGTTATTATTGTTATATTAGTAATATTGAAATTATTGTTTATAAATAGTGTTTTCATTGTTATTGCTATTAATGTTATTGTTATTACTATTAGGGTCATTACATTATCGTCATTACCAGTATCGTTAATACTGTCATCGTTATTATCGTTATTACATATTATGGTTATTATAGGTGATTAATCCCACGCAGTTTGTGCATGTTTTAGCCCCGACCACAAGTGTGGATTTCTGGAACTTTGTTTTGGGTCCTATGTCATCAGATTTGTCATCAGACCATAAATATGGTCTGATAGGTTCCCTGATTGCCCTGAAAATTCATGTATGACACTCCGAGGTCCTCTAGGTTTTAGAATTGCAGAATTTTGGGGACATTTTAAGAGAATTTGATTTCTGCCAAATTGATTCACCCATTTTTACCTATGACCTTTCCACTGAACCGCTGGCACCTATTCTGTATCCAGGGATGCCAATCAGAGAGTGTTTGTTTCATATATTGCTTGGGTTGCAGAGAACACAACAAAAAGGTATGCTTACTTGGCCCTCTCCCTTACCGCTTCCAGAAGAGGATGATGAGAACTGATAGTATAGAGATCAGCCACTGAGCAGGCATTTCCTGTCCTCACAGTACTGCAGCAGATAACGGGAGCTTGGGAAACCTGCATCTGTAGGCGAGCGGGCCAGGTAAGTATACCTCTTGGTATCTGGGCACTTACCAGTCTGTAGCAAATTAATTTATTTATCTCAGTGACATGACAGACAAGGTATTGGGGTGGAAGGTGGACACGGCTGTTGCCTCACAACATCCCTGCTCTGTTTTCACACACATACCATGCTACCTGATGTGTCATGTCACTGAGACAAATAAAGTAATTTGCTACAGACTGATAGCAAACCTATCCTCTTCTGGACAGTCCCTGACATGGACAGAGGTGTCAGCAGAGAGCACTGTGTTCAGACAGAAAAGAAATGAAAAAGAAAAGAACTTCCTCTGGAGCATACAGCAGCTGATAAGCACTGGAAGGTTTAAGATTTTTTTAATAGAAGTAATTTACATATCTGTTTAACTTTCATTCACCAGTTGATTTTAAAAAATTGTTTTACACTGGAGTACCCCTTTAAGACGAAAAAAAAAATCAATATGTTCCTATAGGCTAACAACAAGCAAATGTGTTGGCTATTAAAAGCATGGCAAAAATGAAATGGAAAATTACCTAAATATCAATTAATGGTTTTGATGGCCTGACGTAATTGCATTTGCAATATTTATGTGAATGCACCGACTGCCTGACACTACAGGCAACGTTTCCAAGCGTAATCAATCAAGTAAATAAAATTAAGCAAGTAACAGAACATCCTGGTCCATTTGGTATACGCTCTGCACCTCCAGGGAAATGCGATATTCCTCTTTGACTTTCATCAACATCTGTCCTCCGAATGTCAGACCCTTATGTCACTAAAAAGGTTAGATTCCCGCTGCCAAACTTTCTTGTCTATTTTCTGCAAAAAGAGAAGCTCTTAATGTTTTTCCATCAGGCCATCCAAACTCAGTGTCCCTGGAATGTATAGATATCCATCTGTGAAATAATGCTGTGTGAGAGCTGGGATGGGAACGTACACCGGAGCTTCACAATCATTTTGTATGTTCTTAGTATTGTGCGGAGATGTAAGGAAAAGGTTCACTTGATCAAATGTGTTACATATAAAGTATGTGTCTCTTCTCGACCAGTTCACTTCATGGTATACTTTTAAGAGTTAGCGTTTTATAGGGTTTATCCAACATAAGGTGACTTTAGTACTTCTGTGCCAGACAGTAATGGACATGCTTAGGAAATATCCATGCTTGTCTTGGGGCTAAATAGCTATGCTGTGAGTCCACCATAATGCTGCTGTTTCTTTTTGTGAAATAGCTATTTGCTGTTGGAGTTCCCTCCCTCCAACTACAAGTCCCAGGATCCCTTGTTTGTAAGTGTGATGTCATTTTTCTCCCTCCCACACATCAGCCACCCTACCCAATGCAGCCCAGCATAGCTCCCTTCCATGTGTGCTGTGGTTGAAACTACAATTCCCTGCAACCCTGTGGAGAATGATTTCCCTCCCACCAAGTGGCCTCTTCCCCCACTGAAGCAGACATGCTCCCTTTCAACACCTGACTAGTGATGTAATGTCTTGGGCCGCACTGCAACCTGAGAAAAGTTAAGACAACACTCATTTTGTATGCTGCTAAAATGAACATTGGGGCAAAGATCACATAAGAATTGCGAGACCAACATCAAACACAGGTACAGACACTAGATTATGAATTACACTAATTACACTTTACAGCCCCTGTAGCATAGTCAAATAAAAAAAAAATCCCAGAATACCCCTTTAACAATCCTTCTGTAATGGACAGCGGGTGTGAACCAGCTGTTCAGCCCCAGTGGTTTGTCTTTTGGGCCACTCTCTAAGGTAGTGTTTCCCAAGCAAAATCTTTAAGTACCCCCAACATGTCATATTTTCAGGATTTCCTTAGTCTTTCACAGGTGATATATTTGTGGTGATGTCTGATGCACCTGAGACATTCTGAAAACATGACCTGTTGGGGGTACTTGAGGACCATGCTTTGGAAACACTGCTCTAGGGCACTGACTAAGTAACCCTTAGGTTTTCACCCTGGTGTGTGTGACAGCTGGTCCAGTGGAGCAAGAGATACTAGTATGAGGCACCAGGAGGGCAGATAGATGCAGGTCTGGGTCAAGTTCGGATTTGGAGCATAATGGACCTGGTGCTGAGGATTTTGGTGGGCTGAGTTTCTGGTACAAGCAGTGTGGTATACTGATGCTACCTGAGCCTGGAGTCCTGGCTGCTCTGCTCCACTGATGCTGAGTTGTACGCCTCCTGTGCTCCATGCAGTGTAATGGTTGCCCTGTGCTCCTATGTAGTATAAGGCTGGGTTCACACTGTTGAATTTCTGGGCAGAATTTCTGCCAGAGATTGAGCCGGCGGCACTAGGACCACATGGACTGCATTGACGTCCCCATAGACGGCAATGCATTTCTGGGTGGATCTTTTAAGAGATCTGCTCAGAAATGCATTGACATCTATGGGCACAGCAATGCAGTCCACATGGTCCTAGTGCCGCTGACTTGATCTCTGGCAGAAATTCTGCCCAGAGATAACACAGTGTGAACCCAGCCTTAGGGTCTATTCACACGACTGAATTTCCACTTGCAGAATTCCACCTCAAATTAAAGCCCATAGACTTCTATAGGATTCCGCACTCCCATTCATACTTCTGAATTTCCGCTTGCAAGCAGAAATTTCGTAGTGTTAATGGGAGTCCAGAATCCCATAGAAGTCTATGGGTTTTAATTTGAGGCGGAATTCTTCAAGCGGAAATTCTGCCGTGTGACTAGACCCTACCTGTGTTCCTATATAGTATAAGGCTTCTTACTGTAAGTCCCCCCATATGTGACAACATACAAAAACAATACTTGTCACACCGCTCCCCTGTAGCTTTTCTGTGTTCTGTTGCTTCAGTCCCACGCTGGTCTTCTGGTCGTCTCTCCGGCGTAGGCAGCATGGTTTACAAACAGTGCTTATGCCGGAAGTCCATACAAACCCTGTGAAACAGCATAGTTTAACACTGCGTGCATCTTAGGAGACACAGAGGGATCCAGTATGTGTGTGCCAGATCTCTAAGCACAGCACCTACTTTCTTTCCTATCCCTGCAGCTTGGCCTATTTTCAGGTAGGGGCCTAGAGCAACAGCTCCTTCTGTCCTTGTGTTAAACGGGTACCCCAGTGGAATATTTATTTTTATTTTTATTTTTTTTATCAACTGGTGCCAGAAAGTTAAACAGATTTGTAAATGACTTCTATTTAAAAATCTTACTCCTTCCAGTACTTATCAGCTGCTGTATGATCCACAGGAAGTTCTTTTCTTTTTGAATTTATTTTCTGTCTGACCACAGTGCTCTCTGATGACACCTCTGTCCATTTCAGGAACTGTCTGGAGCAGGAGAGGTTTGCTATGGGGATTTTCTCCTGCTCTGGACAGTTCCTGACATGGACAGAGGTGTCAGCAGAGAGCACTGTGGTCAGACAGAAAAGAACAACTCAACTTCCTCTGTAGTATACAGCAGCTCATAAGGACTGGAAGGATTAAGATTTTTTAATAGAAGTAATTTACAAATCTGTTGAACTTTCTGGCACCAAGTGATTTAAAAAAATTGATTTCCACCGGAGTACCCCTTTAATCCAGCCCTGGTCGGAGTACAGGCTGAGATCTTTGGCTGGCAGGGGAGCAGCATAGTCAGGAACAGGCAAAAAGATTAGGGTGGGGGGCACAGGTTCATAGTAAAAAGTCTGGGTCATGCAATGCAAGAGGCAATATGGTACAGGGGATCAGGCAGAGATGGAGTCAGGAAGGCGGACCGAGGTCAAACATATAGAAAAAATAGAATGGGACGGCTCTCAACAGTGTGAAGACCAGGCACCTTCATTATTTCATTTTTTCATTCGTTCTAATATAAATTCTTTTATTTCTATATTTATCATTATTTTATTTTTATTTTCATTCTTAATTTTCTTATTATTTATTTGAATGTGGTTATATACAATTTTACATCATTCACCTTAGGGTAGATATGGCTTTGTCAAATTTTATCAGTAGCTTACATTATATTTACATTTTCTAGATGGTTTAGTGCATTTTACTGCATAACACTTGTTTACTCCAGGTTTTTATTTACCGCCCATTCCATGTGTGTTCCATTCCACTTATTTTCTGTGCTATTGTGCTCCAGGTGGAAACACTTTTGACTTCAATCTCCAGGTAGAAATAGAACCCCATATAATGTGTTAGGCTATACTGCTGATTTACTGAGGAAGGTCCCTGTTGCGCCGAGCGCTCCGGGTCCCTGCTCCTCCCCGGAGCGCTCACGCTCTCTCCCTGCAGCGCCCCGGTCAGTCCCGCTGACCGGGAGCGCTGCACTGACATGGCCGTCGGGGATGCGATTCGCACAGCGGGACGCGCCCGCTCGCGAATCGCATCCCAAGTCACTTACCCGTCCCGGTCCCCTGCTGTCATGTGCTGGCGCGCGCGGCTCCGCTCTCTAGGGCGCGCGCGCGCCAGCTCTCTGAGACTTAAAGGGCCAGTGCACCAATGATTGGTGCCTGGCCCAATTAGCTTAATTGGCTTCCACCTGCTCCCTGGCTATATCTGCTCACTGCCCCTGCACTCCCTTGCCGGATCTTGTTGCCTTGTGCCAGTGAAAGCGTTTAGTGTTGTCCAAGCCTGTGTTACCTGAACTCTTGCTATCCACCTTGACTACGAACCTTGCCGCCTGCCCCGACCTTCTGCTACGTCTGACCTTGCCTCTGCCTAGTCCTTCTGTCCCACGCCTTCTCAGCAGTCAGCGAGGTTGAGCCGTTGCTAGTGGATACGACCTGGTTGCTACCGCCGCAGCAAGACCATCCCGCTTTGCGGCGGGCTCTGGTGAACACCAGTAGCCTCTTAGAACCGGTCCACCAGCACGGTCCACGCCAATCCCTCGCTGACACAGTGGATCCACAACCTGTAAGCCGAATCGTGACAGTCCCTATACAGTGGTCCCTCAACATACGATGGTAATTCGTTCCAAACGAGCCATCGTTTGTCGAATCCATCGTATGTTGAGGGATTCGTGCAATGTAAAGTATAGGAAGCTGTACTCACCTGTCCCCGCCGCTCGAGATGGTGTCCCCGCCGCTCCCGATGGTGACCCCGGCCTCCGCTGGGCTCTCCACTGTCTTCTCCGGTCCTCTGCTGTCTTCTCCGGTCCTCTTCTGTCTTCCCCGGTCCTCTTCTGTCTTCCGCAAGGCCTTACTGGGCCTGCGTAGCGACGTCATTACGCCGCTGCGTACGCCATTCCTATTGGATGACGTGCGCAGCAGCGTATTGACGTCATCGGAGAGGGCCGATAAGACACCGGAAGACCAGCGCTGGACCCGGAGGGCACCCCGGAGCATCGTGGAGGGGTAAGTAATACTTACCGCACCACACAGGGAACATTAAGCTGCTATCCGGCAGCAGCTTAAGCATTTGGCGCTGCCGGATAGCACTTAATGCGATGGCCCCCACATAAAAAAGCATCGTATGTCGATGCTGACATCGACATGCGATGGCCTCTGAGAGGCCATCGTATGTCGATTTCATCATATGTCGGGGCCATCGTAGGTCGGGGGGGTCACTGTATACCATACGCACTTCCCTGCCACCAGGGCCAGATTAAGGCTGCCTAGAAGACGGAGCACTTCAAACTTCACCAGGACATTATTGGTTCCATACTTTGTCAGCCGATCCTCATCCTCTGTATGTAGACAACAATCATTATAACCCTTAGAATAATACAATACAGAAATGTAGGTGCACTACTGTGGTAGATGTATACAGTGACATTGGCTAATCCCTCAACACTGATGTTAAAATTGAGACATTCGCCAGTGTATCCTTATATAAAGGACACACCAGAGCCCGCACACCAACGCCAAGGTTTCTCAGATGGCACGGGACCTAACGCTAACCTACCTGTGCGTAATAAGCAAAAACCAGGGGCCAGTGGGCAACTACAGCAGCACTAGGTTGACATGCAGCCTGCTCCCAGTTCCCTCCAGCGTGACTGAGAACACATACAATGGAAGGGGGGAGAGAGGCTACAAGCCCCACCCACTCCATATGTTAATGCGCCTTGAACACTTTCCAGGCAGCATTAGGGTTGCACCTGTGAGGCCATGCACCTATATCAGCCAACTGGGGTGGGGCTTGTAGCCTCTCTCCCCCCTTCCATTGTATGTGTGCTCAGTCACGCTGGAGGGAACTGGGAGCAGGCTGCATGTCGACCTAGTGCTGCTGTAGTTGCCCACTGGCCCCTGGTTTTTGCTTATTACGCACAGGTAGGTTAGCGTTAGGTCCCGTGCCATCTGAGAAACCTTGGCGTTGGTGTGCGGGCTCTGGTGTGTCCTTTATATAAGGATACACTGGCGAATGTCTCAATTTTAACATCAGTGTTGAGGGATTAGCCAATGTCACTGTATACATCTACCACAGTAGTGCACCCATATTCCTGTATTGTATTATTCTAATTGTTACACATCCACACCGTTTATCTGGTGTAGGATTCTATTGTGGCACTTGTAGTCCGCTGCAGGCATCCTCCATTGTATGCATTTTTATGCTGGGGATCGCCCCTAGCAACGGACTACAAGGGCAGGATCTGCTCCCCCAGTATATATATGCACAACTGCATTTGGGGTTGAGCACCTCCAGCCATTTGAGACCACGTTTTTTGTTGTTGTTTGTAAATCATTATAACCCTGCCAGACACTGTGCTTCCTAATTATAATATTGCCAGACACTGTGTCAAACATCATGCGCTCTGAAAATAATACTACCACACACTATGTCTTCAGACCCCTAAGTCCCCCATCTTTTCCCTCATCCTCCAAACTCCTAAGGTCTTGTCCACACTGTGGATATCGAGCCAGCAGAATGTCTGCTTGCAGCAGGTCCTGCCTAAGTCATTGGTCGTAGGACCGCTCAGACATGCGCCATCTCACAGAAGGCAATGAAGTACAGCAGAATTCCGCGCACAGAATAAACATTTTCATTCTTTGGCTGAACGTCCATTACACTGCCAGATTTCTGCTTTGACAATTCCGTAGTGTGCACAGAGCAGCAGATTCCCATTGAAAACAAGTGGAATTCTTCTGGCAGAAGTTCATAGTGTGGACGAGCCCTAATTCCCACAGACTCCTCTGACATAGTGGGATGGTCCTGACAGCTATCAGCTGGGACCCGTGGCTAACGGCGGACATCAGCAATTGCGGTGATGCCCAGCATTAACCCTTTAGACGCCGAGATCTAAGTTGATTGTGGCATCTAAATTGTAATAAAAAATTATCTCAGCTTCTTAGTGGAGCTAATCAGGACCACCACGGTGCATGTAATAGTCCCCTATGGCAGCTAAAAAATAGTGTAAATAAAGTTAAAATGTGAATTAACCCCTTCCCTAATAAAAAATATTCTTCTTTTCTATAAAAAAAAATATGTAAACAAAAATAAACATAAGCATACACCACTTGCGTAAATGTCTGAACTATAAAAATATAATGTTAATTAAACCACACAGACAATGGAGTATACGTTAAAAAAAACCCACCAAAGTCCAGAATTGCGTATTTTTGGTCACTTTTTATTAATTTTTTAAAGATATATAAAGTGTAGTAAAACTTCAGATCACAGTACAAAAAATGAGGGCCCACACATCCCCATATATGATATAGTATGGGTTATGGTGCAACATGCTGGGAGTTGTAGTTTTGGGTCAGCTGTAGAGCCACAGGCTGTGTTAAGGAATGCTGGGAGTTGCAGTTCCTAACCACAATACTATCCAATATCACTACAGGCATTTCTGCATACATTCAGGACTGCACGATACTAGTGAATGCAAGAACCAGGAGGTGTGCACGACCACAGGAGAGGAGCGACATAGTCAGCATATTATCATCATTATCGCTCTGTGCGCAGCCCCGCGCTTCTGACACTAGGTCTACACCGGTAACTGTAACATCGCTTGTCCGGCTGCAAGAACCAGGAGATCCATGATGATACAACTAGGTCTGCACCGATAATCTGCACATCGCTTACCCGGCTGCAAGAACCAGGAGAATGACAATTGGGTGAGCGGTTACCCTGTACCACCTACGTTCTTTATAGACTTATTATACAGACTTGCTATTGTTAGACTACTACCTCAATCAATGAAACGTTGCAGGCAATTTTGGGATGGACACTTAAAGAGGTACTCCGGTGAAAACCTTTTTTCTTTTAAATCAACTGGTGCCAGAAAGTTAAACTGATTTGTAAATTACTTCTATCAAAAAATCTTAATCCTTCCTGTACTTATTAGCTGCTGAATACTACAGAGGAAATTCTTTTCTTTTTGGAATTCTCTCTGATGACATCACGAGCACAGTTCTCTTTGCTGACGTCATTATAATAATAATAATAACTTTTTATTTATTGTTGTCCTTATTGGGATTTGAACCCAAGGCCCCAGCATTGCAAGGCAGCAGTGCTAAACACTGAGCCACCATACTGCCCTTTGCATACATCTGCTATGCACGGTTGCTAAAATGGACAGAGATGTCAGCAGAGAGCACTGTGCTCGTGATGTCATCAGTGTTCCAAAAAGAAAGGAATTTCCTCTGTAGCATTCAGCAGCTAATAAGTACTGGAAGGATCAAGATTTTTTAATAGAAGTAATTTACAAATATGTTTAACTTTCTGGCACCAGTTGATTTAAAAGAAAAAAAGTTTTCACCGGAGTACCCCTTTAACCCCTTAAGGACTCAGCCCATTTTGGCCTTAAGGACTCAGACAATTTAATTTTTACGTTTTCATTTTTTCCTCTTCGCCTTCTAAAAATCATAACTCTTTTATATTTTCATCCACAGACTAGTATGAGAGCTTGTTTTTTGCACGATCAGTTGTCCTTTGTAATGACATCACTCATTATATCATAAAATGTATGGCGCACCCAAAAAACACTATTTTTGTGGGGAAATTAAAACGAAAAACGCAATTTTGCTAATTTTGGAAGGTTTCGTTTTCACGCCGTACAATTTATGGTAAAAATGACGTGTGTTCTTTATTCTGAGGGTCAATACGATTAAAATGATACCCATTATTATATACTTTTATATTATTGTTGCGCTTAAAAAAAATCATAAACTTTTTAACCAAATTAGTACGTTTATAATCCCTTTATTTTGATGACCTATAACTTTTTTATTTTTCCGTATAAGCGGCGGTATGGGGGCTCATTTTTTGCGCCATGATCTGTACTTTTTTTTGATACCACATTTGCATATAAAAAACTTTTAATACATTTTTTATAATTTTTTTTTTAATAAAATGTATTAAAAAAGTAGGAATTTTGGACTTTTAAAAAATTTTTTCGTTCACGCCGTTCACCGTACGGGATCATTAACATTTTATTTTAATAGTTCGGACATTTACGCACGCGGCGATACCAAATATGTCTATAAAAAAATGTTTTTTACGCTTTTTGGGGGTAAAATAGGAAAAAACGGACGTTTTACTTTTTTATTGGGGGAGGGGATTTTTCACTTTTTTTTTTACTTTTACTTTTACATTTTTTTACATTTTTTTTTACACTTGAATAGTCCCCATAGGGGACTATTCATAGCAATACCATGATTGCTAATACTGATCTGTTCTATGTATAGGACATAGAACAGATCAGTATTATCGGTCATCTCCTGCTCTGGTCTGCTCGATCACAGACCAGAGCAGGAGACGCCGGGAGACGCACGGAGGAAGGTGAGGGGACCTCCGTGCGGCGTTATGAATGATCGTATCCCCGCAGCAGCGCTGCGGGCGATCCGATCGTTCATTTTAATCGCGAACTGCCGCAGATGCCGGGATCTGTATTGATCCCGGCACCTGAGGGGTTAATGGCGGACGCCCGCAAGATCGCGGGCGTCGGCCATTGCCGGCGGGTCCCTGGCTGCGATCAGCAGCCGGGATCAGCCGCGCATGACACGGGCATCGCTCCGATGCCCGCGGTTATGCTTAGGACGTAAATGTACGTCCTGGTGCGTTAAGTACCACCTCACCAGGACGTACATTTACGTCCTGCGTCCTTAAGGGGTTAAAGGGGTTATCCACCATATGGTGATTTTAGTACATACCTGGCAGGCAGTAATGGACATGCTTAGGAAGGATCTGTGCTTGCCTTGGGGCTAAATGGCTATGTTGTGAGATTACCATCACATTGTGGTTAGCTTTTTGTGAACTGGTATTTCCTGTTTTATTTTTCTTCTTTGCCTACAAATCCCATATTTTTAATTTCCTCCGTCCCACACATCAGCCACCCCATCCATTGAAACATAAGTGAGCTGCATCCATTCAAAAGACCTGTGGTTTTGAATCAGGGTGCCTACAGCTGTTGCATTAGTTGCAGATTGATCTCTCTCCAACCAAGCGATCTCTCCACCCAGTGAAGCAGACAGGCTCCCAGTCATTAGCTGACTAGTGAGTCAGGTCTCGGCTGCATTGCAACCTGGGAAAAATCTGAGACAACAGTCATTTTGTATGCTGTTAAAAATAAATATTGGGGTGAAAATCACAGAAGAATTGTGAGAAAAACGTCACACACAGGTACAGACACTATATTATGAACTACAATAACTTTACAGCCCCTGTCAAATAAAATAAAAAATCCTGGAATACCCCTTTAAGGACCCAGCCAATTTTCAGTGTAGGAGCCGGCTATTTTTTGCACATCTGACCACTGTGACTTTAACCCCTTAACGGCCAAGGATGAATATTTACGTCCTTAGCCGGCTCCCGCGATATAACGCGGGGTCACGCGGTGACCCCGCGTCATATCGGGTCGGTCCCGGCATGTACCTGAAGCCGGGGCTAATAGCATGCAGCAGCGATCGTGGTG
Organism: Hyla sarda; assembly: GCF_029499605.1. NCBI lineage: Eukaryota > Metazoa > Chordata > Amphibia > Anura > Hylidae > Hyla > Hyla sarda. The sequence goes on from NC_079194.1 coordinate 54,291,294, forward strand.
CCGCGCGCTATTAACCCTTTAGACGCGGCGGTCAAAGTTGAACGCCGCATCTAAAATGAAAGTGAAAGCTGCCCGGCTTCTCAGTGGGTCTGATCGGGACCACCGCAGTGAAAATGCAGTGTCCCGATCAGCTGGGACACGAGCGGAGGTCCTCTTACCTTCCTCCAGCATGTCCCTTCGGCGATTGATTGCTCCAAGCCTGAAATGCAGGCTTGAGCACTCAACCGCCGATAACACTGATCAATGCAAAGCTATGGCTTTGCAGTGAACGGTGCTGGCAATCAGTGTATGCAGTGTTATAGCCCCCTATGGGAGCTATAACACTGCAAAAAAAAAAAGTATAAAAAAAAAAGTTTATAAATTTGATTTAACCCTTTCCCTAATAAAAGTCCAAATCATCCCCCTTTTCCCATAAAAAAACCAAAGCATGTAAATAAAAATAAATATAAACATATGTGGTATCACCGCGTGCGTAAACTATAAAAATATATATCATTAATTAAACCGCACATCAAAGGCGTCCGCGCAAAAAAATTCCAAATTCCAAAATAACATATTTTTGGTCACTTTTGATAACATGAAAAATTTTATAAAAAGTGATCAAAAAGTCAGATCAATACAAATATGGTACTGCTAAAAACTTCAGATCACTGCGCAAAAAATTAGCCCTCATACCTCCCCATACGCTATAAAATAAACAAGTTATAGGGGTCAGAAGGTGACAATTTTAAACGTATAAATTTTTCTGCATGTAGCTATGATTTTTACAGCAGTACGACAAAATCCAACCTATATAAGTAGGGGATCATTTTAATCATATGGACCTACAGAATAAAGATAAGGTGTAATTTTTACCAAAAAATGTACTGCGTAGAAACGGAAGCCCCCAAAAGTTACAAAATTGCGTTTTTTCTTCAATGTCGCACAATGTTTTTCATTTCCGTTTTACCGTAGATTCTTGGGTAAAATGACTGATGTCATTACAAAATAGAATTGGTGGCGCAAAAAATAAGCCATTGTATGGATTTTTAGGTGCAAAATTGAAAGGGTTATGATTTTTAAAAGGTGAGGAGGAAAAAACTAAAGTGCAAAAACCGAAAAACCCTGCGTCCTTAAGAGGTTAAGCATTAATATCTCTGGGATGCTTTTACTTTTCATTCTGATTCCAAGATTGTTTTTCGTGACATATTCTACTTTATGTTTCCATCATAAAGTTGACATGTTTTTACTTTTGGAAGACATCAGAGGGCTTCAAAGTATTGTAGCAATTTTCAAATTTTTCACAAAATTTTCAAAATCTGAATTTTCAGGGACCAGATCAGTTTTGAAGTAGATTTGAAGGGCCTTCATATTAGAAGTACCCCATAAATGACCCCATTATAAAAACTGCACCCCTCAAAGTATTCAAAATGACATTCAAAAGGTTTGTTAACCCTTTAGGTGTTTCACAGAAATAGCAGCAAATTGAAGGAGAAAATTCTAAATCTTCCTTTTTTACACTCACATGTTCTTGTAGACTTTTTACAAGGCGTAAAAGGAGAGCAATCTTCCTAAAATGTGTAACCCAATTTCTCTTGAGTAAGGAAATACCTCATATGTGTATGTCAAGTGTTCGGTGGGTGCACTAGAGGGCTCAGAAGGGAAGGAGTGACAATGGGATTTTGGAGAGTGAGTTTTTCTGAGATAGTTTTTGGGGGGCATGTCACATTTAGGAAGCCCCTATGGTGCCAGAACAGCAAAAAAACAAAACCCACATGGCATAGTATTTTGGAAACTACACCCCTCAAGGAACATAACAAGGGGTACAGTGAGCCTTAACACCCCACAGGTGTTTGACGACTTTTCGTTAAAGTTGGATGTGTAAATAATTCTTTTTCCACTAAAATGCTAGTTTTCCCCCAAATGTTACATTTTTACAAGGGGTAATAGGAGAAAATGCCCCCCCCCAAATATGTAACCCCATCTCTTCTGAGTATGAAAATACCCCATGTGTGGACGTCAAGTGCTCTGCTGGCGCACTACAGTGCTCAGAAGAGAAGGAGTCACATTTGGCTTTTTGAAAGCAAATTTTGCTGAAAGGGTTTTTGGGGGGCATGTCGCATTTGGAAGCCCCACATGGCATACTATTTTGGAAACTACGCCCCTCAAGGAACGTAACAAGGGGTACAGGGAGCCTTAACACCCACAGGTGTTTGATGACTTTTTGTGAATGATGTGTAAATGAGAGAAAAAAATTCACTAAAATGCTGGTTTTCCCCAAATTTTACATTTTTACAAGGGGTAACAGGAGAAAATGACCCCCAAAATATGTAACCCCATTTCTTCGGAGTATGGAAATACCCCATGTGTGGATGTCAAGTGCTCTGCTGGCGAACTACAATGCTCAGAAGAGGAGGAGCGGCATTGAGCTTTTGGAAAGATAATTTGTTTGGAATAGAAGTCCGGGGCCAAGTGCGTTTACAAAGCCCCCCGTGGTGCCACACTAGTGGACCCCCCCACACATGTGACCCCAGTTTGGAAACTACACCCCTCACAGAATTGAGGTACAGTGAGTATTTACACCCCACTGGCGTTTGACAGATCTTTGGAACAGTGGGCTGTGCAAATGAAAAATTACATTTTTCATTTTCACGGACCACTGTTCCAAAAATCTATCAGCACCTGTGGGGCGTAAATGCTCACTGTACCGCTTATTACATTACATGAGGGGTGTAGTTTCCAATATGGGGTTACATGTGGGGGGTCCATTGTTCTGGCACTATGGGGGCTTTGTAAACACACGTGGCCTTCAATTCTGGACAAATTTTCTCTTCAAAAGCCCAATGGTGCTCCTTCTCTTCTGAACATTAGTAGTAGTTCGCCCGCAGAGCACTTTACATCCACATATGGGGTATGTTCTTACGCAGAAGAAATGAGTTTACAAATTTTGTGTTTTTTTTTTTCCTATTTTCCCTTGTGAAAATGAAAAATTTAGGGTAACACCAGCATTTTTGTGAATTTTTTTTTTTCCCATCCAACTTTAATAAAAATTCTTCAAACAACTGTCTGGTGTTAAGGCTCACTATACCCCTTGTTACATTCCCTGAGGGGTGTAGTTTCCAAAATGGGATCACATGTGGGTGTTTATTTTTTTGCGTTTATGTCAGAACCGCTGTAAAATCAGCCACCCCTGTGCAAATCACCAATTTGCGCTCTCACTCCTGAGCCTTGTTGTGTGTCCACAGAGCATTTTACGCCCACATATGGGGTATTTCCGTACTCAGGAGAAATTGCGTTACAAATTTTGGGGGTCTTTTTTTTCTTTTACCTCTTGTGAAAATAAAAAGTAAAGGGCAACACCAAAATGTTAGTGCAAATTTTTTCATTTTTTTACACTAACAGGCTGGTGTAGCCCCCAACTTTTCCTTTTCATAAGGGGTAAAAGGAGTAAAAGCCCACCAAAATCTGTAGTGCAATTTCTCCCGAGTACGGAAATACCCCATATGTGACCCTAAACTGTTTTGTTGAAATACGACAGGGCTCCAAAGTGAGAGAGCACCATGCGCATTTGAGGACTAAATCAGGGATTGCATAGGGGTGGACATAGGGGGTATTCTACGCCAGTGATTCCCAAACAGGGTGCCTCCAGCTGTTGCTTAACTCCCAGCATGCCTGGACAGTCAGGGGCTGTCCGGAAATGCTGGGAGTTGTTGTTTTGATACAGCTGGAGGCTACGTTTTGGAAACAATGCCGTTTGATCATTTTTATTGGGGGGGACAGTGTAAGGTGGTGTATATGTAGTGTTTTACCCTTTATTATGTGTTAGTGTAGTGTAGTGTTTTAAGGGTACATTCGCACTGGCAGAGGTTTGCTGTGAGTTTCTCGCTAGGAGTTTGTGCTGCGGCAAAAAAATAGCCGCAGCTCAAATTTTAAGCATGAAACTTACTGTAAACCCGCCCGAGTGAATGTACCCTGTACATTCACATGGGAGGGGCAAACCTCCATCTGTTTCAAAACTACAACTCCCAGCATGTACTGACAGACTGTGCATGCTAGGAGTTGTAGTTTTGCAACAGCTGGAGGCACACTGGTTGGAAAACCTTCAGTTAGGTCCTGTTACCTAACTCAGTATTTTCCAACCTGTGTGCCTCCAGCTGTTGCAAAACTACAACTCCCGGCATGTACTGATCGCCAAAGGGCATGCTGGGAGATGTAGTTATGCAACAGATGGAGGTACGCAACAACAACTCCCAGCATGCCGAGACAGCTGTTTGCTGTTTGGGCATGCTGGGATTTTCAGTTTTGCAACATCTGGAGGGCTACAGTTAAGAGACCACTGCATAGTGATCTCTAAACTGTGGCCCTCCAGATGTTGCAACACTACAAATCCCAGCATGCCCAGACAGCAAACTGCTGTGTGGGCATGTTAGGAGTTGTAGTTTTGCAAGATCTAGAGGGCCACAGTTTAGAGCCCACTGCACAGTGATCTCCAAACTATAGCCCTCCAGCAGTTGCAAAACTGCAAATCCCAGCATGCCCAAACAGCTGTCTGGGCATGCTGGAAGTTGTAGTTTTGCAACATCTGGAGGGCTACAGTTTAGAGACCACTGTATAGTGGTCTCAAACTGTAGCTCTCCAGATGTTGCTAGGCAACTTACCGACTTCCGTAGGATCCAGCCGCACGTCATCGCCGCCCACCGATCACCGCCGCTGATCGCAACCCGCTGCTGCCGCCGATGGGTAAGTGGACCTTCGATGCCGGTGCTCGCTGGTTTCCCCATTCTGCCCCGCCTATTGTGGGTGGGCAGAATGGGGAAACTGAAGGTTAACCCCCCCCCCCGATCTGCTATTGGTCGTCGCTTCTTGATGACCAATAGCAGGAATAGGAGGGGTAGCACCCCTACCACCTCACTCCTATCCCTTCAGGGGGATCGTGGGTGTCTTGGACAACCCCGATCCCCCTTATTTTCTGGGTCACCATAAGCCTGTATGACCCGGAATCGGCGCAAATCGCCGGTGTGGATTCACCGGCGATTTGCGGTGATCGCTGACATGGGGGGGGGTCTGATGACCCCCCTGGGCATTTGTGCGGGGTGCCTGCTGATCGATATCAGCAGTCACCCTGGTCCGGTCCCCGCCCAGCGTGAGGCAGGGACCGAAATTCCCACGGGCATATGGATACGTGCACTGGCCCTTCAAGAATCAAGAAGCATCCTATGGCCAGAGCCAGGAGTGGCAGAGACAGGAGCAGATGCAAGGCAGCAAAGAGGAGTATGGACCCGTAGGCATGGATAAGAGGTAATCTAGAGGCTGTGCATGCTAGGAGCAATAGTAAGCCAGCAGAATCAGACTGCCACATTACACCCTTTCTATCTGACAGGTCGGTAAATGATTAGTGTTGCTCGTGAATATTCGCAATTCGAATATTATTCGCGAATATCGCATATTCGCGAATTTCGCGAATATAGCGCTATATATTCGTAATTACGAATATTCGTTTTTTGTTTTTTTTTTCTTCACAGTACACATCACAGTGATCACCCCTCTCTGCTTCCAGCTTGTGTGGTGTAAAGAAGGCTGTAATACTACTGTGTGAGACTGGCGCGCGAAAATTCGCATATGCGAAAATTAGCATATGCTAATGTTCGCATATGCGAATTGTCGCGTATGTTAATTTTGTATATGCTAATATTCACATATGTTAATTTTCGTATACGCGAAGTTTCGCATATGCGAAAATAAAACGAAAATATAACGAATATGCGAATATCCGCGAATATATGACGAATATTCGTCCATATATTCGCGAATATTCGCGAATTCGAATATGGCCTATGCCGCTCAACACTATAAATGATTGTGGAATATTATGTGATCAAAAAGGAGAGAATTCATTATGATCAATTGTTCAATTGTTAAATGCATGGGCACGTTCTTAAGAGCCAATCTCTCCGCACTTTTACAGGCGGGTTCTCAAAGGAAAACCTTTCTATGAGCTCTGTATGCCTATAATAAGAAGCATTCAGGAATCTTGCCCAAAAAGGACAACCTCTTCAAATAGCTTAATTTAGTACACAGTGCTACAAAGTTTACTTTATAATCAAAGAATGAATAGTATATCTCATAGACAGAATTGATAGAGTCCTTGTACTCCCCAGGGTATAACGTGATACTTATTGACAATGTGTAGGAAATAGCTGAAGAATCAATGTTGCAGCTCGGGGGTGCTCTTACATGGGTTTGACAGTCCCATTTTGTTGCTGAACCCCTTGGTCATGCCCAATAATAGTATATCTAATAGTAACTCTGGCTGAGCTCTAAAGATCCTGTATGCAGATACTTCCAGAAGGTCAAACATCGCAGCAGCCTACACAATTTTATGGCAGAGTTGCCTGAAAGAAGACTCTCATTAAACGTTGGAAAAAAAAAAAAAAAAAAGATGCTCCTAAAGGACTCTCAGACTAAGAAACAAGATTCTCTGGTCTGATGAAGCCTTGATTGAAGTTTTTGGCTCAATTCTAAGCTTCATGTCTGGGGGGAAAACCAGGCCCTGCTCATCACCTGCCCAATAACATCCCTAAGGGGCATTGCTAGATGTCCAAAAGTCCCAGGGCTAGAGCCCATAGCCCAGCCAGACCCCCTAACCACGCCCTCAGACATGCCACTAAGAGAATGCATGAAGCATTATCAGGGACATAACTCCTCCATTCTGGTGATCGGTGGGTGTCCCAGCAGGTAGACCTCACTGATCACCTAGCTATGCCCTATCATGAGGATAGGGGATCATTTAAAATTTTCGGAATACATCTAAGAGCAATGGTTGTGATGTGATCATAAATCATCATTTTTGACATTTGGAATTTTTTTAAGTTTACTCCATTCACCTCGTGGGATAATAAACATTATGCATATGGCAATACCAGATCTATAGTGTTTTTTTATTTTTATTATATTTTTACTTTTTTTTTTTTTTTTTTAACAAACAGCAGTAGCCAGAGACCCAGGGCTACAGCCCCGTTAGCCCCCCCCCCCCCCCTATCAACGCCCAACGCCCCTGACATCCCTACACTGCAGCATGGTAGGGGCAACATCATGCCTTGGAGGGGTACAGAGATATTTTTAATGAAAACCTGATCTAGAGCGCTCTGGACCTCAGACTGGGTTGAAGATTCCCCATCCAGTAAGACAATGACCCTAAGCACACAGCCAAAACAACACAGAAGCGGCTTAGGGACAACTCTGTGAATGTCCTGAAATGATCCAACCAGAGCGCTGACTTGAAGCAAATTGAATATCTCTGGAGAGACCTGAAAATGTCTTCCACCGATAATCCCCATCCAATCTGACAGAGCTTTGTGCAAAGTTTATGGTCTCATCCCCAAGAAGACTGGAGGCTGTAATCACTGTCAATGGGACTTCAACAAAGTCCTGAGTAAATAGTCTGAATACTTTGTTACTGCAAGATTTAACTTTTTCAATAAATTAGAAAGCTTTCTAACATCCTGTTCTCACTTTGTAGGGTACTGAGTGCAGAATGATGGTTGATGGTTGGGGGGAGGGCACAACATAACAACAACATGTGAAAAAAGTTAAAGGGTCTGAAGACTTTCCAAATGCGGTGTAGTTACAAGTGTTACGCCGAGCGCTCCGGGTCCCCGCTCCTCCCCGGAGCGCTCGCTTCACTCTCCCCGCGGCAGCGCTCCGGTCACGTCCTCTGACCCGGGGCGCTGCGATTCCGCTGCCAGCCGGGATGCGATTCGCGATGCGGGTAGCGCCCGCTCGCGATGCGCACCCCGGCTCCCCTACCTGACTCGCTCTCCGTCTGTTCTGTCCCGGCGCGCGCGGCCCCGCTCCCTAGGGCGCGCGCGCGCCGGGTCTCTGCGATTTAAAGGGCCACTGCGCCGCTGATTGGCGCAGTGGTTCCAATTAGTGTTTACACCTGTGCACTTCCCTATATCACCTCACTTCCCCTTCACTCCCTCGCCGGATCTTGTTGCCTTAGTGCCAGTGAAAGCGTTCCTTGTGTGTTCCTTGCCTGTGTTTCCAGACCTTCTGCCGTTGCCCCTGACTACGATCCTTGCTGCCTGCCCCGACCTTCTGCTACGTCCGACCTTGCTTCTGTCTACTCCCTTGTACCGCGCCTATCTTCAGCAGCCAGAGAGGTGAGCCGTTGCTAGTGGATACGACCTGGTCACTACCGCCGCAGCAAGACCATCCCGCTTTGCGGCGGGCTCTGGTGAAAACCAGTAGTGGCTTAGAACCGGTCCACTAGCACGGTCCACGCCAATCCCTCTCTGGCACAGAGGATCCACTACCTGCCAGCCGGCATCGTGACAGTAGATCCGGCCATGGATCCCGCTGAAGTTCCTCTGCCAGTTGTCGCTGACCTCACCACGGTGGTCGCCCAGCAGTCACAACAGATAGCGCAACAAGGCCAACAGCTGTCTCAACTGACCGTTATGCTACAACAGTTACTACCACAGCTTCAGCAGTCATCTCCTCCGCCAGCTCCTGCACCTCCTCCGCAGCGAGTGGCCGCTCCTGGGATACGCTTATCCTTGCCGGATAAATTTGATGGGGACTCTAAGTTTTGCCGTGGCTTTCTTTCCCAATGTTCCCTGCATCTGGAGATGATGTCGGACCTGTTTCCCACTGAAAGGTCTAAGGTGGCTTTCGTAGTCAGCCTTCTGTCCGGAAAAGCCCTGTCATGGGCCACACCGCTCTGGGACCGCAATGACCCCGTCACTGCCTCTGTACACTCCTTCTTCTCGGAAATCCGAAGTGTCTTTGAGGAACCTGCCCGAGCCTCTTCTGCTGAGACTGCCCTGTTGAACCTGGTCCAGGGTAATTCTTCCGTTGGCGAGTATGCCGTACAATTCCGTACTCTTGCTTCAGAATTGTCCTGGAATAATGAGGCCCTCTGCGCGACCTTCAAAAAAGGCCTATCCAGCAACATTAAAGATGTTCTGGCCGCACGAGAAATTCCTGCTAATCTACATGAACTTATTCACCTAGCCACTCGCATTGACATGCGTTTTTCCGAAAGGCGTCAGGAACTCCGCCAAGATATGGACTCTGTTCGCACGAGGCGTTTCTTCTCCTCGGCTCCTCTCTCCTCTGGTCCCCTGCAATCTGTTCCTGTGCCTCCCGCCGTGGAGGCTATGCAGGTCGACCGGTCTCGCCTGACACCTCAAGAGAGGACACGACGCCGTATGGAGAACCTCTGCCTGTACTGTGCTAGTACCGAACACTTCCTGAGAGATTGTCCTATCCGTCCTCCCCGCCTGGAAAGACGTACGCTGACTCCGCACAAAGGTGAGACAGTCCTTGATGTCTACTCAGCTTCTCCACGTCTTACTGTGCCTGTGCGGATGTCTGCCTCTGCCTTCTCCTTCTCTACAGTGGCCTTCTTGGACTCTGGATCTGCAGGAAATTTTATTTTGGCCTCTCTCGTCAACAGGTTCAACATCCCGGTGACCAGTCTCGCCAGACCCCTCTACATCAATTGTGTAAATAATGAAAGATTGGACTGTACCATACGTTTCCGCACGGAGCCCCTTCTTATGAGCATCGGATCTCATCATGAGAGGATTGAATTTTTGGTCCTCCCCAATTGCACCTCGGAAATTCTCCTTGGACTTCCCTGGCTTCAACTTCATTCCCCTACCCTGGATTGGTCCACTGGGGAGATCAAGAGTTGGGGGTCCTCTTGTTCCAAGAACTGTCTAAAACCGGTTCCCAGTAACCCTTGCCGTAACTCTGTGGTTCCTCCAGTAACCGGTCTCCCTAAGGCCTATATGGACTTCGCGGATGTTTTCTGCAAAAAACAAGCTGAGACTCTACCTCCTCACAGGCCTTATGATTGCCCTATCGACCTCCTCCCGGGCACTACTCCACCCCGGGGCAGAATTTATCCTCTCTCTGCCCCAGAGACTCTTGCCATGTCCGAATACGTCCAGGAGAATCTAAAAAAGGGCTTTATCCGTAAATCCTCCTCTCCTGCCGGAGCCGGATTTTTCTTTGTGTCCAAAAAGGATGGCTCCCTACGTCCTTGCATTGACTACCGCGGTCTTAATAAAATCACGGTTAAGAACCGCTACCCCTTACCCCTCATCTCTGAACTCTTTGATCGCCTCCAAGGTGCACACATCATTCCACCTGACTGCCTGATCTCCACTTCTCCTGCCTCCATCAGGCAGACTCCTCCAGGAAAGACCTTTGTTTCTCCTCGCCAACGCCTCGGAATCCTCAAATCGGGTCACTCCTCCCATCTCGCAGGTCATGCGGGTATCAAGAAATCTGTGCAACTCATCTCCCGCTTCTATTGGTGGCCGACTCTGGAGACGGATGTTGTGGACTTTGTGCGAGCCTGCACTATCTGTGCCCGGGATAAGACTCCTCGCCAGAAGCCCGCTGGTTTTCTTCATCCTCTGCCTGTCCCCGAACAGCCTTGGTCTCTGATTGGTATGGATTTTATTACTGATTTACCCCCTTCCCGTGGCAACACTGTTATTTGGGTGGTCGTTGATCGATTCTCCAAAATGGCACATTTCATCCCTCTTCCTGGTCTTCCTTCTGCACCTCAGTTGGCTAAACAATTTTTTGTACACATTTTTCGTCTTCACGGATTGCCTACGCAGATTGTCTCGGATAGAGGCGTCCAATTCGTGTCTAAATTCTGGAGGGCTCTCTGTAAACAACTCAAGATTAAATTAAATTTTTCTTCTGCATATCATCCCCAGTCCAATGGACAAGTAGAAAGGATTAACCAGATCTTGGGTGATTATTTGCGACATTTTGTTTCCTCCCGCCAGGATGACTGGGCAGATCTCCTCCCATGGGCCGAATTCTCGTATAACTTCAGGGTCTCTGAGTCTTCCTCCAAATCCCCATTTTTCGTGGTGTACGGCCGTCACCCTCTTCCCCCCCTCCCTACTCCCTTGCCCTCTGGTCTGCCCGCTGTGGATGAAATTTCTCGTGACCTTTCCATCATATGGAGAGAGACCCAAAATTCTCTCTTACAGGCTTCATCACGCATGAAGAAGTTCGCGGATTAGAAAAGAAGAGCTCCCCCCGTTTTTTCCCCTGGAGACAAGGTATGGCTCTCCGCTAAATATGTCCGCTTCCGTGTCCCTAGCTACAAGTTGGGACCACGCTATCTTGGTCCTTTCAAAATTTTGTGTCAAATTAATCCTGTCTCTTATAAACTTCTTCTTCCTCCCTCTCTTCGTATCCCTAATGCCTTTCACGTCTCTCTTCTCAAACCACTCATCCTCAACCGTTTTTCTCCCAAGTCTGTTCCTCCCACTCCTGTTTCCGGCTCCTCGGACATCTTCTCGGTCAAAGAAATTTTAGCTGCCAAAAAGGTCAGAGGAAAAAATTTTTTTTTAGTGGACTGGGAGGGTTGTGGTCCTGAAGAGAGATCCTGGGAACCTGAGGACAACATCCTAGACAAAAGTCTGCTCCTCAGGTTCTCAGGCTCTAAGAAGAGGGGGAGACCCAAGGGGGGGGGTACTGTTACGCCGAGCGCTCCGGGTCCCCGCTCCTCCCCGGAGCGCTCGCTTCACTCTCCCCGCGGCAGCGCTCCGGTCACGTCCTCTGACCCGGGGCGCTGCGATTCCGCTGCCAGCCGGGATGCGATTCGCGATGCGGGTAGCGCCCGCTCGCGATGCGCACCCCGGCTCCCCTACCTGACTCGCTCTCCGTCTGTTCTGTCCCGGCGCGCGCGGCCCCGCTCCCTAGGGCGCGCGCGCGCCGGGTCTCTGCGATTTAAAGGGCCACTGCGCCGCTGATTGGCGCAGTGGTTCCAATTAGTGTTTACACCTGTGCACTTCCCTATATCACCTCACTTCCCCTTCACTCCCTCGCCGGATCTTGTTGCCTTAGTGCCAGTGAAAGCGTTCCTTGTGTGTTCCTTGCCTGTGTTTCCAGACCTTCTGCCGTTGCCCCTGACTACGATCCTTGCTGCCTGCCCCGACCTTCTGCTACGTCCGACCTTGCTTCTGTCTACTCCCTTGTACCGCGCCTATCTTCAGCAGCCAGAGAGGTGAGCCGTTGCTAGTGGATACGACCTGGTCACTACCGCCGCAGCAAGACCATCCCGCTTTGCGGCGGGCTCTGGTGAAAACCAGTAGTGGCTTAGAACCGGTCCACTAGCACGGTCCACGCCAATCCCTCTCTGGCACAGAGGATCCACTACCTGCCAGCCGGCATCGTGACAACAAGTAACAAAGGTCTATTAAAGAAGGTGTCTTAAACTTAAAATTACAGAAAAACTTATTCCCTAATAATTTTTTAATTCATTTTTAAATTGCGAGGGGGGGGGGGGGGAGTGGTCCAACCGCTGGGGCCCCCCACGATCTCCTGTACAGAGCCCCAACTCTTTCCGGGAGCGGCCTTCACGACCCCTGCCCCTCCATATATCGCTATGATAGAGTCTGAATATAGCCGGTAACGTGGGGAGGGGACGTAGCGGCTCCCAGATTGGGCAGAGGTCATGATGTGCCGCTCAAGGGAAGAGCCTGGGCTCAGTACAGGAGATCACGGGGGGGCTCCAGTCGGAACCCCGCGATCTAAAACTTATCCCTTATCCTGCAGATAGGGGGATGAGTTTTTCTGAAATTTTAAGTATGAGACATCTCCTTTAAGTTTTACCTTTAAAACTAACTAACCCCAGCTGATCCAGAGGACATCTAAAACCACTAAGTACATGTACTTATAGTACTGTAAGAAATTTAGAGACTCAGTGTTTCCTGGGGTTCTGCACCACATAAAAATTGAGAGCTGGGAAATATCCATGTTATTGTTAATAACAGAAACGAGTTAATAAACATAGTTCATTTCTTTCAATTATTTTATTGCCTTCTACAATGATCTGTAGAATCTCTGTTACATTTGAATAAATTATATTTGAGTCCTGGAAAAGCAAACATGATGTCAGATACTTTGTGAGAATGGACATTAGGAAGATTTGGAAAGGGGGAGGGGTACTAAGCCTTATCTTGTCACACACAAATTTTAAACCTTCTACAATTTAAACATGACAAATAATAGACTGTGTATTTGAATCCCCTTATGTTTTCCCAAACAAAAATGCAGACTATAGACAAAATGAATGCACATGAACGACCAGAATCTCTCAATAAATACATAGAGATGCAGTATCCTAGTACAGGTCCTGTTCTAAAATGTATTGGTTGTTGGATAATTCTACTTCTACCAAATTCACCTGCTGAGAGCCAACTAGGGTACATGCCTTACATTTTTCAGTAGAAGAATCTTCATTTTGTCAAACCTGTGTATGGCTATGTCATTGCACCATGAAAACAACGGCCATCCCAACTACTATCCACCAGAAACGCTATACCAAGGGGAAGATTCTATTACCTTAATTAGAGCACCCCCTGCCACTGTGTGCCATTCGAGAAAAGTGTGTTAGGGCCAGAGGTCCCATTCTTTGTTACTAATTCACCACAATTGTTGACCACAGGCACTACTACTCCCAGATGGCCCCAGGTTAACCACAACACATTCCTGGGTACCCCTGAGAGAATTGTGTCTGCACTGTAACAGCTGAAAACCTTCCACTCATCTCTTTGATCGGTACATAGAGCAAAGAAGAAACTGACATATCAGTGTTCAGCCTCCCGTTACAACGGTCATTAGGGGGTACAGCCAGTACCCCAGTAAGGGGCCTGGACCCCCAGGGGATCCTGGCCGGGACTGACACTTTTTTTTTTTTTTTTACTTCTTGTCAGTCAGTAAGTGATTAGAAGTTAAGAAGAGCTGGAGCAGAGGAGCAGCAGGAAGATGTGTGACTAACTGGCTGGCCGGGAAGGCTGCCTTCAATGCTCTGACCACTGCTCCTCGGTCCAGGGGCTGCTGCTTTGACCCATAGGTCCCGGACCAGAGGAGCAGTGGTTGGAGCACAAGCGTACTGCCTCCAGCCACATACTGTGTATGGCTGGAGGCAGAATGTCTGTGGGGGCACATGGGGCCTATAACTACCTATGGGGCACAAAGGGGGCCTATAACTACATATGGGGGCACAAAGGGGGCCCTGGCCTTGAGCTGTGTAAGGGGCCCCGAAATTTCTGATGGCAGAACTGAGGACAACACTGGAACATAAAAAAATAAGTGCTGGAGAAAACATATGATGGATTATCTCTAGAACATCAGAGATTCTGATATTAACCTTTTCATTGTCTTAGATCCCTAATGGTACTGGCATTAACACCTTCTCTCCTAACCTTTTCTTTATCCTAAACCACCACGTATACTCACATTAATAATTATTGTCTACCACAGACAGGGATGCAAACATTAGCCACTTCCTTGCCATACAGCACCAGCAACCCTTTCTCTGCTACAAACTACCTGGGATATAGACTTTAACCCTTTCACTGTCCTACCACACCGGGTTGCATACTGTACGTGAAATCCTTCTCTGCCCTAGATCTTAGGAATGTTACCATAAAACCATCAACTACCTTAAAGGGTTACTCCGCTCCCAGCGTCCGGAATGTTGAGTTCCTAACGCTGTGTGCGGGCTTCCGTGTTCACGCCCGCCCCCTCGTGATGTCACGTCCCGCCCCCTCAATGCAAATCTATGGGAGGGGGCGTGACGCCCCCTCCCATAGACTTGCATTGAGGGGGCAGGACGTGACATCATGAGGGGGCGGGCGTGAACCAGGAAGCCCGCACACAGCGTTCAGAACTCAATGTTCCGGATGCTGGGGAGCGGAGTAACCCTTTAAATTATTGTGGATAATTATTTGTCTCTATACTGTACAGCAATATTTATGCCTGCTATTTTGGATGCCCCAGTATAGAACAGGGCCTAGGTCTTGATCTGTGTCCATGGCATAAGATATGCATTTTGCTGATCAATTTCTTTCTTCAGATGTCATGTGACTTCACTGCAGGAATCTAATGTTGTTATAAATGAGGCCATACAGAAAATGGCGTGCTGGTTATTGATTAACCTTATACATATGGCTGCAGAAGATTAAGTGGTAGTCACTGGTGACATGGCTATTAGTGACATGGCTTAATATAGAAACTAGAAGAAGAGAGACTCTGCACACACCAGTGAATGTTAAAGGGATAAAGACTGATGGCTGCTGCTCATTGTGCTGGGACCAGTTAAATAGAAAAAAAAACATTATCTGGAATATTCTATAATTATAAAAAAAAAAATAATAATAAAAGGGAGGGCTGGATAAACTTTGGGCGAATTTTGTGATGTTTGTCTTACACATAAGAACTCTCCGGGCGGAATGATAAAGAAAAAAGAACTTGTACTAACCTACTGTCGATCCTCTGCCAGTGCCATTCTGAGATCACTGGTCCCTGCTACCGAGTGTTTCCTGGCCTCTTCATGACATATCAGTATAACCAGTGATTGGCTGAGCCGGCATATCCTGTGTGTGTGAGGAGAGACCAGGAAGCACTTAGCAGCAGAGATCGGCAGCATCAAAATGGCACTGACATGCAAAATATAAAGAAAAAACATATACTTCCCGCTGGATTCAACATAAACTGCAACATAAACTGCTGGCACTGCTGGAAGCTGATAGAAGAGAAGACAACATTTCCCTTATACAATACAACTGTAACGCCCCATGAGTGTGGATTACTACAGGTGCAGGCTGGCTGGAACAAGCTACATGCAGACAGGAATCATGGTATACAGTCCAATATCATACACAGGAGATGCAGGTCAGAGTCCAAGAGATGAGTCAAAAGTAAAGTCCAGAAAACAGGCAGGGATCAGCAACACAGGATAAGCAGACAGACAGGCTTCAGGTCAGGCAACAGAGACCTTAGCAGTGCAGGATACAATCCAAAATGCAATCTTGCTGAGGCCAGGAAAAGCAGGAGTGGCACATTTATATATACATAGTCTGGCTGGGATTGGAGGAGGATTCATTAGGGAGTGCATGCTGGCTCTATAAAACTCATCCAGTGGACAGAGCAGAAACTGCAGCAAAGAACACACCAGAGCAGGAAGAGCAGGAAATACAGCAGACACAGAGAATGTCGCTCAAAGCTGGTAAGAACCAGGACACATGGTCCTCTGGTGGTTGCCAAGCAGCAGCATTACAACAACATAGTAAGGCTCTGTTCACATCTTGTCACAGCCTTATGTCAGAGGTATATGTCACAAGTATATTCCAAAATATATCTCAAATGAGAAGGTATAATATATGTCTATGTATAGTCATACATACTGTGGCGTATGTCACCCACTGGTCATAAATATTAAATGGGTACTCCGCCTTTAGACATCTTATCCCCTATCCAAATGACCCCCGCGATCTCCCTGCTGCACCCGGCGTTCGTTTAAAGCATCGGATGCAGCGCCGGAGGCTCGTGACGTCACGGCTGTGCCCAGCTCGTGACATCACAGCCATGCCCCCTCAATGTAAGTCTATGGGAGGGGGCGTGACAGCCATCACGCCCCCTCCTATAGACTAGCATTGAGGGGGCATGGCTGTAACGCCACGAGCCTCCGCTCCACATCGCCAGTCATCCGGCACGTGGGGTGCATCTGGCACGTGGGGTGGCACATGGGGTGTCTGGGGTGCTGCGGCCAAGATCGCGGGGGTCCCCAGTGGCGGGCCCCCACGTAATCAGACATCTTATCCCCTGTCCTTTGGATAGGGGATAAGATGTCTAGGGGCGGAGCACCCCTTTAAGTTAAAAGAGTAAAGAAAATAATCTAAAAGCAATAGAACAAATCACATGCTAAAGCTTTCAGATGAGAAGACAACATTTCCCTTCTACAATACAACGTAGTATGGCTCTGTTCACATCTTGTCACAGCTGCCTTATGTAAGAAGTTTTTGTCACAAGTAGGTTCTGACATATATCTTAATGAAAAGTTGTGATGTGTGTCTGCGTACAGTCATACCGTGGCGTATGTCACCCAATGGCCATAAACATGAACTTAAAAGAGCAGAGCAAAAGATCAAAATGGCATGCTAAAGCTGGCAGGTAAGCAGATGATATACTGTATGCTACAGTATATAACACAATATAATAAGACTCTGCTCACATCTCATCAGAGCGATACATCCGTATTCACCAGAGTATATCTCTGATGGAAGGTTCCAGTCTTTTCCATACAGTGATCATTAGCCTCTATGTTAGAAAAAAGTTTTACCACATTGTATACTGTATTATTATTATTATGTTTTTTGCTATGGCTCACTATATAGAAAAGGGTAGTCTAGGCCATAAGGACACTCTATGGGGACCTATGGCTAATTCAGTACATGCAGTGGTAGCTGAACATCCTTACATAACGGGATGTGAACATAGCCTAAGTTTCTCTTTATTTTTTTCTTTCATCTAGAAGCTTTGTGGTGTTGCTATAGAAACTGCTTCCAAGATTGAAGGGTAGTTATCCTATTTCATGTATTCACCAGCTCCGGGAGGTTTATCAACTATTATCTGGCTAATGTCTCCTCTCCTCCAGAGAAAATGAAATACAAAAAATACAGCAAACTTTTTCTGTTTTGGAGGAGTTGTAACTGGCTATAATTGAACAATATTAGAGAACTTCTTAAAGGGATTACACACTGTGCAGCTTTTCAGCACAAGCACTTTAAAGGAGCTTTCTAAAATCCCAAAATGTCAGATTTCTATCACTTTGTCAGGAGGGGTTGGTGGGCAATGTCGTCCCTCGGCACCCTCACAGATCAGTCGTTTAACCCCTTAATGACCAAGCCCATTTTCACCTTAAGGACCAGGGAAAATTGTATTATTGCGTTTTCGTTTTTTCCTCCTCGCCTTCTAAAATCCATAACACTTTTATATTTCCATCTACAGACCCATATAAGGGCTTGTTTCTTGCGTGACCAATTGTACTTTGTAATAAAACCTCTCATTTTACCATAAAATGTACGGCGAACCAAAAAAAAATTTTTTTTTAGGGAGGAAATTTAAATGAAAACCAAAAATTTTGCACATTTTGGAGGGTTTTGTTTTCACACTGTACACTTTACGGTAAAAATGATGTGTGTTCTTTATTCTGTGGGTCAATACGATTAAAAAGATGGCTAGATACTTTTATACTTTTGTACCGCTTAAAAAATAAATCTAAAACTTTTTGTACAAAATCAGTAATCTAAAATCGCCCTATTTTGACCACCTATAACTTTTTAATTTTTTCGTATATAGGGCGGTATGAGGGCTCTTTTTTTGCGCCATCATCTGTACTTTTTTAGACACCACATTTGCATACATAAAAATTTTAGATAATTTTTTATAAAAAAAAAATGTTTTAATAAAATGTGACAAAAAAGCATTTTTGGACTTTTTAATTTTTTTTTACGTTTACACCATTCATCGTACGGGATCGTTAACATTATATTTTGATAGTTCGGACATTTACGCATGCGGCAATACCAAATATGTTTATTTTAAAACAATTCCGCTTTTTGGGGGTCAAATGGGAAAAACTGACAATTTTCATTTTTATTGGGGGAGGGGATTTTTCACAATTTTTTTACTTTTTATTTTTAAAATTTTCTACTTTTTTTTTACCCTTTTTATGTCCCCATAGGGGACTATCTATAGCAATCCTTTGATTGCTAATACTGTGCAGTGCTATGCATAGGACACAGCACTGCTCAGTATTATCGGTCATCTTCTGCTTGATCGCAGACCAGAGCAGAAGACCCCGGGAGACAGCCGCAGCCAGGTGAGGGGACCTCCGTCTGTCATGCTGGATGATCTGATTCCCGCAGCAGCGCTGCGGGCGATCCGATCACTCAATCAAAGTACTGTATTGATCACGGCATCTGAGGGGTTAATGGCGGACATCCGTGCGATCGCGGATGTCGGCCATTACGGGCAGGTCCCCGGCTGCTGCTAGCATCCGGAACCTGCCGTGTATGACGCGAGCACCCTTACGATGCTCGTGGTCATACACAGGACGTAAATGTACGTCCTGGTGCGGGAAGTCCCGCCAAACCAGGATGTACATTTACGTACATGGTCGTTAAGGGGATAAAGGGGCCGGGTGTGCTATGGCAACACTGCGGCCTCTTCATTGTGTACACTACCTCATGCAGTTGCACATGATACAGTAAGTAGTGGCTGTGCAGGGTATTGCATCTTTCTCCCCTCCACTGTTCACTTCTTCTGATAGTAGATTGTTTCGAACATTTAACCTGAGAAGGAGCAGGGCCGGCTCTGTCTATAAGCAAAATAGGCAGCTGCCTAGAGCACCCTCTTGATGGGGGTGCCTCTTTATCTACTGCAGTAAAGTTAGCAGGCATCAGAAGCACCCGCTCATCTAAAGCACCTGCCTATCAAGCAAAACCCCGCCACGCTACCCGCACCCCTCCAGTACTATAATAATCAGCATTTTTCATCCTGCTGGAGGAGCGTAGCGCGACCTCCGAGGCAGACAGGGGCGATCACTAAGGTCAGGTCCGTCCAACATCCTGACATCCATACATCGGGAAGAGCAAATAAGCAGGATGAAGGGGCGGCAAAATTAGGTTTCGCCTAAGGTGCCAAAAATCCTTTCGCAAAGGCCTGAGAGAGCAATTGGTAGCCATGGTCTGTCCTAAATCTCTCCACCTTCATTAACCCCTTCCCGACCTATGACATACCTGTACGTCATGGGTGGCAAGGTGTTCCCGACCCATGACATACAGGTACGTCATGGATATTACTGCCGCTACTCGCGGCATCCCGCAGCGCCTGGAAAGATGGTGGCTATCACTGATAGCCAGCCATCTTACCGTGCGACCACGGGGGGTTTCGTCCCCCACCCCCCCCAGCGATCGCTGCTATCAGCTGGTCAAATCTGACTAGCTGATAGCAGCGTTTCGCTATCAGAATACTTAGCAGCGCGGTGTGTGAGTCCCGATCACGGGGATCGGGACACACACCGCTCTGCTAAGTGTCCCTGTCCCGTCCCCCGGCGTCACTTACCCGTCGGAGCGGTGTCCCGAGCGGTCCCGGCGTCCTCCATGCGGTCCCGGCGTCCTCCGTGCGGTCCCGGCTGCGCTGCGTCCCGGAGGTGAGTTTCCGGCAGCAGTGCGGCATCTTCATTGGCAGCAGTGAGATCGCCGTAAAGCGATCTCACTGCTGCCTCTGAGAGTTTCAAAACTGCAACTCCCAGCATGCCCAGACAGCCTTTGGCTTTCTGGGCATGCTGGGAGTTGTAGTTTTGCAACATCTGGAGGTCCACAGTTTGGAGACCACTGTATAATGGTCTCCAATCTGTGCTCTTCCAGATGTTGCAAAACTACAAATCTCAGCATGCTCAGTCTGTCCAGGCATGCTGGGAGTTGTAGTTCTCTAACATCTGGAAGAGCACAGATTGGAGACCATTATACAGTGGTCTCCAAACTGTGGACCTCCAGATGTTGCAAAACTACAACTCCTAGCATGCCCAGACTGCCCAGGCATGCTGGAAGTTGTAGTTCGGCAACATCTGATCCTTCAGATATTGCCGAACTACAACTTCCAGCATGCCTTGGCAGTCTGGGCATGCTGGGAGTTGTAGTTTTGCAACAACTGGAGGCACACTAGTTGGGAAACATTGTCCGTTTCCTACCTCAGTGCCTCCAGCTGTTGCAATTGTTGCAAAACTATAACTCCCAGCATGCACTGACAGACCATGCATGCTGGGAGTTGTAGTTTTGCAACAGCTGGAGGCACACTGGTTTGGAAACACTAAGTTTGGTTGCAAAACACTTGAAAGTTTATTACTTAACTTAGTGTTTCCAAACCAGTGTTCCTCCAGCTGTTGCAAAACTACAACTCCCAGCATGCACGGACAGCCAAAGGGCATGCTCGGAGTTTGCAACAGCTGGATGTTTGCCCCCTCCCCCCAATGTGAATGTACAGGGTACACTCACATGGGCGGAGGTTTACAGTGAGTGCTGCAAGTTTGAGATGGCGCAAATTTTGCGCTGCAGCTCAAACTTCCAGCGGCAAACTTGCTGTGAACCTCTGCCCATGTGACTGTACCCTAAAAACACTACACTACACTGACACTAACCTAAAATAAAAAGTAAAAAACACTACATATACACATACCCCTACACAGCCCCCCTCCCCCCAAAAAATGAAAAACGTCTGGTACGCTACTGTTTCCAAAACGGAGCCTCCAGCTGTTGCAAAATAATAACTCCCAGTATTGCCGGACAGCCATTGACTGTCCAGGCATGCTGGGAGTTTTGCAACAGCTGGAGGCACCCTGTTTGGGAATCACTGGCGTAGAATACCCCTATGTCCACCCCTATGCAAATCCCTAATTCAGGCCTCAAATGCGCATGGCGCTCTCTCACTTTGGAGCCCTGTCGTATTTCAGGGCAACAGTTTTGGGACACATATGGGGTATCGCCGTACTCGGGAGAAATTGCCTTACAAATTTTGGGGGGTATTTTCTTCTTTAACCCCTTATGAAAAGGTGAAGTTGGGGTCTACACCAGCATGTTAGTGTAAAAAAATAAATTTTTTACACTGACATGCTGGTGTTGCCCTATACTTTTCATTTTCACAAGAGGTAAAAGGGAAAAAAGACCCTCTAAATTTGTAACGCAATTTCTCCCGACTACGGAGATACCCCATATGTGGGCGCAAAGTGCTCTGGGGGCGCACAACAAGGCCCAGAAGGGAGAGTGCACCATGTGCATTTGAGGCGATTTGCACAGGGGTGGCTGATTGTTACAGCAGTTCTGACAAACGCAAAACAATAAATATCCATATGTGACCCCATTTTGGAAACTACACCCCTCACGGAATGTAATAAGGGGTGCAGTGAGCATTTACACCCCACTGGTGTATGACAGATTTTTGGAACAGTGGTCTGTGAAAATGAAAAATAAAATTTTTGATTTGCACAGTCCACCGTTTCAAATATCTGTCAAACGCCAGTGGGGTGTAAATGCTCACTGCACCCCTTATTACATTCCATGAGGGGTATAGTTTCCAAAATGGGGTCACATGTGGGGGGTCCACTGTTCTGGCACCATAGGGGCTTCCTAAATGGGACATGCCCCCCAAAAACCCTTTCAGAAAAACTCACTCTCCAAAATCCCATTGTCGCTCCTTCCCTTCTGAGCCCTCTGCTGCGCCCGCCGAACACTTTACATACGCATATGAGGTATTTCCTTACTCGAGAGAAATTGGGTTACAAATTTTAGGGTGATTTCTCTCCTTTTACCCCTTGTAAAAATAAAAAAATTGGGTCTACAAGAAAATGCGAGTGTAAAAAATGAAGATTTAGAATTTTCTCCTTCACTTTGCTGCTATTCCTGTGAAACACCTAAAGGGTTAAAACACTTACTGAATGTCATTTTGAATACTTTGGGGGGTGCAGTTTTTATAATGGGGTCATTTATGGGGTATTTCTAATATGAAGATCCTTAAAATCCACTTCCAACCTGAACTGGGCCCTGAAAAATTAAGATTTTGAAAATCTTGAGAAAAATTGGAAAATTGCTGCGGAACTTTGAAGCCCTCTGATGTCTTCCAAAAGTAAAAACTTGTCAATTTTTTAATGCAAACACAAAGTAGACATATTTTATATGTGAATCAATATGTAATTTATTTGGAATATCCATTTTCCTTTCAAGCAGAGACTTTCAAAGTTAGAAAAATGCAAAATTTTCAAAATTTTCATGAAATTTTTAGATTTTTTACCAAGAAAGGATACAAATATCAGTGAAATTTTACCGATAAAATAAAGTAGAATATGTCACGAAAAAACAATCTCGGAATCAGAATGATAAGTAAAAGCATTCCAAAGTTATTAATGTTTAAAGTGACAGTGGTCAGATTTTCAAAAAATGCCCAGGTCATGAAGGTGAAAATGGGCTGGGTCATGAAGGGGTTAAAGATATAGGGGTTAAGGAGGAGAGATATAGGTGCAGGGGATTACATTTTTTAGGAGTAGATTCCCTACTTGGACTTCTTAGATATACAGTGACCCCCCCCCCCCCCCCGACCTACGATGGCCCCGACATATGATAATTTCAACAACATCAACATACGATGCTTTTGTATGTCGGGGCCATCGCATAAACGGCTATCCGGCAGAGCAGACCGCTTCAGCTGCCACCGGATAGCCGTTTACGGTACCCTGTGTGGTCCGCTGACGATCACTTACCTGTCCTCGGGGCTCCGGCGCGTCCTCTTCGGGATCCCCTGCATCGTCGGCGCTCTCCATCGTCGTCATCACGTTGCTGCACATGCCGTCCCGTCATCCAATAGGAGCGGCGTGCCTAGCGACGTGATGGCGGCGACGGACAGCGAGGATGTCGGGGAAGCAGAGGCCTTACCGGAGCATCGGGGACACCTCGGGGACGTGGCGACAGTGATGGAAGGCGACATCCAGGGCAGTGGTGACGAGCGGTGACGGTCCGGAGCGGCGGGGACACGAGAGTACAACTTCCTATACCAGTGGTCTACAACCTGCGGACCTCCAGATGTTACAAAACTACAACTTCCAGCATGCCCGGACAGCCAACGGCTGTTCGGGCATGCTGGGTGTTGTAGTTTTGCAACATCTGGAGGTCCGCAGGTTGAAGACCACTGTCCTATACTTTACATTGGACGGATCCCTCAACATGCGCTGGTTTCAACAAACGATGGTCCGTTTGGAACGGATTACCATCGTATGTTGAGGGACCACTGTACAGTATATGCCGGTGGTGTAGTATGTTGTGGGAAATTATTTCTACATCAACCAAACAACTATAATGTTCCTAATAAAGCAAATATTTTTGTGGAATTTATATACGGTAACTATTATGTATATTATATTAGTTATGTAAATATTATGCTATGTTACTGCATTTTCCCATAATTTTTGTAAAGTTATGAGGCCCCTCCTCCTTTACTTATGGATTCTATATGTGCACATTCACTACCATAGACATCTACAGTCTAGTTACTGTACTTTAGTTACTGTAGATTGTGCACTGGTTAAAGGGTACCTCTCATCAAATAAACTTTTGATATATTTTAGATTAATGAATGTTGAATAACTTTCCAATAGCATGTTAATGAAAAATATGCTTCTTTCTATTGTATTTTTCCCGATCAGTCCTGTCAGCAAGCATTTCTGACTCATGCTGGAGTCCTAAACACTCAGAGCTGCCAGCCTGCTTTGTTCACAGCCAAACAGGCTGTGAACAAAGCAGGCTGGCAGCTCTGAGTGTTCTCCTTTGTGAACAAAGCAGACTGGCAGCTCGTAGTGTTTAGGACTCCAGCATGAGTCTGAAATGCTTGCTGCCAGGACTGGTAGGGAGACCCCTAGTGGTCATTTCTTCAAAGTAGAAAATTAAATAGAAAGAAGCATATTTTTTAATAACATGCCATTGTAAAGTTATTCTGCATACATTAATCTATAATATATCAAAAGTTTTTTTTGATGAGAGGTACCCTTTAAAGGAAAGCGAGCTGTGCAGCGTGAACAAAGGAAAATATCCTAGCTTTCTGCCCTTCCCCCTCTGAAATTGTGAAGTTTTCAGAGTGCTACAGTACCAGAATCAAGCTTAATGCAACAGAACTAAGCAGAATAGCAGAAGTCTGTTAGCATAGCCAAGTAGATAGACTGCAAAGTCAGGTTACCCCTGCAATATAGTAGGGTAGTTATTTTCTGTCTGACCACAGTGCTCTCTGCTGACACCTCTGTCCATGTCAGGAACTGTCCAGAGCAGGAGAGAGGTTTGCTATGGGGATTTGGTCCTACTCCAGACAGTTCCTGGCACAAACAGTGGTGTCAGCAGAGAGCATTGTCGTCAAACTAAAAAGAACAATTCAACTTTCTCTATAGCATCAGGAACGTGCAGAGGTTGACTAGAAAGAGGGCTTATGCACCTGCTTTTTTGACGTTCTTCCTATAAGTACCCTGAGTAGTCTGGCATCATTATGTGGGCATTTATATAAATAATTATAACAAATGCCCTTTTTTATTTATTTTTTTTCAGCCCCTGCCCCGCAAAATGTCTTTGCACGTCTCTGTATGCTGAGCTGATAAATACTGGAAGGATTAAGATTTTTTTAATAGACGTGATATGAAAAAAAAATTTTCCACTGGAGTACCCCTTTAACCTCTTAAGGACCCATGACGTACGCGTACGTCATGGGTCCGCTCCCGATCTATAACGCGGGACAACGGCCCGGGACCCGTGGCTAATAGCGCGCGGCATTGATCGCGGTGCCGCGCGCTATTAACCCTTTAGACGCGGCGTTCAAAGTTGAACGCCGCGTCGAAAGTGAAAGCCCTATCAATGCAAAACTTCAGATCACGGCGCAAAAAACGAGTCCTCATACCGCCCCCGATACGCGGAAAAATAAAAAAGTTATAGGGGTCAGAAGATGACAATTGACAATGTCGTATTCATTTTTATGCACGTAGTTATGATTTTTTCCGGAAGTACGGCAAAATCAAACCTATATAAGTAGGGTATCATTTTAACCGTATGGACCTACAGAATAAAGATAAGGTGTCATTTCTACCGAAAAATGTACTACGTAGAAACGGAAGCCCCCAAAATTTACAAAACAGCAGTTTTTTTTTTCAATTTTGTCTCACAATGATTTTTTTCCCGTTTCGCCGTAGATTTTTGGGTAAAATGACTGATGTCATTACAAAGTAGAATTGGTGGTGCAAAAAATAAGCCATCATATGGATTTTTAGGTGCAAAATTTAAAGCGTTATGATTTTTTAAAGACAAGGAGGAAAAAACTAAAATGCAAAAACGGAAAAAACCCCGGGTCCTTAAGGGGTTAAGGAGGAGGATTAATTTGAAACCAAGGAGGACCAGGTCCGCATGGCACCTTTCCCTGATTTTTCGACTGGCTTTTATTTTAACAACCAATTCAGGTTGTTAAGATGTTTTGGCTGCATATTTCTTTTAATAAATATTTTCAACGAAGCAGACTGCATTCTTTCTATCAGCGTTTCCCAACCAGTGTGCCTCCAGCTGTTGCGAAACTACAATTCCCAGCATGCCCGGACAGCCAAAGGCTGTCCGGGCATGCTGGGAGTTGTAGTTTCGCAACAGCTGGAGGCACACTGGTTGGGAAATACTGCTCTATACAATATGAAGCATCATCACAACCACGCTTGTGGGAAACAGTCACGAAAACGTCATAGTGGCTCCAATCAGACCCAAAGCCAGCTGTTTCCACAACATCTGCTTGACCTTTGACCAACTCTTTCCTAGTTAGGCTATTAACCTTTTAGTCTGTTTGACTAATTTTCATATTCTTCATATTTTTCAGAAAAACAGCTCATTTTTCGTGGCCTTTTTTTATGTCATTTTTAGCTTCCTATCTATGCTGACATATAAAACTCACTACTTGAAAAGTGTTTTAGTTTGTGTCTTTTATTTAAAGGGGTTATCCAGAAATAAAAATAAAAAAACACAGATAATTTCTTTCAAAGACCGCTCTCTGTCTGTCTCCAGGTCGGGTGTGGTTCTGCAGCTCAGTTCCATTA
Source organism: Hyla sarda (assembly GCF_029499605.1). Classification (NCBI taxonomy): domain Eukaryota; kingdom Metazoa; phylum Chordata; class Amphibia; order Anura; family Hylidae; genus Hyla; species Hyla sarda. The sequence continues at coordinate 54,317,755 of NC_079194.1, forward strand.
AACTGAATGGAGCCAAGTTGTAATACCACACCCAACCTGGAGACAGATAGGGAGCGATTTTTTAAAGAAGCTGGCTCTTTTTCAATTCCTGGATAACCCTTTTAACCTTTTAATGACTGCCAATAAGCCTTTTTACAGCGGTCATTAAAGGAGTCCTCCAGTGGAAAACATATTTTTTTTTTTTTTCAAATCAACTGGTAAAAAAATCTTAATCCTTCCAGTACTTACCAGCTGCTGTATACTACAGAAGAAGTTGTATAGTGCTTTTCTATCTGACCACGGTGTTCTCTGCTGATACCTCTGTCCATGTCAGGAACTGTCTGAAGCAAAAGAGGTTTCCTATGGGGATTTGCTCCTACTCTGGGCAGTTCCTAACATGGAAAGAAGTGTCAGCAGAGAGCACTGCGGTCAGAGTGAAAAGAACTACTCAGCTTCCTCTGGAGCATACAGCAGCTGATAAGTTCTGGAAGGATTAAGATTTTTTAATAGAAGTAATTTACAAATCTAGATTAAAAGGAGGATTTGGAGTGGCTCTTTGTTCAGACCATAACCATTAGCAACCCGGGCTACCCAACAATAACACCTATTCCCAAGGTGAATAAAAATATTATTAATTTACAAGAGAGTATTGGGGTTCAGGGTAAAGGATGTGTGGACACAACTGGCTTGTTATGTTCAATATTAATATTTATTAATTTATTATAATAATCGATTTACTTCAATTACGAGACTAGGTAAGTACCGTGACCCACAGGGCCCTTGCAAAGCCACGGCACTCCCTACAAATAATTATATAGTATGAGATAAAATAAATATAAAATATTATAATACTATACATAGATATAAAATGTTAATAAAACATGACAATCCTACTGAGACCAATCAATTGTTTCAAAATAACTTTAAAAAATAACTGAAAAAGTTTCAAGTTAAACAGATTTTTTGAGGACTATCTGTTTAACTTGAAACTTTTTCAGTTATTTTTAAAGTTATTTTTAAACAATTGATTGGTCTCAGTAGGATTATCATGTTTTATTAACATTTTATATCTATGTATAGTATTATATTTGTCAGGATCCGGACTGGTATGCGGGGAGGACACGGGTAGTGGATCCTCTGTGTCAGTGAGGTGATGGCGTGGGCCGTACCAGGGGAACGCAATCTAAGGGGTTACTGGTTTTCACCAGAGCCCGCCACAAAGCGGGATGGACTTGCAGCGGCAGGTAACCCCCAGGTCGTTCCACCCGATAGCGACTCAACCTCACTGACAGCTGAGACAGGCGCAGTACACAAGGACAAGGCAAGAGCAAGGTCGGACGTAGCAGAAGGTCTGGGCAGGCAGCATCGGTTCGTAGTCAGGGGCAACGACAAGGGTCTGGATACACAGGCTTTGGAACACACTAAACGCTTTCTCAGAGCACAAGGCAACAAGATCTGGCAGGGACAGGAAGGGGAAGTGGGTTTTTATGGTGTGGGGAGTGCTTGGAACTAATTGGGCCAGGCACCAATTAATGGTGCACTGGCCCTTTAAATCTGAGAGACCCGGCGTGCGCGCGCCCTAGAGAGCGGGGCTGCGCGCGCCGGGACTGAGCAGAAGGACGGGGCCGGTGAGTGACACGAGATGCGACCCGCCGGCGGGCATGTCCCGCCACGGGAATCCCATCCCCTCCGAGGGACACAGAGCAGCGCTCCCGGTCAGCGAGTCTGACAGGGATGCTGCAAGCAGGAGAGTAACACCGCGAGCGCTCCGGAGGGGAAGCGGGGCCCGGAGCGCTCGGCGTTACAATATTATTTTATATTTATTATATCTCCTACTATACAATTATTTGTAGGGAGTGCCTTGGCTTTACAAGGGCCCTTAGGGTCACGGTACTTACCACGTCTCGTAATTGAAGTAAATTGATTATTATAATAAATTAATAAATATTAATATTGAACATAACAAGCCAGTTGTGTCCACACATCCTTTACCCTGAGCCCCAATACTCTCTTGTAAATTAGTAATTTACAAATCTGTTTAAGTTTCTGGAACCAGTTGATTTAAAAAAAAAATTTATTTCCTCCGGAAAACACCTTTAAGGGGACTTATTCAAGCCCACCTCTCCCATGTAGAGATCGGGGGAGCTCGGACATTATTATAATAGCCAGGCTTCTGCTGTAACTACCAGTTTCTGGGACAAGTAAAAAGTTTTTAAAATAAGGTAAAAAAAATAAAATGTACATTAAACAAAGTATAATTAATAAATACACCCATCCCCCCAAAAAATAAAAATAAATACTTTTTTTCTTTATATCCATAAAACAAAACATAAAAACTTTTTATTCGTAAAAAAGAAAAACATGAAATAAAAACACACATATTTGGTATTACCACATCCATAATGACACAAGCAATCGAATGATATTGTTATTTATCCCGTAAATTAAACACTGTAAACAAAAATGTGTTATTTTGTTAATCTGCCTCCCATAAAAACAGAAAAAACAGGCTTTGTTAACAGTAAAATAAAAAAGTTACAGAAGGTGACAAAGGAAAAATGAAAACCATAGTAACATAGTTCATAAGGTTGAAAAAAGACCAGAGTCCATCAAGTTCAACCTATATCCCTAATAAGTCTCTACTGAGTTGATCCAGAAGAAGGCAAAAAAAACTCATACTAGAGGTAAAAATTCCTTCCTGACTCCAAATATGGCATCAGAATAAATCTCTGGATCAACATTCTGTCCCTGTAGATCTAGAATCCACAACCTGTAATGTTGTTATTCTCCAAAAATGCATCAAAACGCCTTTTAAATTATTTTACCGAGTTCACCATGATCACCTTCTCTGGGAGGGAATTCCCCAGTCTCACTGCTCTAAAAGTAAAGAACCCCAGTCTGTGCTGGTGTAGAAACCTTCTTTCCTCTAGACGTAGAGGATGCCCCCTTGTTATAGACACAGTCCTGGGTATAAATAGATCATGGGAGAGATCTCGTACTGTCCCCTGATATATTTATACATAGTTATTAGGTCTCCCCTAAGCCTTTTTTTTTCTATACTAAATAAGGCTGGGTTCACACTACGTTTTTGCCATACTGTTTTCAATCCGTTTTTCTAAAGAAAACCGTATGGCAAAAAAACGTATGGAACAGTATGGAAAAAAGTAAACCGTATGCGTTTTTAAATAGTATACTGTTTTTAAAAGTGCATACAGTTCCGTCAGTTTTTATTAAAAAAAAAAAAAAAACATACGTTTTTGAAAATTTTGTCCATTTTTAATGGGAGGGGTCTTGGGTGAGGACTTTAGGATTCAAATGCGCATGTGCAAAGTAAAAACGTATACGTTTTCCCGTATGGAACCGTATACATGTGCGTTTCCCATTGACGTCCATGTTAAAAAAAACGTATGTGGTTGCAGTACGGTTTTTAAACCGGAGACAAAATCGTGGTCAACCATGGTTTTGACTCCGGTTTAAAAACCGTACTGCAACCGCATACGTTTTTTTTAACATGGACGTCAATGGGAAACGCACATGTATACGGTTCCATACGGTAAAAACGTATACGTTTTTACTTTGCACATGCGCATTTGAATCCTAAAGTCCCCACCCAAGACCCCTCCCATTAAAAATGGACAACATTTTCAAAAACGTATGGGTTTTTTTAAAATAAAAACTGACGGAACTGTATGCACTTTTAAAAACAGTATACTGTTTAAAAACGCATACGGTTTACTTTTTCCAATACTGTTCCATCCGTTTGTTTGCCATATGTTTTTTTTTACAGTATGGCAAAAACGTAGTGTGAACCCAGCCTCACCTCAATTCTCATTCCCCAGTATTGGTTTCCCGTCTTTGAACCCTCTCCAGCTCCACTATATCTGTTACGCCTAGCGCTCCGGGTCCCCGCTCCTCCCCGGAGCGCTCACGGCGCCTTTCTCCTTGCAGCTCCCCGGTCAGTCCCGCTGACCGGGAGCGCTGCTCTGTCATGGCCGTTGGGGATGCGATTCGCACAGCGGGACGCGCCCGCTCGCGAATCGCATCCCAGGTCACTTACCCGTTCCCGTCCCCTGCTGTCATGTGCTGGCGCGCGCGGCTCCGCTCTCTAGGGCGCGCGCGCGCCAGCTCCCTGAGACTTAAAGGGCCAGTGCACCAATGATTGGTGCCTGGCCCAATTAGCTTAATTGGCTCCCACCTGGTCCCTGACTATATCTAACCTCCTCCCTTGCACTTCCTTGCCGGATCTTGTTGCCCTTGTGCCTAGTGAAAGCGTTTTGTGTGTTTAAAACCCTGTGTACCAGAACTTCTGCTATCTCCCCTGACTACGAACCTTGCCGCCTGCCCCCGACCTTCTGCTACGTCCGACTTTGCTTCTGCCTACTCCCTTGTACCTCGCCTATCTTCAGCAGCCAGAGAGGTGAGCCGTTGCTAGTGGATACGACCTGGTCACTACCGCCGCAGCAAGACCATCCCGCTTTGCGGCGGGCTCTGGTGAATACCAGTAGTGTCTTAGAACCGGTCCACTAGCACGGCCCTCGCTATCCCTCTCTGGCACAGAGGATCCACCTCCTGCCAGCCGGCATCGTGACAATATCTTTCTTGTACACTGGTGCCGAGTACTGTACACAGTATTCTATGTGTGGTGTGACTAGTGATTTGTATAGTGGTAGAATTATTTCCTTGTTGTGGGCATCTATGCCCCTATTGATGCACCCCATGATTTTATTTGCCTTGGTAGCAGCTGCCCAACACTGGTCACTACAGCTAAATTTACTGTTAACTAAGACTCCCAAGTCCTTTTCCACGTCAGTCATCCCAAGCATTCTCCCATTTAATACATAATCCCAGCCCGGATTTTTCCTCCCCATGTGCATTACCTTACATTTATCAGTGTTGAACCTCATCTGCCACTTCCCAGCTTAAACCTCCAACCTATCCAGATCCATTTGTAACAGTGCACTGTCCTCTACAGTGTTTACCACTTTACAGAGTATAGTATCATCTGCAAAGATTGCTACTTTACTATTCAACCACTCTACAAGGTCATTAATAAATATATTAAATAGAACAGGACCCAAGACTGACCCCTGTGGTACCCCACTAGTAACAGTCACCCAATCAGAATAAGTACCATTAATAACCACCCTCTGTTTCCTTTCACTGAGCCAGTTACTTACCCACTTACACACATTCTCCCCCAGCCCAATGCCTCTCATTTTATGCACCAACCTTTTATGTGGCACCGTATCAAATGCTTTGGAAAAGTCCAGATATACGACATCCAGCAATTCCCCCTGGTCCAGTCTGGAGCTCGCCTCATAAAAGCTGATCAGGTTAGTTTGACAGGACCGATCCCTCATAAATCCATGCTGATATGGAGTCATACATTTATGTTTATCAAGATACTCCAAAATAGCATCTCTTAGAAAACCCTCAAACAATTTACATACAACAGAGGTTAAACTAACCGGTCTGTAATTCCCAGTCCCCTTTTTAAATATTGGCACCACATTTGCCATGCGCCAGTCCTGGGGAACAGTTCCTGTTACTATAGAGTCCCTGAATATAAAAGGGGTGTTACGCCTAGCTCTCCGGGTCCCCGCTCCTCCCCGGAGCGCTCACGGCGTCTTTCTCCCTGCAGCTCCCCGGTCAGCGCTGACCGGGAGCGCTGCTCTGCCATGCCCGTTGGGGATGCGATTCGCACAGCGGGACGCGCCCGCTCGCGAATCGCATCCCAGGTCACTTACCCGTTCCCGTCTCCTGCGGTCATGTGCTGGCGCGCGCGGCTCCGCTCTCTAGGGCGCGCGCGCGCCAGCTCCCTGAGACTTAAAGGGCCAGTGCACCAATGATTGGTGCCTGGCCCAATTAGCTTAATTGCTTCCCACCTGTTCCCTGGCTATATCTAGTCTCCTCCCTTGCACTCCCTTGCCGGATCTTGTTGCCTTGAGCCTAGTGAAAGCGTTTTGTGTGTTTATACCCTGTGTACCAGAACTTCTGCTATCTCCCCTGACTACGAACCTTGCCGCCTGCCCTCGACCTTCTGCTACGTCCGACTTTGCTTCTGCCTACTCCCTTGTACCTCGCCTATCTTCAGCAGCCAGAGAGGTGAGCCGTTGCTAGTGGATACGACCTGGTCACTACCGCCGCAGTAAGACCATCCCGCTTTGCGGCGGGCTCTGGTGAAAACCTGTAGTGTCTTAGAACCGGTCCACTAGCACGGTCCTCGCTATCCCTCTCTGGCACAGAGGATCCACCTCCTGCCAGCCGGCATCGTGACAGTAGATCCGGCCATGGATCCCGCTGAAGTTCCTCTGCCAGTGGTCGCTGACCTCCCTACGCTGGTCGCCCAGCAAGCTCGTCAGATCGCCCAGCAGTCGCAACAGATAGCGCAACAAGATCACCAGCTGTCGTACTTGACCACCATGACACAGCAACTCCAGTCACAACTACAGCAAGTACAGTCGCAGCTACAGCAGCAACAATCATCTCCTCCGCCAGCTCCAGCACCCCTTCCGCGGCGAGTGGCCGCTCCTAGCCTCCGCCTATCCTTGCCGGACAAATTTAATGGGGACTCTAAGTTTTGCCGTGGCTTTCTTTCGCAATGTTCCTTGCACTTAGAGATGATGTCGGATCAGTTTCCTACTGAAAGGTCTAAGGTGGCTTTCGTAGTCAGCCTTCTGTCTGGAAAAGCCCTCTCATGGGCCACACCGCTCTGGGACCGCGATGACCCCGTCACTGCCTCTGTACACTCCTTCTTCTCGGAAATTCGAAGTGTCTTTGAGGAACCTGCCCGAGCCTCTTCTGCTGAGACTGCCCTGCTGAACCTGGTCCAGGGTAATTCCTCCGTTGGCGAGTACGCCATTCAATTCCGTACTCTTGCTTCTGAACTATCCTGGAATAATGAGGCTCTCTGCGCGACCTTTAAAAAAGGCCTATCCAGCAACATTAAAGATGTTCTGGCCGCACGAGAGACTCCTGCTAACCTGCATGAACTCATTCATCTAGCCACTCGCATTGACATGCGTTTTTCTGAGAGGCATCAAGAGCTCCGCCAGGAAAAGGACTTAGATCTCTGGACACCTCTCCCACAGTCTCCACTGCAATCTGCGCCTAGGCCTCCCGCCGAGGAGGCCATGCAAGTGGATCGGTCTCGCCTGACCCTGGAAGAGAGGAATCGCCGTAAGGAAGAGAATCTTTGTCTGTACTGTGCCAGTACTGAACATTTTTTGGTGGATTGCCCAATCCGTCCTCCACGTCTGGGAAACGCACGCTCGCACTCAGCTCTCGTGGGTGTGGCGTCTCTTGATGCCGAGTCGGCTTCTCCACGTCTCACGGTACCTGTTCGGATTTCCACTTCAGCCAGTTCTCCCCTCTCAGCCGTGGCCTGCCTGGACTCTGGAGCTTCTGGGAATTTTATTCGGGAGTCCTTGGTGAATAAATTCCGCATTCCGGTGACCCGTCTTGTCAAGCCACTCCACATTTCCGCGGTCAACGGAGCCAGGTTGGATTGCACCGTGCGTTACCGCACGGAGCCCCTCCTAATGTGCATCGGACCTCATCACGAGGAGATTATATTTTTTGTCCTTCCTAATTGCTCTTCTGAAGTTCTCCTTGGACTACCCTGGCTTCAACACCATTCCCCAACCCTGGATTGGTCCACTGGGGAGATCAAGAGTTGGGGTCCCTCGTGTTCCAAGGACTGCCTTCTACCGGTTCCCAGTACTCCCTGCCGTGACCCTGTGGTTCCCCCTGTATCCGGTCCCCCTAAGGTCATTAAGGACTCTGCCTGCCACAGGAAATGCCCCTCCCCCCCTCCCAGTTCCATCAGGCAAGCTTCTATGTCCCCTCATGGCCCTCGTCCTGGTGTCACACTGCCCCGTGCCAGGTCTCGCCCTCTGCCCTCTCTCCCCATTCCTACTCCTGCGGTTCTGCCTGCCGTTGAGGAATCCCTCCATCCTTTCCCGGTGTCCTCATCCCAGGGGAGGCAGTTACCCGATAAAGAGAAGGGGAGACCTAAGGGGGGGGGTACTGTTACGCCTAGCTCTCCGGGTCCCCGCTCCTCCCCGGAGCGCTCACGGCGTCTTTCTCCCTGCAGCTCCCCGGTCAGCGCTGACCGGGAGCGCTGCTCTGCCATGCCCGTTGGGGATGCGATTCGCACAGCGGGACGCGCCCGCTCGCGAATCGCATCCCAGGTCACTTACCCGTTCCCGTCTCCTGCGGTCATGTGCTGGCGCGCGCGGCTCCGCTCTCTAGGGCGCGCGCGCGCCAGCTCCCTGAGACTTAAAGGGCCAGTGCACCAATGATTGGTGCCTGGCCCAATTAGCTTAATTGCTTCCCACCTGTTCCCTGGCTATATCTAGTCTCCTCCCTTGCACTCCCTTGCCGGATCTTGTTGCCTTGAGCCTAGTGAAAGCGTTTTGTGTGTTTATACCCTGTGTACCAGAACTTCTGCTATCTCCCCTGACTACGAACCTTGCCGCCTGCCCTCGACCTTCTGCTACGTCCGACTTTGCTTCTGCCTACTCCCTTGTACCTCGCCTATCTTCAGCAGCCAGAGAGGTGAGCCGTTGCTAGTGGATACGACCTGGTCACTACCGCCGCAGTAAGACCATCCCGCTTTGCGGCGGGCTCTGGTGAAAACCTGTAGTGTCTTAGAACCGGTCCACTAGCACGGTCCTCGCTATCCCTCTCTGGCACAGAGGATCCACCTCCTGCCAGCCGGCATCGTGACAAGGGGTCTGTCTATTACATTACTTAATTCCTTTATAACACGGGGGTGAATGCCATCTGGACCTGGTGATTTGTCTATTTTGATTTTTTGTAGGCAGCACAGTACTTCTTCTCGGGTTAGACAAGTGACCTGTACTGAGGAGTTTACCTTATCTCACTGTATTTCACCTGGCATTTCATTTTCCTCTGTGAATACAGTGGAGAAGAATTTGTTTAATATATTTGCTTTTTCCTGATCCCCATTTATAATTTCTTCCTTATCATTTTTTAAAGGGCCAACACTTTCATGTTTAACCTTTTTGCTATTTATATAGTTACAGAACATTTTGGGGTTAGTTTTACTCTCTTTGGCAATGAGTCTTTCTGTCTCTATTTTTGCAGCTTTTATCTGTTATTTACATATTTAACATTTTTCTCTGTAGCCTTTTAATGCTTCTTCACTGCCATCCAGTTTTAGTATTTTAAATGATTTATTTTTGTCATTTATTGCCCCCTTAACATTTTTATTCATCCATATTGGTTTTCTTTTGTTTCTGACCCTTTTATTCCCATAAGGTATATACATCTTACAGTGAGAATGTAAGATATTCCTAAAAGTCTCCCATTTAGTGTCAGTATTCATATTTTTGAGGACATTAGCCCATTTTATATTGTTAATGGCTTCTCTGAGTTGATCAAACTTTGCCTTCCTGAAGTTCATTGTTTTTGTGGCCCCTTGAGAGATTCCCCTATTAAAGAACAAGTTATAATGTATTATATTATGATCACTATTTCCTAGGTGTCCTTTTACCTGCACATTAGTTACTCTGTCAGGTCTGTTGGTTTATATTGTCTAGTAGGACGCCCCCTCTGGTCGGGCCCTGCACCATTTGGGACAGATAATTGTCTTTAGCTATAGTCAAAAACCTGTTTCCTTTATGAGATTCACAGTTCTCAGTCTCCCAGTTTATTTCAGGATAGTTAAAGTCCCCCATTATTATGACATTGTTCTGATTTGCTGCCTTGTATATTTGCTTCAGTAGTTGATCTTCTGCCTCTTCCATTATGTTTGGTGGCTTATAGCAAACCCCTATCAGAATTTTTTTTATTTTCATCTCCATATATTTCTACCCATAATGACTCCACATTATTGTCTCCCTCCTATATATCCTCCCGCAGTGCGGCCTTCAGACTGGACTTTACATAAAGACAAACTCCTCCCCCTTTCCGTTTTGTCCGATCCTTCCTGAATAGACTATAACCCTGTATGTTGCCCGACCAGTCACAGCTATCGTCCAACCAAGTCTCTGTTATACCCACTATGTCATAATTCTCCTCAGACATCAACCACTCCAGTTCCCCTGTTTTATTGGACAGACTTCTGGCATTAGTCAACATGCAATTCAAAGGTGTATGTATTTTCTTCCTATGAAGCCTATCCCTATTAACTATTCTAACTCTTCCCTCCTTCCCCCTCTCTATCTACTATCTACACTATCTTCCCCCTCTACATTGTATGTCCCCCCCCAGTCCCCCAGTTTAAACACCCCTCCACCCTTCTAGCCATCTTCTCCCCAAGCACAGCTGCACCCTCCCCATTCAGTAGAGCCGGTATCTGACAGCGAAGTCTGCCTAGTTCTCAAAGAAACCAAATGCCAGGAGGACAACACACTGTTCGGCGATCCCGGTCTTTGTGACAGATCGCCCTGTCTGTCCCCTTAATAATTGAGTCCCCCACTACCAGTACCCTGGCCTGCCCTGCACTCCTTCCTTCTCCTTACTGGAGCAGACACCCCCCTGGCAGTCAGAGGCAGAGTCCTAAATGGCATCCCCTCATCTGCCAACCGGGCAAACTTGTTGGGGTGTGCCTGTTCAGGACTAGCCTCCATGACTCTTTTCCCTCTACCCCGTTTTCTAACTGTAACCCAGCTCACTGCCTGACTGTCCTGCACCTCCGTCCCACTATCCACCCCCACCTCTACCCCAGAGAGTACTTGCTCAGTGAGCAGGAGACTCCTCTCCAAGTTGTCAATGCGTCTCAGTGTTGCCAGTTGCTCCTCTAGATCCAGGATCTGGGCTTCCAAATGAGCAACTCGCACACATCCTGCACAACAATATGCACCCTCAAACTGCTGTTCAGGGATTGTATACATTGTGTAAGATGCACACTGGACTGCCTTTTCCAACATGGAGGCCATACTAAATTTAGGGATTTCAAAAATTAACAGTAAAAAGAAAACTATCAAATATTTCAATTAAACTCCCTTAATTTGAAGTCCCTCTCACTTTTATACTTACATTCAATTGTATACTTAACAGTCTTGTATACAGACACACAATCACTAGCTCAGACAATCGCTTAGTATACTTTCTTTTATAGTTACCAGACACCACTGCCTGGAAGTGAATGCTAAATAGTTGGGCATTAAGGCTTCAAATGCATGCCAGGGGAACAGACAGATGTTCTTGCTTTTTTTGTTGTCATTGTTGTTTTTTTTATACATAACATGTTCTACTTATGGTGGTTTTTTTCTGATGTTTTTCCCACAGGCTTCTCTGAAGGCCTTAATAAAAATCCTATGAAAATGCATGTAGAAAAGGATAAAAAGTACAAAACGTTATGAAACATGGTACATTTACAAAAAATGTTGGTGTTTTAAAATGCACCTTTTGTCATGCATTTTAAAACACCGGATAAGAACAGGAGGACTTTTAATTATTTCATAGACTTTCTGCATTAGTAATGACCTGGACATAGGTTTTCCTTCACCTATTGCTTTATGGAATCAGGCTGAATTTAAAATAATCTTCCGGTCCCCTATGGCATTTGTCAGCAATCCCCTATTCTCCTGTACGTCCTTTAGATCACTGTCAGCATTTGACCCAATAGGAAGATAAGGTCTTCAGTCTTCTCTCCTTGCTCTACTACCTGCATTAGTCAGCACTTTCCACACAACTTGTCAATCTATTTTTTTTTCACCTCTTTCTTCTTATAGAGATGATGCTCTACCGCAAATTGCTGCAGTTCAGTTGTTTTAATGAAGCCCAACACTGTTTGGTGGTAAAATCGCAAGTAGATTTGTCGTCATGTTAGTTACTAAAAACACTATCTCTCGACCCATCCTGTTCTGCTAGTCAGCAATCTCCCTGCCAAATCTCTGCTGTATATTCTTCCCAAACTGCCCTTTTTCACACACACACTAATTACTAACTTTTGCCATTTATGTATGTCTGTATTTATTGTTTGCTAATATGCAGGGGCCAGGTGTTATTTCAAAGCTCATAGTAAAATATGAGAAATTCTACATACATACAAATATTTTGATTTGTGGTGTATTAGTAGTATTTTCATAAAATTTCCTGAGGAAGATAAAAATATTCCTTTTGGAAACACGTTGGATGGTACATGAATGGTACAGGTCCCAGTAGCTTTGTGATGTCACTAGCATTTCCAGTCAGTGGGAAATTCTTGACATGGATGTCACCAGTCGGGGCATTCTGTATAGTAGCTGCTTGATGAAGACATAAGTTAGGATTTAAAGTGTACCTATCATATCACAGAAAAACAATAATGCTTATATATGTTACTCACTAGGTCATACATATTCTTTACAAGGCTTTTTTGTGCTTAGCTTCTGTATTTGGCTCACAAATCCCTCTGTTCTGCTGCTCATTCATTCTAACATCCTCTGCTCAGGAAGGGGCATGTCCGAGACAAGCACTGAGCTAGCCCTCACTCACCATGCATTCACTTCCTCCCTGAGTCTGCTGTGATGTGCTGGGTCTCTTCATTCAATCCCTGCAGGTTGTTCTTTAACCCTGTCGTCTCTGTTTTCATACAGGAGTCTGATAGACAGGACAGGAATGAGCACAGAGGAATGGTAGTGCCGCCCTACCTTAATGGACTTTGTCCCAGTCTGGAGTTTAACTGGGACAAAGATGATGCTGCAGCCAGACAGGATTATGATCTGGATGGTATGGGGACCCCTAGTGGTCATTTTTCTATAATCCATTATTTTTATAAAAAGGAGATAACATTTCCTTATGAAACATATTAGAAAGGTTAATGTTTTGCCAAGATGTACAATATTTAAAAAGTTTTTGATTCTAACAGTGCCCATTTAAAGGAAAACGGTCCTTTCGTTCACCCACACTAAACCCAATACACTGGGTTATAGTGCGGGTGAACAGGAGACCGATGCGGAGTCTCTGACTAACATATGTACCTGCAGCCTGGAGTGGCGTCCCTCTGAATGTCCGCTTCTTTCTTCGTGGAATTGCGCACTGGAGGCAGGCCCACTGGGTGAATTTGAATATTCATGGGTGCTGGGCACGTAAGCATTCAGTAGGCGCAAGCGCTCACATGACCAGCACCACATGAATATTCAAAATTGCCCGGCGGGCCTGCCTATTGTTCGCAATTCGATGAAGAAAGAAGCGGACCTTCAGAGGGACCGGGCATCGGACTGAAGGTACATATGTTAGTCAGAGACCCCACATTGGTCTCCTGCTCACCCGCACTATAACCCAGTGTACTGGGTTTAGTGTGGGAGAACAGGATGACAGTTTTCCTTTAAAGGTCTCACTATACCCCTGACTGAATGAAGTGAAAGCCAGAGGTTATTAACTATTGATGCAGCAGTACTATGACCCATGACAATATCTATCCAAGTAACACAGCAAACTCATATTGTCTGATAAACAGGGCTGCCAGCTATATTTCAGAATGGAATGCCGGGCATCTGAGACACTTTTCGGACAAAGAAAATAACACTTGGTGGACTATGATGCTCAAAGGAATAGTGTGGTACATAGGCAACCGTTGACTCTGTTGTGTTGTGGATAAAAGTACAACTTAGCTCGTGGGCAGATACACACAGTACTTTGTGACTTCTCCATTGATTTATTTATTGAATGGCAGCACCAGTGTATGAGTTGTGTATTTTTCTGACCTTGTCCATATGAAATCTGAGGCATAAAGTAGTACAGTAATGCCAGAAGTTCACAGTATATATATATATATATATAAAGAACTCAGTCACATGTCTTAAAGGGGTATACCAGCACCCAATAACTCATCCCCGATACACAAGGATAGGTGATCCGTGTCTGATTGCTGGAGGGTCGGACCACTGGGTCCTTCAGCGATCTCCTGAATGAGCATTCTCTTGGCTCAATGGAGGATAGAATGGTTAGATTGGCATGCACTCCACCACTCCATGTGTCACAGATAGCTGAATACTGTACTCGGCTATCTCCAGAGGCTTCAGAGAGAATGAATGGACAGGGCGGTCCACATGCTCATCTTGCCACTCCATTCAGCCGGAAGAGTTGGATACCCATTCTGATCATTGGATGGGGGTCCAGTGGTTGGACCCCCTGCACGGAATCAGACACCTATTCTCTATACTGTGCATTGAAGATAAGTTATTTAGTGCTGTTATACCCCTAACGATGATTTTTATAGATGTTTGCATGGCCATGGTTAAAATAATTTCCCTAAAAAAAAGTAAAAAAATCAAGTAAATCATACTTACATTGCTTAACTTAGGAAATTTTCCGGTGGTTTCTTTAAAAAGATATAAACACATAGCAATAATCTATTCGCAGAAACATTTTTAGCATTTCACAGAACAGATTTTCCCTAGAAAAAAAAATTTGTTTTGTTACCATCGATACTCAGACGATTGGCAAAAAGTGTGACATTAGTCATATAGGCCAAATCATCTGTCTGTGTTTTTAGTTGAACAATAATAGCGCAAGCGAGGAATCTGCATTCGACATGTAATAGTCAACCTGGCTGCAGTTATACTTAGCAAAAGTCTTAATTGTAGATCTATATACTGGACTAAGTTTAATTTTAGTAGAAACTTGGAATGTCGGGATAGTAGATGCATGTAGACTGTAGAAAGATGAGAAACAGAAACAAGCGCTACAATGTGCCGTTACTCCTAGCAACCGTAGGTAAGTGTGGAGGGAGACAATTTTGCTCCCCTTTTAGTGTTGTACTGCGGGTACAACACCATATATCGTAGTATATAATATCCAGGAGTGCTGCCACGCCACCTTCCCCATCTTGGAATAATCCTCGGTGGTCTTGGAAATGGGAGAAGCGGTAGTCTGCTCGGCAGCAGAGAATATAGGTGTATTCGAGCACTTTCCTGACAGGTGTCGGTTAGTCCAGGATAAAATAAAAATCAAATCCAAGTGGGGATGATAAAACCAACGCGTTTTGAATGGCGTGATCCCCTCTTTCGAAGAGGGGATCACGCCCTTTGAAATGCGTAGTCCCACCCCCCTGGGATAGTAGCTGTGTAATAGCGATGGTTAGAAGGAGTGAAGTGCCCAGTCATGGTAAAGCTAATTGTAATATCATGTGTATTCAATGCATAAATTAGCAAATAGAGCTGCATGAATTAGCATGTGTAGGTGTATAGGTATATATGACCCTCCTTCTTCCCACTGCAGTTTCTCCAAATCCATATTCCCTGTTCATTCGGGTAAAATGGTCACCTGCTTCTCAGACTACCCGATGCACACTGTGCCTTGGTGGTCTGAGACACGTCCCCTGCCCTTGTATGGATCAGCAATGGATCAGCGTAGATGTTTTATTCCAGAAAGTGTGCCACAGCTGTCCACAGGTTGAATGTATTTGTGCAGCTTAAAGGGGTACTCCGCCCCTAGGCATCTTACCTCCTATCCAAAGGATAGGGAACAAGATGTCTGTCGCAGCTGGGACCCCCTCGACCTCCGTGCAGCACCCGGCAATCATTTAGAACGCCGGGTGCCAACGGTGCGGCTCGTGACATCACGCCACCCCCCCTCAATGCATGTCTATGGGAAGGAGCGTGGCGCCTTCCACGCCCCTTCCCATAGACTTGCATTGAGGGGGTGTGCCGGGACATCACAAGGGATCATCATGCCACGACCCCCTGCCGCTTGCTCCGAGCATTCGGAACAAAATGTTCCAAAATCTGGGGCAGCAGAGTACCCCTTTAACTCCATTAAAGTTAAGGGGCTGAGATGCAATACAACATACAGAATAGCATGTGTTAACCTCTTAAGGACCCAGCCATTTTACACCTTAGGACCCGGCCATTTTTTGAACATCTGACCACTGTCACTTTAAACATTAATAATTCTGGAATGCTTTTAGTTATCATTCTGATTACGAGATTGTTTTTTCGTGACATATTCTACTTTAACATAGTGGTAAAAAAATGTTGTAACTTGCATCCTTTCTTGGTGAAAAATGTGAACATTTTATGAAAAATGTGAAAATTTTGTATTTTTCTAACTTTGAAGCTCTCTGTTTGTAAGGAAAATGGATATTCAAAATATTTTAAATTTTTTTCACATATACAATATGTCTACTTTATGTTTGCATCATAAAATTGACAAGTTTTTACTTTTGGAAAACACCAGAGGGCTTCAAAGTTCAGCAGCAATTTTCCAATTTTTCACAAAATTTCCAAACTCACTATTTTTCAGGGACCAGTTCAGGTTTGAAGTGGAATTGAAGGGTCTTCATCTTAGAAATACCCTACAAATGACCCCATTATAAAAACTGCACCCCCCAAAGTATACAAAATGATATACGGTCAGCCTTTTAACCCTTTAGGTGTTTCACAGGAATAGAAGCAAAGTGAAGGAGAAAATTCACAATCTTCATTTTTTACACTCGCATGTTCTTGTAGACCCAATTTTTGAATTTTTACGAGGGGTAAAAGGAGAAAATGTATACTTATATTTGTAGCCCAATTTCTCTCGAGTAAGCACATACCTCATATGTCTATGTAAAGTGTTCGGTGGGCGCAGTAGAGGGCTCAGAACCGAAGGAGTGACAAGGGGATTTTGGAGAGTACGTTTTTCTGAAATGGATTTTGGGGGGCATGTTGCATTTAGGAAGCCCCTATGGTGCCAGAACAGCAAAAAAAAAACACATGCCATACCATTTTGGAAACAAGACCCCTTGAGGAACGTAACAAGGAATTAAGTGAGCCTTAATACCCCACATGTGTTTCACGACTTTTGCATATGTAAAAAAATAAAATAAAATTTCACTAAAATGTGTGTTTCCCCCCAAATTTCACATTTTTGCAAGGGTTAATAGCAGAAAATACCCCCCAAAATTTGTAACCCCATCTCTTCTGAGTATGGAGGTACCCCATAAGTTGACCTGAAGTGCACTACGGGCGAACTACAATGCTCAGAAGAGAAGGAGTCATATTTGGCTTTTTGAGAGCAAATTTTGCCCGGGGGCATGTCCCATTTAGGAAGCCCCTATGGTGCCAGGACAGCAAAAAATACCCACATGGCATACCATTTTGGAAACTAGACCACTTGAGGAACATAACAAGGGGTACAGTGAGCATTTACCCCCACTGGTGTCTGTCAGATCTTTGGAACAGTGGTCTGTATAACATTTTTAATTTGCACAGTCCACTGTTCCAAAGATCTGTCAGACACCTGTGGGGTGTAAATTCTCACTGCAGCCCTCATTACATTCCGTGAGGGGTGTAGTTTCCGAAATGGGGTCACATGTGTTTTGTTTTTTTTTTTGCGTTTGTCAAAACCGCTGTAACAATCAGCCACCCCTGTGCAAATCACCTCAAATGTACATGGTGCACTCTCCCTTCTGGGCCTTGTTGTGCGCCCCCAGAGCACTTTGGGCCCACTTATGGGGTATCTCCGTAGTCGGGAGAAATTGCATTTTTTCCCTTTTACATCTTGTCAAAATGAAAAGTATAGGGCAACACCAGCATGTTAGTGTAAAAAATTTATTTTTTTACACTAACATGCTGGTGTAGACCCCAACTTCACATTTTCATAAGGGGTGAAAGGAGAAAAAGCCCCCCAAAATTTGTTAGGCAATTTCTCCCGAGTACGGCGATGCCCCATATGTGACCCTAAACTGTTGCCTTGAAATACGACAGGGCTCCAAAGTGAGAGCGCCATGCGCATTTGAGGCCTGAATTAGGGATTTGCATAGGGGTGGACATAGGGGTATTCTACGCCAGTGATTCCCAAACAGGGTGCCTCCAGCTGTTGCACAACTCCCAGCATGCTTGGACAGTCAACGGCTGTCCAGCAATACTGGGAGTTGTTGTTTTGCAACAGCTGGAGGCTCCATTTTGGAAACAGTGGCGTACCAGACGTTTTTCATTTTTATTGGGGAGGGGAGGGGGGCTGTGTAGGGGTATGTGTATATGTAGTGTTTTTTACTTTTTATTTTATTTTGTGTTAGTGTAGTGTAGTGTTTTTAGGGTACAGTCACATGGGCGGGGGGTTACAGCGAGTTTCCCGCTGCAAATTTGAGCTGCCGCGCAAAATTTGCTGCATCGCAAACTTGCAGCCTGATACTCACTGTAAGCCCCCTGCCCATGTGAATGTACCCTGTACATTCACAGGGGGGGACCTCCAGCTGTTGCAAAACTACAACTCCCAGCATGCACAGTCTATCAGTGCATGCTGGGAGTTATAGTTTTGCAACAGCTGGAGGCACACGGGTTGGGAAACACTGAGTTAGGAAACAGACAATGTTTCCCAACCAGTGTGCCTCCAGCTGTTGCAAAACCACAACTCCCAAACATTCTCAGGCATGCTGGGAGTAGTAGTTCGGCAACATCTTTAGAGCCAGATGTTGCCGAACTAAAACTCCCAGCATGCTTGGAGTTGTAGTTTTGCAACATCTGGAGGACTACAGTTTGCAGACCACTAATACAGTGGTTCTCAATCTGTGCCCTTCCAGATGTTGCAAAACTACAACTCCCAGTCTGCCAAAACTGTCCAGGCATGCTGGCAGTTGTAGTTCTGCAACATCTGAAGGGCCAGATGTTACATAACTACAACTCCCAGCATGCCTGGACAGTAAGGGCATGCTGAGGATGTGTAGTTTTGCAACATCTGGAAGGGCACAGTGGTCTCCAAACTGTGGACCTCCAGATGTTGCAAAACTGCAACTCCCAGCATGCCTAGATGCCAAGGGCTGTCTGGGCATGCTGGGAGTTGTAGTTTAGAGGGTCCCATTACAGCAATGCATGTCGCTTTACGGCGACGTGCATTGCTGTAAAGGGCCCGACCGAGGCTGAAGATCAACTCACCTGTCGTCGCCGCCGCCATCTTTCTCGCAGGGATCTGGGTCTTCAGGAACGAGGTAAGTACCGGGGCCGGGCCCCAGCAGTCCCCGGTCGCCCGCCGCGTCCTCCGGTCTTCCTCCCGTCCTCTCCGGACTTTCAGGGGCCGGGCAGGACGGGAGGAAGTAACCGCCCCCCCCTCCCTCCTGCGATTGGTCGGTTAACTAACCGACAGATCGCAGGGTATGGGAGGAGGTGGCAGGCTTGCCACCTCGCTCCTATACTTTAGCATGGTCCTGGTTGTCTGTGACAGCCGGGATCATGCGAAATTACCGGGCGGTCGGGTCCCAGAGACCCGATCAGCCCGGTATCGCCGCAAATCGCAAGGGCGATTTCCCTTGCGATTTGCAGCGATCGCCGACATGGGGGGCCTACATGGCCCCCCTCGGCGTTTGCCCTGGATGCCTGCTGAAGGATTTCAGCAGGCATCCAGTTCCGATCTCTGCCCGGCGCGCGTCAGAGACCGGAAAACGCCAGGGCGTATGGATACGCCCTGGGTCCTTAAGGCCCAGGGTGTGAGGGCGTATCCTTACGCCCTGGGTCCTTAAGAGGTTAAAGGGGTTATCCAGGAAAAAACTTTTTTTTATTAATCAACTGGCTCCAGAAAGTTAAACAGATTTGTAAATTACTTCTATTAAAAATTCTTAATCCTTTCAGTACTTATGAGCTTCTGAAGTTGAGGTTGTTCTTTTCTGTCTAAGTGCTCTCTGATGACACGTGTCTCGGGAACCGCCCAGTTTAGAAGCAAATCCCCATAGCAAACCTCTTCTAAACTGGGCGGTTCCCGAGACACGTGTCATCAGAGAGCACTTAGACAGAAAAGAACAACCTTAACTTCAGAAGCTCATATGTACTGAAAGGATTAAGATTTTTTAATAGAAGTAATTTACAAATCTGTTTAACTTTCTGAAGCCAGTTGATATATAACAAAAAGTTTTTTCCTGGATTACCCCTTTAAGGTGGGACACTGTTTTTTTTTATAAAAAAAAGAGCTCATGTTTTTTCTAATCTTGGACAGCCCCTCTAACACCTTAAAAACTAACAGTATGGCTTTTTATAGTGATAATTAAAAGGCATTATTTTACAGCAATGGCTTTTTACTATACTGTAGAATAAGTCCTGTATCATTCTAAAAAAAAAAAAAAAAAAAAATTTAAAAGGGAGGCAGCTGACTAAAAATTCTCTAGTCCTGACCATTTAACCATTTCAGTTCCCACAATGAAATTGTCAACCCGTGCTGTCATTCCTGGGACCTAGAAAGGCCTCTGTTGGGGAAAAGTAAGGATAGGTTCACAGTACAGAATCGTTCAGCGCTAGGACCATGCAGACATTACTGCTTGGATTGTGCAGGAAAGAATGAGCAAAATCATTCTTGCTGAAATTCTGTAGTTTGCACTGTGCAGCAGAATCCCATTGGCAGCAATGCGATTTTGCTGCACCAGAATTTCGAGGGTAATTTCTGAATAAAATTACACTTGGAAATGCTGTATTGTGAACCTGGCCTAAGTGTTGCCCCAGTAATAGTCAAAATAAAACCATTAGGCTACATTCACATTACGGGATTTCAGTGTAGAGAAGTTCCGTTGAGAAATTCCGGTGCAGCAGGCTCCCATCGTCTTCAATGGGATTCTGTTGCACCGTGCGCATTGCAGAATTTCAAATTCCAGACTCCACCGAAAGAATAATTCATTATTTTTATTTGAACGGAACCTTCTCAGAAATGCATTGCTGTCTAAGAAGATGACGCATGTAGTGTGAAGAAAAAAATTACAATTAACACTATAATATAGTACATTGTAAATTTTCTTGTGCATACATCACATGAAAACCAAAAACACCACACTTATCAGATATCCACACAACCATATTACCCTGAATATTGTGGTTTCTGAAATGTTGAGGGGTAAAATCAACAAAAGGTAAAGGTTCTTTAAAAAGAATCTTAGGCCTATTTAAATAAAAAATAAAATAAAAACTTCAGTACTCCACATATTCATGCACTTTTTGCTAGCCCCCTTTCACCATTCACTATCCATTAGTTCCATTAGTGTTGGTGCTCGATATGCTAGTAGTGTATAGATTGTCAATTGAGCAGCTACTTAGGCCGTGTGTACACGATGGAATTTCGCATACGAATTCCGCACGGACATTCCGCTGCAGAATCCTATTGATTTCGATAGGATTCTGCTTCACTGTGCAGACAGTGGAATTGAAACAACTGCCTCAGAAATCCTGATTCCGAAGTCCGCAGAAAAAATAGACAATAGAGTCTGCACGGAAATGCATTGGCGTCTTTGGACGACGCATTTCCGAGCAGTCCTTGCACTGGCAGTGGAAAACCAGCACAGAAATTTTCCATGCGGGCATTCCACCATGTGAACATAGCCTAACACTCAGTGCTCAATGTGGAGAGTACTCAGGTTTTAACAAATGAGACCATGAGAACTGAGAAGTGGAGACTAGTGATGAGCGGCATAGGCCATATTGGAATTTGCGATATTTCACGAATATATGGACGAATATTCGTCATATATATTAGCGAAATTCGCATATTCGTTATATTCCCTTTTTTATTTTTTTTTATGCGCATGTGCGAAAATATATGCGCATATGCGCATATTCACGAATATTGAGCCCTCCCTTCTTTATAGTGAACTAATGGACTAGTGCATTAACTCTGTGATATATTTGCCCGTTGAAACCAATAGGCCCATTGTGGTCTATGGGGATCTCACGGTATATAAAACTGTAAGATAAGCAGGTGGGTCTCGGCAGTACAGTGTATGGGACACCGTGAGCTGGTTCGAGTCCTGGGGTGGGACGGAGTGTTACAGTGTTGGGGTTAAATTTTAATTTCCTGGAAAATCTGCTGAGTTGCCCATAGCAACCAATCAGATCACTTCTTTCATTTTTCACAAGGCCTCTGCTTAATGAAAGAAGCAATCTGATTGGTTGCTATGGGCAACTCAGCAGATTTTCCTGGAAAAGCTGATGAGTTGCCCATAGCAACCAATCAGATCGCTTCTTTCATTTTTCACAAGGCCTCTGCAAAATCAAAGAAGCGATCTGATTGGTTGCTATGGGCAACTGGGGGAGATTTATCAAAACCTGTCCAGTGGAAAAATATCTGAGTTGCCCCATAGCAACCAATCAGATCGCTTCCTTCATTTTTGAAAAGGCCTCTGAAAAATTAAGGAAGCGATCTGATCCTCTGGACAGGTTTTGATGAATATCCAGCCTTACACATTACATCCAGTTCCAATTAACCCCAATACCCATATTTGGTACCCCATTAACCTAGTTCGCACGGTTCAAACACTCAGTTAATTGCCAGTTGACCTAGTTCCCACGGTTCAAAGGCTTTCTTAATTACCAATTGACCTACATTTGTCAATCACGAGTAAAAAAGTTAAACCACAACACTGTAACTCTCCGTCCCAACCCGGGACTCGAACCATACACTGTACTGCCTAGACCCTCCGGCTTATCTTACAGTTTTACATACCGTGAGATCCATATAGACCACAATGGGCCTATTGGTTTCAATGGGCAAAAATTCACAGAGTTAATGCACTAGTGCAGTGGTCTCCAACCTGCGGACCTCCAAATGTTGCAAAACTACAACTCCCAGCATGCACGGACAGCCAACAGCTGTCCGGGCATGCCGGGAGTTTTGGTTTTGCAACATCTGGAGGTCCGCAGGTTGGAGACCACTGCACTAGCCCATTAGTTCCTTATACCATTAAAGAAGGGAGGGCTCAATATTCGCGAATATGCGCATATGCGAAGAGCAGAGAGGGATGATCAGTGATCACTGTGATGTGTACTGTGAACAAAAAAAGAAGAAAAAAAAGAGAATATTCGTAATAATTCAACAAAAGGAACATAGGAAAAATCCCAGAGACATTCAGTTTTTTGGAATACGACAGATTAGATTGGGACCTAGAGGTAGAGATTTGAATAAAATTCTACTGAAGGAAGAGGCCAAGTGGATTTTCTGCTTAACCCCTTAAGGACGCAGGACGTAAATGTACGTCCTGGTGAGGTGGTACTTAACGCATCGGAGCGATGCCCGTGTCATGCGCGGCTGATCCCGGCTGCTGATCGCAGCCAGGGACCCGCCGGCAATGGCCGACGCCCGCGATCTCGCGGGCGTCCGTCATTAACCCCTCAGGTGCCGGGATCAATACAGATCCCGGCATCTGCGGCAGTGCACGATTTGAATGAATGATTGGATCGCCCGCAGCGCTGCTGCGGGGATCCGATCATTCATAACGCCGTACGGAGGTCCCCTCTCTTTCCTCCGTCCGGCTCCCGGCGTCTCCTGCTCTGGTCTGTGATCGAGCAGACCAGAGCAGAAGATGACCGATAATACTGATCTGTTCTATGTCCTATACATAGAACAGATCAGTATTAGCAATCATGGTATTGCTATGAATAGTCCCCTATGGGGACTATTCAAGTGTAAAAAAAAATTTTTAAAAATGTAAAAGTAAAAGTAAAAAAAATGTGAAAAATCCCCTCCCCCAATAAAAAAGTAAAACGTCAGTTTTTCCCTATTTTACCCCCAAAAAGCGTAAAAAACATTTTTTATAGACATATTTGGTATCGCCGCGTGCAAAAATGTCCGAACTATTAAAATAAAATGTTAATGATCCCGTACGGGGAACGGCGTGAACGAAAAAAAATTAATAATTCCAAAATTCCTACTTTTTTAATACATTTTATTAAAAAAAATTATAAAAAATGTATTAAAAGTTTTTTATATGCAAATGTGGTATCAAAAAAAAGTACAGATCATGTCGCAAAAACTGAGCCCCCATACCGCCGCTTATACGGAAAAATAAAAAAGTTAGAGGTCATCAAAATAAAGGGATTATAAACTTACTAAATTGGTTAAAAAGTTTGTGATTTTTGTTAAGCACAACAATAATATAAAAGTATATAATAATGGGTATCATTTTAATCATATTGACCCTCAGAATAAAGAACACATGTCATTTTTACCATAAATTGTACGGCGTGAAAACAAAACCTTCCAAAATTAGCAAAATTGCATTTTTCGTTTTAATTTCCCCACAAAAATAGTGTTTTCTGGTTGCGCCATACATTTTATGATATAATGAGTGATGTCATTACAAAGGACAACTGGTCGCGCAAAAAACAAGCCCTCATACTAGTCTGTGAATGAAAATATAAAAGAGTTATGATTTTTAGAAGGCGAGGAGGAAAAAATGAAAACGTAAAAATTTAATTGTCTGAGTCCTTAAGGCCAAAATGGGCTGAGTCCTTAAGGGGTTATAGGCATTGAGCCCTTTTGGGCTAAATGAAGGCTTTACATTTACACCGTTCATCTAGTGGATAAAGTTGTTAGGTTAAAATTGATACCTTCCAGTTCATACAATGACTTAATTAATTGAATAAATGAAATATGTTTGAGAGGTTTATGAGCCATGTGTTGATAGTGGGATTAGTGTACCCGAAATCTGGTCACAATAAAAATTGAAGATAATGAGAAAGAAATATCTATAACGGAATAAAATAGAATATACTAAGTAATTAATGAGATACATTGATGTGTCCATGTACTTACCTGTAGTTTTGATACCATGATCGGAGATGTCCACCTGTAATAAAATAATCCATTTATAAGCAATTTTTTAAGGGTGACATTGAATAGAGATGTCTATCTGTAATAAAATAAAAGAAATACACCATTAATCTTAAAGGGGTATTACAGGTAAAAAAAAATTTATATATCAACTGGCTCCGGAAAGTTAAACAGATTTGTAAATTACTTCTATTAAAAAACCTTAATCCTTCCAATAGTTATTAGCTTCTGAAGTTGAGTTGCTGTTTTCTGTCTAACTGCTTTCTGATGACTCACATCCCGGGAGCTGTCCAGCTCCTATGGGGATATTTTCCCATAATGCAAGGGATATTCTCCCATCATGCACAGCTCCCGGGACGTGACATCATCATTGAGCAGTTAGACAGAAAACTTCAGAAGCTAATAACTATTGGAAGGATTAAGATTTTTTAATAGAAGTAATTTACAAATCTGTTTAACTTTCCGGAGCCCGTTGATATATATAAAAAAGTTTTTGCCTGGAATACCCCTTTAATTGATAAGGGTGGTATGGATTAGAAATGAGTAATTGTATGAATGTATGAATAATGGAAAGAAATTAAAACAAGTATATTACTGTCCTGTTGACTGTCCTGGTGACCTATTTGTATATTTAAGAGTTAATGCAATGGTATCTGCGCTAATAGATATAGTATACATAGTGATCAATTATCAATTGCATATTGCGCGCATTAATGAATAATATGCTCTGGAGGATATATCTGGTAATGATAAATCAATACCATCTGACACTATTGTGATCATAGTGGTACATATATGTACAATATTAAGATACATACCTTTTTTTCTTAAGCTTAATATTCTGGTTATTAAAGGCAGTCAGTTATCTGTATTGGACTAATTGATATATGTATAGCCAGAGGAATTTTGAATGAGCAAAAACGGGGCACATATACTGTATAATCTACGACTAAGTCCCTGCACATGCGCATTGAAGACTTTTACTAGCGCAGGAGACTAAGTCGTACGATATGCACAGTAAGCTTACCCATCGTATAGGAAAGCTGACTCGCGCGCCGCTCGCCTGTGGATTGGCCGGGCTCGCGCATGCGCCGTCAGGAGGATTCGGCTGGGTAGTGACGGCGCGTGCGCGCTCGCGGCCGAAATCCGGGAGCGGAGCCAGGATCGGTGTTGGTAACGTGATCTGGGGGGAGGTTAAACGGCAACAGGTAAGGGATTGGTCAGCAGGACATCGTTGGATGTCTCGGATGAGGGTATTGGTGTGACATATATAATAGGAGACGTCAAACTCTGATGACGTCAGACTCAGAGGGTATAAATATCCTCCTTGAGAAAGCCACATATACAGTGGCGAAACATGTAGGGTGTTAGTAGCTTTGGTTTTTAATTGCAAAATGGTCCTGTTGGGGCATCAGTAAAAGGCAGTGCACACTTCAGGTGCTAATGCCGATCAATACAAAATAAATGAAATAAACGGAACCTCTAATCAGTGTGTAAACACTGAATATCCTCACCAGGAATAACAAGCTAGTTCTTAGTGAACAGCATAGATAGAGTGGATCCTGGAGAGGATAGTGGACCCCAATATCAGAGACCATGTTGTGGTTTTAATTGTCCTCCTATTTTTAAACAATACAAAATAAAGGCTAAGTTTTACAGAGAGAAGGGTTACAAGGGCATTAGTGCCTTTTGGGCACAATTGTTGTTTGATATTCGCAATATTCGCGAATTCGTGAATATGCCATATTCGTGATTAAAATTTGAATATTCGTGAGCAACACTAGTGGAGACCATGGTGTACACAGTTTATGCAGTATTAGCATTACAGGGGAAAGAACTAATGGCACCGATAGCTAATGAGTCTGGAGCTAGGGGAGAAAAAATATAAAGAGGCTAAAAAAAGAATAAAAAGTTCCTGGAGCAGCAGCTCCACGTAGATTATGTGAGCTGAAGTTTTTTCAGAAGAGACACATGTCCTCTTTACAATCTCAACAGGCTGATAATTTTAAGTACTTAAAGGGTTACTTCGGTAGAAAACAATTTGTTTTAAATCAACTTGTGCCAGAAAGTAAAACAGATTTGTAAATTACTTCTATTAAAAAATCTTAATCCTTCCAGTACTTATCAGCTGCTGTGGACTACATAGAAAGTTCATTTCTTTTTGAATTTCTTTTCTGTCTGACCACACTGCTCTCTGCTGACACCTCTGTCCATGTCAGGAACTGTCCAGAGTAGGAGCAAATCTCCAAAACAAACCTATCCTGCTCAGGACAGCTCCTGACATGGACAGAGGTGTCAGCAGAGAGCACTGTGGTCAGACAGAAAAGAAATGAAAAAAGAAAAGCACTTCCTGTTGAGCATACAGCAGCTTATAAGTACTGGAAGAATAAAGATTTTTAAATAAAAATAATTTACAAATCTGTTTAACTTTCTGGCACCATTTGATTTAAAAAAAAAAAATGTTTTCCCCCAGAGTACCCTTTTAAAGTGTACCTGTCATATCACAGAAAAAATAATGCTTATATATGTTAGTCACTAGGTAATGCTAATGCTTTAAATTTTTCCTGTGTCTAGCTTCTGTATTTGGCTCACAAATCTCTCTGTTCTGCTGCTCACTCATTCAGACATCGACTGCTCAGGAAGGGGCATGTCCAAGGCAAGCACTGAGCCCGCCATCACTCACCATACATTCAATTCCTCCCTGAGTCTGCTGTACTGTGTCTCTTCATCCAATCACTGCAGGCTGCTCTGTAATCCCCTCCTCTCTGTTTTCAGTTTCAGTCTGATAGGACAGGAGTGAGCACAGAGGAGTGCTAGTCCCGGCCTCACTTCATGGACTTAGTATATTGGAAAGGTTAATGTTTTGCCAAGATATACAACTTATAAAAAGTTTTTGAATCTGACAGTGTCCACTTAAAAATAGGAAAAACAGAACTAATACATGTGTATTTAAAATCAACGCCAATGCTACTAATGACAAGTCTGGAAGAAATCAGTCCCTTTAGTCAGATGTAAGCGCCACGTTGGTAATTGCGGGTGGATAATAACACCGCTCTGCAGCAGACGTTGATTTGTTAAGTACAGTAATGGTGATGCCACCGCTATGTATGTCATATCTTTTACAAGTAGAGCAGGAAAATGGCATAATAGCAGGGCTGTGATAAACCGCTAGTCATCTCCTGCACCAGAAATCCTTCTATTTACCTTTATAGTTTAATTGTTGTATTTTGCAGAACAGCAGGTGAGGAAAAGAACCGAGACGCTTTGAATCTTTTGAAGATTAATTCAAAGGCGTTATTGATCTCTTTTCATAGATTCTCAGTGTATCATACATCCAGAGAGGGGAGACCAATCCTACGTATCTTACTCCAATTATTACAGTATTATTGGCTTCACATTAAAGAAATATTGCAAGTAATGATTCCTCTATATTTGGTGCCGAAACCCAGAAACTTCTGCTTACACTTAGACCGGTGGTGTCATGAAAATAACTTTTAATATGTGGTAGAGACATAACAAAAATGTAACAGTCTTACTGTAAAGGCTGAGTAGTGGATCCGCTGTCCTGTGTGAACTATGACTGAACCATACCAGGGAGCGGAGTCTAAGGTGGCGCTGGTTTTCACCAGAGCCCCCGCAAAGCGGGATGGACTTGCACGGCAGGCGGCACCCAGGACGCTACCCCTGGTATGATCCGTCCACGCAGGTTGCCCAGATGTAACTTGGCACAGATGATATAGCGTAGTCAGGACGGAGCACAGGTCAGATGGCAGGCAGCAAATAAGTGTAGTCGGGTCACAGGCACAAGGTCAGGAGGCAGGCGGCAAAGGAGCAAGATCAGCTCACAGGCTGGAGATCAGGAACACTAAGGGGGCACACACAATGAAACACTTTCTCTAAGGCACTAAGCACGAAAATCCAGCACCATGATAGGGAGGTGTCGGACTAAAATAGAGTCCGCCCAGCAAGCAACTAATTATGGGCGTACTGGCCCTTTAAATCTAGTAACGCCGGCGCACATGCACCCTAAGGAAAGGGGATGCACACACCGGTGAAGCACAGAAGGGGAACGGCCGGGGACAGTGAGAGGTGAGGAGATGCCTGGGACTTGTATGCAGGCACCTCCCGCATAGCGAGTCCTGGAGCCGCCGCAAGAACGAGACAAAGTGCGCTTACAGCCGGACAGAATGGCCAGAGCATTGCCCTTAGCCACGCCCAGGACACGAGTGCGGGTGAGTCCCGGGACCGCAAATGTCAGGGGAGAGGGAGTGCTCACAGCCAGAATGAATGGCTGGAGCACTGCCCATAACAAATAATGTTATGAGTCAGGGTCTGAGTGTTAAGACCCCGACCGATCATGAGAACAAGATGGGAGAATTACGTGGTTAGGGTGTTCTTCCGCAACTCTCTGTCATGTGACCTGGATATATAGCTAATACTCCTACTCCTCCTTGAGGATCCCAAAGTGATGCCAGAAAAAAATGGTCAACTCGACCAGTGGATTAAAACTTTTAATAGTATAAAAACTTAATGGTTATACAAATATACGGCTATATATAGGCTATAGTCTGATGCCTTGGAGCGTATATGATGTGATTTATTTATTTTTTACACAGCAATATCAACTATGTTAAAGGGGTATTCCAGGAAAAAACTTTATTTTTTATATCAACTGGCTCCAGAAAGTTAAACAGATTTGTAAATTACTTCTATTGAAAAATCTTAATTCTTCCAACAATTATCAGCTGCTGAAGTTGAATTGTTCTTTTCTGTCTGGCAACAGTGCTCTCTGCTGACATCTCTGATGTCTCTGCTGAGACATAAAGGTCAAATCTATCTTTTCAAAAGATTTTAAAGGCCCCAAACGCATTAAAATAACAAACCGTTACTTAACTTCTCCTCCGTTCCCGTGCTGCCCCCCCCCCCGTACTCTTTCCGATCAGCACCTCAGCAACGAATGTCACATGATTGATGCAGCCAATCAGCAACCTCGGTGGCAGGTACAGGTATAGTGAATAGTTAGTGTGGGGCCAGGGTCAAGTTCTGGGGAAAAAAAAGTGTTTTCCTTATGCCAAATACTGTAAATAACTTTTGTAATTGGCTTCCATAAAAAAAAGTTTTATCGTTTTTCTGCTGTGTACTTCTGGCCACCAGGGGTCTCTCTTCTTGACCAGAACACATTCCATCTGGTCAAAATCTCAGATTTTGGTCTCCTGCTTGTAATGGCAAGAGACTAAACTCAGGAAGTGTTTTTCTGCACTGAGCTTGATTGACAGCTGCAAAGAGTCTCACTGAAAGCTTCACAGACTGAAAGCTTCACAGACTAAAAGCTGAACAGAGCCTCACTGAAAGATACACAGACTGAAAGCTGCGGCACAGAGCTAGAGGCCTTCTATTCATCACAGCACTGCAACGATGTGAGGGCGGAAATGGTCCCCCAGCAGGCTTCAGTGATGTCATGCCTGCTGGAAAACGCTCACCTTCTTCTGTTGGGAGATTTCACTATGTGAGCAAGAATAAAGGTATGATGCACAGCTTTTTAAAACTCAGAATTTTTTTCTAAGGCTGGGAGGGGTGTTAGGAGTAGTTAGGGAACATTGCCTGAGTTAGTGTAGAAAAGTTTATTTAGTGACAGGTACTTTTTAAAGGGGTTCTCCGGTGCTTAAACATCTTATCCCCTTTCCACATACGCCGGCGTGTGACGTCACGCTCCGCCCCGCAATGCAAGCCTACGGGAAGGGGCGTGATAGCTATCACGCCCCCTCCCATAGGCTTGCATTGAGGGGCGGAGTGTGACGTTGCACGGGGGCACGGGCGTGACGTCACACGCCGCCAGCCCTGTAGTCGCCCGTAATCAGACTGATTATAAACGGGGTGCCGCGTGCATGATCACGTGCGTCTCCAGCGGCGGGACCCCTGCGATCAGGCATCTTATCCCCTATCCTTTGGATAGGGGATAAGATGTTAAAGCACCGGAGAACCCCTTTAAGCACATGGCAGCGCTGCTGCAGTGAGGAGTGCAGGGATGGTGAGGACTCTGTCACTGCTGGGACTTCAGGAGACTGGGAAAGCTGGGTGGTAATATTAGGCACTCATCTAAATCTTCGTGTAGCCCCAGACAGAGAGGACACGTTTACTATGTTATTACAGGACACATGTACATGATGGATGCACAGGCTCTGTGTTTTTCTCATGGAACCTTCTGCCAAAACAAGTATATTTCACATTGCAGAGCAGCAGCTGGAGAGACACTGCTGACGTTCTTGTGTCACAGACCTCTTGGTCCTCTGGCAAATTTCCAGTGGGGATTAAGAATTCAGATATTAGGACCGATGGACTGGAGATTTTATGGCAGCTGAATTTCCAAGCCTGTGCCCTATAAAAGATAAGAGCTGAGAGGCAGAAGGACAGAGAAACCAATTGTGAGGAGGCAAAACTATCTAGAAGGAGCAGAGTTAGCGGCTTCCTAATTCCGCTTGCATCTGTTTCCTAATGACAAATCTGTTTGGCGATGTGATCTGGTTTATAAGTGAAGACTCTGCCGCACCGCTGAATCACTCCGCAGCTTCCTACAATGACATTATCCCGAAATGGAAACAGCGGCCAGTGTAATCCTTTTCAAGCTTGCATAAAAAGATGTCTTACTAGGAAAAGCGGAAATCATCAGAAAGAAAGAAAAAAATAAGTCGATAACATTTAAAAGAGCTTTTGTTACAGCCCAGAGTTCGCCTTGACACTCTGTCCTGAAATGTGCGCTTACACACTTCAGCTTTTGACGTTAGGAATTTTTTATACACAATGGTCGGCTGACATCACGTGGCGTTTTCCGGCAGAAGGCGATTATGTCATGGAGGAGGGGAAAAAATAAAAACTGAGATTTTACACAGGATTATTATTCGCTGGAATGGGAGACAATGGGGGAGATTTATCAAAACCTGTCTAGAGGAAAAGTTGCTGAGTTGCCCATAGCAACCAATCAGATTGCTTCTTTCATTTTTCACAGGCCTCTTTAAAAATGAAAGAAGAGATCTGATTGGTTGCTATGGGCAACTCAGTAACTTTTCCTCTAGACAGGTTTTGATAAATCTCCCCCAATAAGTCTGGTAACTTCCCTTTAGTTTTATACAGTGACCCCCCGACCTACGATGGCCCCGACATACGATCATTTCAACATAAGATGACCTCTCAGAGGCTATCGCATGTTGAAGGCAGCATCAACATACGATGCTTTTGTATGTCGGGGCCATCGCATAAACGGCTATCCGGCAGTGCAGACTGCTTCAGCTCCCGCCGGATAGCCGTTTACGGTGCCCCGTGTGGTCCGCTGACGATCACTTACCTGTCCTCGGGCTCCGGCGAGTCCTCTTCGGGATCCTCTGCATCGTCGGTGCTCTCCATCATCGTCATCACGTCGCTGCGTAGCGACATGATGGCGGCGACGGAGAGCGAGGATGCCGGGGAAGCAGAGGTCTTGCCGGAGCGTCGGGGACACCCCGGGGACATGGCGACATCGATGGAAGGCGACATCCAGGGCAGCAGTGACGAGCGGTGACGGTCCGGAGCGGCAGGGACAGGTGAGTACAACTTCCTATACCAGTGGTCTTCAAGCTGCAGACCTCCAGATGTTGCAAAACTACAACTCCCAGCATGCCCGGACAGCCAACGGCTGTCCGGGCATACTGGGTATTGTAGTTTTGCAACATCTGGAGGTCCGCAGGTTGTAGACCACTGTCCTATACTTTACATTGCACGGATCCCTCAACATACGATGGTTTCAACAAACGACGGTCCGTTTGGAATGGATTACCATCGTATGTTGAGGGACCGCTGTAATTTTTTTTTTGCATAGAAACACAACATTAACAAGAAAAGAAAAACTGATATTGTAGCCTTTAATGGTGCAGTCATACGTACAGTATTTTGCGCAGATTGGATGCGCAGGATTTTATGCTTCAGATTTCAATGGAAACTAAATGACTGAACACAGCTTCTTATCCTGCACATCAAATCTGCACCGGATAATGAACGTGTGAATAGAACCTAAAGGAGAACTTTGGCAAAAAATTAACTCATCCCCTTTATACAGGATGGGAGGTAAGTAGCTGATCGCGAGGGGTCTGACCGCTGGGATCCCCCAATCCGACAGGCGCTCCTCACTGAGATCACTGGTAAGGTGTCCATTTTAGGACATCGTCAGTCGTCAGCCATAACTCCATCCTGCGTCTGGCGAAACAGCATCCCGCCTTCTCCCTCTGACCAATATCCGTCAGCCGCAACTCCCTCCTCCGTCATCCGAAACTCCGTCATCCCTCAGATGAAAAACCTTCCTGTCATGTAGCAGTGCCGAGTCAGTGTCGGCTCTCTACTATACAGGTTCTGCTGTACATGGTATTCAGTGTCGGCTCTGCTATACAGACTCTGTAGCACATGTAGTGTCTGTAGTACACGTGCAAGTATCACAGTTTCGACTCTGCTATACATGCTGTGCAGCATCGGCTCAGCTATGCAGCAGGAAGTTGCGTCTGAGGGAGAATCATCAGAGGCATGACGGCGTTTTGGTCTGCAGCTGACGACTGGCGGCGATTTGTCCAAGGGAGGAGGCGGGATGCTGTTTAGCCTAACGCAGGACAGAGTTACGGCTGACGATGTCCTAAAATGTACGCCGTACGCCGGGGCTCCATCCTAGAGATTGTGGGGGATCCCAGCGTTCAGACCCACCACGATCAGCTACTTATCCGTTATCCTGTGGATAGGGGATAACTTAACTTTTGATGCAGTTCTCTTTTAATTTCTTATTTCTAGTTTTGTCTTATTTCTAATATTTTTTTTTTTTATGAAATGTAATTAATAAAAAAAATACCATTTTAATAATTTTAGAAAAACTGGTTAAATCCACATGGGTCAAATTGCTGCAGATTTATTTATTTCTTTGCAGTGAATTACAGATCCAGGCACATCTAAGCTACATCCGAAAATTGTCCATAAGGAAATATATGAACATGCTGCAGCGTGATCAAGAGGTGGAACACATGGTGAATTTACAGCTGAGGTTAATGGGGTACTCCCCCGGGGAAAAAAAATTAATCAACTGGTGCCGGAAAGTTAAACAGATTTTAAAATGACTTCTATTTAAAAATCTTCTAGTACTTATCAGCTGCTGTATGCTACAGAGGAAGTTGTATAGAGCCGCTCCACATCTCTGCAATAGATAGGATGATCGCAGGATGATCTTTCCTTAACTGCAGGTACTACTACTCCCAACATGGAGCACACTCTGCTCCATGCTGGGAGCTTAAGTACCTGCATTAATAGACAGATTGCAGCGAGTGTCACTCCTGACACCCGCTGTGATCCTCCTATATAATGTATAGATGCGGCCGCTGTTCTATGGTCCCCTGAACTGACGTATATATATATATATATATATATATATATATATAGACAAAGAATAAGTCAGCCAGCACTTTAGTTGATACCAAACTATTATATGGACCTTGCCTACAGGTGCACTAGGCTAGATATACAGTAACAGAAGAATGCAGCAGCACACTGCCAGCACAAGGATATAGGTGAAACATGAAAATGCAGTAAAACATGGAGAGCTATACAGCTATGGTGTAATAGATGCAAATGTGAAACTATGAGATAGTGAGGCACTTAGCTCGCAAATTTGTCTCCGCCGGCGGTCAAATAGCTTGGACGGTCCCAAGCTATTTGACCACCGGCGGAGACAAATTTGCGAGCTAAGTGCCTCACTATTTCATAGTTTCACATTTGCATCTATTACACCATAGCTGTATAGCTCTCCATGTTTTACTGCATTTTCATGTTTCACCTATATTCTTGTGCTGGCAGTGTGCTGCTGCATTCTTCTGTTGCTGTATATATATATACATATACACCTATTCATATTTCCTGCAGAGAGCTGTTTTTTGCTGGAACCATCTGGCCAATCACAGCTCTCCGTGGGAAATATGAATAGGTGTATATATACGGCAGTGCAGGGGATATAAACGCAATCAGCAGCATGCAAACAGTAGTGCCTGTGCTATATAATTAGGATATCATAGATCTCTAAAAAGTATTGGCACTAAAGTGACTGCGGCTTCATATATGATCTCCATACAGTTAGTTATACCACAAATACAAAAGGAGTCATTTAAGTAGAATATGAAATATATAATTTTATTAATTGTATTAAAAGCATGTAATTCATAAAACATAAGGGAAGGGGAGGATTACAACTACTGGGGGAGACTAGACAAAAGGGGCGACACTACCTGCTTGCGCATAATACATTAACACAAAAATAAAGTGCATCACTGGTAGACAAATATAAGGTGCATAATAGGGGTTATTACAGCTTCCATGGAGTGCATAATCATGTCTAAAAACCAGCATACATACCAAGGAACTATAGAAAAACAATGCAACAGCTGACCCAAGCAGGAGTGACGCCACCCCAACGATCGTTTCGGCGATACCTTAGTCCTGGGGGTGGCGTCCTAACAGTGCATGATGGTATAAATACACAAAGTAGCCAATCAGATCATTCTTATTACATAACACACCTGAGTACTAAGTCTATTCCTCCTCCGCAACGGGTGTCAGAAGTACAGGTACTTCTACTCCCATCATGGAACAGTATGTTCCATGCTGGGAGTAGTAGTACTGCCTAAAAAATGTAAAAAAAAGAAAAAAGAAAAAAAAAGTGAAAAACACACACACACACACACACTACATTTTTATTATTGACTGCTCCATTTTTAGGTCCCTGCCCGCCCGCAGAAATTGATCCCTGTTTTAAAAATTTATAAAAATTTCATTATAGAAAAGATAAATATCGTTAGATACAATTTTTTCCATCACTACTGTATCTTTTTTTTTTTTTTAATGGTACCCTACGAAATATTATTAAAAAAGGTATCTCCATCACTTTTTTTAATCGCCAAAGTCCAAAAATGAATAAAAACCACCTTCATAAACACCAAAGTTAAAACCCACATATCGTTTGGGAGAAAAACGCCACGATTTCAGAGGAAAAACGCCATAGGCTCAACATGCTGCAACTTTGCAAAACCGCCAAGGAGCTGAAAAATGCCAAAAGGATTTTAAAAATACCTAACTGAAAAACACAAAGTGGAAAAAGAATTTAGCAATTTCTCATTGATTTACAGCTAACATCTGTCCGCAGCTTTTTTTTCAATGAAAAAACGTCATGGGGGCTGTTTTGGCGTTTTACAAGCAAATCTCCATAGCAAACCTCTCCTGCTCTGGACAGTTCCTGACATGGACAGAGGTGTTAGCAGAGAGCACTGTGGTCAAACAGGAAAGAGGTACACAACTTCTTCTGGAACATACAGCAGCTGATAAGTAATGGAAGGATTACGATTTTTAAATAGAAGTAATTTAGAAATCTGTGGCACCAGTTGATTTGAAAAAAATATGTTTTTCACCGGAGTACCCCTTTAAAGGGGTTATCCAGCTGTTAAAAACTTTCCTTAAATCCCTTTTCCACAGGACAGGCCTGACTCTCCCCTGTGAACCCTCCAGCCCCTGCATTTTGAGATGTACTCATCACGACAGTGACAGCCCCTCACTTACTAAGGTGGGACGCCATTCCGGCTGGTGACTGGCTAAAGGGGTTGTCACCGCTAAGACGAGTAAGTTTTGGAGGTTGGAGGCAAGAGCAGCAAGTTATGTCGGGCCCCATTCTGGTGATAGGGGATACCTTTTTAATAGTTGGATTACGCCTTTAAAGGGGTACTCCTGGAAACTAAACTCATAGCTCATCCTTTTCCTCTCATCAACCTATTTAAAGTGGTATTCTGGACAAAAACATTTTATCCCCTATCCAAAGGATAGGGGATAAGATGTCTGATCGTGGGGGCCCCACTGCTGAGACCCCCGCGATCTCCCTGTAGCACCTATGCGGGTGCTGAATTTCCAGTTTCGGAAACCTCCAGGTTTCCGGGACTGGGGACGTGATGTCACGCCACGCCCCCTCCCATAGACATGAAAGGAGGGTGCGTGGCATGACGTCACGTCCCCAGTCCCGGAAACCTGGAGGTTTCCGAAACTGGAGATTCAGCACGCGCATAAAGTGCGGGTGCTACAGGGAGATCGCAGGGGGTCTCAGCAGCAGATAAAATATTTTTGCCCGAAATACCCCACTAATTAGATATGTGGTAGCCCTTGGGGGGTGTATGGTAGGGATGGTATGATGTTGGTATATGAGGGGTTAATATTAACCCAGTCACTCGTGACGCCAGGGTGAGGGCTGGTATGCTGAATCTATGTTCCGGCCTATCGCCGCCCTTCCCAGAAGCGATAGGTGCAATGAAATGACTGAAGGTCCACAAGCAGATTTAACTTGAACTTGAATAACTTTACTGCAATGCTTGCAATATCCAATGCGTAGTAACAGTCTCATATAACAGTTCTTAGGTTGCTTAGCGACTGGCAGAAGTTGCGGACCTTGCATTAAACTTATAGTCTCTGAATTTAGGGAGTGATGTGCAGATCCGTCCAGATTTAGGGGAAATATTGGGTCCTGTGATACTGCAGAGTGCTTAGGGGATGATACACTCTATAATTTAGATCATTCAGCCGTTGCCGCAAGGCTCAGGCCTAACTCACTGAGATTACTGCTATACAGGTCTTGCTTGCTTGCTATCCCAGGAACAAGAGAGAGATAAGATGGCCGCTGCTCCCTTATATGGGCAGGGGGCGTGGCGATTTTGATTGGTCCGAACGTCTGCCACTCACTTTACATGGTATCATGGGATTGCTTATATCACAGGATCTATATACGTTGCAAAAACCCAAAATGAGGCTAGAGATACCAAAGTGAGGCATCCAGAATGAGGCTTGGAACGCATCACATGACCCCAAGGCCCTGCAACACCATGGAAACAAGTAATTAACCATTTATATGCAGAAATAATACTATATACATTATTCTATGGATAAATTAGGAATCTATACACTATAATAGAGGCGACTAGGGGCGGACTGACTAACAGATATTACTAAGTCCTAGGGACTCTGGCTACGGGGACCCATAGATAAATAAGTACCGTATGAAATGCGGTACTGGGACACCACAGATATATAGAGTAGTTTCCCCTCTTTGGTTGTCACTTGGTTGTCAGCTTTGACACTTGGTTGTCACTGTGGTGTCCCGGTACAGGACATGTCCTGTCCCTTTTGTCTGGAGTCCCCTCAGCCAGAAATGGGCTCTCCTGAAGGGCTAACCCCTAGTCGCCTCTTAATGTAATATTCAAAGTATATAATTATATATGTAATTACTCTAGGATACCTATGTATAGGACCTTAGAGGTCACGTGCCTTTGATTTATGTTATGCTATGGTCTAAGGACCTTTGGGTCATGTGATATACCCAGATTTCCAGAGGTCAGGAGTGACAGGTTTAGCTGACCAATGAGCTTTGTCCCGCCCTCTTAATATATAAGGAGCTGCTGCCACTAAATTCTCTCTCTTAGTTCCGGACTATCAGAGAAAGCACATCTCAGCACAATTCATCAATTCAAGCTAGGCCTGAAGCCTTATCTTCCGCAGCCACTAAACCGTGAGTCCTCCAGCTCAAAACTACTAAAATCCTGTGTGACTACTGCAACTCCATTATCTTCAAATCAGCAGCACAGTGGCTAGCAAATCAAAGCTCATTGTACTTAGAAGTCCCAGCAAACCTGTGAGGAACCTGAACTACGATCCTCTATGCAAAGACTGTTTTGTTAACTGCAGTTGCATAAAATATGCAGTAAAGTTTATTCCGGTTTTCATCAACCTCTGCTGTGGACATTCAATTATTTCTCCCTACCATTTCTGGGACGGTTGGGGGTAGGACCATTTATCTAAGTAAACCGCATCCTGGCGTCACAACAACATAGGGTTAAAGGGGTATTCCAGGAATAAACTTTTTATATATATATATATATATATATATATATATATATATCAACTGGCTCCAGAAAGTTAAACAGATTTTTAAATTACTTCTATTAAAAAATCTTAATCCTTTCAGTACTTATGAGCTTCTGAAGTTAAGGTTGTTCTTTTCTGTCTAGTTTAGAAGAGGTTTGCTATGGGAATTTGCTTCTAAACTGGGCAGTTCCCGAGACACGTGTCATCAGAGA
The DNA here is from genome assembly GCF_029499605.1 of Hyla sarda. Taxonomy (NCBI): domain Eukaryota; kingdom Metazoa; phylum Chordata; class Amphibia; order Anura; family Hylidae; genus Hyla; species Hyla sarda. Next base: position 54,356,349 of record NC_079194.1, read on the forward strand.
GCACTTAGACAGAAAACAACAACTCAACTTCAGCAGCTCATAAGTTCTGAAAGGATTAAGATTTTTTAATAGAAGTCATTTACAAATCTGTTTAACTTTCTGGAGCCAGTTGATATATAAAAAAAGTTTTTTTTCCTGGATAACCCCTTTAACCCCTTAAGGACTCAGCCCATTTGGACCTTAAGGACTCAGACAATTTTATTTTTACGTTTTCGTTTTTTCCTCCTCCCCTTCAAAAAAATCATAACTCTTTTATATTTTTATCCACAGACTAGTATGAGGGCTTGTTTTTTGCGCGACCAGTTGTCCGTTGTAATGTCATCACTCACTTTACCATATAATGTATGACGCAACCAAAAAAATACTATTTGTGTGGGAAAATTAAAAAGAAAACCGCAATTTTGTGTTCTTTATTCTTTGGGTCAATACGATTAAAATGATACTCATGATTATACACTTTTCTATTACTGTTGCGCTAAAAAAAACAAAAAACTTTTAAACCAAATTAGTACGTTTAAAATCCCCCTATTTTGAAGACCTATAACTTTTTCATTTTTCCGTATAAGCGGCGGTATGAGGGCTCATTTTTTGCGCTGTGATCTGTACTTTTTATTAATACCATATTTGTGCCGTTCACCATATCATTAAGATTTTATTTTAATAGTTCAGATATTTACTCACGCGGCGATACCAAATATGTATATAAAATAATTTTTTTACACTTTTTGGGGGTAAAATAGGTAAAATGGGACAATTTACGTTTTTATTGGGGGAAGGGGGTTTTTCACATTTTTTTTACTTTATTTTTTTACTTTTATTTTTACACTTTAATAGTCCCCATAGGAGACTATTTAAAGCAATCACTCGATTGCTAATCCTGTTCAGCGCTATGTATAGGACATAGCACGGATCAGGGTTATCGGTCATCTTCTGCTCTGGTCTGTGGGAAGGCAGATCAGAGCAGAAGACTACCGGAAGGCAATGGAGGCAGGTGAGGGGACCTCCGTCTGTCGTGCAGGATGATCGGATCGCCGCGGCAGCGCTGCGGGCGATCCGATCATCCTGTTAAGTGACCGCAATGCTGCAGATGCCGTGATCGGTATTGATCACGGCATCTGAGGGGTTAGTGGCGGACATCCGCGTGATCGCGGGTGTCCGCCATTACCGGCGGGTCCCTGGCTGCGATCCACAGCCGGGACCTGCCACGCATGATGCTGGCATCGCTCCGATGCCCGCGGTTATGCTCAGGACGTAAATGTGCGTCCTGGTGCGTTAAAGGGGTAGTCCAGTGGTGAAAAACGTATCCCCTATCCTAAGGATAGGGGATAAGTTTGAGATTGCGGGGGGTCCGACCGCTGGGGCCCCCTGCGATCTCTCTGTACGGGGGCCAGGCTCTCCGGCCAGATAGCGGGTGTCGACCCCCGCACAAAGCGGCGGCCGACATGCCCCCTCAATACATCTCAATGGCAGAGCCGGAGATCGCAGAAGGCAGCGCTTCGGCTCTGCCATAGAGTTGTATTGAGGGGGCGTGTCGGCCGCCGCTTCGTGCGGAGGTCAACACGCCCCCTTCCCGCGGCCTGTCGGGACTCTGTACAGGAGATCGCAGGGGGCCCCAGCGGTCGGACCCCCCGCGATCTGCAACTTATCCCCTATCCTTAAGATAGGGGATAAGTTGTTCACCACTGAGTCACCACTGGACTACTCCTTTAAGTACCACGTCACAAGTACGTGCATTTACGTCTTGCGTCGTTAAGGGGTTAATACCAACATACCTTACACCAGTGGTCTCCAACCTGCGGACCTCCAGATGTTGCAAAACTACAACTCCCATCATGCCCGGACAGCCAACGGCTGTCCGGGCATGCTGGGAGTTGTAGTTTTGCAACATCTGGAGGTCCGCAGGTTGAAGAACACTGCCCTACACTATTACCTGCACCACCTAGTCACCACATATACTTCCCTGGAGTACCCCTTTAAGTTATAGCAGTGTCGGCCAAGTGACAAATCCTAATCTAGCCTGCAGGTAGTGAACAAAGCCAAAGAGTACTTAGTAGTGACAGTTCCTCTGGGTGCAGCAATTGTGAAATGGAAGGAGAAGATCCCCGGGGAGACAAAAGGAAGAGCGACTCGGCACAAGACATTGCTAGAAGGTGCCTGTTAGAGATGAGCGAACTTACAGTAAATTCGATTCGTCACGAACTTCTCGGCTCAGCAGTGGATAACTTATCCTGCATAAATTAGTTCAGCTTTCAGGTGCTCCCGTGGGCTGGAAAAGGTGGATACAGTCCTAGGAGACTCTTTCCATGGACTGTATCCACCTTTTCCAGCCCACCGGAGCACCGGAAAGCTGAACTAATTCATGGAGGATAAGTCATCAACTGCCGAGCCGAGAAGTTCGTGACGAATCGAATTTACTGTAAGTTCGCTCATCTCTAGTGCTTGTGATGGGCTCCATCTGGGGTTTTAGTACTTGGTATAAGAACATTAGTTTGCAATCCGCAATTGAAGCCGTGTAATGAAGCATCGGATGAAGAGGGAAACAAGAGTTACAAAGTGTAGTGTGGAAAATCTATCCCATACAATTTCTTCTCGCTTTGGATGGTTGTGATAAATATTGGATAATAGTCTGAAAATATTATAGGAGCAGTAAATATCCTCTGTGGGCTGCAGTACTTTACATTTCCAATTAGTGATTGTATCCAGAAGGTTCACATTGATGAAAGATTGTTTGGAGCAGATATGGAGTCGGAAATATCATAAGTACTGTACATTCATAAGGCAGCGTTCACACATAACAGGTTTTTCATTGCATTTATTAAATACAAAGCCGGGAAGGGGCTTGAAGAGGAAGACATCTTGGTCTTCTATACATGTCCTACATCAGTGACATCTTCCTGGCTTTGTATTGCACCCCCGGAGAGCATGTTCACACGTACAGGAGTTGGGAAAAACGGTAAAAGTCTCAGTCTTTATAGGTGTCCTTCATTTCTGATCTGTTCCTGGCTTTGTATTGAGTAATTGCTATAACAGACAGGGCTGGTGCAAGGATTTATGCCAACCTAGGCGAAAACTTATTTTGCCGCCCCTTGACTCCGTCCATTGGTTTTCGCCCTTTGACATGCCACACCGTACTACTCGGGTGACACACTGTAACAAACCTCCATCTCATGTAATCACCTTACTACTGGGGTGACACTGTAACAAACCTCCATCTCATGTAATCACCTTACTACTGGGGTGACACACTGTAACAAACCTCCTCCTCATGTAATCTCCTTATTACTGGGGTGACACACTGTAACAAACCTCCTCCTCATGTAATCTCCTTATTACTGGGGTGACACACTGTAACAAACCTCCTCCCCATGTAATCTCCTTACTACTGGGGTGACACACTGTAACAAACCTCCTCCCCATGTAATCTCCTTATTACTGGGGTGACACACTGTAACAAACCTCCATCTCATGTAATCTCCTTACTACTGGGGTGACACACTGTAACAAACCTTCTCCTCATGTAATCTCCTTACTACTGGGGTGACACACTGTAACAAACCTCCATCTCATGTAATCACCGTACTACTGGGGTGACACACTGTAACAAACCTCCATCTCATGTAATCACCGTACTACTGGGGTGACACACTGTAACAAACCTCCATCTCATGTAATCACCTTACTACTGGGGTGACACACTGTAACAAACCTCCATCTCATGTAATCACCTTACTACTGGGGTGACACACTGTAACAAACCTCTTTCTCATGTAATCTCCTTACTACTGGGGTGACACACTGTAAAAAACCTCCATCTCATGTAATCACCGTACTACTGGGGTGACACACTGTAAAAAACCTCCTCCTCATGTAATCACCTTACTACTGGGGTGACACACTGTAAAAAACCTCCATCTCATGTAATCACCGTACTACTGGGGTGACACACTGTAGCAAACCTCCATCTCATGTAATCACCTTACTACTGGGGTGACACACTGTAACAAACCTCCATCTCATGTAATCACCTTACTACTGGGGTGACACACTGTAACAAACCTCCATCTCATGTAATCACCTTACTACTGGGGTGACACACTGTAACAAACCTCCTCCTCATGTAATCTCCTTATTACTGGGGTGACACACTGTAACAAACCTCCTCCCCATGTAATCTCCTTATTACTGGGGTGACACACTGTAACAAACCTCCATCTCATGTAATCTCCTTACTACTGGGGTGACACACTGTAACAAACCTTCTCCTCATGTAATCTCCTTACTACTGGGGTGACACACTGTAACAAACCTCCATCTCATGTAATCACCGTACTACTGGGGTGACACACTGTAACAAACCTTCTCCTCATGTAATAATGTAACAGGTACTGCTCTATCCCCGTAACCCGGCTTCCGTGCTGCAGACCGGCAGGGTGGCGTTCCCTTCCACGTGCAATAGTAGAAACTAAGGGCTCTTCAGCCTGAAACGCGTAGGCTCTACGCTCCTTGATATGCTGTTTGTTACTTTTGTACCTCAATAAACAAGTTTTTACCTGCCTTCCCGGTGCTGGACATCTTCCGTTTTCTTCTCCTCATGTAATCTCCTTATTACTGGGGTGACACACTGTAACAAACCTCCATCTCATGTAATCACCGTACTACTGGGGTGACACACTGTAACAAACCTCCATCTCATGTAATCACCTTACTACTGGGGTGACACACTGTAACAAACCTCCATCTCATGTAATCACCTTACTACTGGGGTGACACACTGTAACAAACCTCCATCTCATGTAATCTCCTTACTACTGGGGTGACACACTGTAAAAAACCTCCATCTCATGTAATCACCGTACTACTGGGGTGACACACTGTAACAAACCTCCTCCTCGTGTAATCACCTTACTACTGGGGTGACACACTGTAAAAAACCTCCATCTCATGTAATCACCGTACTACTGGGGTGGCACACTGTAACAAACCTCCTCCTCATGTAATCACCTTACTACTGGGGTGACACACTGTAACAAACCTCCATCTCATGTAATCTCCTTACTACTGGGGTGACACACTGTAAAAAACCTCCATCTCATGTAATCACCGTACTACTGGGGTGACACACTGTAACAAACCTCCTCCTCATGTAATCACCTTACTACTGGGGTGACACACTGTAAAAAACCTCCATCTCATGTAATCACCGTACTACTGGGGTGACACACTGTAACAAACCTCCTCCTCATGTAATCACCTTACTACTGGGGTGACACACTGTAAAAAACCTCCATCTCATGTAATCACCTTACTACTGGGGTGACACACTGTAACAAACCTCCATCTCATGTAATCTCCTTACTACTGGGGTGACACACTGTAAAAAACCTCCATCTCATGTAATCACCGTACTACTGGGGTGACACACTGTAACAAACCTCCTCCTCGTGTAATCACCTTACTACTGGGGTGACACACTGTAAAAAACCTCCATCTCATGTAATCACCGTACTACTGGGGTGACACACTGTAACAAACCTCCTCCTCATGTAATCACCTTACTACTGGGGTGACACACTGTAAAAAACCTCCATCTCATGTAATCTCCTTACTACTGGGGTGACACACTGTAACAAACCTTCTCCTCATGTAATCTCCTTACTACTGGGGTGACACACTGTAACAAACCTCCATCTCATGTAATCACCGTACTACTGGGGTGACACACTGTAACAAACCTTCTCCTCATGTAATCTCCTTATTACTGGGGTGACACACTGTAACAAACCTCCATCTCATGTAATCACCGTACTACTGGGGTGACACACTGTAACAAACCTCCATCTCATGTAATCACCTTACTACTGGGGTGACACACTGTAACAAACCTCCATCTCATGTAATCACCTTACTACTGGGGTGACACACTGTAACAAACCTCCATCTCATGTAATCTCCTTACTACTGGGGTGACACACTGTAAAAAACCTCCATCTCATGTAATCACCGTACTACTGGGGTGACACACTGTAACAAACCTCCTCCTCATGTAATCACCTTACTACTGGGGTGACACACTGTAAAAAACCTCCATCTCATGTAATCACCGTACTACTGGGGTGACACACTGTAACAAACCTCCATCTCATGTAATCACCTTACTACTGGGGTGACACACTGTAACAAACCTCCATCTCATGTAATCACCTTACTACTGGGGTGACACACTGTAACAAACCTCCATCTCATGTAATCTCCTTACTACTGGGGTGACACACTGTAAAAAACCTCCATCTCATGTAATCACCGTACTACTGGGGTGACACACTGTAACAAACCTCCTCCTCATGTAATCACCTTACTACTGGGGTGACACACTGTAAAAAACCTCCATCTCATGTAATCACCGTACTACTGGGGTGACACACTGTAACAAACCTCCATCTCATGTAATCACCTTACTACTGGGGTGACACACTGTAACAAACCTCCATCTCATGTAATCACCTTACTACTGGGGTGACACACTGTAACAAACCTCCATCTCATGTAATCACCTTACTACTAGGGTGACACACTGTAACAAACCTCCATCTCATGTAATCACCTTACTACTGGGGTGACACACTGTAACAAACCTCCATCTCATGTAATCACCTTACTACTAGGGTGACACACTGTAACAAACCTCCATCTCATGTAATCACCTTACTACTGGGGTGACACACTGTAACAAACCTCCATCTCATGTAATCACCTTACTACTGGGGTGACACACTGTAACAAACCTCCATCTCATGTAATCACCTTACTACTAGGGTGACACACTGTAACAAACCTCCATCTCATGTAATCTCCTTACTACTGGGGTGACACACTGTAACAAACCTCCTCCTCATGTAATCACCTTACTACTGGGGTGACACACTGTAAAAAACCTCCATCTCATGTAATCACCGTACTACTGGGGTGACACACTGTAACAAACCTCCATCTCATGTAATCACCTTACTACTGGGGTGACACACTGTAACAAACCTCCATCTCATGTAATCACCTTACTACTGGGGTGACACACTGTAACAAACCTCCATCTCATGTAATCACCTTACTACTGGGGTGACACACTGTAACAAACCTCCATCTCATGTAATCACCTTACTACTGGGGTGACACACTGTAACAAACCTCCATCTCATGTAATCACCTTACTACTGGGGTGACACACTGTAACAAACCTCCATCTCATGTAATCACCTTACTACTGGGGTGACACACTGTAACAAACCTCCATCTCATGTAATCACCTTACTACTGGGGTGACACACTGTAACAAACCTTCTCCTCATGTAATCTCCTTACTACTGGGGTGACACACTGTAACCAACCTTCTCCTCATGAAATCACCTTACTACTGGGGTGACACACTGTAACAAACCCCCTCCTCATGTAATCTCCTAACTAATGGGGTGACACACTGTAACAAACCCCCTCCTCATGTAATCTCCTTACTACTGGGGTGACACACTGTAACAAACCTCCTCCCCATGTAATCTCTTTACTACCGGGGTGACACACTGTAACAAACCTCCTTCTCATGTAATTACCTTACTACTGGGGTGACACACTGTAACAAACCTCCTCCTCATGTAATCACCTACTACTTGGGTGACACACTGTAACAACCTCCCCCCCCCCCCCTCCCTTCATGTAACTACCTCACTACTGGGGTGACACACTGTAACAAACCTTCTCATGTTGTCACCTACTACTGGGGTGACACACTGTAACAAATACCCCTCCCCCCCCCCCACTCCCCCTCACGTGACAATGGTTCTGGCTGGGCAGGTGCTTCAGATGCTGGCTGGTTGCTAACTTTCTTACAACGGGCAGAGCAGCGCCCCCATCAAGAAGGCGCTCTAGGCAGCTGCCTATTTTGCCTATATGCAGAAGCGACACTGATTACAAACCTGAATGCGTGACCACAGCTGAAAGCATGTGTCTGCCTGTTTCTTCTTCTAGCCAAAGACATAGCAGTATTATTTGTTGCAAACAAAGTTTCACATTTAAAAAGTGAGTGCAACGTTTTCTCTAAGAACTTGTCGGCCCACACAACCCCAAAGCAGTTATTTACTGTAGATAGGTTGTGTAAACAGTACAAATATAGTACATGTTGGCTCATAGGATGAACTTTACAACAGGGTTGCCAAGACACAAAAAACAGGTATGTTTTTCTGCCAAATGTAATATCCTTCTGAAAATCCTAACTTTGATCTTTTTTCTTAAAGGGATACTCCCATTAATACAAACTCATCCATCTATCTTAAGGATAGGGGGTAAGTGTCAGATCACGGGGTGTTCCGACTGCTGGGACATTCCCCCCGATCTCCTGAATGGTCCCGGCTCCCCACCTGAATGGGGCGAGTCGATCACAGCACAAAGCTGTGGCCGACACGCCTCTTCCATATAGCTCAGTTTTTAAATGGGCACTCTAAGAGTAGCAAAAAATATATATTTTATTCATCTCGGCAAAACAGTAACCATATTTGTCTACTTTTTAAAGAAGTAATCCAGAACATAATCTTGTCAGCATTATCTTAGTCCCAGCTGAATCACAGGCTGAGACAAAGTCCAGGAAGTGATGGTGGGACTACAGCATGAAAACAGAGAGGAGGGGTTACAGAGCAGCCTGCAGTGAATGGATGAAGAGAGCCACCACAGCAGACTCAGGGAGGAAGTGAATGCATGGTGTGTGTATGCATGGAGTGAGGGCGGGCTCAGTGCTTGCCTCAGACACGACCCTTCCTGAGAAGTGGATGTCAGTATAAGTGAGCAGCAGAACAGAGGGATTTGAGAGCCAAATACAGAAGCTAGACACATAAAAATGCCCCTGCATGACCTAGTGAGTCATATATTATATTATATTGCCATATTTGGAGTCGGGAAGGAATTTTTACCTCGGGTATGAGGGTATTTTGCCTTCCTCTGGATCAACTCAGTGTACCTGTCATATCACTCATTGAAGCAAACAGGCTGCTTTCAATACCTGACTAGTGATGCAATGTCTCAGGGCCCACTGCAGCCTGGGAAATCCTGAACGGCACTCATTTTGTATGCTACTAAAAATAAAAATAGGGGAAAAGAACACAAGAATTGCGAGAACACTATCAAGCACAGGTACAGGCAATATACAGTGGGGCAAAAATGTATTTAGTCAGCCACCAATTGTCCAAGTTCTCCCACTTAAAAAGATGAGAGGCTGTCATTTTCATCATAGGTATACCTCAGCTATGAGAGACATAATGAGAAAAAAAATCCATAAAATCACATTGTCTGATTTTTAAAGAATTTATTTGCAAATTATGGTGCAAAATAAGTATTTGGTCAATAACAAAAGTTCATCTCAATACTTTGTTATATACCCTTTGTTGGCAATGACAGAGGTCAAAGGTTTTCTGTAAGTCTTCACAAAGTTTTCATACACTTTTGCTGGTATTTTGGCCCATTCCTCCATGAAGATCTCCTCTAGAGCAGTGATGTTTTGAGGCAACACGACTTTCAACTCCCTCCAAAGGTTTGGCCACTCCAGGACCTTGAAATGCTTCTTAGGAAGCCACTCCTTCATTGCCTGGGTGGTGTTTTGAGATCAATGTCATGCTGAAAGACCCAGACTGGTTTCATCTCCAATGCCCTTGCTGATAGATGGAGGTTTTCATTCAAAATCTCACGATACATGGCCCCATTCATTCTTTCCTTTACACGGATCAGTCGTCCTGGTCCCTTAGCAGAAAAACAGCCCCAAAGCATGATGTTTCTACCCCCCATGCTTCACAGTAGGTATGGTGTTTTTTGGATACAATTCAGCATTCTTTCTCCAAACACAAGTTGAGATTTTACAAAAAAAGTTCTACTTTGGTTTCATGTCATATTCTCCCAATACTCTTCTAGATGATCAAAATGCTCTCTAGCAAACTTCAGACAGGCCCGGACATGTACTGTCTTAACCAGGGGGACACGTCTGGCACTGCATGATTTTAGTCCTTGGCAGAGTAGTGTGTTACTGATGGTAGCCTTTGTTTCTTTGGTCCCGGCTCTCTACAGGTCATTTACTAGGTTCCCCCCCCCCCCCCCCCCGTGTGTTTCTGGGATTTTTGCTCACTGTTATTGTGATCATTTTGACACCACATGGTGAGATCTTGCGTGGAGCCCCAGATGGAGGGAGATTATCAGTGGTCTTGTATGTCTTCCATTTTCTAATAATTGCTCCCACAGTTGATTTCTTCACACCAAGCTGCTTGCCTATTACAGATTCAGTCTTCCCAGCCTGGAGCAGGTCTACAATTTTGTTTCTCGTGTCCTTCAACAGCTCTTTGGTCTTGGCCATAGTGGAGTTTGGAGTGTGACTGTTTGAGGTTGTGGACAGGTGTCTTTTATACTGATAACAAGTTCAAACAGGTGCCATTAAATACAGGTAACGAGTGGAGGACAGAGGAGACTCTTAAAGAAGAAGTTACAGGTCTGTGAGAGACAGAAATCTTGCTTGTTTGTAGGTGACCAAATACTTATTTTCCACCATAATTTGCAAATAAATTCTTTAAAATTCAGACAATGTGATTTTATGGATTTATTTTCTCATTATGTCTCTCATAGTTGAGGTATGATGAAAATTACAGGCCTCCCGCATCTTTTTATGTAGGAGAACTTGAACAATTAGTGGCTGACTAAATACTTTTTTGCCCCACTGTATTATGAACTAATGAATACCACTTTAATCTATAGTTTTCATACTTTTGATATAGTCTATGGTGTGTTTTTGCAGTGGACAGACTACAGCTTTCAGATTATACATAAATACACTGCTCAAAAAATAATGGGAACACTAAGATAACACATCCTAGATATGAATGAACTACTAGTATGAAATACATTTGTTGAATGTGCTGACAACAAAATCACACAAAAATTATCAATGGAAATCAAAATTTATCAACCCATGGAGGTCTGGATATGGAGTCACACTCAAAATCAAAGTGGAAAACCACACTACAGGCTGATCCAACTTTGAAGTAATGTCCTTTAAACAAGTCACAATGAGGCTCAGTAGTGTGTGTGGCCTCCACATGCCTGTATGACCTCCCTACAATGCCTGGGCATGCTCCTGATGAGGTGGCGGATGGTCTCCTGAGGGATGTCCTCCCAGACCTGGACTAAAGCATCCGCCAACTCCTGGACAGTCTGTGGTGCAATGTGGCGTTGGTGGATGGAGCGAGACATGATGTCCCAGATGTGCCCAATTGGATTCAGGTCTGGGGAATGGGCGGGCCAGTCCATAGCATCAATGCCTTCCTCTTGCAGGAACTGCTGACACACTCCAGCCACATGAGGTCTAGCTGTTACGCCGAGCGCTCCGGGTCCCTGCTCCTCCCCGGAGCGCTCGCGGCGTTCTCCTCTATGCAGCACCCCGGTCGGACCCGCTGACCGGGAGCGCTGCACTGACATTCACGATGGGGATGCGATTCACATAGCGGGACGCGCCCGCTCGCGAATCGCATCCCAAGCCACTTACCCGTCCCGGTCCCCGGCTGTCATGTTCTGGCGCGCGCGGCTCCGCTCTCTAGGGCGCGCGCGCGCCAGCTCTCTAAGATTTAAAGGGCCAGTGCACCAGTGATTGGTGCCTGGCCCAATCAGTCTGATTAGCTTCCACCTGCTCCCTGTCCATATAACCTCACTTCCCCTGCACTTCCTTGCCGGATCTTGTTGCCTTAGTGCCTAGAGAAAGCTACTACTGTGTTTACCATCACTGTGTTCCTGACCTCCTGGTATTACTATTGACTACGAACCTTGCCGCCTGCCCCGACCTTCTGCTACGTCTGACCTGGTTGCTACCGCCGCAGCAAGACCATCCCACTTTGCGGCGTGCTCTGGTGAAAACCAGTAGCAACCCTAGAACCGTACCACCGACACGGTCCACGCCAATCACTCGCTGACACAAAGGATCCATATCCAGCTAGCCGAATCATAACACTAGCATTGTCTTGCATTAGGAGGAACCCAGGGCCAACCACACCAGCATATGGTCTCACAAGCGGTCTGAGGATCTCATCTCGGTACCTAATGGCAGTCAGGCTACCTCTGGCAAGCACATGGAGGGCTGTGCAGCCCCCAAAGAAATGCCACCCTACACCATTACTGACCCACCGCCAAACCGGTCATGCTGGAGGATGTTGCAGGCAACAGAATGTTCTACGCGACGTCCCCAGACTCTGTCACGTCTGTCACATGTGCTCAGTGTGAACCTGCTTTCACCTGTGAAAAGCACAGGGCGCCAGTGACGAATTTGCCAATCTTGGTGTTCCCTGGCAAATGCCAAACATCCTGCACGGTGTTGGGCTGTAAGCACAACCCCACCTGTGGACGTTAGGCCCTCATACCACCCTCATGGAGTCTGCTTCTGACCGTTTGAGTGGACACATGCATTCATTTGTGGCCTGCTGGAGGTCATTTTGCAGGGCTCTGGCAGTGCTCCTCCTTGTACAAAGCCAGAGGTAGCAGTCCTGCTGCTTGGTTGTTGCCCTCCTATGGCCTCCTCCATGTCTCCTGATGTACTGGCCTGCCTCCTGGTAGCACCTCCATGCTCTGGACACTACGCTTACAGACACAGCAAACCTTCTTGCCACAGCTCGCATTGATGTGCCATACTGGATGAGCTGCACTACCTGAGCCTCTTGTGTGGATTGTAGACTCCGTCTCATGCTACCACTAGAGTGAAAGCACCAGCAGCATTCAAAAGTGACCAGAACATCAGTCAGGAAGCATAGGAACTGAGAAGTGGTCTGTGGTCACCACCTGCAGAACCACTCCTTTATGGGGGTGTCTTTCTAATTGCCTATAATTTCCACCTGTTGTCTGTTCCATTTGCACAACAGCATGTGAAATTGATTGTCAATCAGTGTTGCTTCCTGAGTGGACAGTGTGATTTCACCGAAGTGTCATTGATTTGGAGTTACATTGTGTTGTTTGTGTTCCCTTTATTTTTTTGAGCAGTGCAGAATTGATGTGTGTATAAACATTCCGATCAAATTTAACATTTCAGAACTGCGCATATTATGACATACTGTGCTTTTTTAAGCTGCACCAAGCCCTCTTTGTTCCGTGTTTTTTTTTTTTTTCTGCCACCCAACAAAGTACAGTTTGAGCATAACAAGCCTAAAAAGCATGTAGGGATAAATAGCTCTATAATTTAGACTGTACCTGTCATATGCAACAACAGCTCTGGATTCAGAGCGACCCACGGAGGCAAAATGGGATGGTTTTCATTGCCGAAAATCCCATAATAAAAAAGACACGCAATGCAGCAAATGCTGGGAATTACATTATTGTAATATTTTGCTCCCATAAACTTTAACCCCTTAAGGACACAGGGGGTTTAGGCATCAGGACATAGTCAATGTTAAATTTGAGTTTTCATTTGTTTCCTTAGAGACATGGGGGGAGATTCATCAAAACCTGCACAGAGGAAAAGTCGCTTCTTTAATTTTTGAAAAGGCTTCTGAAAAATCGAATAAGCGATCTGATTGGTTGCTATGGGCAACTGGGTAACTTTTCCTCAGCACAGGTTTTGATGACTCTCCCCCTATATAACTTTTATTTTTCCATCTACAGACCCATATAAAGGCTTATTTTTTGGGGAATAAATTGTACTTTGTACTGACACCATAAAATGTACGGCGCAACCAAAAAAAGAGGGGAAAAATAGGCTCACCGCCTAAATGCATGGACTCCAGACACGAATAGGCAATGACGCAGAAGCACGGATGCAAGGACCCGCCCGCCCCTATAGCATACAGGCAAAAAAAGGTAAAAGAAGTCCAGCTTCCTTGGATACAAATACAATAAAACTTAACGTTTACTTCATTCCATTAAAATCAAAAAACATGGTGGAAAGGGAGTTGTGAGATGTCACTCTAAAATGGCCATGACTAAGAGCTTATGCTCGAAACGTGTCGGCGTTTCACTCCGATTTAAGAGTGACTTCTCACAACTCCCTTTCCACCATGTTTTTTATTTCAATGGAATGAAGTAAATGTTAAGTTTTGTTGCACTTGCATCTGCGGAAGCTGGATTTCTTTTCCCTTTTTTTTTTTTGCCTGCAACCAAAAAAATATATTATTTGTGGGGGGACATTGAAGAAAGAACACAATTTTGCAACTTTGTTCTGTGGGTCAATATGATTACAGCAGTACCCATGTTTGCATGCTTTTCTATTAATGTAATGAAACTTTATTTTTTTCTATACGGGGCTGTATAAGAGCTCATTTTTTGTGCCGTGATACGTAGTTTTTACCGTCACCACTTTTGTATCTTTGTGACTTTTTGATCACTTAATATCCCTTTTTTTTTTATGATGTAACAAAAAATCAGCAATTTTGGATTTCACCGTGGGGGATTATTGATATTATACTTGAATAGCTTGGACATTCCTGCACACGATGATACCAAAATTTGTTTGTTTTTTTTTCCAATTTTTATTTGTAGAATAGGAAAAGGGGGTGATTAAAAACATTAAATAGGGGAGGGGTTTATTTATATTGTTTTAAAACGTTTCGTTTGCTGTTACTGTTCAGTGCAATTCCATGGCAAAGCTTTGCTCAGTAACATTGGCGATCGACTTGTGCAGCCTGCCTGGTGGCAAACTATACAAGACAATCCCCAGAGAGCGTCCCGGAGGAGGATAAGAGACTTCTGGCCTTCATCTTCACTTATAGATCTCTACAGTCACGCGACAGAGGGTCCCATGAGTGTTGCCAAAGCCCCCAAACTGCTTAAGATGCCTTAATCAGCATTGATCATGGCATCTAAAGGGTAAATGGTGGGCATCAGTGTGATATGTGTTTTTGAGGTCAGTAACAACTTGCTTAAGGGAACACTTAAAGGGGTTATCCAGGAATAGAACAACAGAGCTAATTTCTTTCAAAAACAGCTCCATGTCTGTCTCCAGGTTGTGTGTGGTATTACAACTTGGCTCCTTTCACTTCAATGGAACTGAGCTGCAGAACCACACCCAACCTGGAGACAGACCAGGAGTAGTTTTTGAAAGAAATTAGCTCTGTTTTTCTATTCCTAAACCCTTCTATAACCCCTTTAAATAGTATCTGAGATCAGTCCCAAAATGTTGTTTTTATATATTATTTTGCAGCTTCTGGAGTCCTGATCCCAAATGACTTCCATGTTTGTTACTCATGACAGTTGACTGGCTAGAATTTGTATTTTTGCAACAGCTGGAGGCACCCTGGTTGGGAAACACTGTAGCAGAGCATCAACATAAACCAATAGTTTAGTTTATTTACCCTTCTCAACTACCATTTTAACTTGTAAAAAAAAAAACACAGTTACTATAATGAAACCCAAAAAGAACATAAAGAAAGTAAGAAAAAAACGATACCTTTTGAAAAATGTTATACTGTAAATGTTCTTAAGTATTGACGTCAACCGGATATTTTTTATAGAAAAAAACCTGTATTTTCTTTTTAAACCAATTAACCGTATCACACATGTAATATGAAATAGAACAGGCAAGCAGCAGCACAGCAACAAGATACAAAATAGAATGCGTTAACTATAATAAAGGAGAAATAATACAGCCATTATCTATGTCCTTGAAAATCAGACAATTGTTCTTTCCCAGGTAACTTTGAATTACAAGTGAAAACAAAAAATGTATAACCTCTGCTATTGTGTGGCTTCCTGAAAGGCAGAACAATAACACAATAAACTCCTACGATATTAATGTTTTGTTAAATTAGAAAACTGTTAAAAATGTTTAACGGACAAGTCAAGGCAACGCAAAAACAAGGCAATGTGAACTTGTTGAACAAGAAAGCAAAAAAAAAGGGGAAAGATTGATCAAAACCTGTGCAGAGAAAAAGTTGACCAGTTGCCCATAGCAACCAATCGGATCACTTATTTTATTTTATAAAAAGGCCTCTGAAATATAAAAGAAGCCATCTGATTGGTTGTTATGGGCAACTGGCCAACTTTTTCTCTACTGTCTCTATTACAGAACATTTTATTTTGCTGTGTACAAAAATTTAGTCAACATTATTACATAAGCCAATAAAAAAGGTATTTGTAAAAAAGAAAGAAAGAAAGAAAGAAAAGCTATAAAGAACTTCTAATTTTGGTTATCTCTCTCCCCTCTCCTATCTACTCCATATTAGCATAAGAGCTTAATAACCAAGGGGATCAGATTTTAAGAAAAAGATCATGGCCCTCATTTACTAAGAAAATCGGGTTGTAAGTTCATGTTGCTTTCTTACCCGACTGCTTTTTTCCCCTGGTATTTATTATTATGTCGCATCCTGTTTGTCGCACTGGGTTTTGTTGGTTTTGGTTTCCAACTCCTCTGAGCTGTCGGGGAAAAATCCACAACAATTCAACTAATTCGGGTTGGAAACCTTAATAAATACGTGGGAAAGCTCAGAAATGTCGGGTTACGCCCCTTTTTCGGGTTTGGGAGAATCCACATCGGGTCCGTCGGGAAAAAATGTCGCATCGTGTCGCAGACTGGCGCAGGATGTCTGCGACATGGCGCAGACAAAGATGCGACAAAAAAACCCGACAAAAGAGGTCGGGTTTAGAATAGTAAATGAGGGCCACTGTGTTCTTAAAATTCTACTGGTCATTTCCTCAAAAATACATATCTGGTTACAATCTTCTAAGGTTGGGGGTGTGTCTTGTAGCCATGGAAAAAAAATAGCTACAAACATCCCACCCCCAACTTATTTTTATTAATTTACTTTTTTCCCCTTTAGGTGGTGGTTACACGGGTATATATTAACCCCTTAAGGACGCAGCCCTTTTTCACTTTAAGGACTGAGCCCTTTTTCGCAATTCTGACCACCGTCACTTTACAAATTAATAATGCGAAAACACTTTTACCGAATATTCTGATTCTGAGAATGTTTTTTCGTGACATATTCTACTTTATTTTGGTGGTAAATTTTCGGCGTTACTTGGATCCTTTTTTGGTGAAAAATCCCAAAATTTCATGAAAATTTTGAAAATTTTGCATTTTTCTAACTTTGAAGCTCTCTAATTGTAAGGAAAATGGATATTCCAAATAAATTTTATTTTTATTCACAAATACAATATGTCCACTTTATGTTGGCATCATAAAATGGACATACTTTTGCTTTTTGAAAAAATTAGAGGGCTTCAAAGTAGAGCAGCAATTTTCAAAAATGTCATGAAAATTGCTAAATCTGAAGGGACAGATGTTACAGAACTACAACTCCCAGCATGCCTGGGCAGTCGAGGCATGCTGAGAGTTGTAGTTTGGCAACATCTGGAGGGCTACTGTTTGGGCACCACTGTGACAGTGGTCTCCAAACTGTGACCCTCCAGATGTTGCAAAACTACAACTCCCAGCATGCCCAGACAGCCTTTGGCTCTCTGGGCATGCTGGGAGTTGCAGTTTGGCCCCCCTAGTGGTTGCCACAGTAAAGATCGATTTACTTTCACTTTCAATTCCCCCCCCCCGTGGATTCCCTACCTGATCAGGATCCTGCAGGCTCCAGCGCAGATCCCAGGTCCCCAGGCATCTTCTCCTGCCTTCCCCTGTCCTGCGCTGCCATTGGTCAGAACTTCGTTCTGAGTAATGGCAGGGGATAGGAGGAGATCGCAGCTTTGCGATCTCACTCCAATCCTTTAGGCTGATCGGGGTTGTTGCTGACAACTCCGATCAGCCCTATTTTCCGGGTGATTGGGTCACCAGAGACCCGATCAGCCCGGAATTGGAGAAAATCGCATGTCTGAATTGACATGCGATTTTCTCCGATCGCCGACATGGGGGGGTCTCAGGACCCCCCTGGGCGATGTGCCAGGGTGCCTGCTGAATGATTTCAGCAGGCATCCGGCTCCGGTCCCCAACCGGCTAGCGGTGGGGACCGGAATTCCCACGGGCGTATGGATACGCCCTCGGTCCTTAAGGACTCGGAATGCAGGGCGTATCCATACGCCCTGCGTCCTTAAGAGGTTAAAGGGGTACTACCGTGCTGACATCTAAAAGATAGGGGATAAGTTGCCTGATCGCACGGGGTCCCACCGCTGGGGACCCCCGCGATCTCGCACGCAGCACCTCACTCTCATCAGGCCCCGGAGGTCTGATGACTGCCGATCACGGGGCTGGAGTTTCGTGACATCACAGCTCCGCCCCCATGTGACATCACGCTCCGCCCCCTCAATGTAAGTCTATGGCAGGGGGGCGAGACAGCTGTCTCGCCCCCTGCCATAGACTTGCATTGAGCCGGCGGAGCATGACGTCACACAGGGGCGGAGCTGTGACGTCACGATCACCGGCCCCTGATGAGAGCGGGGTGCTGCGTGCGAGATCGCGGGGGTCCCCAGCGGCGGGACCCCGCGCGATCAGGCAACTTATCTCCTATCCTTTAGATAGGGGATAAGTTGTCAGCACGGTAGTACCCCTTTAATAGGTGGGTGAGGCAATTAAGATCATAAGCCTCTATTTGTTGATTGTTGTAAAATATATGTACGTATAATGATTGTTATACGTAATGTATATGTTTTGTATATAGATTTGAAAATAAATAAAAACTATGATGAAAAAAAAAGGTATTTGTTACAATAATTTTTTTGGGGGACGTCAACGGGAAACTGATTCTGCTGTACAGCCTACAGCAGCATCCATCTTTTGCATCTGTTAATATTCACTGCTCAAAAAAATTAAGGAAACACTTAAGCAACACAATGTAACCCTGTTCTCATCACAGATGAAAGCAGGTTCACACTGTGCACATGTGATAAACATGACAGAGCCTGGAGACGTCATGGAGTACGTTCTGCTGCCAGCAACATCCTCCAGCATGACCGGTTTGGCGGTGGGTCAGTAATGGCATTTCTTTGGGGGGCCGCACTGCCCTCCATGCCCTTGCCAGAGGTAACCTGACTGCCATTAGGTACCGAGATGAGATCCTCAGACCCCATGTGAGACCATATGCCGGTGCGGTTGGCCCTGGGTTCCTCCTAATACAAGACAATGCTAGACCTCATGTGGCTGGAGAGTGTCAGCAGTTCCTGCAAGAGGAAGGCATTGATGCTATGGACTGGCCCGCCCGTTCCACAGACCTGAATCCGATTGAGCACATCTGGGACATCATGTCTCGCTCCATCCACCACGTTGCACCACAGACTGTCCAAGATTTGACGGATGCTTTAGTCCAGGTCTGGGAGGATATCCCTCAGGAGACCGTCCTCCACCTCATCAGGAGCATGCCCAGGGGTTGTAGGGAGGTCATTCGGGCACGTGGAGGCCACACACACTACTGAGCCTCATTGTGACTTGTTTTAAGGACATTACATCAAAGTTGGATCAGCCTGTAGTGTGGTTTTCCACTTTGATTTTGAGTGTGACTCCATATCCAGACCTCCATGGGTTGATAAATTTGATTTCCATTGATAATTTTTGTGTGATTTTGTTGTCAGCACATTCAACTATGTAAAGACGAAAGTATTTCATACAATTAGTTCATTCATTCAGATCTAGGATGTGTTATTTTAGTGTTCCCTTTATTTTTTGAGCAGTGCATACATATTATTACTTTTTGCACTGTATCAAACACATACAGTGGGGATCAAACGTTTGGGCACCCCAGGTTTGTATTAATGTGCATAAAGAAGCCAAGGAAAGATGGAAAAATCTCCAAAAGGCATCAAATTACAGATTAGACATTCTTATAATATGTCAACAAAAGTTAGATTTTATTTCCATCATTTACACTTTCAAAAATGGCATCTGCAAAAGTTTGGGCACCCTGCAGAATTTATAGCATGCACGGCCCCCTTATGCAAAGCTGAGACCTGCCAGTGTCATGGATTGTTCTCAATCATCTGGGAAGACCAGGTGATGTCAATCTCAAAGGTTTTAAATGCCCAGACTCATCTGACCTTGCCCCAACAATCAGCACCATGGGTTCTTCTAAGCAGTTGTCTAGAAATCTGAAGGTTATGCCATGGCCTTCACAATCTCCTGACCTCAACATAATTGAAAATCTATGGCTAGACCTTAAAAGGGCAGTGCGTGACAGACAGCCCAGAAATCCCAAAGAACTGGAAGACTGGGCAATGATACCTCAAACAAGAATTGAAAGACTCTTGGCTGGCTACAAAAAGCATTTACAAGCTGTGATACTTGCCAAAGGGGGCAGTACAAGATATTAACTCTGCAGGGTGCCCAAACTTTTGCAGACACCATTTTTTTGTTTTCTGTTATTTTGAAAGTGTAAATGATGGAAATAAAATCTAACTTTTGTTGACATATTATAAGAATGTCTAATCTGTAATTTGATGCCTTTTTGGAGATTTTTCCATCTTTCCTTGGCTTCTTTATGCACATTAATACAAATTTTTACCTGGGGTGCCCACACTTTTGATCCCCACTGTAAGTAAAACAAAAACGCAGTGTGACCCCACCCCCCTTAAATCAAATTCTTCATCTTGAAGGTCATGATAGTAATGGGATTTTTAACTGGATCTGGGATACTCTGCCTGGTATTGGAAAGTAGTTTTGTTTACCAAGCACATCATGACTCCAGCCAATGAAAGCTCTGTATGTTGTTCATTGTATAGCCTAAAAAAAGAAAAATATTTAAAAACATGTTTACTCATGTGAACCATTGTGGATTTTGACCCAAGTATCCCTTCTCTTTTGCACTGCTGAAAACAATTAACCCCTTAAGGACCTAGGGCGTACAGGTACGCCCTGGCTCCCTGGTACTTAAGGACCCAGGTCGTTCCTGTATGCCTGTGGGAATTGTAAACCCATTGCTGGGTAAGGGTTACCATCTGTACGTGGACAACTTTTATACCAGCATCCCTTTGTTTACATTCCTTGCCACCAGATCCACGTCCACTTGTGAGACCGTGCGGAAGAACCAGAGAGGCCTCCCTCTAAATTTGATCAAGACACCTATGCCCAAGGGTGAGTCCCGTGCCCTCACCCATGATAACCTGTTGCTGGTCAAGTATAAGGATAAGAGGGATGTCCTTATGCTGACCACTATTCATGGTAACGGCAGCTCACCTGTCCCTGTGCGAGGTACCACAACAACGTTCCTCAAGCCCGATTGTATTCTGGACTATAATTGGTATATGGGGGGAGTTAATCTCTCTGATCAAGTTCTCAAGCTATATGCGCCATGTGGAAAACACGGGTATGGTACAAAAAAGTTCCGGTCTACATGGTACAAGTTGCCATGTACAACTCTTTTGTACTATTCCAGTATGTCAGCAACACAGGGACGTTCCTCCAGTTCCAAGAAGAAGTCCTAAAGGCCCTGATCTTTGGCGACCGGGAAAGAGCAGGCCGGAGTTCCCAAGAAACTGGAGTTATAGGTGCCAGGATCGTCCCAGGCCCACACTTTCCAGGTGAGGTCCCCCACACTGGAAAGAAGGGACGAACCCAGAAAAAATGCAGAGTGTGTCACAGGAGGGGGATACGGAAGGACACCAATGTGACACTTGCCCCGATCATCCGGGCATCTGCATTAAGGATTGCTTCAGGGAGTATCACACTTCCATGCAGTACAAAATTTTCCCTATTGATTTTAATTTCCCATAATTTGACGCCAATTTTCTCCTATTACCCCTTGTAAAAATGTAAAATTTTGGGGGAAAACCAGCATTTTAGTGAAAAAAAAAAATAATTTACACATCCAACTTTAACAAAAACTCGTCAAACACCTGTGGGGTGTTAAGGCTCACTGTACCCCTTGTTACCTTCCTTGAGGGGTGTAGTTTCGAAAATAGTATGCATGTTGGGTTGTTTTTTGTTCTGGCACCCTAGGGGCTTCCTAAATGTGACATGCCCCCCAAAAACCATTTCAGAAAAACTCACTCTCCAAAATCCCATTGTTGCTCCTTCCCTTCTGAGCCCTCCACTGCGCTCGCCGAACACTTTACATACACATATTAAGTATTTCCTTACTCGAGAGAAATTGGGTTACAAATTTTGGGGGTATTTCTCTCCTTTTACCCTTGTAAAAAATAAAAAAAACTGGGTCTACAAGAAAATGCGAATGTAAAAAAAGATTTTGAATTTTCTCCTTTGCTGCTATTCCTGTGAAACACCTAAAGTGTTACAACACTTTCTGAATGTCATTTTGAATACCTCGAGGGGTGCAGTTTTTATAATGGGGTCATTTATGGGGTATTTCTAATATGAAGGCCCTTCAAATCCACTTCAAAGCTGAACTGGTCCCTGAAAATTTCAGATTTTGAAAATTTTTTGAAAAATTGGAAAATTGCTGCTGAACTTTGAAACCCTCTGATGGCTTCCAAAAGTAAAAACAAATCAACTTTATGATGCAAATATATAGTAGACATATTGTATATGTGAATCTATGTATAATTTATTTGGGATGTCCATTTTCCTTATTAGCAGAGAGTTTCAAAGTAAAAAAAATGCTAAATTTTCTAATTTTTCATCAAGTTTTGGAATTTTTCACCAAGAAATTATGCAAGTATCAGCGAAAATGTAATCCTTAACATAAAGCAGAATATGTCATGAAAAACACATTGGCCCTCATTTACTTAGAAAATCGGGTTGTAAGTCTATCTTGCTTTCTTACCCGACTGCTTTTTTCCCCTGGTATTCATTATTATGTCGCATCCTGTTTGTCGCACATGGGTTTTGTTGGTTTTGGTTTCCAACTCCTCTGAGTTGTCGGGAAAAAATTCAACAAATTCGGGTTGGAAACGTTTATAAATACGTGGGAAAGCTCAGAAATGTCGGGTTCCGCCCCTTTTTCGGGTTTGGGAGAATCCACATCGGGTCCGTCGGGAAAAAATGTCGCATGGTGTTGCAGACTGGCGCACGATGTCTGCGACATGTCGCAGACAAAAATGCGCCCAAAAAAACAGACAAAACAAGTTGGGTTTAGAATAGTAAATGAGGGCCAATCTCGGTATCAGAATAAAAAGTAAAACCATACCAGAGTTATTAATGCTTAAAGTGACAATGGTCAGATGTGCAAAAACTGCTGGGGTCCTTAAGGTGAAAATGCGCTGGGTCCTAAGGGGTTATAGGGGTACTCCGAGGAAAAAAACTTTTTTTTTTTTTTATCAACTGGTGCCAGAAAGTTAAACATATTTGTAAATCACTTCTATTTAAAAATCTTAATCCTTCCAGTACTTATCAGCTGCTGTATGCCGCACAGGAAGTTTTTAGTTTTTTTTGGAATTTCCTTTCTGTCTGACCACAGTGCTCTCTGCTGACACCTCTGTCCTTGTCAGGAACTGTCCAGAGCAGGATAGGTTTGCTATGGGGATTTGCTCCTACTCTGGACAGTTCCTAAAATGGACAGCAGAGGTCAGCAGAGAGCACTGTGGTCAGACAGAAAGGAAATTCAAAAAGAAAAGAACTTCCTGTGGAGCATACAGAAGCTGTAAGTACTGGAAGGGTTAAAAAAAAAAGAATTAATAGAAGTAATTTACAAATCTGTTTAACTTTCTGGCATCTGTTGATTTAAAAAAAAAATGTTTTTCACTGGAGTACCCCTTTAAGAGAATTTGTACCATCTAGGGTCCTGATCCCAACACTTTTTATTTTGCATTCTTACTATGTACCAGGACCATGTACAGGTCCAATAGAGCAGTGGTCTCAAACTGTGGCCCTCCAGGTGTTGCAAAACTTCAACTTCCAGCATGCCCGGACAGCCAACGGCTGTCCGGGCATGCTGGGAGTTGAAGTTTTGCAACATCTGGAGGGCCACAGCTTTGAGACCATTGTGCTAGAGGATGTGAGATCCTGCTGTTGGATTGATGCCCTTCTATGTCGCTGTCCAGCTCTCCTCACGTAATGGCTCCTGGCCAGGAGCAATTTGGTGATGAAAAATGCTTTTTTTCCAGCATGAAGGAGCAACATGTAACTAAACAAAAGTGATAAGGCTTAGAGCAGAAAATATTAAAGGTTTTGGTCCATGGCCAGGAAACTTCCTAGACCTTAAGGCTAAGTTTCTACTTGTTTTTGTTTTTTTTGTGCATTTTTCCCCAAAAAACGCCAAAACAGCCCCCATGGCGTTTTTTAATTGAAAAAACGCTGCGGCCAGATGTTAGCTGTAAATCAATGAGAAATCACAAAATTCTTTTTCCACTTTGCATTTCCAGTTTGGTGATTTTTTTTAATTCTTTTGGCGTTTTTTTCACTCTTTTTTTGGTGTTTTTCAGCTCCTTGGCAGTTTTGCAAAGTCGCAGCATATTGAACCTATGGCGTTTTTTCCCTGAAATCGTTTAGTGTGTGTTTTTCACTTTTACATTAAAATTTTTTGGTAGTACTACTACTCCCAGCATGGAACACACTGTTCCATGATGGGAGTAGTAGTACCTGTACTAATAGACAGATCGCCCGTTGCGATCCTCCTGTATAATGTATAGATGCGGGCAGCCGCTCTTCTACGGTCTCCTGCACTGCTGTATATATACCTATTCATATTTCCCGCAGAGATCTGTGATTGGCCAGATGGTTCCAGCCAATCACAACTCTCTGTGGGAAATATGAAAAGGTGAATATATACGTCAGTGCAGGGGACCATAGAAGAGCGGCCGCATCTATACATTATACAGGAGGATCACAGCGGGTGTCAGGAGTGACACTCGCTGCGATCTGTCTATTAATGCAAGTACTACAGCTCCCAGCATGGAAGAGAGTGTGCTCCATGTTGGGAGCAGTAGTACTTGCAATTAAGGACAGATCACAGCAGGTGTCACTCCTGACACCCGCTGTGATCATCCTTCATCCCTGAGATGTGGAGCGGCTTTCTCCTGCGCCCGCATCCCTGCTCTGTACTCCGGCCGGCCACTCACTCACTAATATTTCCCTCTGAGAGCTGTGATTGGCTGCCACCATCCGGCCAATCACCACTCTGGGCGGAAAATATGAATGAGTGATGTTCTGTTCACATCACTGGCCGGAGCACAGAGCAGAGATGTGAGCGCTGTATAGAGCCGCTCCGCATCTCTGCTATATTATGGATGATCGCATCACTCCTGAAACCTGGGGCGATCTGTCTATTCGTACAGGAACTACTACTCCCATCATGGAACAGTGTGTTCCCCTCTGGGAGTAGTAGTACTACCTAAAAAATATGTAAAAAAATAGAAATTGTGAAAAACACACACACTACATTTTTATTATTGTCGGCTACATTTTAAGTGCCCTGCCTGCCCACATAAATTGATCCTTGTTTAAAAATTTATAAAAATTTTGTTACAAAAAATATGAATTTCGTTAAAAAAAAATTTTTGGTGCATCTTTTTTTTGGTGCATCTTTTTTTTTTTTGGTACCCAACAAATTTTGAAAAACGTCAAAGGGGCCAAAAATGCAATTTCCACTCAAAAGGCAAAAAATGCCAGAAAAAGCGCAAGAAAAAAACACAGGAAAATGGTGTGGTAGTTTTTTTTTTTCTGGTGTTTCTTTGGGGCCACGAAAGAAACAAGTAGAAACTTAGCCTCAAGGGGTTATCCACCTTAGGTGACTTTAGTATGTACCTGCCAGTAATGTCACGGCCGCACTGCAACCTGGGAAAAGTTTTTTTCAGAATTTGGCCCAGAAGCTGATATCCAGCATGCCAGGGGGGACTGCAGAAGTCTTAAAAAAAAAAAAAAAAGAAGAAGGATCAACACTGCATTAATGTTTTTTTTTTTTTTTTTTTTTAAAGTTTAAAAACGTATGAAAAGTATATTATTGTACTTCAAGTACTGTCAGTCTCAAAACATTTGGCCATAACTGAATGAGAAAAAAAATAAAAATATGTACCGTATGCACCGGCGTATAAGACGCACCCAATTTTTAGGGGCAAAATCTTAAAAAATAAAGATTTTGAACCCAATAGTGGTCTTCAACCTGCGGACCTCAAGATGTTGCAAAACTACAACTCCCAGCATGCCCGGACAGCCGTTGGCTGTCCGGGCATGCTGGGAGTTGTAGTTTTGCAACATCTGGAGGTCCGCAGATTGAAGACCACTGCAGGAGGAGGTAATATTCACGTGTCCCCGCCGCTCCAGACCCGTCACCGCTACCCTGGATGTCGCTCCATCACTGTCGCCGCGTCCCCGTCGCTCTGGAACGTCTCTGCTGCCGGCCGGGTATCCTCGCTCTCCGTTGCCGCCATCACGTCGTTACGCACGCCGACGCACGTATGCGACGACGTGATGACGAGGAAGGAGAGCGCCGGCCATACAGGGGATCCCTGAATGGAGAAGACACCGAGGAGGCAGGTAAGGTCCCTCCCGGTGTCCTGTAAGCACTAACCCGGCTATTCAGTCAGGCTGTTCGGGACCGCCGCGGTGAAATCGCGGCGGTCCCGAACAGCCTGACTGAACAGCCGGGTTAGTGTCACTTTCCCTTCAGATGCGGCGGTCAGCTTTGATCGCCGTGTCTGAAGGGTTAATACAGGGCATCACCGCGATCGGTGATGTCCTGTATTAGCCGCGGGTCCCGGCCGTTGATGGCCGCAGGGACCACCGCGATAGGGGTGTATTCGCCGTATAAGATGCACCGACTTTTTCCCCCCAGTTTTGGGGAAGAAAAAGTGCGTCTTATACGGCGAAAAATACGGTATATATATATATATATATATATATATATATATATATATATATTTACTTTACTTTATTTATCACATCAATAAATAGAGTGTTGTGCAATATCAGGAAAGCAAAGTGAAAGAGGTAGCCGGGGTGTAGAAAGGATGCATCCATCATGTGAGATTTATTTTAAAAACATGAAGGCATCAATATGGAGAGCTGCGCCTCCTGAGACAACTTGTTCTCCTTAGTATAATAGGCAAATTGACTTTCCTCCAAAAGAAAGAAGCCCCTCCACAATGACTCCTCCATCTTCAGCAGATGATCCAGGGTTCTTGTCTCGTGTCAGTACTGGGCAGGTTACTGTTTGGCTGGTTGAGAAGCCTTAGGCCATGTTCACACGGCAGAATGTACACAACAATAATTTCAATGGGATTCTGCTGCACTGTACACACGGCGGAATGCAGATGTTTCTGCTGCTGAAATCCTGATTCCAGTGTCTGCAGAAAGAGTAGACTTCTCTCTTCTTTCTGTGGATTCAGCTCGGAAATGCATGGCTGTCTATGGAGACGGCTCATCTATTAGTGGTCCTAGCACCGGCAACCGCTGTTGTCCACTCGGAAATTTTCCAGGCAGACATTTTGCTGTATGAACTTAAAGGGGTACTCTGCTGCCCCAAGGTTCGGAACATTTTGTTCCGAATGCTTGGAGCAGGCGGCGGGGGTCGTGACATCATGCCACATCCCCTGAGTACAAGTCTATGGGAGGGGGTGTGATGACCGCCACGCCCCCTCCTATAGACTTGTATTTAATGGGTGTGACGTGATATCACGACCCTCGCCGCCCACACCCAGTATTTTAAAGAATGCAGCTGTTGACCCCTGTGATCAGACATCTTATCCTCTATCCTTTGGACAGGGGATAAGATGTCTAGGGGCGGAGTACCCCTTTAACCTTAGAGGCAGATACTGTCTGAAAAGGTCAGTGGTATGAAATGGTTTCCCTTCTTTTGGAGGAGAGTTCATTTGCATACTTTTTTACTTTTTCCAAAACGTTATCCCATAAGTCTCCATACAATTGAACTAGAGATGAGCGAACTTACAGTAAATTCGATTCGTCTTCAACTTCTCGGCTCGGCAGTTGATGACCTTTCCTGCATAAATGAGTTCAGCTTTCAGGTGCTCCCGTGGGCTGGAAAAGGTGGATACAGTCCTAGGAGACTCTTTCCTAGGACTGTATCCACCTTTTCCAGCCCACCGGAGCACCTGAAAGCAGAACTAATTTATTCAGGAAAAGTCATCAACTGCCGAGCCGAGAAGTTCTTGACGAATCGAATTTACTGTAAGTTCGCTCATCTCTAAATTGAACGCTTCGATAAGAGTCAGTCTACCCCTCCTAACCATAGTACAGTATGTGTTCTGTATCGGTGATTGTCCCTAAGGTCTGACCACAGTGCATATTAATTGTAAGAACTGTCAGAACAATGGCTGATTAACCACTTGCATACCACAATATGACCTTACACATGGAAAAGGTCATGTCTTATCTATGCAGCGTGGTCTTTAAACGGCAGCTGAATTACAGCTCTGCTGGTGCCCTATGGCAATACTGAGCTAAGTGGTCCTGCTGTTTCTATACAACAGCTCTTACATGGAAGACCCAAGTGGCCAATCATAGTGGTCTCTGAGCACGTGATCTCTGTGACAGCTTGACACCACGATCACTCAGAAAAGCAATAAAGTTTATAAAAAGCCAGCGGGATCGCTTTCTCCTCGGAGCTTGTTACTGCTGTATGACAAGTCCTGCTGGCTACTCTGTGTTATTAAATTCATTTGTAACAACCTCTACCTTCTTTTACCCCTTCCTGCCCTAAATATATATATGTGTGTGTGTGTATATATATACACACACACGGGTGCGCATAGGGTCGCTGTCAGTGGGGGTACAGGTAGTACCCCATTAAGAGATTCAACCAATATCTCTCACCACCCGCCAGCAACATTTGAGTCATCAGTATAACTGGGACATTCCAGTAGTCTGAAAAAGTTTTGGGGGGCACAGAGATGTCACAGTCATTCCCTGCGGGCCCGCAGCCACTTTAAATCATTAGAAACTCTTGGGAGGCAGCACACACAGGCAAGTCATTTATCTGCCCTGGTGCACCCAGACAGGTAGAGGGGTCTACCGCTATATATGGGGGCACATAATGGGCCTAAAACTCTTTACAGTATATAGTACCCAGAGGGGCATCTACATGCACAAAGCAGGCACTAATACTGTTTGGGGTAATTCACATGGGGAGTTTTAGAAAACGGTGGGTATTGTGCTGGAGAAAGGAGCCTTAAAATGTTTGTCTGGCTGCCCTGGCGGGGTCTGTGGAGACAAATCTTGGCAAGGAGAATGATGCCGTGGGCCAGATAGTGAAAAAGAGAAATCATGAATGACTCCGATCAGTCGTCATCTGTGAGTCACTAAATGTAATTGTAATCCCTTATACTGTCTGTAGAGTGCTGGTATTTACCTCTATATGGTCCGTGGGGGAGAGTTAATATAACCTGAGCAGAGGATAAGTGGAGCAGTTACCCATAGCAACCAGATTGCTTCATTTTTAAGAAAGCCTTTGAAAAATGAAAGAAGTAATCAGATTGGTTGCTATGGGCAACTGCTCGACTTTTTATCTGCACAGGTTGGGGACAGGCCACAAGGACCTTGGGAAAATATAGCGAACCCGACCACCATTCTTGTCCATGTCTCACAACACACGTTAGTATATAGAGCTCCTTTATGAACATTACATCATATATACTTCTTTTTACTATTACATATACACTTCTCTCTGTATTCATAACAAAAAAGATGTATTCAGCAGCTGTCTGGGTACGTACGATAACCACATATGCTCATATCCTAAACATAGAAGTGATTCGGTTGTTTATATAAAAATATTCTGAAATCATGTGGATGCGACTGATAATGTTGACAACAGACGAAGACTTTTCCAAGTTGAGTATTTAGAAGCCAGAAATGCTTTAGAAGCCCACAGCCCAGGAGTTCATGTCCGAAAGGAGAAGGAAAATAAACAATATCCCATTGATTTCAATAAGGTTTTTTGTGTTCTGCTGCCCTCAGGTCTGTTCTGTTCGTCAGGTTTCCAATGTTCCTGTACAGTAGCTTGTTATAATATTGTTGGTAACTAATCAGAAAGGATCCTTCCACTTTTTTTCTCTCAGTATAACAGAATGTATTGTTTGTTATCGTTCACTTCTGTCTTTTATTATGTCTGCCAGATTTATGGAGATAACTGTGCATGTTCAAAGTTTAATATGTTCGGCATCCGGCACAGGTGAACTCAGCCTAGATCTGGACGCAACTGATGTCACAACTGATGACAAGTTGTCATCAGTTGTATAGCCTCCGGCTTCCATTGTTTCTGGACGCCGGACAGGAGAATGCATCAAGCTGCGTTCCCCTGTCCGGTGCCCTCCGGAATGTCCAACCATTCGGCGTCAAAATTGAGACACTGGATGATTTTGAACTGTACCATTCAAATGAATGCAAGAAGAAGAAGGAATGGGATAAGTTCTAGCATCAGTTTCCCTCCGGTGCATGCAGTAACAGAGCTCTAGTGACTGACGTCCTTTATCATTTCTAATGGGATTTTTTTTCTTTTAACTGTATTTTGTATATATAAGAAATGTCATAAAATGCAGTTCTATAGATAGATTTCAATGAGTATTTGAGGAAAAAAAAAAAGAAAGTGGTAAAGATAGATCCATGACCACTTAATGGAGGACCTCAATGAAAATCGATTAGTCCCTAGTGGATGAGCAGGAACAATGAGTTGGGCATACGGTGCTCCCTGAACTTACAATATTATTTGGTTCCAGGACTAATGCAAATGCCACCATTTCAGTCTAGAAGAGGTATTTGATTATGTTAGTTGACATGTAAATACAACTTTAAAGGGGTACTACACCCCTAGACATCTTATCCCCTATCCCCAGCGGCGGGACCCCCGTGATCTCGGCTGCGGCACACCAGACATCTGGTGCACGTAGCGAACTGTATCGTTCGGCCATGCCCCCTCAACGCAAGTCTACGGGAGGGGGCATCACGGCGTGACAGGGCGTGGCTGTGACGTCCCCAGCCTCCGGCGCTGCATCCGACGCTCTAAACAAATGCCAGGTGCAGCAGTGAGATCACAAGGGACCCCTACAATCAGACATCTTATCCCCTATCCTTTGGATAAGCGCTCACGTGACCGGCGCTTATGAATATTTAAATCTAGCCGGCGGGCCCGCCTCAGAGCTCAAGTCAGCGCTAAAAGAAGGGGGACCTTCAGGGGAACGTGGCGCCGGACTTCAGGTAAATATAGCAGTCCGTGACCCTGCATCAGTCTCCTGTTCACCCGCACTATAACCCGATGTTTTGGGTTATAGTGCGGGTGAACAGGTGACCGTTTTCCTTTAAAGGGGTACTCCGCCCCTAGACATCTTATCCCCTATCCAAAGGATAGGGGATAAGAAGTCAGATCGCCACGGTGCCGCTGCTGGGGAGCCCCGGGGATCCCCGCTGCGGCACTGCGCTATCATTACAGCACAGAGCGAGTTTGCTCTGCACGTAATGACGCGCAATATAGGGGCCGGAGCATCATTACGTCACGGCTCTGCTCCTCGTGACGTCACGGCCCGCCCCTTTCAATACAAGTCTATGGGAGGGGGTGCGGCAGTCATCACGCCCCCTGCCATAGGCTTGCATTAAGGGGATGGGCCGTGATGTCACGCGGCTCCGTCCCCTGTATCGCCCGTCATTACGCACAGAGTGAACTCGCTCTGTGCTGTAATGATAGCGCAGTGCCCCAGCGGGGATCCCGGGGCTCCCCAGCAGCGGCACCGCGGCGATCTGACATCTTATCCCCTATCCTTTGGATAGGGGATAAGATGTCTAGGGGCGGAGTACCCCTTTAAGGAGCTCCTCTGAGACTACTGGTGTGCAATAAAAACAGATACCAGTGAACCATAAAGTGGCTATACAGTAAGGCCTTAGGCTCATCCCCAAGGAGAAACTAGTGAGCAAATATAAAAGAGTCTATTGGGATAGGGTGGGTTAAAGATGTGCCCACCCAGAGGTAGTCAGGCAACAGATAGGGGAAAAACTTGCTACTCTGAAACCTGTGGATAGTAAAAGGGAGGCAGCCAATAAAACCAGCAAATAGTGAGAGAATGAGGCCTCAAGGGAGCCTTGTCCATGTAAATCCAGCAGATTTAATAGACTGACAAAATTAAAAGGGACATTAATAAACTTACTGGGTTTTTGGAAGAATACCAAAGCAATCAAGAATAATCACTACTCCTGTGTACTGGGAAGGATAAAGTACTGCATTGTATATTGAAGATATTTCATCCAATCCACTGGATAGGCGATATACCATAAATGGGTGGGGGTCTAAACGCTGGGGCTCCCACCAGACATCAGAACAGGAGTCTCCGATCCTTCATCACCGCCAATACACACACAACTGAAAGGGTATGTTCACAATACGCAATGTGAACGGAATCTCCGCTCACAAAGATTCCATCTGCTGCCGAAATACTTCATTGGTAGGAACGCGTGGCACCCGCCATCACCCTTGATGGCTATGCAACATGAATGTGCGGATCAATTTCAGTGGCGGAATTGTCTGCAGCTGAAATTCCTCACGGAAGACCCATTCACACTGATGTTAATGTTCACTGTGCGTAATTCCAATTGCTGAATTCCACTCACGGAATTCCGCTGGATTTACACAGTGTGAACATACCCTAAGGGTAAAAAAACAACCTGTGTATGGTGTCAAAAAGTATAAATCTACTTTTACACTGCCATTGTGACCTGGCAGTACACCGGCTGTTGCAAAACGACGGGAGTATAGCGGGAGAAAAATGAGTGCCTGCACCATCTTTTTTTCCAGCTATACTCCTGTAAAACAACAGACCCCATTAAAATAAATGGCTGTGCCCATTGTGACCCATCCCGATAACGGCCATTAAAGGTCAAAAAAGGAGCCTAAGGGGCACGTTGCGGGCGGGTCACAACAGCAATGTGAAAGTAGCCTAAAAGAGCAAGTTACTAATATATGCAGTAAAAAAATGTCACATCACCAGCAGTTAAAAGTCCACTTTATTAAATCTTCCAATAAAATCGGAATAAAAAAATGTAAGTGTGCAGTGCAACAGACAAGACCATGGTGTACAATAGTTCCCTTTGTTCGGACATGTTTGACATATTTCCTTTTTTTTGGGTCTATGTTCAACTTACTAATATAATGTTATTAGCCAAGGTGCAGAGCTCTTCCATATCAGCTATGCTTTTCCCTTGTTACAGGGCTACAGTTGACACCATGTCACAGGCTCTGAAACAGTCTGCTCTGTCCCTTCTCCCCCCCCCCCCCTCCTCTCCTGTCAGCACAGGACAAGACCAGTGATGTGATGTGTTGTGTTGTAATAGGGGGGGAAGCTAGTATTATCGCTTACTAGATTTATTATAAGATAAGGAAGCAGGGAGCTCATTCTGATGGAAACTACTGTGACGGAGTACAGGCTTCTTGCTCCCTTATAATGAGTCACAAATCTGATGATCAATAATACTAGGTCTCCCCTTTACATCACTGGGTTCGTCCCCGTGCTGACAAGAGGGAGGATGGGGGCAGACTGCTTTTTCAGAGCCCAAGCTACAATGAAATGAGCTCTGCACTATGAAAGATTTCTACAACTTACTAATATGTTTCTAACTATAGTGCATTGTTATACTATTTGACACCATACAAAAGTTGTTTCTTTCACTGGACAATCCCTTTAAGTTATGATATGGACATGGAGGGTCAAAAAAAAAAAAAAACCCTACTGAGTTGTAGATAATTAAATTCTTATTCTCTTAGGCATGTTTCTAATCATGTGTTATGACTCCTATACATAATTTTATATATATTGGTCCCAGGATTTTACCTTTTTATAGTTTAGAATTTGAGTACAGCTGTCACCCATATCTGTTCCATTTTGCTCATTGTGTTTTCAGTGGGTCTCTTTCATACTTCTATGATTCCTACTGAAATTATTAATCAGAAGCTTATTTCCAGAATATTCCACTTGACTGCTCATGTATTGACAATGTATATGGACTCAGTTATTTATTAACAAATCACTGACTGTACAGGAGAACATTTCCATCTTCATAAGTTTTAGGATCCTACATAGAAGAAAAAAATGTTGTTTTTCTCATTTTAGTCAGTGAAG
This sequence comes from Hyla sarda, assembly GCF_029499605.1. Lineage (NCBI taxonomy): Eukaryota > Metazoa > Chordata > Amphibia > Anura > Hylidae > Hyla > Hyla sarda. The sequence goes on from NC_079194.1 coordinate 54,390,213, forward strand.
CTTAGAAATCATGATTGACGAGCCTGCCTCACATGACTGTTCTAACTACGACTAATATTCAACAGTGACAGGGATAGTTATCCTTCAGAACTGTGACCAACAATTCTTCAAGAATTAACCTTTGGTGAACTCTGGATTTTATATTGAAAAATAGCATAGGCAAAAAGTTCCTTTATATAGTGCGGCAAAAAAGTATTTAGTCAGCCACCAATTGTGCAAGTTCTCTCACTTAAAAAGATGAGGGAGGCCTGTCATTTTCATCATATACCCCAACTATGAGAGACAGAATGAGAGAAAAAATCCATAAAATCCCATTGTCTGATTTTTAAAGAATTTATTTGCAAATTATGGAGGAAAATAAGTATTTGGTCACCTACAAACAAGCAAGATTTCTGGCTCTCACAGACCTGTAACTTCTTCTTTAAGAGTCTCCTCTGTCCTCCACTCCTTACCTGTATTAATGGCCCATGTTTGAACTTGTTATCAGTATAAAAGACACCTTTCCACAACCTCAAACAGTCACACTCCAAACTCCACTATGGCCAAGACCAAAGAGCTGTCGAAGGACACCAGAAACATAATTGTAGACCTGCATCAGGCTGGGAAGACTGAATCTGCAATAGGCAAGCAGCTTGGTGTGAGGAAATCAACTGTGGGAGCAATTATTAGAAAATGGAAGACATACAAGGCCACTGGTAATCTCCCTCGATCTGGGGCTCAACGCAAGTTCTCACCCTGTGGTGTCGAAATGATCACAAGAATGGTGATCAAAAATTCCAGAACCACACTGGTGGACCTAGTAAATGACCTGAAGAGAGCTGGAACCAAAGTAACAAAGGCTACCATCAGTAACACACCACGCCACCAGGGACTCAAATCATGCAGTGCCAGACATGTCCCCCTGCTTAAGCCAGTACATGACCGGGCTGAAGTTTGCTAGAGAGCATTTGGATGATCCAGAAGAGTATTGGGAGAATGTCATATGGTCAGATGAAACCAAAGTAGAGCTTTTTGGTAAAAACTCAACTCGTCGTGTTTGGAGGAGAAAGAATGCTGAGTTGACTCCAAAGAACACCATACCTACTGTGAAGCATGGATGTGGAAACATCATGCTTTGGGGCTTTTTTTCTGCTAAGGGACCAGGACAACTGATCCGTGTAAAGGAAAGAATGAATAGGGCCATGTATCGTGAGATTTTGAGTGAAAACCTCCTTCCGTCAGCAAGGGCATTGAAGATGAAACGTGGCTGGGTCTTTCAACATGACAATGATCCCAAACACACTGCCCGGGCAACAAAGGAGTGGCTTCGTAAGAAGCATTTCAAGGTCCTGGAGTGGCCTAGCCCGTCTCCAGATCTCAACCCCATAGAAAACCTTTGGAGGGAGTTGAAAGTCAGTGTTGCCCAGCAACAGCCCCAAAACATCACTGCTCTAGAGGAGATCTGCATGGAGGAATTGGCCAAAATACCCCCGTGGACGGGAGGCATAAGACTTGGAGCCTCCAGCGTTTCCTTCAGTGCTCACAGGTGGGCGCTGCATGCTAGATTGTGGGGGTCTCCAGCGGCAGGACCCCCGCGATCAGACATCTTATCCCCTATCCTTTGGATAGGGGATATCTTAGGGCCGAAGTACCCCTTTAAAGGAAAACTGTCAGATATTTTCTCCCGCACTATCCACAGTACTGGTGGATAGTGCGGGAGACGCTGATTAAAACGAGCCCTACCTTACCCGGATCCGCCCGGCCGTTCGCTTGCAATTGTAGTTTTATTCTATGTGTATATCTTGCTGTAACTGGCACAGGCGGGGATTCTGCAGGTTAATTAACTGGCACTGACATCAGCGCCGCTTATGAATATTCATCCTCCCCTCCCTCCAGTTCTCCCTCTCTTCGCCGCTCCTAACTGGAGGGGGGATGAATATACATAAGCGGCGCTGACGTCAGTGCCAGTTAACCTGCAGAAGCCCCGCCCATGCCAGTTACAGCAAGATATACACATAGAATAAAAGTACAATTGCGGGCAAACGTCCGGGCGGAACCGGGAAAGGTAGGGCTCGTTTTAATCAGCGTCTCCTGCACTATGCACCAGTACTGTGGATAGTGCGGGAGAAAATATCTGACAGTTTTCCTTTAAGCATACTCATTTTCATACAAAAAGGTATAATTTTTTTAAAGTAGCAAACTAACACAAATTCTATATAAATTGGGTATCATCATTAGGCCAGGTTAACACTTCAAGTGAGGCCAGCGCCCTCTGAATTAGTCGGCTCTATGAGCGCACAGACATTGCCGTCCCCATAGACGGCAATGTCTGCGAAGCAGAGATCTGCCGTAATATTGAATTAGTTTAATTTTCTGGCAGAATTTTTCAAGGGGATTTTCAAGGTGGAAAGCCTGCACTCTGCAGCGAAATCCCATGGCCGGCAATGAAATATCGTTGCGTTCCCAAGAGGTTAAAGGGACCTATATGAAGACCAGGGGAACCTATCAAAATAGAAATTTATTATACTTCCTGTAAGTATTTTCCCTCTTTACCACCATTCTCTCTCTATCCAGTATACATGTGCCTCCATTGTTGACACAGCATTGTATTCAGGCTCAATATAAAGTAAGAAATTTAAAGGGGTACTCCACTGGCAAATTATTATTATTTTTTAAATCTACTGGTGCCAGAAAATTAAACAGATTTGTAAATTACTTCTATTTAAAAATATTAATCCTTCCAGTACTTAGCAGCTGCTGCATGCTCCACAGGAAGTTCTTTTCTTTTTGAATTTCCCTTCTGTCTGACCACAGCGCTCCCTGCTGACACCGCTGTCCATTTTAGGAACTGTCCAGAGCAGAAGAGGTTTGCTTTGGGGATTTGCTCCTACTCTGGACAGTTCTTGAAATGGACAGAGGTGTCAGCAGAGAGCACTGTGGTCAGACAGAACGGAAATCCAAAAACAAAAGCACTTCCTGTGGAGCATACCGCAGCTGATAAGTACTGAAAGGATTAAGATTTTTTTTAATAGAAGTAATTTACAAATCTATTTAATTTTCTGGCACCAGTTGATTTACATTTTTTTTTTTTTTTTTTTTTAACCAGTGTAGTACCCCTTTAATATCAAGCTTAGTGTACTGTTCATTTGTGTTTTACAGTAATTATTATAGGAAGCTTCTGTTTCTACTTATTCATCCAGATGATTTGGGTTGTTGTATTTTTTTTCCATTTGTGACATGACAGCTGGATGACTATGTTGGTGTTTCCCAACCAGGGTGCCTCCAGCTGTTGCAAAACTACAACTCCCAGCATGCCCGGACAGCCAAAGGCTGTCCGGGCATGCTGGAAGTTGTAGTTTTGCAACAGCTGGAGGCCCCCTGGTTGGTAAACACAGGACTATATAATCATCAGATGTGTCTTGTGTCTATTTTAGATTTGGCACCAATAGAGGGACATATCACTGCAATAACATATATATTTCAGTTAACTCATGTTCTTTTTACCGGAAACAAATCATTGAACTGTTATTAGAAAATATACAGATAATAAAAAAGACTAATGAAATGGAAATAAAAATATTATAAGAAATAAAATTAACATCCGTCATATTTTTCTATTGCTCTTCAGAAAACAAGGTCATCTCTATACATTATTAAAAGGCAGTGACAAAGTTGATTTCTTTTTAGAGTAATGTACCTGCCTTGATATGTTTTCAATAAAAAAAATGATTTATTTTTTGTATAATTACATTTATACTATTCCACGGCAAAATAACAGTAATGTGCTACTGCCACCTATCGCACATTTTAATACAACACAGTCAATAATTTACAGCGAGAGATCTCTGGCTTGGCATCCTAACCAGCATCGAAAAACACTGTAGTCGGAGCTGAAAACTTGGTTTGGGAAAACTACCTAAAATGATGGCTTAATCCATACATACAAAGAAACCAAAACAAATAAGCTCAGAAATTAACCCCTTAAGGACAGAACGTTTTTCCGTTTTTGCCCTTTCGTTTTTTCCTCCTTACCATTTAAAAATTATAACCCTTTCAATTTTGCACCTAAAAATCCATATAATAGCTTATTTTTTGCGCCACCAATTCTCCTTTGTAATGACATCAGTGATTTTACCCGAAAATCTGCGTCGAAACCCAAAAATCGTTGTGCGACAAAATTGAAGAAAAAACACCATTTTGAAACTTTTGGGGGCTTCAGTTTCTACGTAGTACATTTTTCGGTATAAATGACACTTCATCTTTATTCTGTAGGTCCATACGATTAAATGGATACCCTACTGATATAGGTTTGATTTTGTCGCACTTTTGGAAAAAATCATAACTACATGCAGAAAAATTTATACATTTAAAATGGTCATCTTCTGACCCCTATAACTTTTTATTGTTCTGCGTACGGGGTAGGAAGGGGGATCATTTTTTGCACCGTGATCTGACGTTTTTAGCAGTACTATTTTTGTATTGATTGGACTTTTTGATCGCTTTTAATTCCTTTTTTCATTATATAAAAAGTGACCAAAAATCTGCTATTTTGGACTTTGGAATTTTTTTGAGTGTACACCATTGACCATGTGGTTTAATTAACAATATATTTTTATAGTTCGGACATTTACGCATGCGGTTATACCACATATGTTTATTTTTATTATGGTTACATATTTTTTATATGGAATTTGGGAAAAGGAGGGCGATTTAAACTTAATATGGAATGGGTTAATGGGTGTTTTTTTTTACTTTTAGGAGAAATCCATTAGATTCCTTATACAGATCAATGTGGTTTCATAGAACCACATTGATGTGTGTGCTCTGCGCTCGATTGATAAAGCTGGTTGGTTGGTGTGTGTGTGTGTGTGGGGGGGGGTGGTGTGGGGGGAGGGGGGTGGTGTGGTGTGTGTGTTCCACCCCACTGGACCACCAGGGATGGTTAAATGTCCCTTTAGACGCCGCTGTCAACTTTGACAGTGGCGATCTAAAGGGTTAATAGCCGGCCACGGCAATCGCCACATGACGGCTATTAACGCCGGCCCCCAGCTACAGGAATCAGCTGTGGGTCGGCCGGTATGAAGCGGGCTCGAGTCGAGAGCCCTCGCCATACAACAGTTGCCGGTCCATACAACAGTTGCCGGTTAAGTTATGTGTAATAATGTGAAATGACACAGAAAACAGTATTGAACACAGTTACTGGTATTTATTCAATACTTTGTAAAGAAGCCTTTGTTGGTAATGATAGCTTTAAGACGTATAGAGAAACTAGTCGCATGCATTGTTCTGGTGGGGTTTCAGCCCATTCGTCCTTCAAGATTTGAAGACACAAACAGTCTTTAAATCTTGAAGGTTCTGTAGGCCTCTTCTATGAATCATGATCTACCGTTCTTTTCCCTGATTGTCAATGGAATTTAAGTCAGGTGATTGGCTGGTCCATTCTAGCTGTTTTATTTTCTTTCTTTTAAACCAAGTGAGAGTTTCCTTGGCTGTGTGTTTGGGATCATGGTCTTCATGAAAATGTCCTCTGTCGTTTCATCTTCATTATCCTGATAGATGACAGCAGATTTTAGTCAAGAATGTCTCAGTAAATTTGCCCATTCCTCCTACCTTCAATTATTTGACATTTGCCAGTACCATTTGCTGAAAAGCCACTGACACCATGATGTTCCCACCTCCAAACTTCACTGTTGGTCTGGTGTTTTTAGGGCGATGTGCAGGGCCATTTCTCCTTCAGACATGGTGTGTATTATGGCATCCAAATATTTCCATTTTTCTCTCATTGGACCACCCTATATTCTCCCAGTATTTCACTGGATTTTCCAAATGTTGTGCAGCAAACTTTAAACAAGCTTCAACATGCTTATTATTTATCAATTGAGTCTTGTGGTGAGTGTGCATACAGGCTATGGCGGCAGAGTGCATTACTTACAGTTTTCTTTGAGACAACAGTACCTGCTAATTCCAGGTCTTTTTGAAGCTCTCCATAAGTGTCCTTGGCTCTTGGACAACTCTTCTGATCATTCTTCTCTCTCCTCAGAAATCTTGTGATGATCACCTGATCAAGGCAAATGTATGGTGAAATGATTGTCTTTCCACTTCCGTATTATCGCCCCCAACAGAGCTCACTGGAACATTCCGAAGCTTAGAAAACAGCTTGTAACCAACAGCATTGTTAGGTTTTGTAAAAATTAGGTTGAGAAGGTCTTGAGGCAGTTCTTTGCTTTTTACCCATCATGAGATGTGTCTTGTGTGACACCTTGACAATGAGACCTTTTTGTAGCCATCAGATGGGACTGAACCAGCTGATATTAATTTGCACTGACAAGGGGCTGGATTCCCTTTTATTACTGATAGATTTCAGCTGTTGTCTTGGCTTTCCATGCTATTTTGCATCCCCAATCTTCATGTGTTCAATACTTTTTCCCTGTGTCATTTCACATTATTACACATAACTTAATTTCTGAGTTTGTTTGGTTTATCTGTATGTATAGATTACTTGAGTTGTTACCAACATCTGGTGAAAATGTCATGTTAATAGCAAAAAATTTTAAATGAAAATAAATTAAAGGTGAGTACAGTGGAGATCAGGCTGTGGTTGGAGCATGGCTAGAAAAGATTTTTACAGTTGCATGATCCAGTTTTGGACAAGCTTTAGTGGTTGGATAGATGGCCTCACACTTCACTATAGAATACTTTGGTATATATAAGCTCAGTTTGACCTCAAGGTGCCCAGGTCCTAAGGCTGCAAAACAACTCAAAATCATCACCCCGCATAACAGTCAGATGTTTTGAGCTGATATTTTGTTTGGTTGTTGACAACCTGGCACTGTGCATTTCTCCACTTTGGTCTTGCTTGTCCAAAGGCAGTTGTTCTAAAAGTCTTGTAGTACAATACTCTGGCATCTCCAGTGCAGTGCTACCATACAAATGAATGGAGCATATGCCCTCTATGAATCACGGTGGGTATTGGCCATGATTGGACACTTTTCCCGGATCCTGTGGATAGAGTATATTTTTCACTGGACAGCCCCTTTAATCAAGGACATTTTATTAGCAGCACGTGGCTGTTACATACCCTCTTAATTCTTAGGATTTCTCATTTTGAACATATCATTCATCTTACTTAGACGGGTTTCCTTTCTTGAAAGCAGTTCCTGAAAGGTTCTCAACAGTAGACCCAAGTGTCCTCACTAAGGAAGAAGCTTGTTAGTTGTGAGCACACAAAGTGACTGGCATAAACTCACTAAAATGCCTAGCTGTAAAGAAGTAGCCTCCCAGAGACTGAGAGCAGCACAGTAGATGGGCAAAAGCCGACCGTCACTTTGGGTGCAATTCTACTCTGATGGACCGGTTGTAGTATCACTAAATCACAAACATATAGCGAGAGGCTGTGTGGAAAGATCCTTACACTACTATACGCGAATGTAGGCCAATATTAAACAATTAAAACTGTGCAAACTTTCCAATGGGGACATTTTGTTATTGTCCTTGTTTATATGGTTTAACGATTGTGCTATTTTGCAATGCTTAATCCTTTCTTGACCGGTGACTTGCATGTACAGCATGGGTCTGGTGAAGCCACGGGTCAGGTCTGCAGCATAACCGGCAAATGGCCACTACTAGCAGCAACTGACATCTTCCGGGAGATCGTTCTGATGTCAGTTAATATAATCCCAGGGAGATGTGTTACTAGGGAAGCCCGGGGCCTTACCTCTGCTCCTCAGGCTTCCCTGGCTCTATGACTGCTGGAGGCTGCCTTTAGTAATTGAGTGTAGATAGCATAGATCAACTTAAAGCAATCATATTACATTGATTAAGGTAAGCTACCTAATCATGGCTTATGAAAGGCCCATAGAGGGGGCAAAAAATGTGTAAGATGAATAAATAAAAAATCTTCAAAAAATTCCTTCCCAATCATTTGAATCATTTCCCCCTTTTTACAAATAAAACACTGTAAAAAAAATAAAAACAACAATTATATAAATTATTACATTCCTGATCCCACACGGTCAATAGCATAAATGCAAAAAAATTCCAAATGTCAAAATTGCAGAATTTTGGTCACATCACATCCCAGAAAAAAATGGAATAAAAAGTGATCAAAAAGCCAAAACTACACAATAGCATACGGATAAAAACTACAGCTCATGGCACAAGTAACTCTAACACAGCTCCGTAAGTGAAAAAATAAAGATATAGGAGCCAAAACATGGCAATGAACAGTTTTTAGTTTTTCTTTTTTCAAGTTTTCACATGTATTTAACCATAAAACAGATTATCCAAATTTGGTATCATTGGAATCTTACTGACCTATAAAATAAAATTTGCATGGAAGTTTTACCATTTTGTGAAAGTTTGCACAATTCCGTATTTTTTTAAAATTTTACCCTACATATAAAAAAAAAAATTCTGGTTTCGTAATACATTATTTGATAAAATAAAGCATATCCATGAAAAGTACAACCTACCCCACAAAAAATAAACCCAAATACAACTTTGTCAGTGGAAAAATAAAACAGTAATGAGGGGGGAAAAAAACGTAAGTTCACTAGATCATAGATTTATTTGGGGGGGGGGGGGGGGGGTGAGGTGAATTAATTCATTTGTGTCCTTATCAAATGGTGTACTTTATCTAATCTAGTAGGCTGATAACTTACCAGGACAGCTTGTTAATTTACTTTGGATCATTAAAAGAACTTGTCCATAGTATTTATTCCTGGGCCAGGGAATTTATAGTGTACCTGTCATCAACAAAAACTTTTTATATAATGTAGATAATACCATTATATGTATATTTGTAATATACATTGGTTAAAAAATATGTATATTTTTGTCCCTGCAGCTATTGCCTGTGTGTCTCTATGAGGAGTCCAAATACAGGAAGTGATTGTGGACAAGCAGGGCTCTGTGCAGGGCAGCCCTGCGACATGCTACGAGCTCACACATGAGGATGATTGACAAGCCAGGAACCTACACAGAGCCCTGCTTTTCCTGCCCTCGCTTCCTGTATTTCGACTCCTCACAGGCAATAGCTGCAGGGACAGCACTTTTTTACCCATAAATATTCACAAATTTTAACCAATATACATAGAATTGTATTATCTACATTACATAAAGTTTTTGTTGACAACAGGTACACTTGAAGTTTTATTTTTATACCACTTTTGGCTGGATATCTGCTTTAGATTATGATTGTCTATGGGCTTTCTGTAAATCTGTAGGGCCCATGCACCACTCTCTGGCTACCCAACTGGCTGTTCTGAGAAACTTGTCTTAGTTCACCACACAGATGGTGGGGGCAGGGTGCAGAGGGAACTACCATGATTTAGTAGAGATATAGGTCTAGATTTATCAAACTGAGAAAAAAATTAGTGATTTTCCCACAGTGTCCAATCACAGCTCAGCTAACAAGCTCTGTTAAAGTGAAAGCTGAGCTGTGATTGGTTGCTGTGGAAAATCACTTTTTCTTTCACACAGTTTGATAAATCTGGGCCATGATGTCTGGGATCCCCATTGATACTTTTTCATACACCATGGACATATAGAAACCTGCTTGCCGGCAGTTTCCAGGTATTTGGAATGTTCACCCTGCACATGGTAACATTTTAATTGAAATGTATAATCCCTTTTAATAACGAAGGAGAAAACAAAAAAAGGAGACAAAGCAAAAATATAAAACTTTTTCTTTGTTTTTAATTTTAAATACTAAGTTTCTGGATAGCCCCCACCCTAAACAAATACCCCACCCCCTGAAAAAGTTCCACATGTAGATTCTTTCCAGGACTGCAAACAGAGAAAATAGAACAAATAATCAAACTGTAGAAAATAGAGAAATGTAGGTTTCTTTCGTGTATCTTAGAATGCCTGTACAGAAAAAATATTGCCTTAAGTTTTTACATAGGAGGGACAAATGACACCAAAACGTACCATGCAGTCTGCAACTAAATTAATAAGAGACTAGTTAGAAATTGAACATGAATACAGAAACAAAAAGGCACTTAAAATTCTTATTTGCAATTGTGGAGTGTTAATACAGACTCCAGGGAATGGAGGATAGCCATCTTATACCAGAAAATAGAAAAGAAATAGAAGTATTTCTAATTACAGAATTTTCCCCAAATCACGCGGCGTGTTTTTCTGCAGACGATTTTTATACTCCGCTTCAATGGGTAGGAAAATCTGCAGCAAAATATGCACGTTAATATACCTTCGGTTATAGGAAAGGGTGGTTGTACACATACCCCTTAGGGTACGTTCATATCTACTCTTTAAAGAAAAAATCCGCAAAAATAAACTTCTCCCCTATCCACAGGATAGGGAATAAATAAGTAGCGGGTCCCAGCGATCGGACCCCCAATGATCACTGGGACGAGACCCATCGCTCAGTAAGAAGCGCGTGTTGCAGTGGCTCCATTCATTTTTATGGGAATTAATGAAATTAATGGAGGGGATGCTGACTAAACACACAGTTCACAGAGTGCTGGGGTCCTGTCCCGGAGATCGTGTGGATAGGGGATAAGTTTACTTTTGCCAGAGGTCTCCATTAAGTCCTTCCTTTATATGTCCCATACCTTCTAAATTTGCTATGGTTCTAGCTCAAATAACTGAGCAAAAAAAAAACTGTATAAAATAAATTAAAAAAAAAAAAAAAAAAAACAGACTACGTAAGGATGTCACACATACATACTCTGAAATGTTTTTTTTTCTGTGACTGTTTTTCATTCAGTTCTTTAAGCTAAAGCCAGAATCATCATAAAAAAGGAATGAGAAATAAAAGGAAGGATGACTTCTTGCTGGATCCACTTCTGGCTTTGGCTAAAATAAACTGCAGCAAAAACTAGTTGTCTGTGGCTACAAAAAAAAAAAAAAAATGAAAAACTGCACAACAGTCATGTTTTTCCCTTGTATTAGTTTAAAGGAAGGAATAGATCATTGAGGAACAGGTTAGGCTAGCCAAAGAAATAAAAATTATCTGACTTTCCTTTTGGATCTTTTACTGGTTTAAAAAAAAAACAACAAAAAAAAAACAAAATCAGAAAAATGTTAAGACTGGTTATATGAAGCGGTAGCTAAATCCAAGTACAGACACAAACAATCTGACAAGATAGTTCTAATAAAAATATTTTCTAATGCAGAAAGGTGATCGCAGCCATAGCAGCAACATGAATGCATGTAATAGTCCTAAACTACCCTCACTGTCCTGACCTAGACGGCACGCAGGGTCTTCACGTGTTCCCTCTACTCTCCCCAATGCCTTCCAAATTGGAGAATAATTTTCATTTTGCCAAGCACCCCAAATGAGACTATTCTGTGCGGCTGGCTATAACATGATATACAATGTATTCTTCACATTGGGATTCAATTTTACCCCTTAATGATTCAGACAAATTTCATTTTTTGACCTCCCCCTTTGTGTTCTAAGTGCTATAATTCAACTAAATTTTCAAACAACTTTTTTTGGCTAAACCGGAGGGAAAAACAATTGCTGAGTGAAAAAAAAAAAAAAAAAAAAACACAATTTTGTGATAAAATGTTTACGTTTTCACGTAGTGCACTCTATGGTAAAAATGACACGTTGGGCCTCATTTACTAAGCTGAAACCAACCAGTTTTTGTCGGGTTATTTCGGCACAGAGTGTCTGCGACAGGTCTGCGCCAGGAAAATCTGAAAAACCTGACATTGTACTATGAAAAGAAAAAAAGGGCGCGTGGTCTGTCGCAAAGGGTGTGAGGCAGTTTCAAAAAGGGGTGTGGTTTAACAACCCAACCATATTTACTATTGAATTCACAAAAATCTTCTGGATAAATGGCTGGAAATTTCCACCTAGAAAAAGCTGGTCAGAAAATGTTCCCGACTTGTAAATCTGTGATCCCCATAGTAAATAAGGTGGAATCCTGCATGTCTGAAACAACATTTCCCACTAGTAAAAACCCGACACTCTTAGTAAACGAGGCCTGTTATCTTTATTCTGTGGGTCAGTACGATAATACCAATACCACATTTTTTTTTTAGCTTTTGTTAAATAAACCTTAAGAAATAACTCAAAATGTCCATGTTCTGACCCCCACTAAACTTTACATTTTTAAAACTACTGGGCTGTAGGATGGCTTATTTTCTGCACCCTGATCGGTTGTTTTAAGCTTTTTTTTTTTTAGTTTTTGATACATTTTTTATTACATTTTTCCAAGTATATTGTGTGACCACAAGTCAGCAATTACGGGCTTTAGGATATATCTAATTTTTTTTTTTTTGGCATTTACGCCATTGGCCGTGTAATGTGATAAATTAATAGTTTAGACAATTCCACACATGGCAATGGCAAATATATTGTTTTGTTTATTTTTGAATATATATATATATATTTTTTTAAACCTTTTTGTACACTTTTTAATGCCTCAAAGGGACTTATAGGAGCATCATTCAATTGCTCATATAGATTAATGTCATACTATAGTATTACATTGATCCATTACATCAGTACTCTATTGCTACAGCCTGCCGATTGGTCAAGGCAGCCATGGAGGCCTAGTACAAGCCTCAGGCTGCTAACACAACGTGGAGAGGGAATCCATTCACTGCGCCAATAATACGTGGAATGTTGAGGCATAGTGAGGGCCTGACTCTTTTAGCCTCCCTTTAGGTCACTACTGGCTTACAGGGTTAAAAATGTATTTAAAACAAAACAGGCAAGTGGAAAGACACAAAAGCAGCAAAATCGGTATCATTATTGCTTCTGTAAAGGTTGCAAGACTTAGAGGACAGATGAAGGTAATCGTTGATGTAGCAAATTCCACAGCAAATTCACAAGCAATCTGCAATAAAATCCACAAAACAAATCTGCACCAGTTTGTAAGAATATGGCACTGCGGATCAAAGGAAAAAAATTTTAATAAAAAAATCTGCTGAGAATGAGTGGGTAACCCACAGCATAATCTGCAGCTTATAAACTTGGGAAAATCTGAAACAAAGTTTATACCGCAGATCAATTTTTGCAGGGAAAAAAAATTGTACAATGTGGGTATTTGTAAAATCTCACATATGTAGTATTGTAATCTACTGTAAACTTTGCCTGCACTAAATCCCAAGGTAAAATCCACACTGGTCTGTCCTGTGAACAAGTGAAATGGAGGTTAGTCCAACTCCAAATTTATGGAGGACATATTTGACTTGACATTACCAATTGTAGATATTTAGCAGGATATCAGAAATGTAGGAGATTAGGTCTTTAAACCTAAAATACAAAGTAAATTAGTTAGCTCTATGGAGAATGTTACACAGCTTTAAAAGGGGTTGCTAGACATCTTATCCCAGTCCAAAGGATAGGGGATAAGATGTCTGATAGCGGGGGACTAGGGCTGGGCGGTATGGCCAAAATATGTGTATCGTGGTATTTTTGTAACTTATGGCGGTTCCACTATATATAACGGTATTCCCCCCACCCCACCCCCCTTCCCCAAAATTTATTAATAGCCCAGCGCTGCACTGTCCCCTGCAAGCGGTGCCTCCTCGTCCTGTTTTTTTTTGCGGCCGCCGGCGCTGACACTTTTTATACTGTGCGGTATCCCTATGCCCAAGATGCAAAAAGGTAAACAAAAACTCACGCATGTTCCGACGTCGGACAGCCGTCAGCCTATCACCGGCCGCAGCAAAGTTCCGCCTCGGCCGATGATAGGCTGAGTCCACGGTCATGTAAGAAGCTCTGGCCGGCTTCTTACATGCGCTCAGCCTATCACCGGCTGAGGTGGAACATCGCTGCGGCCGGTGATAGGCTGACGGCTGTCAGACGTTCCATTCCTTGGGAAGCAAGTCCGGACCGACGGGGAAGGAAAGCTATTTTGTTTACCTTTTGCAGCCCGGGCATAGGGATAGAGTATAGAGCAGTGGTTTGCAATCTGCAGACCTCCAGATGTTGCAAAACTAAAACTCCCAGCAAGCCCGGACAGCCAACGGCTGTCCGGGCATGCTGAGAGTTGTAGTTTCGCAACATCTGGAGGTTGAAGACCACTGGTATAAAGTGTGAACGCCGGCGGCCGCAACAGACAGTAGGACCAGGAGGGCAGCGCTTGCGGGTGACATATGCGAGTAGTAGTGCTGGGCTGATAATTTATTGTTGGGGGGGGCAGGCATAACAGCGCTCACGGGTCACATATGATTAGTTCCCCGATGGGGACAGCACAGCACTGGGCCGATAATTCATTAATTTCCGTGGGGGAGGGGCCAAACTGGTATTGCGGCATGGGTTAAAATTCATATCACGCAGCACAAAAATTTCGGTATTGGGTATGAACTGGTATACCGCCCAGCCCTACGGGGGCCCCGCCGCTGGGACCTCCTGTGATCTCCGCACAAACAGACATTATGTTCAGAACTAGAGATGAGTGAAGTTACGAGGTTCGGGCAGCCGTGTCGTCACCAAATAAAGTCATAGACTGATACAATAATATATGCACTCGTGTACATCTCCATGTGTTGATTGGGGGATCTAACTACCCCAATAGTCCAATATCCACAAGAAACATGCATACAAAAGATACTCTTGCTCACTCATTTATGTAGAAAAATTCAGTATACAGTCCACAAAGTAAATGAAATCATAATTACCCGAGTGCACTAATCTGGCGTCCACCATGCAAGGCTGGGTTTCAGTTTCACTCCATCAGGAGCCTTTATTCATTCAGCCATCTTACTGCCTGTTCACTGCAAGGAAGAGAAAGCTTACACCCACGTGAGCAGTGACTACATTTTAAGGGCCTCCGCCCTCTTTGTCAAGGCCCTAGAAACATAGTCACTGCTGATGTGGTTATGAGCTTTCTCTTCCCTGCAGTGAACAGGCAGTAAGGCGGCTGAATGAATAAAGGCTTCTGATGGAGTGAAAATAAAACCAAGCCTTGCATGTTTGAGAGTGAGAGTTTCTTTTCCATGCATGTTTATTGTGGATACTGACCATGTCTTCCCGCATGCCCCCCTCCATTCATGTTTATGGGAGGGGGTGTGAAAGCTATCACAACCCCTCAGACATGAATGGAGGGGGCTTGGAGTGACTTCACGACCACAGCCGCCTGAAACCACCATTCTAAACAAAGATGTCTAGCAATGGAGTGCGCCTTTAAATTGGTATGTTGCACATGTCAATATAACCGAAAGACACGGAAATTTACATAGAAGGTAAGCATGTTCTATGTCTGAAACATTTAAATATATTTCCACTATCAGGAGATTTTTTTATGTATTGTACTGAAAGAAAAAAAAAATCTATAAATGTTTTTTTTTGGTACCCAAAATTATTACTCCATCCACTATCATTCAGGTGTAGCACTGGTGTAATTTGGCATCCACATTTATAGCTGTAACACCCCGACCTCTCACAGTTCATCAGCATTAGTTCACTATTTCAGAGGACCAGGGGAGGTCTAGGTGTTGGAGCAGTATGAACACCATGTAAAGTGTCCAAGATTATGGCCTCAATAAGCACACTACTTTAGCGTTCTACTTAAATTAATGAAACTTGTGAGCAAAAGGGATCAAAAGTTATCAAACTATGGTTCAGTAGAGGATTCAGGTATCGTAGCTGCAAAAAGCAATAATGTTAAAAGGCTTTTCCCATAGTAAAAACTTAACACCTACACAAATGACGGGCAATGTGGGGGTCCAACTGCTGGGATCTCCACTGATCATGAGAACAAGGATCCTGCATTCCCAGCAGTTGGACCCCCATGGATCAGACTTAGTCACACAGCCAGGTGCAGCACAATAGGTATTCTCTCCATCAGTCACTTCTGCTTTATACAGGGAGACACAGGACCTTTGTTCTTATAATTCGTGGTCATCGTGGCCTTTGGATCACCACATAGACCTGTCTCCTCGATTCTGTAGAAAGGTGACCTGTTTATATTATGGAAAAACTACTTCAAGGTTTGCGGGACTGACCTCAGGTCAAAAGTGAATGGCTGTAATGTGGCTATGTACAGAAGCTGTATATTCAAATGTCAAAATTGCATTAGCAAACATAAGGAAAAAGAATGGAAACATTTCTCATATACAAGATAGAATACAATCCCAATCGAGGTTGTAATATATTATATATTCCCATTAAAGGTGTACTCCAGTAGAAAAAAAATAATAATTGTATCAACTTGCGCCAGAAAGTTAAACTGATTTGTAAATTCCTTTTATAAAAAAATATCAGCTGCTGTATACTACAGAAGTTAAGATTTTTTAATAGAAGTAATTTACAAGCCTGTTTAACTGTCTCGCACCAGTTGATAAGAATTTTTTTTTTCCCACCGACGTACCCCTTTAATGGGAATACGTCTGCTGGATGTGCTGCTAAGAGCTGCAGACAGCATAGGATAGCTCTTGGGGTATATAAAAGCAAACGGGACCATTCCTGGAGCTGATGGTGGTTGTCAAACTTACAAAGTCTCTTTTTATTTCACAGCAAAGTGTCAAGGAGGTGGGTCTGAGCTGCTCAAGTGCCACAGTGTGGCACACCACCTTGCTCAACCTCCCAGCCCCTCCTTGAGATGACAGCGCTGTGTATACGAGTCAAGGAAGATGGGAAGGGAGTGTGAGCGAGGAGGTGTGTCAGGTTGTGGCACTTGAGCAACTCTGACCCACCCACCTGACACTTAGCTGAGAACTAAAAAAGGATGTGTTTGGCAATCAGCAACAACTCCAGAAAGGGTACAGTTTGCTCTCATTCTTCATAACAGTTATCCATCTGTCTGCAGCTCTTGGCAACATATACAGCTGACAGCTTCCACTTAATGGCATAGGGTTAAAAGACCTCACGGTGGAAAGAACAAAAAAACAAATATAAACAAAACAAAAACACTGCTCTCATTGTACCCGCCTGTTACCACTTCCTGCTCTCAATCCTGACACACAAAATGCCTGCTCAGCTGACCCCTGGCTGAGACATGACACCGCTACAACTGGTGATTGGTGGAGCTGACATTTCCTATGTGTCAGGACAGAAAGCACTGACCGCGGACACCAGCACTGACAGGGAAACAGAAGGGAAGTACAGTTTTCTCTTTTTCGTGCCACCATCAGTCTTCTAAGTAACATTTAGGGTATATTCACATTTACAGTACCCTGCGCCCATAATTAAAGCTGCATTGAGTTAGTTTACATTGAACTCTGCAGTATGAAATCTGTACCTGTGATACTGTACACCTGAACAGATTCTAAAGGGGTATTCTACATGATTTTATAAAGTTACAGCCTTTAGATCAATTTAGAACAACAACATATAAATAAAAAAAACAGGATTAGGCATTAAACAGAACTGATCCAGAGACCTAACATGTTGTCGTTCTTTCTCAAAGTTTGAAATTTCAACTATAATTGTTATAAATATTCAGAGACATAAAACTAAAAATCTTTTCAAGTATTAAACACTGGTGGAAACAGTATAGTTTAATGATATTTTTTTTCACTTAATACTTTTATCTTGAAATGCTTGCAACCAGCATTACTGTGCCACTTGCACCACCTTGTAGATGCTTTTAGTACTTCTCGATGAAAGCCTAAGATGTTCATAGCAAATTTTACTATTAGTCTCATGATTTCCTTTAAATGCTCCCTCCCACAAAAAAAGTATATCTACTATATAAAAAAAAAAGGAAAAAAACAAAAAAACAGGAGCAAAATATCAACTTCCCAAGACAGTATGGTTTCGAACCTTTGTGCAAGAAATTTTTAAAAAGCTTTAATCCTACGTGACTTTTAAAAGTTTTTTTTTGTTTTGTTTAAACTGTTAAATAAAAAATAAGGCAATTATTTATGCTTATAGACCATCTGGAAAAATGAAAAATAAGTCCCACTTGAATTAAATAATGATCTGTGAAATTCCACAAATATAAGTTTCTTAAGAGTGGGCAACAAGGTGTGAGTTTTGCATTTTATTCGTAACTAGGTTTTCGCCAGCAGCCTTGTCCTGCAATCCTCAGTAATATGGAATGGAATGCAAATGTATCCATTTCATGTGGTTTATGCTCTATGATACCTGCAACAAAAATAAATATAAAACAATCATTTAGCCCAGTGATTAAGGTTACAGGAGGAGAATTTCATCCCCCGTCTATCCCTCGCCCAAGAAGAAATCCTTTGTGGCTTGATAGCACCAACATATAGCCGGCCATGCTCGTGAACTCCCGCTGCCGCCTTCCTCTTTCCTTTGATCAAGTATTCGTTCCGCTTTCCACAGTGCTTAGGATTCATGTAAACATTAACAGCACACGGCAGCTTTTTCTGACGGCAAAGCACTTTCCCATAGGACTGTCCAAGCCAACCAGAAGAATAAAATTTAATTCAACTTGTCCACTTAGTTCCACTGGTCAGATGTCATGGGTTTTTACGTTGCAATTTAGAGTCCCCTTTACTTTGAGCTGCATCTTGAAAATTTAAAAGGGAAAAAAAAAAAATCAGTTGTCTGTGCTTATTCTTTTTGTAATGCTTATAAGTTAGGTTTTTATGGTTTCTGCACATCAGGCTAGAACTTTAAAAGAGACACTCTGGAAATGTTGTAATAATGATGTAAAGGTTTTTGTGATGCCTTATACTTACCTATTTTGTAGCTGATGTGGCAGGCACTGGAAAGGCCTCATTATGGATGTAAGCTCCTCATAGAAATGGTTCTGTAATGCAGCCAACATTTGGCTTTGGCTTTGCTTGTGGTATTTAAAATCCAGGTGCAGTTATCAAGCACCACACACAAAGCCAGAGAATTCTTAGGAAATGTAGGCTGCATTACAGAACTATTACACTGACCTAATTAGAGGAGTAGTGCAGTAAAATAAGGAGATTTTTTAGACTCAAACTCTGGGGTATATGCTGCCGTCTCTAGGAGGTTGACACTATGGTAACCAAAAAGTTGGCTCCTCCCAGCAGGATATACCCGCCTCCAGGTCACTGAGCAATTCAGTTTCGTCTCAGAGCAATAGGAGGAGACCGACAGGTCAAAAGGAAAAAACAAAACAAAAACATTAACTGTCCGAGAACCCGAAAAAAATATAACTGAACAATCCCTCGGACAGATAACGAAAAGGAACCCCAGGAAAAAGGTGCAGGAGCTGTGTCCCCCAATGGATCCTTCGAGAAAGAGATTTTACGGTAAGTCTAAAAAATCTCCTTTTCTCTATCGGCTCCATTGGGGCGACACAGACTCTGGGACGTACCAAAGCAGTCCCTTGGGTGGGCAGAGAAGAAAAAAAATGTCAGGCAGTCTGCTGTACCACCGCCGTCTGCAACACCTTACGGCCCAGACTAGCATCAGCCGATGCGAAGGTATGAACCTGATAGAATTTTGAAAAAGTGTGTAAAGACGACCAAGTGGTCGCTTTACAAATCTGCGAGGCAGAGGCCTTGTTTCAGAAAGCCCAGGATGCTCCCACAGAACGGGTGGAATGAGCCAGAACCCTGAAAGGTGGTGTCCTCCCCTTGCAGTGGTAAGCTTCCAAAATAGCACATCGGATCCATCGAGAAATGGTGGCCTTGGAAGCAGGCTGTCCCTTCTGACGGCCTTCCGTAAGAACGAAAAAAATCGCACTGACGAAAGGAAGAGGTGACTGAAAGATTAGTCCGAACCGCTCGAACCACATCCAAATTGTGAAGCAGACGCTGGGATGAGAAGGAGCGGGACAAAAGGACGGAAGGACGATGTCCTCGTTGAGATGAAAAGCCGGAACGACTTTAGGCAAGAAGGACGGATCTGGTCGGAAAACAACCTTGTCCTGATGAATTATCAAGA
This sequence comes from Hyla sarda, assembly GCF_029499605.1. Classification (NCBI taxonomy): domain Eukaryota; kingdom Metazoa; phylum Chordata; class Amphibia; order Anura; family Hylidae; genus Hyla; species Hyla sarda. The sequence continues at coordinate 54,409,948 of NC_079194.1, forward strand.
AAGGGGAATGGCGGGAGAGAGAGTTCAGAAACTCTCCTAATGGCTATAAGAAATAGCTATAAGAAAAGCCACTTTGCAGGAAAGGAGGCGAAGGGGAACCTCCCTAAGAGGCTCAAAGGGTGCACCCTGGAGAGCGGGAGAAGGGGACCGGTAAGGAGGGGCCGCATGTGCCACTCCTTGGAGGAAGGTTCGGACATGAGAATTGGAAGCCAGAGGACGCTGAAGAAGAATAGAAAAGGCCGAAACCTGACCCTTAAGGGAACTGAGAGCCAGCCCTAGTTCCAACCCCGACTGTAAAAAGGAAAGGAGACGGGGCACGGAAAAGGTAACTGGAGAAAAAGATTGTGCTTCGCACCAACGAAAGTAAGTCCGCCAGGTACGGTGGTAAATTTTTGCAGAGGAGGGCTTGCGAGCCCTAAGCATGGTGCAAATTACCTGGGAAGAGAAGCCGCGGGCCCTTAAAACCGCGGTCTCAACCGTCACGCCGTCAAATGCAGCTGGGGTGGCAAAGGGGACCCTATGACAGTAGGTCTGGACGAAGAGGAAGGTGGAATGGAACGTCGTTCAGAAGCCAGACCACGTCGGCGTACCATGCCCTTCGAGGCCAGTCTGGAGCCACCAGAATGGCGGGAACTCCTTCCGCCTTGAGCTTCCTCAGAACCCTGGGAAGGAGAGGGAGAGGAGGGAACAGGTAGGGCAGGACAAAGCCCGACCACGGGATTACTAAGGCATCTGCGGTCAGGGCCAGGGGGTCCCTTGTCTTTGACACAAACTTCGGAACTTTCCGGTTGTGTCGAGACGTGAGGTCCACGTCCGGGGTCCCCCAGAGGTCGCAGATCTGCGCAAACAACTCCAGAAGAAGAGACCACTCTCCGGGATCGGCTGAGGACCGACTGAGGAAATCCGCTTCCCAATTGAAAACTCCTGGAATGTGAACAGCCGAAATGGCTGGAACCACCTGTTCCGCCCAGAGGAGGATCTTTGACACCTCGGACATGGCCGCTGAGCTGCGAGTGCCGCCTTGCCGATTGATGTATGCCACAGCAGTGGCATTGTCCGACTGGACACGGACCAGGTGGCCCAGAAGCAGGGACTCCCAATGCTTCAGACACAGATAAATCGCCCTACTTGGGGGGGCCCAGAGGCCCTGAACTGTCCGATTCCTGAAAACACCCCCCCAGCCCAACAGGCTGGCGTCCGTCGTGACCACCTGCCAGTGGAGGGGGAGGAACGAACGCCCCTGAAGAAGAAGAGGGGAGCGGAGCCACCAGCGCAGAGACCGCCGAGTCCGGAGCGGAAGAAGAATCTTGTGATCGAGAGAGAGAGGGGACCTGTCCTATCGTGCAAGAATCGCCAGCTGAAGAGGACGGTAATGAGACTGGGAAAAGGGCACTGCCTCCATGGCTGCCACCATCCGACCCAGGACTTCCATGCAAGTACGGATGGAGACCGGGGATGGTGTCTGGAGTGAGCGGATTCCCGACAAGAGGGCCAGACGCTTGTCCGGCGGAAGGCGAATCCGAGCCGAGGCAGAGTCGAACTGAAGCCCCAAGAAGACCAGAGACTGGGTGGGGGAGAGAACCGACTTGTCTCGGTTGACCATCCACCCGAAGCGACATAAGGTCTGAAGAGTGAGGCTCACATTCCCTAGAGCCTGGGCTCTGGAGGGGGCTTTGATGAGGTCATCCAAGTAGGGTATCACTGAGACCCCTCTTGACCGTAACAGAGCTACCACAGGCGCCAGAATCTTGGTAAAGACTCGTGGCGCTGTGGCCAGACCGTAGGGCAGAGCCACAAATTGATAATTACCTTCCGGAACCACAAAGCGGAGGTACCGCTGGTGTCCGGGAAAAATTGGAACGTGAAGGTAGGCATCCTTGATGTCCACCAAGGAGAGAAATTCCCCTTGATCCATAGATGCCACCACCGAACGGAGAGATTCCATTCGGGAATGGCGGATCAGAAGATGATGTTGGTTGAGACGTTTGAGATCCAGGATTGGCCGCACAGAACAGTTTTTCTTGGGAACCACGAAAAGATTGGAATAAAAACCCTGAAAGCGTTCCCTTGAAGGAACTGGGACAATGGCACCCTGGACGAGAAGAGACTGAAGAGCCTCCCAAAATTCCCTCGCAAGCGAGGGAGCCCAGGGAGCACGGCACTGGAAAAAACGATCCCTTGGAAGGGAGGCAAATTCTATCCGGTATCCATTGGATACCATGTCCCTGACCCAGGAGTCCTGAATGTGCGTGGTACAAACGTCTCAAAAAAGCAAGAGGCGACCTCCCACCCGAGAAAAGGCTGCGGGTGGGGGCGTCCCTTCATGCAGATGTGGGTTTGCGGTTGCCCGATTTGGCCGCAAAACGGTCGGGACGGTTGGTGTCCGACTTCCACGAGGGATGCACCTTGAAAAAGGGGGCCTTCTTGTCCCGTGGAGGTGCTTGGCTGGACCCTTTAGAAGGGCCAGACGTCTGAAAGGACCGAAAGGAAGAAGACTTCCTGCGGAAGGAAGTGCAAGGCTTGTTTTGAGGTAAAGAGCTCTTGCCCCCTGTCGCCTCAGAGATAATCTCATCCAGGTGCTTGCCAAAAAGTCGTGAGCCAGTAAAAGGAATCTCTGTGAGAGACGACTTAGATGCAGCGTCCGCGTTCCAGGTTTTAAGCCAAATGGAACGACGGAGGGCCACCAGATTACCGGTGGAAAAGGCAGCGCAGCGAGATGAGGGCAAGGAAGCAGAACACAGGAAATCTCCAGCTTTGGAACATTGGAGGGCCAGATCAGACAGTTATTCCGGGGGAGAACCTGAAAGAATGCCCTGACGGAGTTGGAAATGCCAAACCGAGCGGGCCTTAGACACCCAGGTGGAGGCAAAGGCAGGAAGCAGGGAAGAACCTGCTGCTTCAAAGGCATACTTCGCTAACAACTCAACCTTTTTGTCTGTAGGATCCTTGAAGGCAGCTGCATCCACCAGCGGCAAGGTAGTGGCCTTAGAACGGCAGGAAACTGGAGGAACCACCGACAGAGAGGAAGTCACTTTGGAGACAAGGGCCTTGGCGAAAGGATATCGCGCTTGGACCTTCTTCAGTCCAGAAACTTCTTCTCAGGGTGCTTCCAGGCGGATTCTAGAATGGCCCCAAATTCAGCGTGAGAGCTGAACACCTTGGGTGCCGGTCGGGCACGATGAAAGGATACTTCTGGAGCTGCATCCGAAGTTCCTGGGTCCTCTAGGTTAAAGGTGTCTCTAATGGCCATAACCAACGAGTTCACCGTGTCCACAGAGTCCGAACGGTCCTCCGAATCGGAACCCTCTGCAGCTAGCTCTCCAGGAGAGTGCGAACGAGTGGAGGCGGCCCTGGAAGAGGGAGACTCCGACCTGGTACGTGGCTCAGGAGAACCAGAACGGTGACCATGGGAACGTCCTCTGGAAGAGTGACGTGTGTGGCCTGAAGAAGTGGTCGGGCAAGACCTGCGAGAGGAACGCCCGTGTCTACCCGAAGACTCGTGGGACGAGTCAGAGGAGACACCCCTATTACGCTTATGCGAAGCGTAGGGAGAAGGGGAACGGGACCTTCTAGAGTGCTGGTGAAGGGTAGACCTCTCCAAGGCAGTCACCACAGAACGGGAGACCTGTGCCAAGTCGGATATAGACTGGGAGAGGGAGGAAACCCAGGCTGGAAGGGGGGGGCCCAACCCACCGGGTCTGAGGGGGCACCTGGGTTAGAAATAGCAGGGGGTTCTGGGGGAGCAGTGGAGCAGGCAGAACAAGTGGGATCAGCAGAACCTGGCATTTTTGCAGAGCAGTTTTTACAAGCATAATGGGTAACTAATATTCCCGATATCTGCTTAGAGGGAGGAACAGTTCTGGGCACGGAAATGACAAAAAACTGAACAGTCTCACCCAAGTCTGTGTCCCAGAGTCAGCTGCTGTGAGGAGAACTCTGCCCGTGCTGAGGGAAGAGAGAAGAAACGTCGGCCAGTAGAAGGAAGAGGCCGGGTCAGGGCAAGCAGCTCTGTGATTGGCCCCAGCCCGGCCCCAGCGCACACCGCGCTGATTGGTGGCCATTTTGCGCTACCGAGGCGCTTATGCGGCCAGGTTGGCGGAGCTAACGTCCGCCGAGGATACCGTGGGACTCCCTCTAATGGCGCCAGCTCCGAACCCCGAGCGCACACGCCGCCTGCAGTGAGTTCTGTGCGCCCGGGGACGGAGCGGGCGAAGTGCCGTCGGCAGCCATGGCTGCCTAAAATGAAAGTAAAAAGTGCACCCGCTCAATAAAGTGCCCCCTCACTACACACACACTTAATAAAGTGCCCCTTACTGTGCCTGTACACTGCTCCCCCAATAATAGGCCAGCCCCAGCTATGCAGGAAAAAAACAGAGGGTCTCCAGCTGTTGCAAGACCTAGGGAGAAAGATACTCCCCTCACGCTGAAGAACTTACCTAAAGAAGTCGTCAGACTGTGGTCTTCAGTCAGCCTTTTCACCTGCGGCAAGCCAAGCTCATAGCGAGGCGAACAGGGAGGTAGGGGGACCCGGACCCATGAGGTACAACCAAGCGCTGACCGTTGGCGAGAGGGGGGTTAACAGTACAACAAAGATGCCTGCCACCTCTTGCAATAGGGAAACAGTGAACATTGCGTTCCTGAGTCCCCACCTGAAAACAGAAATAAAAAGGAAGAACTAACAGTCCCTAAACCTAATAAAATAAAAAATATGAGACTTGGTCTGGAGAAAACCAGACCATGTCCACCTCCTTAAGATACTAAAACTGAATTGCTCAGTGGCCTGGAGGCGGGTATATCCAGCTGGGAGGAGCCGACTTTTTGGTTACCATAGTGTCAACCTCCCAGAGACAGCAGCATATACCCCAGAGTCTGTGTCCCCCAATGGAGCCGATAGAGAAATAACTTATTCCCTATCAAAAAGGATAGGGGATAAAGTTATAGATTGTGGGGGTCCCGGCAGTCTGCTGGAAGCAGCCGTTCCAACTCCTGCAGGAAGCAGTGATAGACACGCCCCCTCTATGGGATACATAGAGCGTGTGCTGGGGGTCAGCATGTCCCATTCCAGCAAACTGCTGCTGCCCAGTTCAGGAGATTGTGAGGGGAGGGGGGTCAGCGGTCGGACCCCCCTGTGATCAATAACTTATGCCCGATCCTTTTGATATGGGATAAGTTATATTTCATTACAGAACTCCTTTAATGTTAAGGTGCAGTCATCAATTAGGTTGCTGTAATGCAGCCTACATTTCCCTTGAATCTTCTCGCTTTGGGTGTGGTGTTTTTTTAAGGAATATTTTCTATTTAAAGTTTTATTTTTTATTTATTTTTTTTTGGGGGGGGGGGGGGTGATTTGACTTGTAATCAACTGTGGTTTTAAGAAGATCTGACCTTTTTAGGCTGGGTTCGCATGTTGGATTTTTACTGCATGTTTTACATTTTTAATGCGATTTTCAAAACTGCAGTAAAATGGGGAGGTGTATATAAAAATGGCCCTGTACAAATAGTGATGGTGAGTGTACATGATATCTGTGAAAAAAATAAAATAAAATCATTAAAAAATAAAAAACCCTGGAGTGCCTCTAATTTCCTGAATGTTAAAAGGCATTTGGTTAACAGATTTTTTTTAAATCATTTTTTTTTTGTGTGTTTTAAAAGTTGGTATGCATTTCAGAGATCATTTTTGTATTCTCTTAAAGGGAGAGTGACAGGAGGGTCACCCACACTAACCTGAGTACACAGCGTGACCCTGTTTCTAAAAAATGTTTTTAACTCAATTCCATCCCATAGAGGTGACATCCAGCCGTAGAGGCAACATGCAGGGGGGCGTGGGCAGGGTGTTAAGTCATGATCCTCCGGCCCCTGCATCGGCAGTCATCAGGCAAGGAGCGAAGCTCGCTCCATGCACCAGATGACAGGGAGTGCTGCAAGAGAGATCACGGGGGTTCCCAGAGGTGAGATCGCGGGGGTTCCCATAGGTGGAACCCCCGCAATCAGACATCTTATCCACTATCCTTTGGGCATTACATACAGTGACATTTTAAATTGTACAGGATAGTTTTTCGTGTCCTAATAATGGAATCTTGTAGTTAAATTTTCAGAAGGCTAAAATGGGGGGAAATTTCTTCTCAGCTGTTTTAGTAGAGAAATACAGGCTGTACAAATCCCTGAATATTACCAACCATTTTGGTGATATAAAAATATACAATAACCGTACTGCTTACCTGCGTACCCTTGTTGCAAGTGAGGAGGCAAAGCGGAGTGAGAGATGGTAGGTGTGTGCGTGGAGGTGGTCTGTAACCCTTTAAGTATATCTGAAGTAGATAGAGAATATTGAAATACAGACATGAAAAAAAAAGATTATATATACACACACACATATACACACATATACATATATATATATATATATATATATATATATATATACACATATATATATATATATATATATATATATATATATATATATATATATATTTTTTTTTTTTTTTTTATTTATTTTAGGGATCGACCGATTATTGGTGTGGCCGATAATCACGATTTTGGGCATTATCGGTATCGGCAATTATCTTGGATGGATGGCCCGGACCACCCTGACAGGTAGGGGAGAGAAGCGGGTAGCGGCGGCGGCGGCCTATGGCCCCGCAAAAGCCACTGCAGATCATTGATTTAAAGCGCCCGCTTTAAATCAATGATCTGCAGCGGTGTCGCAGGGGGTTAAATAGCCCATAACTTATACCGGAATATCGGTATAAGTTATTGGCTATAGGCCCTAACCTGCACCGATTATCGGTATCGGCCCTAAAAAACGATATCGGTCGATCCCTAATTATATTATATATATATATATATAAATATATATAAATATAAATATATATAAATATAAATATAAATATATATAAATATAAATATAAATATATAAATATAAATATATAAATATAAATATATATAAATATAAATATATATATATAAATATAAATATATATATATAAATATAAATATATATATATAAATATAAATATATATATATAAATATAAATATATATAAATATATATATATATATATATATATATATATATATATATATATATATATATATGCACACACACACACACACACAGTATTTATCGGGGTATACCACACCTATAACACGCACCCTCATTTTGCCAAGGATATTTAGGTAAAAAAAGTTTTTTACCCGGGGTCGGGTCCGCGCAGCTTCAGGCCTCCGGTGTGCGTCCCTGCTATGCACTGCACGGCGCAATGACGAGTGACGTCATTGCGTCTCGCAGAGTATAGCAACGACGCAGGGGACGCACACCGGAGGCCTGAAGTAGCGCAGACCCGACCCCGGCAACAGGTAATTATACAACCAGGGATGGGGGAGGCAACGGGGCAGCGGCGCCGGCAATGGGTACTGCTGACCCTTCTCTCCCCCGTCTGTCGGCACCACTGCTCCCATTGCCGGCGCCGCTTCTCTCCCCCTGGCTATCGGCGCCGGCAATGGGGCACCGATAGTCAGGGGGAGAGAACGGGCAGCAGCACCGATAGGGGAAGAGAAGGGCCGGCAGCAGGGCTCTAGACACCAGGACAGGCAAGGGCAGAGAAGCCGGCAGCGACGGCAGGTCTCTGCACCTGCAAAGCCGCTGCAGTTCATTGATTTAAAGCGCCCGCTTTAAATAATTGAACTGCAGCGGCTTATCAGCGTATAATACGCATGTAGACTTTAGGCTAAAAATTTTAGCCTAAAAAGTGCGTGTTATATGCCAAAAAATACGATATATATTATATACCGTATTTATCGGCGTATAACACGCACTTTTTAGGCTAAAATGTTTTGCCTAAAGTCTATGTGCGTGTTATACGCCGATACACCCCCAGGAAAGGCAGGGGGAGAGAGGCAGTCGCTGCCCGCTTCTCTCCCCCTGCCTTTCCTGGGGTCTAGAGCGCTGCTGTCGGCCCTTCTCTCCCCCTGGCTATCGGCGCCGCTGCCGTTCTGTCCCCCTGACTATCGGTGCCGGCACCACATTGCCGTCGCCGATAGCCAGGGGGAGAGAAGCGGCGCCGACAGCCAGGGGGAGAGAAAGGGCAGCGGCACCCATTGAAGCGCCGCTGCCCCGTTGCCTCCCCCCATCCCCGGTGGCATAATTACCTGGGTCGGGTCCGCGCTGCTGCAGGCCTCCGGCGTGCGTCCCCGGCGTCGTTGCTATGCGCTGCACGGCGCGGCGCATGACGTCAGCGCGCCGGAGGCCTGCAGCAGCGCAGACCCGACCCAGGTAATTATGCCACCGGGGATGGGGGGAGGCAACGGGGCAGCGGTGCCGGCAATGGGTGCCGCTGCCCCTTCTCTCCCCGTGGCTATCGGCGCCGGCACCGATAGTCAGGGGGACAGAACAGGCAGTGGCACCGATAGCCAGGGGGAGGGAAGCGGTGGCAGCAGGGCTCTAGACCCCAGGAAAGGCAGGGGGAGAAGCGGGCAGCGACGGCCTCTCTCCCCCTGCCTTTCCTGGGGGTATATCGGGGTATACACGCGCACACACGCACCCTCATTTTACCATGAATATTTGGGTAAAAACCTTTTTTTACCCAAATATCCTTGGTAAAATGAGGGTGCGTGTTATAGGCCGGTGCGTGGTATACCCCGATAAATACGGTATATTTCACAAAAGAAGACGTCCGGCACTCAGGGAGTTGCAGGTAAAACTTGTAGATGGCTTTATTCAAACGCTGTATAAAAAAAAAAATATATACCGTATATACTCGAGTATAAGCCGACCCGAGTATAAGCCGAGACCCCTAATTTCAACCCAAAATCCCAGGAAAAGTTATTGACTCGAGTATAAGCCTAGGGTGGGAAATACCTCATCCCCCCCTGTCATCATCCAGACCCGTCATTAACATCCTCATCATCCCCTTGTCATCATCCCACACATCCCCTTATCATCCCACACATCCCCCCTTCATCATCCCCTTGTCATCATCCCACACATCCCCTTATCCCACACATCCCCCCTTCATCATCCCCTTGTCATCATCCCACACATCCCCTTATCCCACACATCCCCCCTTCATCATCCCCTTGTCATCATCCCACACATCCCCCCTTCATCATCCCCTTGTCATCATCCCACACATCCCCTTATCATCCCACACATCCCCCCTTCATCATCCCCTTGTAATCATCCCACACCCCCCCCCCTTCATCATCCCCACCCCCCTTCATCATCCCACACCCCCCCCCCTTCATCATCCCCACCCCCCTTCATCATCCCCACACCCCCCCCCCCCCTTCATCATCCTCTTCTCATCATTCGCCCTCAGTGGTCTTCAACCTGCGGACCTCCAGAGGTTTCAAAACTACAACTCTCAGCAAGCCCGGGCAGCCATCGGCTGTCCGGGCTTGCTGGGAGTTGTAGTTTTGAAACCTCCGGAGGTCCGCAGGTTGAAGACCACTGCGGCCTTCAACATCATCCAGCCCCCTCTCACCCCCTTTAGTTCTGAGTACTCACCTCCGCTCGGCGCTGGTCCGGTCCTGCAGGGCTGTCCGGTAAGGAGGTGGTCCGGTGAGGAGGTGGTCCGGGCTGCTATCTTCACCGGGGGCGCCTCTTCTCCGCGCTTCCGGCCCGGAATAGAGCCGTTGCCTTGACAGCGACGTATCTGCGTCGTTGTCAAGGCAACGTGACTATTCTGAGGCCGGGCCCGAAGCGCTTAGAAGAGGCCTCCCCGGTGAAGATAGCAGCCCGGACCACCTCCTCACCGGACCACCTCCTCACCGGACAGCCCTGCAGGACCGGACCAGCGCCGAGCGGAGGTGAGTACTCAGAACTAAAGGGGGTGAGAGTGGGCTGGATGATGTTGAAGGCCGCAGTGGTCTTCAACCTGCGGACCTCCGGAGGTTTCAAAACTACAACTCCCAGCAAGCCCGGACAGCCGATGGCTGCCCGGGCTTGCTGGGAGTTGTAGTTTTGAAACCTCTGGAGGTCCGCAGGTTGAAGACCACTGCGGGTGGGGGAGTTCACTCGAGTATAAGCCGAGGGGGGTGTTTTCAGCACGAAAAATCGTGCTGAAAAACTCGGCCTATACTCGAGTATATACGGTATATATATATAATTTTAGGTATTAAAGGTATTTAGGGGTACGCTGGATGTAAATTTTCAAATCAACTGATTCCAGAAAGTTATACAGATTTGCAAAGTACTTCTATGTACAAATCGTATTATTCTAGCTTTTAGCAGCTGCTGTATGCTCCACAGGAAGTGGTGTAGTTCTTTCCACTCTGACCACAGTGCTCTCTGCTGACACCTCTGTCCATGTCAGGAACTGTCCAGAGCAGGAGAGGTTTGCTATGGGGATTTGCTCCTACTCTGGACAGTTCCTGACATGGACAGAGGTGTCAGCAGAGAGCACTGTGGTCAGACTGAAAAAATAAAAAAATTATATATTTCATAATATATACATTTATAATATATATACACACATATACGTGTGTGTGTGTGTGTGTGTATTTAATATATATTATATATTTTATCTCCTAGGACTGTATCCACCTTTTCCAGCCCACCGGAGCACCTGAAAGCTGAACTAATTTATGCAGGAAAAGTCATCAACTGCCGAGCCGAGAAGTTCGTAACAAATCGAATCACTGTCACTTTGCTAATCTCTAAGCAAATAAAATAAATAAAGCTAAATTAATAAAAAGGCAGTACATTTATGCTGCCTTGTGAACAAATCCTGCATACTGTATAACTAGTGTATAATACTCCTGTGATTGAGGATAAACAAATTAACAAAATAAAACACTATAGATGAACACAATTCTTACTCTGTGTGAGATTGTGGTGGAAAGCTGCTGAGGTAGAACCTGGGGATGTTACTGCACCAGCAGTGTCACTCCCAAAGCTGAGCAGCTCCAAAGGAAACTGGAATGGCATGGTGACCGGTACCAGTCCGCCCAACATGCCAAACGGATTTAGAGAGGTTGCCGTCACATTTGGGTTTGTTACGGAGAGCGGTGATGTCATGAGCGCCAGCGGTGCCGTATTCGCAAGGAGAGACGCAGCAGACTGTAAAAGAAAACTTAGAATTAAAATCAAACGCGCAAAATATCATGGATCCAAAAATCATCTGCTTACTCTAAAGCAATGCTTTCCAACCAGGGTGCCTACAGCTGTTGCAAAACTACAACTCCCAGCATGCCCGGACAGCCAACAGCTGTCCGGGCATGCTTGGAGTTGGAGTTTTGCAACAGCTGGAGGCACCCTGGATTGGAAACACTGCTCTACAGTATGGTTAGATAAACAATACTGTGCTTCCTGTGGATTCCCGGACAGGACAAGCGGCATATTTTGTAACAAAGATATTGAAATCTTTTGTAAATTCCCACATTTTTTCATTCAGACAAACCCAATCAATTTAACACCTGAATATTGTAAAGTTAGATCTTAAAGGGGTACTTCAGTGAAATATTTTTTTTTTTTTTTTTAAATCAACTGGTGCCAGAAAGTTAAACAGATTTGTAAATTACTTCTATTAAAAAATGTAATCCTTCCAGTACTTAGCTGCTGAATACTCCACAGGAAGTGCTTTTCTTTTTAAATTTATTTTCAGTCTGACCACAGTGCTCTCTGCTGTCACCTCTGTCCATGTCAGGAACTGTCCAGAGTAGGAACAAATCCCCATAGCAAACTTCTCCTGCTCTTGACAGTTCCTGAGACAGACAGAGGTGTCAGTAGGAGCAGAAAAGAAATCTAAAATGAAAAGAACTTCCTGTGGAACATACAGCAGCTGATAAATTCTGGAAGGGTTAATATATTTATTTTATATCCCCATAGCAAACCTATGCTGCCCTAGACAGTTCCTGACAGACAGAGGTGTCAGCAGAGAGCACTGTGGACAAGAAAAAAAAAAAATTCAAGAAGGAAATAATTTCCTCTGTAGCATACAGCTGCTAATAAGTACTGAAAGGATTGAGCTTTTTAAATAGAAGTAATTTACAAATCTGTTTAACTTTCCGGTACCAGTTGATAAAATAAAATGTTTTTCACTGGAGTACCCCTTTAAACCCTAATATTAAAGGCTCATCCGTTTTCCTTAGACTTTTGTTAAATTTACTGTATCCGGCTTTTCTTCCTTTTTTTTTTGAAGAGAGAAAAAAAAATACTGCACCGTCTTTTCTCCCGTAAAGGAAAACAGAAATGAGCGCAGACTGATTATAAAAAAAAAAAATCCCATTGACATCAATGGGATTATTTTACAACCGTTTAGGTTCCGCTGTTGCTGCTTGTAAAAGGATTACAAACGGGGGGGGGGGGAACACGGGGACAGATGGCCGTGAGAACGAGGTGGGAGAAATCGGAGCTGCCGCGCGCCCTCCTCTGTGTCACATGATTGAGATACATTCCATAGACGTACACTATAAGACCGCCTCTATCACACATGCTAAAAGTTTTTCCAAATGAATGTGGCCATTTAAGTGTTCGTGTCTAATCACACTCAGGGATAGTTTAGTGAGAAAACAGCATAACACCCATGGTCTCTGTGCTCCCCAATGAGGCGACGGAGAGAATGATCCGGAACCAGTGATAATGGCCGTTGCATTTTGCTGCCAGAAAATCCAAATCCTTGCCGGAAGTTCCAGCGTGTGAACTAAGCAGCGGAAATCGCACAGAAATCAATGGGAGGCTGCTGCATCACAGAATCTGTGTGGAATTTCTTATAGTCATAACATTTTTCACAATATGGTAAATGTGTGCTGCTTTTCCATAATATGAACGGGGTCATCTGATTTAAAGCCCATCTAAACCTTTGCAGACATTTTATTACATCATACATATTTAATTCAAATATTACCGTCATTACAACAGCTTTTATAAAACAGTACAAGTGAATACATGAAAGTGTAATGCGACTTATCTTCTCAGAATAGCGTCTCTTCCTATACTTATTAGCCTCCTTAAAGAGGTACTCCGACCCTAGACATCTTAACCCCACCGCTGGGGACCCCCACGATGACGGCTGCGGCACCCCAGACATCCGGGTGCAAGGAGCGAACTTTGATTCGTGCCGAATGACTGGCAATGTGGGGCGGAGGCTCGTGAAGTCATGGCCGCACCCTCTCAATGCAAGTCTATGGGAGGGGGCGTGGCAGCAGTCACGCCTCCTCCCATAGACTTGCATTGAGGGGGCGGTGCTGCACCCGACGCTCTAAACAATCACCAGGTGCAGCAGGGAGATCATGGGGGTCCCCAGCAGGGGGTGGCTGGTGGTGCAAACACAACCAGACACTTTTCTTGCCACGGTTGGATTTACACTGCCACATGTAAGCCTATCACAACTACTTGCAGGTTTGGTTTTCATCATACACCCCAATAAACCACGCCTCTTAGAAGTGGAGCCAGGGGTATCAAGGTGGCACCCAAAAGTTATATGCCGGGGGGGGGGGGGGCAGGGGGGTTTAGGAGGGGGCATTGTACAAATAACCTTTTACTTGCTGTACAACCAAACAGGGCTGGCTGTAGTTCCCTGAACAGCTGGGCTACTGTGGAGTGCAGAGAAAATTCAGAAAGGGATACAGGAGTAGTATCCTGACACTTCTAGTGATATAGCATCTCCTTATAAGATGAGAATACTCTTAAAGAGATACACTGGACAAAAAATCGTTTTCAAATCAACCTGAGCCAGAAAGTTACAGATTTGTAAATCACTACTACCCCTTAACCCCTTAAGGACGCAGGGTTTTTCAGTTTTTGCACTCCACAGGAAGTGCTTTTCTTTTTAGATTTCCTTTCTGTCTGACCACAGTGCTCTCTGCTGACACCTCTGTCCATTTTAAGAACTGCACAAAGCAGGATAGGTTTGCTATGGGGATTCGTTTCTGCTCTGGACAGTTCCTAAAATGGACAGAGGTGTCAGCAGAGAGCACTGTGGTCAGGCAGAAATGAAATTTAAAAAGAAAATATCAGCTGCTGTATGCTCCACAGGAAGCTAAGTAATGGAAGGATTAAGATTTTTTTAAATAGGATTAAAGGGGTATTCCAGGCAAAAACTTTTTTTTTTTTTTTTTTTATATATCAACTGGCTCCGGAAAGTTAAAACAGATTTGTAAATTACTTCTATTAAAAAATCTTAATCCTTCCAATAGTTATTAGCTTCTGAAGTTTTCTGTCTAACTGCTCAATGATGATGTCACGTCCCGGGAGCTGTGCATGATGGGAGAATATCCCCATAGGAACTGCACAGCTCCCAGGACATGAGTCATCAGAAAGCAGTTAGACAGAAAACAGCAACTCAACTTCATGAGCTAGTAACTATTGGAAGGATTAAGATTTTTTAATAGAAGTAATTTACAAATCTGTTTAACTTTCCGGAGCCAGTTGATATATATATAAAAAAGTTTTGGCCTGGAATACCCCTTTAACTTACAAATCTGTTTAACTTTCTCGCACCAGTTGATTAAAAACAATTTTTCCCAGCAGAGTACCCCCTGCGATCTCTTGAACGGGGCCCAAGCAGTCTGCTAGAAGGGGACGTACCGACCATGCAAGGAGCGGCGGCCGACACGCCCCCTCCATGTATCCCATAGAGATACATGGATGGGGCGTGTCGGTCACGGCTTCCTGCAACCTGCCAGGGCCTGTTCAGGAGATCGCGGGGGGCCCAGCCGCTGAGACCCCAGAGATCTATAACTCATCCCCTATCCTTTGAATAGGGGGTATGTTATTTTTGAGATAGAGTAGAGAGATACCGGAACTGACGTCTGTGGTCTATGAACTATGGAAAGTCTTGGATAGGCTCTAGCAAACACTCAGTATAGTAGCCAAGCAGTCCGCTAACTGAGACCTCTCGGGATGCTCGATCCTCCAGAGAAGAAGGTACAAGGTTCATACAGCAAAAGAAGGATAAGAGGAGGCACTCACTGTTTCAAGGTGCAGTGGTTTTCTTTTATTCACGGTGCATGCTTGGAGCGGTACAGCAATTGTCACTGCACCTGTGCTTCCACCTTGGCATCCTGCAGATGCTGTACCGCTCCAAGCATGCACCGTGAATAAAAGAAAACCACTGCACCTTGAAACCGTGAGTGCCTCCTCTTATCCTTCTTTTGAGGTATGTTATTTTTCGCTGCACTACTCCTTTAATAGAGGATCGAAAGGTCCTATATAGGTAATGCTGTATCCAACCAGTCTGAATGTTTTCAAAACAGATTTTAGTATAGTTATCAGATACAAATCATTTCCGCTGAACTAAACTTTGCTCACCATAGAATATTGCAAATCCCAAGTTTGTCAGGTAGAAAATGCAGGTATATTAAAAGGGGATGTCCAGGCCTAAAAAACAGAATGCCTGTCAACCTTAGATCAGCGGGGGTCCGTCTACTTGTATCCCTGATGATCGGCTAATAAAAATAAGCCACCACACTCCTGTGACTGCAGCACAGAATATTAGGCATTACAGGCCCTTTTACAGTTAATAGGCAGGGTTGCTGGGAATCAGGCCCCAGACGATCTAACATTGATGGCCTATCCTGAGGATAACCCATTTGTGTGCAAGAGAACTCAAGGATACTTTGTGCTTGTAGGCGGCCGTACAGCAGCGTTTCCCAACCAGTGCACCTCCAGCTGTTGCAAAATTACAATCCCCAGCATGCCCGGACCGCCGAAGGCTGTTTGGGCATGCTGGGAGTTGTAGTTTTGCAACAGCTGGAGGCGCACTGGTTGGGACACACTGCTGGGACCAATTGGTACCATATAGCAACAGATGCATAGCTTCTCCACTGAAATGCCACTTAAAGGGGTACTCCGCCCTTAGACATCTTATCCCCTATCCAAAAGGGGACTCCCAGGCTCTGCCACCTTGTGACGTCACGCCCCACCCCCTCAACGCAAGTCTATGGGAGGGGGTGGGGCGTGACATCACGAGGTGGAGGAGCTGTGACGTCACGATTCTCAGTCCTCTGCATCGCCCGTCAGCCACAGCGAGATCCTTCTACAGCGACACAGTGCTTCACCACTGCAGCAGTGCCATGTGTCAGTCATGCCTGCTCGGCCCGCCTCCAAACCTTACTCTGCACAAAGGGCTGCGTTGGAGAAGCCCCAGGCGTACTTCTGTAGCAAAATACGCTGCGTATTTTCTGCTGCCATGCAGACTTCCTGCAGCGTGAAATACGCAGAATATGTGCTGTGTGTGACCCCCATCCTTAATGTTTAGTCAAATGACAGTGACACTGTGGACATGTTGTCCAGACATGTCAAAAGTTTAGATCGCAAGGGGTCTCATCCGAGCAAAGAAACAGTAGTGCATTGTGTTATTTGGGTTGGGAAAGCGGAAAACATCCGAGCAGGCAGTTTCCCAACAGTATTTATGACTTGCAGTTTGTGTAAACAGTGTAGTACTTCAGTGTTCCATAAACAGCGTGGCTTACAGATCTATACAGCTCACGTAACACCCATTAAAGAGTACCTGTCACCAAATAAATCTTTTAATATAGTGCTCCTTGCATAATTAGAAGACACTTTCCCCTTCATTGCTTTTAAAATCAACATAAATATGTTTAAAATGTAATATAAAAAATGGCCACTAGGTGGCTCTGTTCTGTTCCCTGCCACAATTAATACAGTGAGTTTGGTCTCCTCCAGGCCTGGCAGGAGTCCAAACTCAGGAAGTGTTTCTCTGCACTGAACTTGATTGACAGCTGCACAGAAAGTGCCTCACTGATAACACACAGGCTGAAACAAGCAGAGAGCTCTAGGTCTTCTATTAATCACAGCACTGCAACTATGTGAGGGCAGAAGTGGTCCTGCAGCAGGCTTGAGTGATGTCATGCCTGCTGGGAAACTACCACTTTCTCCTGCTGAAAGACTGACTATAAGAGCAAGAAGAAAGGTAAGATACAAAGCTTTTTTAAGGGCTGGAGGGGTGTTAGGAGTATTTAGGAAACAGTCCGAGTTAGTTTAGAACAGATTATTTGGTGACAGGTACTTTTTAACTTCTATGAGAGTTACGTGAGAGGGTCAGATGAAAGCTCATTCACAAAGCTCTACGAATGTATTGTTGGTTTTAACAAAGAATTATTTGCTTTAATAAGCATTATCTCATCCAACTCACCTGTACAGTAGCTGCTGCAACAGGAGACCCTGAGGCAGATTGTTGTCTGTGAGGCATTGGCTGTTTAGTAGCACCCAGCGCTCCGCTCCCTGTTTCCCCGGTAATATGAGTCCTATTTGAAACAGTTGCATTTTGATTGGCTCTGCTGATAGGCACATTTATAACAGAGCTGGGAATTGTGGTCTTAATAGGCCCGGTATGTATAGAGTTTACTGACTTAGGAGATGGGCTGGGGTTTTTTACAGGCTGGTTGGGTGGTTTTGGGGATTGGCTTTGTACTTTCGGAGATGGACTGGACAATTTTGGAGAAGGGACAGGAGATGGTACCGGAGAAGAAATAGATATTTTTGGAGAGGGGTTTGTCTGCCTGATAACTGGTGAAACCAATTTGGGAGAGGAGCTAGGGATCTTGAGGGGTGCAGAAGGGTTTCTTATTCCCTGAATAACTGCTGTGCCTCGACCAGAAGGTATCGGGCTAACTGTCGGTGAAGGTCGTCCAATGTTCATTCCACTTGCCAGTTTATGATGTGGATTGTTTTGGGAGACAGGAGAACATGAACTGGAAGAACTGGGAGAGGTGGTAGGTTTGGGTGAAGGAGCCATGGTGTATGGGGACTTAAAACCTGGGTTTGAATTGTGAGAGCCAACATTTTTTGACATTAAGTTACTCGAGGTAGAAGAGGCAGCTGTTCGAGACACTGGCGTATGCTGACTGCTCCCTGGAGAAGGTGAAGAAGGCGGTCTGTAACCAATTGTTTTCTCAGGTGTCTTGATAATGGGTGAGGTGGAAGTGATCAGGGGACTGCTGGTCAGGCGTACAACAGGGTTAGTATGAGATCTGCTTATTGTAGCTTGCAAAGGAGAAACATAGTTTTGATGAATGGGTGGATTGATCTTGACTGTCTGCAAGGAAGAGTTCTGTAGTTGTGATGAGGAGGAAGAGACATGGGCATGTGACGAGGATGTCAATGGCACTGAAGTGGAAGATGGTGACGAGGAAGAAGAAGCAGATGCTGTTTTAGGCTGAGAAGCAGAAGATGCTTTCATTTTAGCAGGTGTAGAGGAGGAAGATACCTCAGCTTGCAAAGACCTTTGCATTCCTTGCTGAAGCAGCTTAGCCGGCAGTGGTTCCAATGACACTTTGGGATTCTGAATGGAAGAACCTGCAATGAGCCCAGACACCACTGTTGAATGGGCTGTTGCATGATCCTGGGGCTTCTTTGGTACAGGGTTTGAGTGGCCTGCAATGAGACTATTGGTGTGCTGAGGAGTATCGGCCTTTTTAGGGCCACCCAATGGTAATTTGCTCATGATAGAAGCTAACTTTTCTTCTCTCAGGGTAACTTTTGGCCGGGACGTTGGGGTTTCTGTGTGAGAACTGGGTGATGGGCCAGATCCGTTCTTTAGAACAGCCAGAGCTTCAGAGATCGAATCTAGTGAAGGAGTTTTGAACGAAAGCTGCTCATCTAAGGAGTCATCCAAGCAAATAGTCTCAGAGCAAGTGGTGCTTGCAGGACCTCCGATAGGCGTAGTATTCAGAGAAGGTGCACGAGCTGCATTAGGGAGAGGAGTGGAAACCTTCTGTTCCTTTTTAGGACTTGATTCCTACAAAGAAGCAAAAAACACAAAATATAATAAAATGCAATTAAGGAGACTTTACAGAGAGATAGATAGATAGATATATATATATATATATATATATATATATATCTATGTGTAATGTAAAAAATAATGTGAAGTATGTTATCTCTAGGGGATACATTTTTTTAATGTTATGTCAATTTGGAAAACTACTTCTGTAACTTACAATAGTTATTCCCATTGCTATGCGTAAATGTCACTAATAATATAGTAAAAAATTTAACATACACCTCAAAAAAAATGTAGTAGTGTACCAAATGTATATTTACTATGGGGGAGATTTATCAAGAGCTGTGTAGAGAGTGGTGCACTTAGCAACTAATCAGATCGCTTCTTTTATTTAAAAAATCTGAAAAAAGCAGCAATTGATTGGTTGCACTCTTTTGGTTGAACCTTTACACAGGTCTTGATAAATGTACCCCTATGTTTTCAAAATACAAGCTAGAATAAGATGCATCATAAAGTAAAAAATGTGAATATACGGCTGCATTCACATCACGATTTCTCCATCCGACCTGAGTACACGATTTTTATAACTTAAAATCGTATGAAATCGTATATAAAGTTGGATCCATTGACCTCCATTAAAAAATCGGATCCATTACAAACATCCGATTTGATCCGCATCAGATTTCACACGATTTTTGTTCGGGTCTGAAATCGGGGTTGACCACGATTTCAGACCTGAACAAAAATCGTGTGAAATCGGATGTGGATCAAATCGGATGTGTGTAATGGATCCGATTTTTTTATGGAGGTCAATGGATCCGACTTTATGTACTATTCCATATGATTTTAAGCTATAAAAATCGTGTACTCAGGTCGGATGGAGAAATCGTGATGTGAATGCAGCCTAAATGTACAGATTTGATGTGGAACTGTTAAAGCTAAATATAAATTTATTACCTTAACTTTGGGTTTTGGGACCAATATAACTTTCTTCTTCGCTCTACAAATACAGCATAAAAATGCACAAAGTTAATCAGTGATACTACACTAGTAATCACAAGTAAAGAAATAGTTTATGTAATAAATTGCATAGTTCTATGGCAAAGACTTTGCTTTTAACCTCAAGCTATTTTAGGCCTTGAGGGCACAGAAAAATCCATTTTTACACCACTGTGCTATGTGAACCAAAAGCATTTCATCTTTTTCCCATTGATGTTGCCTAATAAGTGCTTTTTTTCAGGGCACCCATATTCAAGTTCATTGTGTGTATTAACAGGTTAACCCTACTCCAGTGGAAAACTTTTTTTTTTTTTTAATGAACTGGTACCAGAAAGTTAAACAGATTTGTAAATTACTTGTATATAAAAATCTTAATCCATCCAGTACTTATTAGCAGCTGTATGCTACAGAGGAAATTCTATTCTTTTTGAATTTCTTTTGTCTTGACCACAGTGCTCTCTGCTGACACCTGATGCACGTATCAGGAACTGTCCAGAGCAGGAGAAAATCCCCATAGCAAGCCTATCCTGCTATGGACAGTTCCTGACACTGACAGAGGTGTCAGCAGAGAGCACTTTGGACAAGACAAAGAAATTGAAAAAGAAGAATTTCCTCTGTAGCATACAGCTGCTAATAAGTACTGGATGAATTACTGTTTTAAAATTTACAAATATGTTTAACTTTCTGGTACCAGTTCATTTAAAAAAATTAAAGTTTTCACCGGAGTACCCCTTTAAGTATGCAGGGATTTTTTATTTTTGTTTTTTCCCCTATTCGCCTTCTAACAGTCATAATGCTAAAAAAAATAAACACATTTCCACCTACAGACCCATATAAGGGTTTGTTTGCTCCCCCAATTGTACTTTGTAATGGACAATGATTTTACCACCAAGTCTACAGTGAAACAAAAAAACATTTGTGGTGAGAAATAAAAAAAATAAAACACCACCATTTTGTAAATTTTGGGGGATTCAGTTTCTACGCAGTGCAGCATTTTTTGGTAAAAATGCCAGTATATTCTGTAGGTCCATACTATGATGATATCCAATTTATATAGGATTTATTTTCTTTTACTAATTTAAAAAAAATAAACATTTTGTACAAAAATTTATATGGTTAAAAGTGTCCTCTTCTGAACTCTAATTTTTATTGTAGTTTTTATTGGTACCATTTTTGTTTTGATGGATCGTGATTGTTTTTTTACATTTTGTTATGATATGAAAAGACTGAAAATCTGCAAAACGTTCATATTTTTTTTTGAATCAGATGTTTTTATTAAACTTTTACAGTTTAACAAAAAAGTAACAACTTACATGCACACAACCCGCCACCCCTCCTCCCACCCCCCAAACCTACAAACAGTCCGCCTCCTCCTCCCACCCACACAGCATAAAAACGTTCATATTTAACGTGTACGCTATTGATCGTGCAGTTTAGTTATCGGTATAATTTAAGTTTGTACATTTACACATGCAGCAATACCACATGTTTATTTATATAATTTAAAAAAATTGAAAAGTTAGAGGGAGGGGCTTATTCACGTTCATTGCAACTTTTTTTCTCCCCACTATTTTTCTTTAGATTGCATACACTGTTCAATGCTGCTCCATAGAACAGCATTAATCCATTGCTCCAGGGTGCCATAGCTTTCTGCAGCGACAATAGGATAGCAAGGAGGCAGGTAGTTGCCCTCCCGCCAAACCCTCAGCTGATCAGGTCCCTGTGATTTTATTGAGGTGGTCCTGATCAGCACCCTGCTCTAACCGGCACTTATTTTTATTGCTTGTAGACACCGCAATTTTGATCACATCTAAAGGGATAATGCAAGACATCAGCCCAATTGGTGATGTCCGGGCATTAACCATGGGTACTGGTTGCTAACAGCAACCGTGATGCACCGAGTATGAAGTGCGCTCAGTAGTTAAAGGGGTTGTCCAGAGGATTGGTGATGTGAATCCTGCATATATATATTATACACTTTATATATCTCTATCTATCCCAGTCTGACCCCCTACTGCCCCATTTTTATCTCACCAGAAAACACTTAAGGGTACGTTCAAACGTACACAGATTTGATGCACAGGATTTTCTGCTGCAGATTTCAATGTAAACTAAATGACAGTACAGATTCTAAACAGCCCAAGATTCTGGTTTACACATTTACTATGCAATTTAAAAAAAAGGAAAACTCAGAAATTAAACAAAGTTATCAACACACTTCAATTACCTTTTCTGCCTCAATGTTTCCATGATATATCCTTTTGATATTTTTGCTAAAAACTTAAACATATAGCTGATATTTGTCAAAATGAACAATCCTTATACAATAAAGGAAGAAGTCTGACACCTAACATCGTGCTTCCCCATTGGCCTCTTATAGTTACAGAAACCTCACAAGATTAATTACCTCAGGGTTTATTGGGTGAATACCCTTCCCATATTTGTAATGGACCTGTTTGGACAGCTGTATATACTTACGGAGCAGAAGTGAGGTGGTTATGTACACTGCGACTCTCCTTAAAAAGCATCCTATAAAAAAAAAAAGTCAAAATATCACTGCAAGCAGCAGAGCCAGGTTTTAAGCACACAACTGTTTTGATCGAGGTAGAGAATGTGATGGAGGACACGGGTGCTAATTTTCAATTTTTTTTTTTAGGACAAACACAGAAGAAATTACATAGTTAGTACGATCGAAAAAGACATATGTCCATCAAGTTCAACCAGGGAATTAAGGGGTTATACATTTAAAATTTTGCCCCGTCCAATATGGCTGCCAAACCATGTGATCAACTGTTGTCTTAAACACAAGCCTGACTTTGTATCTCACTATGGACATTTACAAGTGCGTGTGATTTCATGAATTTAACAGGATAAAGGTGAGAGGAGTAAAGTCATAAAACAAGTGGATGCTCTGACTAGGGATCGACAGTTTATCGGTTTGACAGATATTATTGGCCGATTTTCACGATTTTTGACGTTATCGGCAATTACCTTGCAGATAATCCGATAATGCCCCGCTCCCCTGCATTGCACCCCCCCCCCCCCCAACGCACCAACGGCCAGAGACCGCTGCTGCTCCACTGCCTCCCCCATCCCTGGTTTTATAATTACCTGTTCCCGGGGTCTGCGTTACTTCTGGCTCCTGTGACGTCCTGCGGCATCATGTGCGCTGCGCAATGACGAGTGAAGTCCTCAACGCGACGGCAACAGGAACAGGTAATTATAAAACCGGGGATGGGGGGAGACAATGGTGCAGCGGCGGTGGCTGGACTAAGGACCGGCAGGGGGAGAGAATCGGGCGGCGGTCTCTGGCCAGAGGATTGTGGGGGGGGGGGGGGGGGTTTGGACTCAGAAGGACCCCAGGACAGGCGGGGGAGAGAAGCGGTGGCAGCAGTCTCTGGCCCCGCAAAAGACGCTGCAGTTCATTGATTTAAAGCACCCGCTTTAAATCGATGATCTGCAGCCGCTTCTTCGGGGCCAGAGAAATAGCCGACAACTTATACCGGAATATCCGTATAAGTTATCGGCTATCGGCGTGAAAGGCCACAGATTATCGGTATCGGCCTTAAAAAAATAAAAATCAATATCGGTCGATCCCTAGCTCTGACAACAGTAAATAAGCTTTGTGAACCTGTTAGCCACAGTGTCCTGACAGATTGTGAGAAAGAGGTTATCACATATGATATTATGTGGATTAATAACTTAACATTTACGATTCTACATCACAATGTAACCTTACACAGCAATTTGTATATCTATAGCTCACCGAAAACAAGACAGCTGCCAGATCATGTGACTTATGTAAGAAAAGGCTGATCACATAATAGCACTCTTGCCCAGTTTTATACATTTTTGATTAACAGTGTGCACATTACACACATTTAACTAGAGGCTTAAAGGGGTACTCCACTGCTCAGTGTTTGGAACAAAATGTTCCGAATGCTTAGAGCAGCTGCCGGGAGCTCGTTCTGTCATAGCCCCGCCCCCTCATGATGTCATGCCCCGCCCACTCAATGCAAGTCTCCCTCCCATAGACTTGCATTGAGGGTGCAGGGTGTGACATCACGAGGGGGCGGGGCTATTACGTCACAAGCTTCCGGCGCCAGCTCTAAGCATTCGGAACATTTTGTTCCAAACACTGAGCAGCGGAGTACCCCTATAATTGCTTGCAGGGATTGGCATGCAGTGGCCAAATTGATTATGGAAATGGACCGGCTTTAACAAACATGGTACAGGAGGTAGCCTTGAACATGTGTGCCAAATTGTGAATTATTCTAAGAAACTGATCTAGAGAAGAGGTTTTTTTTTAGAAAAACGTGTAATCCAATATGGCAGCCAAACCATGTGGTTAAAAGACTTGTAACAAACAAATAATATTGATCACACTGTAACCACATACAACAATTTAATCATCTTTACCATTGGTGGTTGCAGAGAAGATGTTTTAATATTGTTCAAAAACATGCCACACAAACCAAAAAAGCTGCCTGACCATGTGACCAATGAACTTCCGTTACAACAAATTATGCACAGCGTAGGTCTCTACCATTAGGCAAAATTTCATGAGTTTTAAACAGTGAGGCAATTACAGGCATATGGAAAAAATAAACGGCATTATTGTTATATAAATTTAATATGGCCACCGAGCCATGTGGTCAAATACTTTAAAACAAACATCTATGAGTCTAGAATGTAATAGTGTAACCTTAAAGAGCAATTTGTACATCTATAGAATGCTGCAAGATCATGTGACCTGTGACCTTTATGTTACAAAAGATTACACAGATTCCATTGCAGATACCATTGGGCAAAGTTTTATGAGGTTTGGAGTAACAGTGCAGCTATTAAAGAGACAAATTGCGGAATAATAAATTAATTATATTAATAAACAATATATTATTATCTTCTTATTCTGAACAAGAAAGTGACCTTGCAACTTCTTTGCTTGGCCACCTAAAAGATAACTCAAACTGGGAGCTCACAATACCATAAAACTGCACGAATACATTACCTGGACTGCATCCACCCTTTCGGCCATAAAGGTTTTACTTCTGTCTCCATAAAGGTCTTCAGGTAATCTTCAGCAGATTGACTTTTATTGGGCTCGAGTTCATAGCAGCCTAGCTTAATCTTCACCAGATTACACAGTAAATTCCTACATAAATAGGCAGGAAAAAAAAAAGGTATACGTTTATGCAAGTTATATTGTTAGTAGCCACAATTATATATCCACACACACTAATATATATACATATACACACACATACATACACACATACATACACACACACACACACACACACACACACACACAGTGTCATGGCCGTAAATGTTGGCACCCCTGAAATTTTTCAAGAAAATGAAGTATTTCTCACAGAAAAGGATTGCAGTAACAAGTAACAGGTGTGGGCAATAAGGAGATTTTTATGCATACCGTAAAATCTTTTTATCGGAGGATCCATTGGGGGACACAGACCATGGGTGTATGCTGCTGTCACTAGGAGGCTTGACACTATGATAACAAAAAAAGGTCGGCCCCTCCCAGCAGGATATACCCGCCTACAGGCACCTGAGCTAACCACTTTTAGTCCCAGAGCAATAGAAGACCGACAGGTCAAGAGAAAAACCACAAACAGTCGGAGCAACTAGAAGAAAAAGGTAACTGAACACACCCTCAGACAGATAACTGAAATAGGAACACCAGAAAAAGGGGTGGGAGCTGTGTCCTCCAATAGATCCATCGAGAAAGATTTTACGGTAAGCATAAAAAATCTCCTTTTCTCTATCGGCTCCATTGGGGGACACAGACCATGGGACGTACCAAAGCCTTCCCTTGGGTGGGTAAGGAAATCAGTAAGGTGGACGGCTGGACCACCGCCGCCTGCAACGCCTTACGGCCCAGAGGAGCATCAGCTGATACAAAGGTATGAATCTTGTAGGACCTTGTGAAAGTGTGCTAAGACGACCACGTGGACGCTTTACAGAGCTGCGAGGCCGAAGCCACGTAGCTGAGTGCCCAGGATGCCCTGAAAAACGGGTGGAATGAGCCAAAACCCTGAAGGGTGGGATCTTCCCTTTGCAGCGGTAAGCTTCCGAAATAGCAGACCGGATCCACCGAAAAATGGTGGCCATAGAAGTATGTTGTCCTGTACGACGACCTTACGGAAAAACTAAAAAGGGAGTCACACTGCCGAAAGGAAAGAGACTGAGAGACAAGTCCGAACAGCCCTCACCACAACCAAGTGGTGGAGCAAACGCTCCCAGGGATGAGAAAGGGGCCGGACAAAAGGACGATGTCCTCATTGAGATGAAGAAAAAAAAAATCAAAACCATCTCAGGTAAGGACGACAGACCTGGACGGAAAACAACTTGTCATGGTATACAACCAGGAAGGGAGAACGGCAGGAAAAAGCTGCCAGCTCTGAACCCTCCTAACAGAGGTAAGAGCAATAAGGAGGCGAAGAGAAATGTCCCTGAGAGGCTCAAAAGGAGGGCCTTGCAGGACATCTAAGACCAAGTGCAAGTCCCAAGGGAAAAAAGGGGGCTGATAAGGAGGGACAGCATGTGCCACTCCCTGAATTAGGTTTGGACATGATAATTGAACGCCAGAGGATGTTGAAAAAGAAAGGAAAGGCCAAACCTTTGACCCCTAAGGGAGCTGAAAGCCAACCACGACCGGAGAAAAAGGCTGAGTTTCACACCAACAGAAATAAGACCGCCAGGTATGGTGGTAAATCTTTGCAAAGGAAGGCTTGTGAGCCCTCCGCCTGGTGCGAACCCATTAGGAAGAGAAACCGCAGGTCCTCAGAACCGCTGTCTCAAGCGCCACGCCATCAAAGGCAGAGACTGTAATAGGGGTGGCACAGGAGACCTGATATAGGAGGTGTGGACAATAGGGAAGGCGCAGCGGTAAGTCGTTCAGGAGCCTGATGACAACGTACCATGCCCGCTGGGGCCAGTCTGGGCCACGAGAATGGCAGGAACGCCCTCTGCTATGAGTTTCCTCAGGACCCCGAAAAGAGAGGAAGAGGAGGAAACAGATAAGGTAGGGCAAAGCCCGACCAATAAAGAGATAAGGCAGGACCAAGCATGACCAAGAGAGAGGAACGCTTTGGTTGTGGCGGGACGTGCAGAGGTCCACGCCTGGAGGGCCCCAGAGGTTGCAGATCACTGCAAACACCTCCGGATGTAGGGACCACTCGCCTTGGACGGCCGAGGACTGGCTGAGAAAGACCACATCCCAGAGACGCCCAGAATGAAGATCGCCGAGATGGCGGGAAACCCGAGTTCCGAACGATCTTGTGGTCGAGAGATAATGGAAACCTGTCCCACCGGAAGAGAATCACCAGCTGAATAGGTCGGTGATTAAACTGGGCAAATTGTACGACCTCCACGGCCATCGCTAACCGACCCAGGACATCCATGCAAAAGCGAATGGAAACTGGAGCAGGGTGCCAAAGTCATCGGACTCTTGATAAGAGTCAGTCGATTGGTCGGCGGAGTCGAAAGCGGGCAGAGGCCGCGTCGAACTGGAACCCCAGGGGACTTGTCTCACTTCGGTTGGATGGTCAATCGAGACAAGGTCTAGAGGTTGAGACTAAGACTCTCCAGGATCTGGGCCCTGGCTGGAACTCTGATCAGGAGGTCGTCCAAGTAAGGAATCATGGAAACAACTGCTGTCCGTAAAAGGGCTATCACAGGCACCAGGACTTTGGTAAAGGTCCGTGGAGAACTGGTCAGACCAAAATGGAGAGCCACAATAGAAAATGACCGTCCGGAACTGCAAAGCAGAGGTACCGCTGATGACCGGGAAACAATGAGAAGTGGAGGCAGGCATCCTTGTTGTCCATCGAGGAACGAAAATTCCCCATGAACCAGGGACAACAGCACTGAACGGAGACACTCCATTCGGGGTGGGAAAGCAGAAGATGCTGGCCGAGATACTCGAGAAGCAAGATTGGAGGAACAGAAACGCCTTTCTTGGGGACCACAAAGAGGTTGGAATAAACCTCGAAAACATTCCCCTGAAGGAACCGGGACAATTACTCCCTGGATAAAAAAGGAGCTGGATCGTGAATGTGCGTGGTCCAGGCATCCCAGAAGAATAAGAGGCGACCAACCACCCGAGAAAGGTCGGCGGGTGGGGGGCGACCCTTCAGACCTAGGAAGGCCTACCGGTGCCTGATGGGACTGCAAAGCGGCCGGAACGGATAGCCGACTTCCGGGAGGACAGGTCCGGAAGGAGAGAGCCCTCTTCCCGTGAAGGCCCCCAGCTGGACCCTTTGTTGGTACCAAAGGTCCGCAGAACCGGAAGGAGGACTTACGATGGAAAGCGGTTCTGTGAGCCTTATCCAGAGGTAATAAAGAACTCTTTTCTGCCCGTCGCCTCACTTTCTGAAGGCAGCGTCCACGTTCAGGCCACATGGAGGGACGGTGGCTACCAGGTAGCTTGTGGCAAAAGCAGCACAGTGGCTGCGCATGGAAGCAGAACACAGAAAATTTCCAGCTGCGGAGCATCGGAGAGCTAGATTAAATAAAACCTTCAGAGGGATCTTGAAGACTACCCTGGCAGAGATGGGAGACCATACAGAAAGGGCCCTTGACACCCAGGCCGAAGAACCTGCTGTCTCAAGGCAAAGTTTGCCAAAGTCTCCACCTTCATGCCTGCTGGATCCTTGAAGGCAGCCGCATCAGCCAACAGCCGGGTAGGCTGGAGAGGCGGGAGACCGTCAGATCCACAGTTGGAGAGGAGGTCCACCGAGCAATGAGGTCCTTGGCGAAGGGAAACCGCGCTTGAACCTTCTTCGTTTCCTGAAACTGCATGTCAGGGTGCCTCCAGGTGGCTACCAGCAGGGCGTAAAATTCAGCGTGAGAGCTGAAAGTCTTGGGTGCCGGTCGGGCACAAAGAAAGGAGACTTCTGGAGCCACGTCCGAAGTTCCTGGGTCCTTTAGATGGAAGGCGTCTCTTATGGCCGAAACCAAAGAGTACACCACATCAGGCATCAGTGCGTTCCTCTGAGTCGGCAGCCGAATCTGAAACCTCATCCACAAATTCTCCAGGTGAATGGGAACGAGGTGAGGCAGCCCTGGAAGAGGTCGGGAACGATGAGAGGAACCTTCTGGACCACGTCTGAAGTTCCTGGGTCCTTTAGCTGGAAGGTGTCTCTTATGGCCGAAACCAATGAGTACACCACATCAGGCATATCCATGCGGTCCACTGAGTCGGAGGCCGAATAAGAAACCTCATCCACAAGTTCACCAGGTGAATGGGAACGTGTGAGGTGGCCCTGGAAGGGAGGGAGACGGACCTGGTACACGGGTCTGGAGAGCCAGAGTGGCGACCACGAGAGCGTGGACGGAGTAACGGGGCGAAGCCTGCGAGGGGAGCGCCCGTGCCTGCCAGAAGACTCAGGGAATGAGTCAGATGAAAAACACCCCTATGACGCTGCAATAGCGTCAGTATAGGGGTAGAGCAGGACCCTCCGGAGGGCCGGTGTAGGGGAGACCTGAGCCAAGTCGTATAGACTGGGAAAGGGAGGGAACCCAAGCTGGGGGGCCGGCCGAACCCACCGGGTCTGGAAGACAACCGGGGTAGTATAGCAGGGGGGTCTGGGGGAGCAGGCAGAACAAGTGGTTCAGCAGAACCAGACATTTGAGTTACAACTTTTACAGACTTAATGAGTGTCTAACACTCCCGGTAACTGTTTAGAGGGAAGAACAGTTCTGGGTATGGACATAGTAAAAAATAACTCTCTCACCCAAGTCTGTGTCCACAGGGCAGCTGCTTGAGAAAAACTCCGCTCTAGGTCAGTCAGAGAGGAGAGACTGCCAGCCAATGGCAAGAGAGGGGCATGCTAAGAGCAGGGGCCCCAGACTGACTGGTCCCTGCCACCCATATGTGCGCACACAGCGCTAATTGGTGGCCAGTTCGCGCCATGCAGAAGCTGCGGCGGTCCTGGTGGGCAGAGCTAAAGCACACCGGGCCACCGAAGAACAAAGAAATATTAATGGCGCCCGTTCCCTGCTCCGAGCGCATATGCGAATGCTGGAAGCCGCCGCTGCCGAAAGTGAAAGACGGGCGCAATGTGCGCCCGCAGAGAATACGGCGCGGCTGCCGAGGGGAGCCACATTAATAACAGTGTCCCACACATAAGTGTGCAATAAACTGTGCCCCACACATAAGTGGCCAGTGCACATAAGTGGCCAGTGCACATAAGTGGCCAGTGAGATAAACTGTGCCCCACACCTTCACTGCTCACCCCAGTAATAAAGAATTACCCCTGTCCAGCCAACCCCTAAAGTGGGCCAAAAAACTGAGGGTCTCCAGAGGTTGCAAATCCGCACCTGAGAAAAGAAGGGGGGGGGGAAATACTCACCTCAGTCAGAAGAACTTACCTCATGAAGTCTTCCTATGAAGTCTTCAGCCAGCTTTGTCACCTGCATCATGCTGAGCTTCCATAGCAGGCGAGCAGGGATGTAGGGGGACCCGGACCCATGAGGTACAACCCCAGGCGCTGACCGTTGGCGAGAGGGGGTTAACAGTACATCACAGATGTCTGCCCCCTCAATCGCAATGGGGAAACAGTGAACCGCAGATCCTGAGTCCCCACCTGAAAACAGGAAAGAAAACGGAATTTAAAAAAAACTAACATTCCTAAATCTAGGAAAATAATAAAACATAGGACCTGGTCTGAAGAGAACTCCAGACCATGTCCACCTCCTTAGACACTAAGCTAAAAATGATTACCTCAGGTGCCTGTGGGCGGGTATACCCAGAAGGGAGGAGCCGACTTTTCTTGTTGCCATAGTGTCAAGCCTCCTAGAGACAGCAGCATACACCCATGGTCTGTGTCCCCCAATGGAGCCGATAAAGAAATTAAGTTAAGGGTGCCAATAATTTTGTCCAGACCATTTTTGGAGTTTGGTGACATTATGTCCAATTTGCTCCCTTTTCCTCCTTTTTTGGTTTAGTTCCAATAAAACACAAAGGGAATAAACATGTGTATAGCAAAACATGTGTTACTGCAATCCTTTTCTGTGAGAAATTCTTCATTTTTTTAGAAAAATTTCAGGGGTGCCAACATTTACGGCCATGACGAGAGAGAGTGAGAGTGTGAGAGAGAGAAATATCTACGATCACTTTGTTATAACATGGTTGAAATGTCCCATATTACCTTAATGTGTCATCCCAGAAGAACTTTTTCCTCGGACCCATCACTCTCTTTCCAGGCTTCTCTTCATCTTCCTCCTCTGAGGGGTTACGGTCACCATCATCCCCAGCTTGATGCCTAAAGGTGAAAAAGGAAAATGATATTGATTTCCTGCTTTTGTTTCTACATGCAGGAAGTCTCCACTAAGCCAATAACTGGCCGAGGCAGGTCAGCTAGAAAGTGGTCGTGCGTGGCTTGGGATTAGGGTAGCCGAGTATTCTTTTTTTTTTTGTTTTATTTTTTGAGACTTGTGTAAACTTCATGTAAAAACATATGCTCAATCCTAATACATAAATTAGTCTATTTAGTGCACTGGGGGCATTCCCTATCCACTTTATACACTGCAACACCCCTCTGGCTGGTCCCCCTGCTGCCACTACAATAGACACTATTCCCCGTTCCATTCTATGCCAGTCTGTTGGTGGTGACACTTACAGCTTCATTCATGACATTATATGTGTATTGTTGGGTACCTTAGTGAGTGGTCCAATTTTGAACCTTTGTATTTACTTTCCTGCACAGTATTTGTTTTCTTTACTCTTCACTACACCATGGTATCTCAGATTTATCTGTTTCTCTTTATCCTGTCTTATGTCCCCAGATGAACCCTGCCATCTAAGTGAGGGAAACACGTTGGGATAAATTTCTTCATGACAGGAATTTGTGGTAGGGACATGATTAAGAGCATTTTCTTACACATTGTTGTGTAATACCCCTACTATTTAACTGCACGTTAGCTATGACAAGTAATTGTAGCCCTATTGATGCATCTATGTCTTATTTGGCCTTTGGCGGAATTTCTTTATTGTAACTCCTTAAGGACACATGATGTACTGGAACATCATGTGTCCACTCCCGATCTATATCGCGGTGCCGCGCGCTATTAACCCTTTAGACGCGGTATGCCGGTTAGCTAAGGGGCTGTTCGGGATAGCCACGGCGAAATCGCGGCATCCCGAACAGCTTACAGGACAGCAGGAGGGTCCCTACCTGCCTCCTCGCTGTCCGATCGCCGAATGACTGCTCAGTGCCCGAGATCCAGGCATGAGCAGTCAAGCGGCAGAATCATCGATCACTGGTTTCCTATGAGAAACCAGTGATCAATGTAAAAGATCAGTGTGTGCAGTGTTATATGTCCCTATGGGAGCTATAACACTGCAAAAAAAAAAAAAAAAAGTGAAAAAAAAGATAATTTAACCCCTTCCCTATTAAAAGTTTGAATCACCCCCCTTTTCCAATAAAAAAAAAAAAAAAAACTGTAAATAAAAATAAACATATATGGTATCGCCGATTGCGGAAGTGTCTGAATTATAAAAATATATCGTTAATTAAACCGCACAGTAAAAAGCGTACGTGCAAAAAAATTCCAAAGTCCAAAATAGCGCATTTTTGGTCACTTTTTATATCATGAAAAAATGAATAAAAAGCGATCAATAAGTCCTATCAATGCAAAAATGGTACCGCTTCAGGTAAAACTGGTAAAACTTCAGATCCCGGCGCTAAAAATTAGCCCTCATACCTCCCCATATGCGCAAAAATAAAAAAGTTATAGGGATCAGAAGATGACAATTTTAAACGTATTAATTTTCCTGCATATAGTTATGATTTTTTCCAGAAGTATGACAAAAATCAAACCTATATAAGTAGGGTATCATTTTAATCGTATTGACCTATAGAATAAAAAGGTGTAATTTTTACCGAAAAAATGTACTGTGCAGAAACGGAAGCCCCCAAAAGTTACAATTTTGTCTCACAATGATTTTTTTTCCCGTGTGGCCATAGATTTTTGGGCAAAATGACTTGCGTCATTACAAAGTAGAATTGGTGGCACAAAAAATAAGCCATCATATGGATTTTTAGGTGCAAAATTGAAAGAGTTATGATTTTTTAAAGGCAAGGTGGAAAAAACGAAAATGCAAAAACGGAAAAACCCTCGGTCCTTAAGGGGTTAAAGATTTTTCAGTTGATCTATTTTAGATGGTCTTATTAAAGGTTATGTTTTATACTGAAATTTTTTTAGGACCAAAATAGTTAAGAGGTTGCTCAGTCTTTTTACTTCCACTTCCCCAGGCAACTCCTGCAAGTTTGCAGCCGGCGGAAAGCAGACGAGAGTAGGAAAGTTACGCAATTGCCTAACACTCACTGACTATTGGAAGTTGAGCAAGTGGCCTAGCCACTCAGGCTACTCTGTTTACATAACTCAATATATGTTAACAGGGCGGCTCGCAGGGCTATGCCAGTTGTGTGATCCCCATCAAAAAAGTCAATGGGAGTTACTCAATAGGGCTTTCTCAACCATCTCCTGCTGCTGCAAACAGGCAGGAGATGGGGGCAACACTTTTAATGTGTGGATAAATGCTCCACTTAAGAAATAGACAAAGACAGTGATAAAATGGCTCCTATACATACTTGGCATTTCTAGCTTGATTATGTGCCTGACAGTCCTCTTGGTATCTGTTCAGCTGGACAGGCATCACATTACTGATAGCAGTTTTTAGTTTATGCAGTGGTTCTTTCAGTCGGTCATCCTGACAATGAAAAAAAAGGAGTATCGCTAGAACTGTTTACTGCTGTAGAGCATGTAGTTAGACATAAAGGACTTCCACAAAGAGAAGTTTTATACCAAAAAATCCTCCCAAAATTAAAAATGCAACCTCTATCAAGCCAAATTAGGCAATAAATGATATTGATCCTTACTGCTGCGGGGACTGTGATTTGGCACCAAACAGATTTCACAATACAGAAAGTAATTTCATCCTCTATTTTTGTACAGAAACAAATTACATGACATGTAAAGCATTTTTCTAAAAAAATAAATTGACATCTTACAGTACAGGAAATACTACTAAATGCACGCACTGACAACAAAAGCCCCAAAAACGAACTTCAGCATTCAGTTATGTCCCAGACAGCTATGTAAATGATACAGGGGTCATCTGAATAGACACTGGTCTTGCCACAAGGGGCATAAAAGTGCTTAGTCTGCCTATAAAATGGGTAGTGTACCCCCATGGTGACAAATGGCTGACTGCTAGACATAAGATGTCTCCGACACTCTGAGCTAGTGCCCAGTTGACGGTCAGAGGGGGACATCATTGAACTGAGAGAATCAGGGTGGTCATATCAATACATTTCCTGCCATTTTGGCCAAGCTGTTAGGTGCTGGAAGCAGTGGTTACTTAAAGGGGTACTTCCCCCCCCCCCCCCTAGACATCTTATCGCCTATCCAAAGAATATGGGATAAGATGTCTGATTGTGGGGGGCCAGCCGCTGGGGACCCTCGCGATCTCCCTGCTGCACCCGGCATTCATTTAGAGTGTCAGGTTCAGCACCAGAGGCTCGTGATGATGTCCTGTTCACGCCCGACATGTGATGCCATGGCTCCTCAAGCAAGTCTATGAGACTTGTCACGCCCCCTCCCTTAGACTTGCATTGAGGGGGTGTGGCAGTGTAGTCATGAGCCTCCGCCCCGCCAGTCACCCGGCATGAAGCGAAGTTCGCTCCCTGCACCGGATGTCTGGGGTGCTGCAGCCGAGATGGCAGGGGGTCCCCAGAGGCGGGACCTCCGCGATCAGACATCTTATCCCCTATCCCTTGGATAGGGGATAAGATGTCTAGGGGCGGAGAACCCCTTTAAGGCAATGCACACATTGTGAACAGGACTGAAACGACCAAGAGATCAGTAGAGAACAAGGTTTCATCTGCCGACAAGCATTAGCAGCTCCTATACTTTCCTGAACATCATCCAGACACATCCTTGTGTCATTTAGCTGAAGGTAATTTGGTGTCATGGTGCCCACTACATTGACAGCAAGTTACCTTCATTTGCAGTGGTGTTGCATTAGATTGCAACGCAATGGCACCATACACTTTTTAGCTACTTAACCATTAACTATTAGGATCAGAAGACAGTCAGGTTAGAGTATGAGGCCTCTCATGGTTTCCAGGTGACAATTTTCAGCAGGATAATAGTCGGTCACACACAGCAAGTGTTTAACAGGAATGTCTCCTCCAGATTGCAACAATTCCTTGGCCCGGTCACCAAATTTATCACCAGCTGAGCATTTATGGGACCAGGTGATATCCCAGCGAATGTGGCACAGGATGCCAAGCGAAACCTGTATGCCTCCATGACCCAATCATTTCACCTTCAATCCAGGCTATAGGCAAAACAGGGCACTAGAGCCTTCTTTCAATTGCACATTTTGTCCCAATAAACTTCTTACACTCCAATTTTGTAATCCATAGATCCTCATTACATTCACATATAAAATTTTATTTTTTTAGTACATTTTTTGGGTGTTAATGAGTACCATTTGTAGGATTTTTTATTTAAAAACAAAAATGCAATGTATTACATAGAATAATTGAAGTCTAGCGCAGGCTCCAGATAAATATAAATATATAATATATATATATGTTATATATATATATATATATATATTATATATTATATATATATATATATATATATATATATATATATAAAAAACTCAACGTGTGTGTGTATATATTTATGTATGTATGTATGTGTGTATGTATGTATGTATGTATGTATGTATGTATGTATGTGTGTGTGTGTATGTATGTTCCACAAAAATGTCCAAATGGCTAAAGATATTATGCATGAAACTTGGGACACACGTTACTTATATGTTAACAACAAACATAGAATAGGTGATTTAACCCTTACTCACCCCCATTTGCCAGGGGCGGGGTTTATGTTTAAAGTCCCATACAAGTCAATGGGAAATATATGTTACTGCATAACTTCCAAACGGCTGGAGATATTTCGATAATACTTGGTCACATGTAACTTATATGTCCACTTAAAATATAGGATAGTTAATTTAACCCTTAACTAACCCCATTTGTGAGGGTCGTGGTTTTTGTTTAAAGTCCCATGCAAATCAATGTGAAATGTATGTTCCCACATAACTTCCGTACGGCTGGAGATATTTCAATAACTGGTACACATATTATGGGTCGGGACCGGGGGGGGGGGGGGTCGGGACCGGGACCGAAAATGATTAGTGAGAAGATAGTGATAAGATAGGTATTAAAATAGTATAAAATTGGTATAAAAAAAAAAAAAAAATAGTGAAAAAAGTCTGTTGGTGCAAAGGTTCGCTATAGTTTTCTATTAATTCCACTGGAGTAACATAGTAGAATGTACAAGAAGATGATCGAAATTAAAAAAGGTATTATTGGTGCACCGCAACACTCACCACCCTTTTCGGTGTGGAGGCTCCCTAGTTCAGCGTCTGATGCTGTTTGGCAAGGACCGGCGTCTGGCCTGATGCTAGCGGAGCCCCTTGGAGGAGGCACCGAGAAGTCGTGGCTGGGAAGATCTGTGTGGTAAAAGCGGTGATCGCCATTAAGGTGGCACAGATGGCAGCCGGTCTCAGAGATAGTGATGTCCGCGGCTGGATGTTATCAGATCGTGTGTGGATGCACTGGAATGCCCGAATCTACATGTGTCAGAGTGGCACTGTAAGAGGGGGGGGGGGGTTTAGCTGTGGTTAAGCAATAGAATGGATAATATTTGCAGTAAATGTCCTTTGCACAATGTGGATGCCGGCATTCCAGTGAATACACACGATCTGAAAACATCCAGCCGCGGACATCACTATCTCTGAGGCCGGCTGCCATCTGTGCCACCTTAATGGAGATCACCACTTTTACCACACAGAGCTCCCCAGCCACGACTGCTCAGTGCGTCCTCCAAGGGGCTCCGCTAGCATCAGGCTGGATGCCAGTCCTTGCCAACCTGCATCTGACGCTGAACTAATTAGCCTCCACATTGAATAATAATAATACCTTTAATTTTGATCATCATTTTGTAAATTCTACTATGTTACTCCAGCGGAATACAGTGGTCCCTCAACATACGATGGTAATCCGTTCCAAATGAACCATCGTATGTTGAGGAATCCGTGCAATGTAAAGTATAGGACAGTGCTCTACAACCTGCGGACCTCCAGATGTTGCAAAACTACAACACCCAGCATGCCCGGACAGCCGTTGGCTGTCCGGGCATGCTGGGAGTTGTAGTTTTGCAACATCTGGAGGTCTGCAGGTTGAAGACCACTGGTATAGGAAGTTGTACTCACCTGTCCCCGCCGCTCCGGACCGTCACCGCTGTCCTGGATGTCGCTCTCCATCGCTGTCGCCGCGTCCCCGGGGTGTCCCCGCCGCTCCAGCAAGGCCTCTGCTTCCCCGGCATCCTCACTCTCTGTTGTCGCCATCACGTCGCTACACACGCCGCTCCTATTGCATGACGGGACGGCGTGCGCGGTGACGACGATGGAGCGCGCAGACGATGCAGAGGATCCCAAAGAGGACGTGCTGGAGGACAGGTAAGTGATCGTCAGCGGACCACACGGGGCACTGTAAACGGCTATCCGGTGGCAGCTGAAGCAGTCTGGGCTGCCGGATAGCCGTTTATGCGATGGCCCCGACATACAAAAGCATCTTAAGTTGATGCTGCCTTCAACATGCGACGGCCTCTGAGAGGCCATCGCATGTTGAAATTATCATATGTCGGGGCCATCTTAGGTCGGGGGTGGAAATCACTGTATAAAGAACTATATAGTGAACTTTGCACCAGCAGACTTTGAAATATAGAGAACTATAGCGGACTTTTTATTCCTATCTTATCCCTAATAATTTTATCTCCACCTGTATCATTTAGCCTTATTTTTTATAACCCGAATAGTGGGGAACATCTATTATAATGGCTTGCTATTATGGTTTTCTAATCTACCTATATCTACAGTCTATCTGGAGCCTGCGCTAGACTTCAGTAATTCTATGTAATCTATTGCATTCTATTTAATAAATACTCCTATTTCATTGTACTGGATCTAAATATCTTATCTTTAATACCTTTGAGGACTGGTCACATAATTTGTATATATATTTTATATATGTCACATTTTTGTACTCATTTCTTGCCTATTTGGGTGTAGGCAACACCAGTAAACTCAGGCATGTTTTCTTGCTAAGTGAGCTACACGATTTTTTTTCTGTCCATTTGTTAAAAATAAAAAAACATTAAAGCGAAGGTTACTCAGTACCTAATCCTGACCATGTACATGTTTTTATGCCTCTATCAATCATATTTATTATAAAAATCTCTCTTTTCATTAGCTCACAGTGTTCGAAATCTTCTCAGGGTAGGGAGTGTGTCCCTCCTTGTGGTGGTGGGAGGTGATTGGTGTGTGGTGGGAGGGGGTGTCCCTCCTTGTGGTGGTGGGAGGTGATTGGTGTGTGGTGGGAGGGGGTGTCCCTCCTTGTGGTGGTGGGAGGTGATTGGTGTGAGGTGGGAGGGGGTGTCCCTCCTTGTGGTGGTGGGAGGTGATTGGTGTGTGGTGGAAGGGGGAGTGTCCCTCCTTGTAGTGGTATCCAATTCATTTTAATGAGCTGACCGGCGTCAAACGGTGACTCCGGTCGGCACATTTTTGCCCCGTATGCGGTTTTCTGACGGGACCTGAAACCGTAGTATACCACGGCCGGGTCCAGCTGACATACAAGAGCACCCAGTTTTCGCTCTCCCCAACCGAATCCGGCCGCCGTACAGTGAAATTGTGGTGTAAACCCACCTTTACTGATGAAAATTAAAGACCTGACAGCACCCATTTAAAGACACGCTAAAAAATTTGAACATAAGAATACCTGTACGTGAAGGTGCAGTTTCTTCAGTCTTTTCACAAGGGTATCTTTAGTGCATGGTACAAAGGCTTCAATGTAACCATAAACCCCATTCCTATTTGCTGGGCAGTGTTCCTGCAGCTGCAGCTCAATGCTGTCAGAAAGAGACTAGGGTTCAGATTAATGGATTTCTGCAGTGTAACATAGAAATAACAACTACATACATATATACAAGCCACATTACAGAAGTCTGCACATTTTACTGAATCTGTTCACTTTAACATTCAGGTTTAGAACTTACTAAACATTCATGTATTGCTGCACATATTCAGGAAAAACCATGTACATATCAGAGGGTCGCAAACTTAGGAGAATTGGATACTACTGACAAGGGCATAACAAGTAACCAAGGGGCCCAAGCACAACTTAAAAGGGAACCTGTCGGCACTTTCATGCTGCTTGAAACAGTAGTCATCACGGTGGTCCCTTGTGGCTCATCCATGACCCACCAGCCTTGATTGATTGAATTATCCCGATACCAGAACAGTGAGACATCCATCGTTTGAGGCTGGTGGGGCAGGTATAAGCGTCCGAGGACCACCTTGATGATTTGTAGTTCATAAAAGTGATAACAGGTTCACTTTAAAAAGGAGTTATCCAAGAATAGAAAAAAAAAGAGCCAATTTGTTTTTCCAAAAGAAGCAACACTCCTGTCCTCAGGTTGTGCGTAGTATTACAATTTACTGCATTCATTTCAAACAGAACTAAGCTGGAATACCAGGTATCTAACGACAGGTGTGGGGCTGTTTTTAGAAGACATCAGCTCTGTTTTTCTAAACCCAACGTATTTTTTTTCCTTTGTGTCAGCGCCTCCTAGTGGCAAGAGCATATACCCATCAGTAACGGTGTCCCCCAATAAAGAGCGACCAAGAAATTATGTTATTAGGTACAGTTTCTTTGTATCACAGTACCTAGCATCTGATCATAACGGAGCTTAGATGTTGACTAAAAGGAGGCAGCTTTGTCCTAATGGATTAGTCCGGAAAAAATTTACTTCTCCCCTTATCCACCGAGACAGGCACTCTCAGTGAGGCAGGCATGTCATCTACCGGTAGATTGCATGCGAGCCATTCATTTCTATGGGTGCGCTGTACACTGGTGCGTTTGGCACTCATATAGAAATGAATTGAGCGCATGCCAGCTGCAGCATCCGCTCCTCACTGTGCGCCAGGTCCCGTCCTGGTGACCGCAGGTGCCCCAGTGCTAGGTCCCTCTGAGATCAGCTACTTATCCCCTATCCCAGAGGTCTTCAAACTGTGGCCCTCCAGATGTTACAAAACTACAATTCCCAGCATGCCAGGACAGCCGTTGGCTGTCCTGGCATGCTGGGAGTTGTAGTTTTGCAACATCTGGAGGGCCACAGTTTGAAGACCGCTGCCCTATCCTGTCTAGCATTCACACAGAACAAGTGGAAGAAAAGTGTAGATAGTGAACTAAACAGTAAAACCCCTATATATCTTAAACAACAAATAAATTAGTTTGAATTCCAATGACTTAAAATTTCAAAACTAAATAATGCACATATAAAAATAAAAAATTACATACTCTAACAAAATGTTATTCATTTCTTGAGTAAAAAACTTTTTCCGACCTTCTTCATCAAACATTTTCGCAGCCTAGGGAAAAACAGAGTGACATATTGATGAAAACCCAAACAAAATACACTGGAGAAACATCAGCACTCATAGCAGTGTCCTAAGAACTTACCACCCTCAGGTCTTCAATTCGTTTTTCCAACTGAGCCGGAAGACCCTCAGGAAGAGGTGGGACTGGTTTCGGTGTCTGCACCTGGCCCGGATTGGTTGATGGGACAATATTGCCATTCTCACCCTGATCTGAAGCGGCAGGACTGTCATTGGATGCAGAATCCAAAAGTTTATCAAAGTCAAAATCCCCGAGCATTTCAAGGGCGCACTCTGCCTCCTGCAAGAGCTCCCGCTCACTGCCGCCACCAAAGATGGCAAGGACAGGGTCATTACCAAGTGTCAGGTCAGACAAATCGTTGGTAACAGGGGCAGAGTTGGTCTTTGGAGGGGCAGAGACCACAGTCACAGTTGGTGGGTTTGGTTTGATTTCACTTTTTCGCATTGCATCTTTTTCCTTCTGGAATTTCTGAAGCATTGCAGCCAGAGTCATGGAGTCTTTGTACAGCTTCTTCTTCTTCTTTTCAGGTTTATGCGCATTAAAGGCAACTACCCTAAAAGGGAAATATACAGAGTAAAAAAATCTCTACTACAACAAATTTTATTTGCCCCCCTCCCTCCCAGGATTACCATTTGTCTAGGGTCTGTATAACTGTTGCCTTGAGCCTTTCCCAGGATGGGGATGCTTGTCGTAGTCTTGTCTACGCTGACAAGTCAACCCCCTGATGACACACTGAACACCAGCGTGGTGGCACGTACAGCTGGACCACACACACGTCATCAGGGGGGCTGGCTTGTCAGGTAATTTGGCTTCTTCTCTTCATCCCTGTGATCAGCTGTTGCTTAAAGCCAAACAGGATCCCGAGAAAGGCTCGATACAACATTCCTTCAGAGTCCAGAGGTATACAGAACCTGCGTGAGTGGGGGGGACACCATGAAAATACAAAAAAAAGAGGTCAATTTTTCTCACACGTATATCACAAGTTAATGTCCTCAATACATAACTTTGTATCAGGGGCACAATACTAAAAAGTAAAAAAAAAAAAAAATATCTGGAATACCCCTTTAAATGACTGCAAGCAGAGATAGTGCAGGTAGGTATCACCGCCTGTGTAAGTGTCCGAGTTCTAAAAATAAAATGTTAAACTGCAGTCAATGGTGTATATGTAAAAAAAACGACAAAGTACAGAATTGTGTATTTTGGGTCACGCCCCCAGAAAAAGGGACATGGTTGTCATGAAAAGGTGGCATGTCCTCTATATTTTAGAAAAATCCTGACATATTTACTAAGGTTTCCACAGAAAATGAATTAGGAATATTGTGTAATTTTTGGCAAAGCGTTATATAGGAAAAAATCTTTATCCTCACCATCCCCAGGGGACGCTCCTGCCCCCAGGGATGGTGAGGAGATGAACTTATAAACTAGTCCCCTGGTCGGGGAGCTCCTCTCACCTACTCCCGTCACTTCAGCCGTCAGCGACGCCCCCTCCGCTTGATTGACAGGCCGCGTCATCACTCTGCTCACTTCATGTCCTCACCATCCTTGGAGGCAGAAACGTCCTCCGGGAATGGTAAGGTTAAAAATTACCCTATAAAACGCTTTGCCAAGTATTATATAGGGTAAAATCTGATGAATGGTTCCCTTTAAGGAGTTACAATATAGAGAAAAGAAACTTGTTCCACTGTACCCCATCGTCTTGGCGACTTTCAGTTTTCTCGATTGTTTTTCCTTCTCCCCTGGATCTTCTTTCCTTTTACGTTTTTTAAGTGAGCGGTCATCATCTTTCAATTTAGATACCTAAATAAAACAAAGTTATTGAAATAAAAATGCCCAGATTCCCCCTGCAAAGATCGAGTGATCAATAAGACAGGAACTAAGACATTTTAGGTGGATCTGATCACAAATTACAAATCTATGAATGGACAGTACAGAGATCTTTCTAGTGATCTTTTTATACTTGGCCGATAATGACAAGGGGGCGTCCTCTACATCTAAAGGAAAGAAGGTTTCACCATCATCACAGACAGAGATTATTTACTGTAAGAGCAGTGAGACTATGGATCTCTCTGCCACATGATGTTGTGATGTCTGACTCAAGACAAGGGGACCTGGATGCTTTTCTTCAAAAAAGTGACTTCCATTTCAATATTACCGGTTATGGATATTAGATTTGTGGGGATAGGACATTGATCCAGGGATTTATTCTGGTTATGTGAGGTACAGGCTGCATTCATAGTCTATGGCCAAAGGCTGTCCGGGCATGCTGGGAGTTGTAGTTTTGCAACAGCTGGAGGCACCCTGGTTGGGAAACACTGGTCTATGGACCTGATTTGATATACAATGAGACCTTATGGGTTAGATGTGACTGTAAAGCATTTGAAAGCCACTGACGAACAAACGCCAATACCTTTAAAAGGGGGTTATCCCAATATTAAAAGTTGTCCAATACCCACAGAATAAGGTAAAACTACTGGGACCCCCAGGAATCACAAGAATGGAGGACAACTGTCCTGAGTGAATGGAAAGGCAGAGCACTCACATAGCTACTGCTCTATTCCCTGTGTAGGAGACTTCTGAACAGAGCTCATCAACATTTGTGCGTACCAGAGAATAAATGAAGCAGCCATTGAGCACGAGCGTTATTACTTCATTAACTTGAGGACAACTAACTTCTGTTCTTGTAATTAAAGGAGAGGGGACTTGGGCACTGGTCAGAAATCAGATAGTTATTCCCTAGTCCACATATTTTTAGTACATTTTGACGTGTGAGATATTATTTATATCATACTTCGCTTATAGAGATATCCATCTCCTAGGATTACCAATGTAACCATATAGTATATACAGATAATATTAGGGATGTCCCGATTCCGATACTAGTATCGATACCGATACCAGGTATCTGCATGGTATCGGGGACTCTGCTAATGTCCCTGATACCAAATCCAATACCTGGTGTAGTGCTTCGCTGCTCCGTCCTCCGGTTCGCATCACTGCCCCTTTGTGTCGTCCGCATTATGGCGTCTTATGGAGGAGCGTGTGACATACACGTCACTCTACTGTGCCCAGCAAAACGCTACGGAGGAAGCAGAGTGATGTGTATGTCACATGCTCCTCCATAAGTCGCCATAATGCAGACGGAAGAACGGGGGCAGCAGCAGTGATGAGAACGGGGCTGCGGAGCGGCGACACTGGACAGTGATTAACTACAAAGAAGGGCTGCTGGCTACAGGGGGGAGTCCTGCTGGCTACAAAGGGGGGGCTGCTGGCTACAAAGGGGGGTCCTGCTGTCTAATGTCTGCAGCTATCTTTACTACATACAAGGGGATACTACCTACTATTAAAGGCAATCTTACAGCTGAGTCACCGGCACTAACTTCAATGTAGATCGTGCAGGTGACCCGGTTTCT
The DNA here is from genome assembly GCF_029499605.1 of Hyla sarda. Taxonomy (NCBI): domain Eukaryota; kingdom Metazoa; phylum Chordata; class Amphibia; order Anura; family Hylidae; genus Hyla; species Hyla sarda. Next base: position 54,453,612 of record NC_079194.1, read on the forward strand.
ACCGCTGCTCACCATGTGAACATCAGCGCAATCGCTCCGGAGACATCGTTCTCACCGCCAATGCAAATTCCCTGTTCTGCCCAATGGAGAAGAGAGAAATCTTGGCTCATACTACAGCAGCCGCCTCAACAAGGAACCCACATATCAGCATGGTAAGAAGCGCCAGAAACCGGGTCACCCTAATGTCAGATTCCCTTTAAAATAAAAGTACTCGTACTTGGTATCAGCAAGCACTAGAATTTAAAGTATCGGTACACGTGCTCTGTCTTAAAAAAAAAAAATGGTATCAGGACATCCCTAGATAATATATTTTGACCACCCACAGTGGTAGTATTACTTGGTTCGTCTATGTATATATGTGTAAAATAGATTTCATTCATGGACAATGTACACTAGATCACTATTTGTATTGTTTTCATGTAGGCCTGGTGAAGGTCTGAATTGTCCAAAACGTTAATTTATTTTGGATTGCAAATAAAAAAAAAACTTTTAGTCTTTTCACCGCAAGTGGAGCGCCACGTTATTCTTTTAAATGTATTAAAACTGATTGGGACTCTAACTGTGACCCCTGATTAGAGAGTGCCGTAATAATCATATTGCAAGTCTTTCCCTATCCTGTGGATAGGAGATAACTCATTTAATCTACTGGAAGCCATGTTTTCTTTTGTATGGTTCTAACAATAAGCATGGTTGACAGATGCCCCCATATGGTGGCCTCAGTTAAACATACACATTACATCGGTGTTTCCCAACCAGGGTGCCTCCAGCTGTTGCAAAACTACAACTCCCAGCATGCCTGGACAGCCTTCGGCTGTCCAGGCATGCTGGGAGTTGTAGTTTTGCAACAGTTGGAGGCACCCTGGTTGGGAAACACTGCGTTAGAGATCATTCATGTGAACACCAACTTCATCCCACACTTGCCTTTGATGATTTGTGCTTTTTACTTTGTACAAAATCTTCAGTTTCAGAATCTGAAGCTTGACGAAACTGCAGTGTTCCTGTGTTAATATAAAATCCTCCGTATTTCGTGGTCAAGGAAGCTGGAACCAACTCATCGTACTAACATGAAGGAAAAAAAAAAACAACACCATTTGTTTAGATGAAGTCCATTGGTTTTGAACACAAGAAAACATGAAGAACATGTTAATGGTTTTTGGACAAAGATAAGCAATGTGTAAACTGAAATAAACTTTGGGACAAGGGTTTGTCATATTAAAGGGAAAAAAAAGGGTTCCTGCAGTATTCTTTAACCCCTTAAAACGTAAATGTACGTCCTGGTGCCCTGGTACTTAACACATCAGGACGTTCATTTACGTCCTGTACATGACCGCGAGCACCGGAGTGGTGCTCATGTCATGCGCGGCAGGTCCCGGCTGCTATCATCAGCCAGGGACCTGCCGGTAATGGTGGACACCAGCGATCGCGCCTCAGATGCAGTGATCAACACTGATGACGGCATCTGCGGCAGTGCGGTCGGTAAAATTTATGATCGTTCGCCCACAGCGCTGCCATGGGGATCCGGTCATCCATAATGGTGGACTGAGGTCCCCTCACCTGCCTCGGTCCGCCTCCTGGGGTCTTCTGCTCTGGTCTGAGATCGAGCAGAGCAGAAGATAGCCGACAACACTGATCAGTGCTATGCCCTATGCATAGCACTAAACAGTATTAGCAATCAAAGGATTGCTATAAATAGTCCCCTATGGGTGTTAAAAAAATAAAAAAAAAATAAAAAAAAAAATTTAAAAAAAAAAATTAAAATAAAGTCAAGTTAAAAGTCTCCTCCTCCCCAATAAAAATGTAAAACATCCTTTTTCCCTATTTACCCCCAGAAAGTGTGGTAACAAAATAAATAAATGTAATTTAATGAACATGTGGTATCGATGCGTGTGTAAATGTCTGAACTATCAAAATATAATGTTCTTGATCCCATACAGTGAATGGCTTTAATAAATAAAAAATAAAAAAAAATCCCAAATTGCTGCCTTTTTGTCACATAACATCCACAATGCGCAAAAAATAAATTAGCTCATACCGCTGCTTATACAGAAAAATGAAAAAGTTATAGGTAGTCAAAAGAGGGATTTTAAACGCACTAATTTGGTTAAAGAGTGAGATTTTTTTATTTTATTATGTTTTTTAAAGCATTACAATAATAGAAAAGTATAATCATGGGTATCATTTTAATGGTATAGACCCATAGAATAAAGAAAACATGTAATTTTTACCGTGAAAACGAAACCTTCCAAAATTTGCTAAATTGCAATTTTCTTTTAAATTTCCCCACAAAAATAGTATTTTTTTTTAATTTCACCATACATTTTATGGAAGAATGAGTGATATCATTACAAAGGACAACTTGTCGTGCAAAAACAAACCCTAATACTGGTCTGTGAATGGAAAAATAAAAGTTATGATTTTTAGAAGAGGAGGAGGGAAAAACCAAAAAATGCTAAAATAAAACTGGCTGTGTCCTTATGGCCAAAATGGGCTGTGTCCTTAAGGGGTTAATGATTAGAAAACGTTACTACAATCTTTACTTTTTCTTACAGATTTACAGCTTCTTGGGGTGTTCTGAAGTAGGTGGCTCCCATATTTTGTCTATTTTATGCACAGTTATAAAAAGTGTACCTGTCATATTTTCGTAAGCTTTCAGCATAAGCTGTCCTGTGTTTGCACATGAGGAGCAGAATTATTTCTCACCATTATAGAACTTGTACAATACTAATTTTCATTTGTCCCTGGGCTTGTAGGTGGATCCTAGCCTCTATGATGGCTCTCATACACTGCACATACCGAAGAAGGGATCCTGCTTCAAAGTACAACCTAAGAATCAGCAGCAGCATGGAAGGCATTATAGATCAGTAGTGAACAGCCTAAGCTGTCAATCAATCCATAATATTAGTTAACTTTTGTGAAGCCCCTTTGCAGTCTGTATGTGTCGTTCTGAACTCACTCCCTTTTCATCTCACTCCTTACCCTTCCTCTTACAACACATTTGTACGGTGAGCATGTAATCTGATCCCTCAGTGATCTGTTAGTCCATCTTGTAAACATACAGTGGAATTGAGATGTTTTTTCCACAGAGAATGAAAGTTTAGCTAGATTTGATAAGAGGAGAAATAAGCACTTTTCTTTGATAAGACATATAATGGTTTCATATATTCATTGTACTATTGATTTATGCAAAGTTTGTTAAAACAAGGATGAACATTTAGACTATAATCACCAATGAAGTATTATGAAAGTATACTTACTGCCTCAGAATTATCAATAAAGGGATCTGTCTCATCATAGCCATAACCTATGTCGATCAGATCCTGCATTCTATCCTTACGATGGCGATGACTTTTCACGCCCTGTTAAAAAATTACATCATGTTTTTTTTTTATGAGCACAGATAAAGAACAGACATGTCACTAGTTACTATAATGTTACCCCACACAAGAGCACTGCACCAAAATAAGGCTCTGTTCACACTACTCTCAAAGGCTTTGTTCAATGCTTACATCATAGTGTAGTGCACCACAACAGAACCAAAAAAGACCCTAGCGTAAGTTAACGGGTGCCATCACTGAACAACATGCAATGCCTCAGGTACTGTAGGTTTACAGTAATATTTTAGAGGACCTGCGGCCATTTTACTGTAATAAACTAACTTAGTGTTCCATGATCACACACCATTGTACAGTTTCTTGAAACGCCCTTCCATTCCTGAGATACAGGGGTTTATATTTTGTCTGACAGTTCAGGGAACAGTCAGATGGGAGTGGCTATCATGTGGTGGGTTGGGTTATACTGTCAGGGGGTGTGGGGATGTTGAAGATTGAACAGTGTGGTTGCCATATACACGAGCCCTTACTATATAAACCGACTATCACATCTGACAATTAAAGCATTACTGTCATTAACCGTTTCAGGACCAAATAATATATATACATTTTATTTTTATTTTTTTTTAGGTTTAGTTTTTTCCTACAGACCATTATGAGGGCTTGTTTTTTGGGTCACCAATTGTACTTTGTAACAACATCACTCATTATGCCTCCAAATGTACAGTGAAAAATCAAAAACAAGTTAGTTTTGCAACAGCTGGAGGCACCCTAGTTGGGAAAAACTTACTTAGCATTTGAAATTCGGCAGCGGCCCAGCTCCAACGTGCATGATATGGTGCCGGGCCGCAACCGCAGATAATTGCAAATTTACCCTTTGGGGGGGGGGGGGGGGGTTATATAGACATATCGGAAAAATCATGATATGATTGAGTTATGTTGCATGGCTCTAATTCACTTCAATATGAGCTGCGCTACAGTAATCCAGCAAAACCCCTACATAACAGAGGGGGCTGTACTCTGGTGTATGCAAGGGCCACAGCTCTTGTGGAACCCCACTGATCTGATATTGATGACCAATCCTTAGGATAGGGGAACAGTAAATTTACCCTGGAAACCGATTTAAAAAAGGGAGTAGTCTGGTGACTGGGACCCCCGCGATCTCCTGAAAGGGGCCCCCGGCAGTCTGATGGAAGGGGGCGTGCCGACCTCACACGGAGCGCTGGCCGACACGCCCCCTCCATGTACCCCATAAAGATACATGGAAGGGGTGTGCCTGCGGGGGTCGGAACAATCACTTCCGGTAAACTGCAGGGCCCCTGTGCAGATCAAAGGGGGTCCCACCGCTCGGAACACCTGCGATCAATAATCCCCTATCCTTTGGATAGGGGATAAGTTATACTTCACGAGCCTATTTGATCTGTGAGTCGCCGCGCGTATGCACAGTGTACTTGCAGACATCGCGGCTGCGCCACCGGCTCCCCAATCTAGGCAGTGGCAATGTGTAAGTACACTGCGCACGCGTATGGCGACTCGCAGAACACTGTCTGTTCGTAATGGTGCATTGCTGCTAAAAGCAGACAACGCTAGAGGTACACAATAGGGTCGGTCATGGGCAGATCTGCAGCGTAAAATACACTGCGGATCCCTTACGTGTGACCCTACCTTAGATCAGTTCAGGTCTTGGGTGTGTTGGTCAGCATTTTCGCTGCTTCTGGGGCATGTTCATTTAATGGCTAAAGCTGGTTAACCATCTTCTCCCCAGTGCAGGAAAATAGAACCCAACTTACATATTTTGCTTCAAATTTCTTTGCCATTCTTTCTACTTCAAGCCTTTCACGTTCGTCGTCATTAAACGGATCATTAGGAGGTGGAATTTTGACCTAAAAAGCAATGAAGAGACAATTATGGGGTCGCGAGTTATTCTTTATTTAGAATTTTATGACAAAACACAGCAAAGCAAGAACAAAAAGGAGCCCAAATCTAGACTACACACCCAGAAGCTGCTCACACCTTATTTAAAGTTACACAACTCATGTTTGTTACAGACACCAACGTTCTTGTCAGGTCGCAGCCACAACCCTATTAATCTAAAGGTTACATAAGCATTGTAAAGTATGAATAAATGATAGACAGAGAATGCGTCATCAGAAATAATCTAAATGTTTAAGTCAGGTTTTTAATGTTAAACATATTTTATAATTTTTGGAATTTTTTTTTTCTAATGTTCCATTTTACTACCTGTTTCTTTTTTAAATAATCCTGCAATCTTGTTTTTTCAATCATGCTACTAGGCCTAAAACCAAGATGAGACTTCCTATTCTGTACTGATCACTTCCAAGCATTGTCTTCCGTATATACTCGAGTATAAGCCGAGTTTTTCAGCACGATTTTTCGTGCTGAAATCACCCCCCTCAGCTTATACTCGAGTGAACTCTCCACCCTAAGTGGTCTTCAACCTGCGGACCTCCAGATGTTTCAAAACTACAACTCCCAGCATGCCCGGACAGCCGATGGCTGTCCGGGCATGCTGGGAGTTGTAGTTTTGAAACATCTGGAGGTCGGCAGGTTGAAGACCACTGTTCAGACATTGACAGGCGGTGATGATGAAGGGGGGGGGCGGGATGATGACAGGCGGTGAGGTTGAAGGGGGGTGTGTGAGATGATGACAGGAGGATGATGACAGGCGGTGATGATGAAGGGGGGTGGGATGATAGGAGGATGATAGGCAGTGATAATGAAGGGGGGGTGATGAAGGGTGGGATGATGACAGGGTAATGATGAAGGGGGGATGATGACAGGCGGTGATGAAGGGGGGGTGTGGGATGATGACAGGGGGATGACGAAGGGGGGGGATGATGACAGGGTAATGATGAAGGGGGATGATGACATGATGATGAGGGTGTTAATGACAGTGGTCTGGATGATGACACGGGGGGGGGGGGGGGTGATTTATTTCCAACCCTAGGCTTATAGTCGAGTCATTAACTTTTTTTTTTTTTTTTTTTTTTTTTTTTTTTTATTTTTTTTTTTTTTTTTATTTTTCCAGTTTTTTTGGGGTGAAATTAGGGGCCTCAGCTTGTATTCGGGTTGGATTATATTCAAGTATATACGGTAATCGCAGGATGACAGTGAAGGGCGACACCATATAGATCACAGAGGTATACATCATAGCTGTTGCTCATAGATCAACCTTACCTCACTCTAGGATGACCTCTGCAAAGGTCACTGAGCGCACCCAAATACCATTACCATTCATGTGAACGGGACAGCTTTAGTCTATTGTCACCTATGTCCAGGGGTTCTGCTATGAACTCTCTAATGGAAGCTCAGGCAAGATGGCTGCCCCCATAATAACATGGAAAAAAGTACAATAAGAAAACAGAACTATTAAATAAAAAATGTTTCAGTATCTGTCTCTAATGAGAACAAAATAAAACAAATCTAGGTGATTTCATTTAACCTATAAAACTAAGCAGCACAAAGCCAGTTCAGACCTTAAAAAGGGGCACTCCAGTGGAAATGTATTTTTCATATCAACTGGCTCCAGAAAGTTACAGATTTATAAATTACTTCTATAAAAAAAAAAAAAAATCTTAATCCTTCCAGTACTACTTAGCTGCTGTATACTAAATAAAAAGTTGAGTTGTTCTTTTCTGTCTGACCACAGTGCTCTCTGCTGACACCTCTGTCCATGTCAGGAACTGTCCAGAGCAGGAGAGATTTCCTATGGGGATTTGCTCTTACTCTGGACAGTTCCTGACATGGACAGAGGTGTCAGCAGAGAGCACTATGGTCAGACAGAAAATAAATTCAAAAAGAAAAGAACTTCCACTGGAGCATACAGAAGCTGGTAAGTACTGGAAGGATTAAGTTTTTTTTAAATAGAAGTAATTTACAAATCTGTTTTAACTTTCTGGTACCAGGTGATTTAAAAAAAAAAAAAAAAGTTTTCCAGTGGAGTACCCCTTTAAAGGAAAACTGTCAGCCTGTTCACCCACACTAAACCCAATACACGGTTATAGCGTGGGTGAACGGTCCAACGAGGGGTCACTTACTTAAATGTCTAGTAGGTCCTGAGATATGTCCTCCAGTAGATATTTTGCTTAAAGATTTTTTTTTTTATTTTATTTTTTTTATTTGATTATGCTACAGGGGCTGTAAAGTTAGTGTAGTTCATAATATAGTGTCTGTACCTGTGTGTGATGGTTTTCTCACAATTCTTCTGTGATCTTCACCCCAATATTTATTTTTACCAGTATACAAAATTACTGTTGTCTCAGATTTTTCCCAGCTTGCAATGTGGCCGGGACCTGACATCACTAGTCAGCTGATGACAGGGAGCCTGTCTGCTTCAATGGGTGGAGAGAGCAATCTGCAAGTAATGCTAAATAACAGCTGTAGGCACCCTGATTGAAAACCACAGGTCTTTTGAATGGATGCAGCTCATTTATGTTTCAATGGGTGGGGTGGCTGATGTGTGGGAGGGCGGAAAATTTAATTATGGGATTTGTAGGCAAAAAAAAAAAGAAAACAAACAGGAAATACAAGTTCACAAAAAGCTAGCTACAGTGTTCTGGTAATCTCACAACATAGCCATTTAGCCCCTAAGCATGTCCATTACTGTCTGCCAGGTACGTACTAAAATCACCTTATGGTAGATAACCCCTTTAAACTCCGTGAATTCAGGGGCTTCACTGGCTTAATTTACATATTAATTGTCGGTGACTCCACATCCTAGTTTAGTCACTAAGCCTGCGATGTCCTGCCGCCTGCACGTGATTTAATATTGTGCTGTATGGAGGGGCAGTGTAGTAGATACAGGGCAGTGCCATATGCTAGTAAACGCAGTGACAGAATACAGCAGACTTCTAGTTAGTCTTGTGTGTTTATTAATAACACAGAGGCTGGGGGGTGCTCTATCCACAGCAGCCCATCAATTACTGGCCTGGAAATCGGGTAAGGTGTGCGAGTAGGGGGCGCTACCCTCCTATCTGTAAGCGCACAACATTCTTTTAGTGCTCCTATAAGCCTAACTGGCACAAATATTTCATGCCAATTTGGCTATTAGGAGTCCGGACCAGTATCTGAATAAATCTCTCCCAATTTCCCCATACACCTTTACCATAAGCAGAGGCTACAGGCCCTCACAACACAGACTGGGTGACATTTCATAACCTTTACACCAGACAGCGCACAAAAGCCAAAATCAGCTACATCCAAACCATTGTGCACCACTGTATACCAGGGGGACCTTAGATATCCATTGTATTCTCCATTACACATGAATTACATTATCAGGAGGCGGTGATGCAGACATGGCAGGATGATCCACAGTATCATTCCACTCAGATTAAAGAAGATATTATTTTGCCCATATGATGCCCGTCCGCCATCACTAGTCGCACAGCACCATCTCTTTTATTCTAGCACAGCTGCATTCATACATTTCTTTACTGTAGCTGGGTCACCGGTTGACCCACAGAAACTTTCATCGTTTAAAGGGGGTACTCCGGCACTGGGAGCTCATGACGTCATAGCCCCGCCCCCTCATGCCGTCACGCCCCACCCCCTCCCATAGATTTGCATTGAGGGGTGACGGGGTGTGGCATCATGAGGGGGCGGGACTCTTACGTCACGAGCTCTCGGTGCCGTCTCCAGCGTTCGGAACAGTTTGTTTCAAACGCTGAGCAGCAGAGTACCCCTTTAATGTGTCAGAGAAAGTAGTCAGTCCTGGGTTAGCTGATTTTCCGTGAACTACAGGATGACCGCCTACTAGCATTCCCTAAGTCTGTGTTCTGTTTCTGCTATGATCTTGCCAAACTTATCAAAAATTTGGGTTATTTTATTTAATTATTCAAAAAAGTCAACACCCTATTAGCTCATTCAGTCCTAGTAAGGTTAAGTTCACACGTCTGCGGGTGCCTGCATATAACAGACTAGAGCTGGGTGGTATGAGCAAAAACGTGTATCACGGTATTTTTGTAAGTAATGGCGGTTCCACGGTATTGAACGGTATCCCCCCCCCCCCCAACGTGTCCTGGGCACCGCTTCTCTTCCAATACCCTGCCCCCAATGAATTATCAGCTGCGCTGTCCCCACATCATGTCACCGCAAGTGCTCCTCTGCTCATCCTCCTAGGAGTGGCGGGCCAGCGGCGCAAGAGATCTGTACTGTACTACAAATAACATTTCCCGGGCTCTGGTACCGTCTTCACTGTCCTGCGCTGTGGTCCTCTTGCTGTTTCCTTGGGACGGGAAAGTCACAGAGCCGCCAGCCTATCATCTGCCGGGGCGGGACATCACTGCGGCCGGTGATAGGCTGAGTGCACTGTCATGTATGAAGCCGGCCGGCTCCTTACATGACAGTGCGCCCAGCCTATCAGCGGCTGAGGCGGGACATCACTGCGGCCGTGTGATAGGCTGACGGCTCTGTGACGTTCCCATCCCCAGGACTGCAGCGGGGGGACCGCGAGGCCGGGAATGTCGGAAGGTGAGTTAAAGTTTATTTTGTTTATTTTTGCAGCCCAGACAACGTTATTTGTAGTACAGTACAGATTTCTAGCGCCGGCGGCCCGCAACTCATAGGAGGATGAGTAGGGGAGCACTTGCAGGTGACATGATGTGGGGACAGCGCGGCCGGTTCATTGGGGGGGGGCGGAACAAAAGCAGAACAGCTTTCCCAAACCATGTCCCTCCAGCTATTGCTAAACTACAACTCCCAGCATGCCCGGACAGCCAATGGACTGCTTGGGAATGCGCTGTCTCCAGGGAGGACAACGGAAGAGATTCATCAAAACCTGTTTACAGCAAAAGTTGCTGAGTTGCCCGTAGCAACCAATCAGATGCCTTCTTTCACTTTTGAAAAGGCCTCTGAAGAAGGAAAGAAGCGATCGGATAGGAGATTTAGCAACCAATGTATTTCTAAGCAGATTCCGACGTGTCAATCCTTTTGCCGGGATCAGGATTAACGCGGCAGATGTTTTGCCGACTGACATACCGCCATGAGCACAATGCGACAGGATTCCACTGAAAACAATGGGACTCTGCTGCAAGAGAATTTCCAAGCAAACTCTCGACGTGTGATCATGGCCTTAGACCAGCGATTCTCAACCAGGGTGCCTCCAGCTGTTGCAAAACTACAACTCCCAGCATGCTCGGACAGCCGAAGGCTGTCCGAGCATGCTGGGAGTTGTAGTTTTGCAACAGCTGGAGGCACCCTGGTTGAGAATCACTGCCTTAGACATAGTGGACCAGGAGGCGGGATACATTTGGGAAATAGAGCTAATATAAGCACAAGCAGATGTCAGACAGCAAAATAACAAACAAATTTATACTTTCTGAATGCAGCATTATAGGGGTAAATTCATATTGAAGAAATTCAGCGAAAAGAGAATTTCTTCAGGGGATCAGTGGTTATGACCCATTGACAAACAGGACAGATTTCACCCGGCAATTCTGTAGTGTGAACATACCCTAAAAGAGTAGGCTCCAAACTGTGCAGGGAGTTGTAGTTTTGCAACAGCTGGAGGCACCCTGCCCTAGAACCACACATCACCCTACTAAACCCGTCCCGGCCGATCAAGCCATGTGACCGGTTCCCTTCCATGTGCTGCTTTATTTAAATAAAAAATTAAATAAAAACACAACAAGCAACCGCCACATCCCCATCTGGAGAAGCAAAGCAGTAGGGCTGTGTTCACACTGATGCGGTACCGCACCCCTCACCTCCTCCTTGGCCGCAGCGCCCCCCTTCTTGTCGTTCTGCAGCAGCAGGCGGTAGCTGAACTCGGCGCAGCTCTCCTCGGTGGGGTCGCTGAGGGTCAGCTCCAGGCGGACGGTGTTCCGGGGCCTCGGCCTCTCGACCTCCGCTTTGGGTTCGGCCTTGGCGGGGGGGCAGGATGCGGCCTCCCGGACCGTAGTGGAGGAAGTAGCTGCTTCTCTCTGCGGCCGCTGGAGCGGGGTCTGCGGGGGAGGCCTCTGCTGCATGCCGGGGAGCGGAGGTCGGGCCGCCTGGGAGCGCTGAGCCGCCGGGGCCGCTGTACTCCGCTGCTGCTCGGCTATCAGGCTGCCCACGATCTCGCGTGGCTTCACGGGTGACAGGCTAACAAACGGCACCCTGCGCGGCTCCGCCATTCTTCCCTCTTCTACCCGGCCGCCGCCCGCCGGAGCTCTCTGCCGGCGCCCTATCAGCCGCTCCGCTCGCGCCCGTACGTCTAGGCCGTGTAGCCGGGAGCGCTGGTGACGGCGAAACTTCCTATGTCGCGCGAGCCGCCACCAGCTCCGCTAAATTGACTATCCTGTGCGTCGCCGCCATCTTGGACCCCACATAAATAATAACAGGGCCGCTTTCCAGCGCGCATGCGCTCAGAGGTCGCCGAGTCTGGGCGTGAGCTACGACGTCATCACGCACTTCAGTCTCCTCGTTTTGCATTTGTTTGGACGCGTTGACGTTGCCTCGCGCCACCTCCTGACGCCGAGCACGCGTGCGTTGTCAGGGCAACCGGGACGCCGCGCTTTTTTTTTTTTTTTTATCGCTTTCTGCGATATGTCTAGGGGCTCATTCACACTACCGAGATTCCATGCAGCAGCCTTCAGTGGGAGACTGCTGTACTGTTCTGGGCCCGTTCACACTGAGAATGGACAAGAATTGCAGCAGCTTCCCATTGCTGTCAATGGGATTTCATTGCGCTGTTCAGACTACGGAAATTCTGCCTCGGAATTTCCCCTGTAGGGCAACGTTCACACATGGAAGGTCCGCGTGGAATTCCATGGAAAAATACAGCAAATTTTATTGCACATTTACTTTAATAATGGGGATTCCACTATCCCAATCGCACAATGGAATTTCCATGGCGGACATTCCGCAATGGATATTCCGGATTTTGCTAAATTATAAGACATGTCTTTGAATTTTGTAGAATGTTTTTCAGAGCCCTATTAACCCCTCAGGAACCAGGGCCATTTTATTTTTGCATTTTCGTTTTTTCCTCCTTACCTTCTAAAAATCATAACTGTTATATTTTCATCATCCAAATGAGGGCTTATTTTTCGTGTCATCAATTGTCCTTTGTAATTACATCACCATAAACTGTACGGCACAACCAAAAAAAAATATTATTTATGTGGGGAAATTGAAAAGAAAACCGCAATTGATGAAGGTTTTGTTTTCACGCTGTACACTTTACAGTAGAAATGAAATCTTTTCTTTACTCTGTGTCAGTACAATTACAATGGTACCCATGTTATATGCTTTTCTAAAATTGTATCGTTTAATAAAAAATCTCAAACTATTTTAACAAACTTAGGCTGGGTCCACACTACGTTTTGTCCCATACGGGAGCGCATACGGCAGGGGGGAGCTAAAAGCTCGTGCTCCCGTATGTGACCGTATGCGCTCCCGTATGCCAATCATTTCAATGAGCCGACCGGAGTGAAACGTTCGGTCCGGTCGGCTAATTTTTGCGCCGTATGCGCTTTTACAACCGGACCTAAAACCGTGGTTGACCACGGTTTTAGGTCCGGTTGTAAAAGCGCATACGGCGCAAAAATGAGCCGACCGGACCGAACGTTTCACTCCGGTCGGCTCATTGAAATGAATGGCATACGGGAGCGCATACGGTCACATACGGGAGCGCGAGCTTTTAGCTCCCCCCTGCCGTATGCGCTCCCGTATGGGACAAAACGTAGTGTGGACCCAGCCTAAGTATGTTTGAAATAGCCCTATTTTGACCACCTATAACTTCCGTATATGGGGCGGTATGAGGGCTCATTTTTTGTGCCATGATCTGTAGTTTTTATCGGTACCACTTTTGCTTATACTTTACTTTTTAATTACTTTTCAATTTGTTTTTAGGAATAAAATGTGACAAAAAAGCAGCAATTTTGGATTTTTTTTTTTTTTACGTTTCATTTACGACGTTCACCATACGGTATAACTAACATTATATTTTGATAGTTTGGACATTTACACACGCAGCGATCCCAAATATGTTTATTCATACATTTTTTTAAAGCTTTTTTTTGGGGAAAAGGGCCGATTTACATTTTTATTGAGGGAGGGAGTTTTTCAAATTTTTTGACTTTTTATTTTTATTGCAATCATTTGATTGCTAATACTGATCAGTGCTATGCATAGGACACAGCACTGATCAGTATTATCGTCAATCTTCTGCTCTGGTCTACTCTATCTCAGACCAGAGCAGAAGACCCCAGGAGACGGACGGAGGCAGGTGAGGGGACCTCCGGCCGCCATGCTGGATGATTGGATTCCCACAGCAGAGCTGGGGGTGATCCAATCATACATTTTAAGTGCCCCACTGCCCCAGATGCCGTGATCTGTCACGGAATCTGAGGGGTTAATGGCGGACATCAGTGTGATTGCTTATGTCCACCATTACCGGCGGGTCTCTGGTTGCTGACAGCAGCCATGACCTGCCGTGCATGATACATTTACACCATGATGGTGTGCTAGGTACCACTGCACCAGGACGTACATTTATGTCCATTGTCGTTAAGGGGTTAAAGTTAATGGGACTCTGAATTCAAGCGAAATCTGTGAAAGCACAGAAATTCTGCTTGATTGCCACTGGAATTCCACTCAAATTCAAAAACTGTGAAAAAATCAACAGTCTTCTTTTCGGAGTGGAATAACCGAAATTCCACCTTGTGAACATAGCCTAGAGTTGGATTTTGCTAAAAAGAATTACCATGTTTATTCCTTTGGTAGAATTCCGTGTGGAGTGGATTCTGTAGAAAGAATTAGTGTCTATTCACATGGCAGAAATTCCGCCTCAAATTAAAGCTCATAGGGGGAGATTTATCAAGGCATTTAGACAGTTTTTTCCCCATCTAAATTTGTCGCACAGAAAGTCGCAGTCTAAATATGTGCAACGTTTTCACAACTTTTGCTTTAGAGGATTTTTAGAACATGATGCGTTCTAGTCTATTATAGATGGAAAAATGCATTGGTGCTGAATTTATCAAAAGCGACTTTTCGGCAACAAGTCGAATCGGCTGAAAGTACGCTGAAATGTCCGACCATGCTGGAGAAGGTTTAAATACAGTCTAAAGCATATATCCTGAAGTCCGTGCGCATAATTTATCAAGAGCCGTGTGACCTTTGATAAATTAGGCGCACAATAGACCGGCCTAATGCTCTGTAGTTTGATCTACAGGGTGGGCCATTTATATGGATACGCCTTAATAAAATGGAAATGGTTGGTGATATTAACTTCCTGTTTGTGGCACATTAGTATATGTGAGGGGGGAAACTTTTCAAGATGGGTGGTGACCATGGAGGCCATTTTGAAGTTGGCCATTTTGAATCCAACATTAGTTTTTTCAATAGGAAGAGGGTCATGTGACACATCAAACCTATTGGGAATTTCACAAGAAAAACAATGATGTGCTTGGTTTTAACGTAAATTTATTCTTTCATGAGTTATTTACAAGTTTCTCACCACTTATAAAATGTGTTCAATGTGCTGCCCATTGTGTTGGATTGTCAATGCAACCCTCTTCTCCCACTCTTCACACACTGATAGCAACACCGCAGGAGAAATGCTAGCACAGGCTTCCAGTATCCGTATACACTGCTATATACTACTATATACACCGCAGGAGAAATGCTAGCACAGGCTTCCAGTATCCGTATACACTGCTATATACTACTATATACACCGCAGGAGAAATGCTAGCACAGGCTTCCAGTATCCGTAGTTTCAGGTGCTTCACATCTGTCACGATGCCGGCTGGCAGGTAGTGGATCCTCTGTGCCAGAGAGGGATGGCGAGGACCGCGCTAGTGGACCGGTTCTAAGCCACTACAGGTTTTCACCAGAGCCCGCCGCAAAGCGGGATGGTCTTGCTGCGGCGGTAGTGACCAGGTCGTATCCACTAGCAACGGCTTACCTCTCTGGCTGCTGAAGATGCTGAAGATAGGCGCGGTACAATGGAGTAGGCAGAAGCAAGGTCGGACGTAGCAGAAGGTCGGGGGCAGGCGGCAAGGATCGTAGTCAGGGGCAACGGCAGGAGGTCAGGAACACGGACTAGGAACAGACTAGGGAACGCTTTCACTAGGCACTAAGGCAACAAGATCCGGCAAGGGAGTGCAAGGGAGGAGACTAGATATAAGCAGGGAACGGGGACCGGGGTGCGCATCGCGAGCGGGCGCTACCCGCATCGCGAATCGCACCCCGGCTGAAGGCGGGACCGCAGCGCACCCGGTCAGTGGATCTGACCGGGGCGCTGCAACAACGAAGATGAGGCGAGCGCTCCGGGGAGGAACGGGGACCCGGAGCGCTCGGCGTAACAGTACCCCCCCCCTTGGGTCTCCCCCTCTTCTTGGGGCCAAAGAACCTGAGAAAAAAAAACTCAATTTTTCCGTGAAGAGGTCCGATGCAAATTAGGAGGGGTTCTGTGTGGAAACGTACGAGACAGTCCAATCTTTTATTGTAAAAACAATAGATGTAGAGGGGTCTGGCGAGACTGGTCACAGGAACGTAGAACCTGTTGATGAGAGAGGCCAAAAAAAATTTTCCTGCAGATCCGGAATCCAAGAAGAGCATAGTAGAGAAGGAGAAGGTAGAGGCAGATATCCGCACAGGCACAGTAAGGCGTGGAGAAGCAGAGTTGACATCAAGAACTGTGTCACCTTCGTGCGGAGTCAGCGTGCGTCTTTCCAGGCGGGGAGGACGGATAGGACAATCCTTCAGGAAGTGTTCGGTACCGGCATAGTACAGGCAAAGATTCTCCATGCGGCGTCGTGTCCTCTCTTGAGGTGTCAAGCAAGACCGGTCAACATGCATAGCCTCCGCGGCGGGAAGCACAGGAACAGATTGCAGAGGACCAGAGGAGAGAGGAGCCGGAGAGAAAAAACGCTTCGTGCGAACAAAGTCCATATCCAGGCGGAGCTCCAGACGCCATCCGGAAGAACGCATGTCAATGCGAGTGGCTAGATGAATGAGTTCATGTAGGTCAGCAGGAGTCTCTCGTGCGGCCAGAACATCTTTAATGTTGCTGGATAGGCCTTTTTTAAAGGTCGCGCAGAGAGTCTCACTATTCCAGGACAACTCGTAAGCAAGAGCACGGAACTGAATGGCGTACTCGCCAACGGAAGAAACACCCTGGGCCAGGTTCAGCAGGGCAATCTCGGCTGAAGAAGCTCGGGCAGGTTCCTCAAAGACACTTCGAATTTCCGAGAAGAAGGAGTGTACAGAGGCAGTGACGGGGTCATTGCGGTCCCAGAGCGGTGCGGCCCATGACAGGGCTTTTCCAGACAGAAGGCAGAACACGAAAGCCACCTTAGACCTTTCAGTAGGAAACTGGTCCGACATCATCTCCAAGTGCTGGGAACATTGCGAAAGAAAGCCACGGCAATACTTAGAGTCCCCATTAAATTTGTCCGGCAAGGACAGGCAGAGGCTAGGAGTGGCCACTCGCTGCGGAGGAGGTGCAGGAGCTGGCGGAGGAGATGATTGCTGAAGAAGTTGCGAATGTTGGTGCAAAATGGTGGACACTTCCGACAGCTGGTGGGTTAGATGGGCGATCTGTCGGGCGATATCAGAGACAACTGGCAGGGGAACCTCAGCGGGATCCATGGCCGGATCTACTGTCACGATGCCGGCTGGCAGGTAGTGGATCCTCTGTGCCAGAGAGGGATGGCGAGGACCGCGCTAGTGGACCGGTTCTAAGCCACTACAGGTTTTCACCAGAGCCCGCCGCAAAGCGGGATGGTCTTGCTGCGGCGGTAGTGACCAGGTCGTATCCACTAGCAACGGCTTACCTCTCTGGCTGCTGAAGATGCTGAAGATAGGCGCGGTACAATGGAGTAGGCAGAAGCAAGGTCGGACGTAGCAGAAGGTCGGGGGCAGGCGGCAAGGATCGTAGTCAGGGGCAACGGCAGGAGGTCAGGAACACGGACTAGGAACAGACTAGGGAACGCTTTCACTAGGCACTAAGGCAACAAGATCCGGCAAGGGAGTGCAAGGGAGGAGACTAGATATAAGCAGGGAACGGGGACCGGGGTGCGCATCGCGAGCGGGCGCTACCCGCATCGCGAATCGCACCCCGGCTGAAGGCGGGACCGCAGCGCACCCGGTCAGTGGATCTGACCGGGGCGCTGCAACAACGAAGATGAGGCGAGCGCTCCGGGGAGGAACGGGGACCCGGAGCGCTCGGCGTAACAACATCTCATATCTTCACAGCATAGACAATTGCCTTCAGATGACCCCAAATATAAAAGTCTAAGGGGGTCAGATCGGGAGACCTTGGGGGCCATTCAACTGGCCCACGACGACCAATCCACTTTCCAGGAAACTGTTCATCTAGGAATGCTTGGACCTGACACCCATAATGTGGTGGTCACCATCTTGCTGGAAAAATTCAGGGAACGTGACAGCTTCAGTGCATAAAGAGGGAAACACATCATCAAGTAGCAATTTTGCATATCCAGTGGCCTTGAGGTTTCCATTGATGAAGAATGGCCCCACTATCTTTGTACCCTATATACCACACCATACCATCAAGTTTTGTGTTCCAACAGTCTTGGAGGGATCTATCCAATGTGGGTTAGTGTCAGACCAATAGCGATGGTTTTGTTTGTTAACTTCAGCATTCACATAAAAGGTTGCCTCATCACTGAACAAAATCTTCTGTGGGTCCTGTTCCAATTTTTGTTTTGCCTATTCTGCAGCACCTGAAACTACGGATACTGGAAGCCTGTGCTAGCATTTCTCCTGCGGTGTTGCTATCAGTGTGTGAAGAGTGGGAGAAGAGGGTTGCATTGACAATCCAACACAATGGGCAGCACATGGAACACATTTACAAGAAACTTGTAAATAACTCATGAAAGAATAAAGTTACGTTAAAACCAAGCACATCATTGTTTCCTGTTAAATTCCCAATAAGTTTGATGTGTCACATGACGCTCTTCCTATTGAAAAAACAAAAGTTGGATTCAAAATGGCCGACTTCAAAATGGCCACCATGGTCACCACCTATCTTGAAAACTTTCCCCCCTCACATATACTAATGTGCCACAAACAGGAAGTGAATATCACCAACCATTCCCATTTTATTAAGGTGTATCCATATAAATGGCCCACCCTGTATATTGATGTGGGACATAGACAACTTTGATAAATCTCCCCCCATAGACTTCTAGGGGATTCTGCACTCCCATTCACACTTCTGAATTTCCGCTTGCGGAAATTTAGAAGTGTGACTGGGAGTGCAGAATCCCCTAGAAGTCTATGGGCTTTAATTTGAGGCAGAATTCTGCCATGTGAATAGACCCTTAACATGTTCATTCAGCAGGCCCATTCACCCTTCAGAATATCCGCCAGGAGAAATTCTGGGCAGATATTCCATATTGATCTAGGCATGCGACAGTGCATGTCCAAGCGGCCAGCGCCAACATATTACTTATTTTTGTGGCTGTTAAAAATGTGTCTGTATTTTTACATGATTTACTATTGTAAACCCGACCTATTTTGTTGGGTTGTATGCCAAAAAGGGGTCACATTGCTCCACAAATTGTGTCTATGCCAGAATTTGCGCCAAAAAAAACCGACCAACTATCCAAATCAAAAAGAAAACTACAGGGCCATTTTGCGCACAACCGCCTTCTCATGACTTACATAGAGCACATTAACGTTAAAAAATGTGGAGGCAATTTGTCTGTGATTTTGCAGAAATTTTTTTACAAATGAAATAAGCCGGAAAAAACACCATGTGAACCTAGCCTATGGCTGGGTTCACAATATGTTTGTAGTGTACGGGTGACGGATCCAGTTGGGAGGTGCGAATACCGGCCGCTACCGTACTCAGCCGGATCCCCATTCATTTCAATGAGCCGACCATAGTCAAACACTGACTCCGATCGGCTCATTAATGCCCCATATACGATTTTTCCACCGGACCTAAAACCGTGGTATACCACGGTTTTAGGTCCAGTTCGAGAACCGTATACGGGTAAAAATGAGCCGATCGGAGCCAGCGTTTGACTCCGGTCGGCTCATTGAAATGAATGGGGATCCGTCTGGGATACGGGAGCGGTTGGTTTACGCTCTTTCCAACGGGATCCTGCATCCGTTCACTACAAAAGTAGTGTGAACCGGCCTTAAGGGTATGGTCGATTGTTCTCAGAGAAGAAAAAAAAAGCACTGCGGTGGTGCTACTGTCACTGATCAGATTTGAAGATTCAGAATCAACTAAATTTATTGACACATCAAATAAAAAAAATAATAAACTATAGAACGTGTCTATCTGGCAAGACACGTTTTAGTAGCTACTCCCTATTTTAATTGCAGGAAAATCTTTACTGCTTTGTGAATATACCCTTATGATTCCAAGCTATCCCTGTTGATCAGACCTACGCAAATAGAATATTTAACCCTTCCAGAACCAAGGTTGATTGAGGCATTTGTAGGACTAGGTTCCTACAATGTAAACTCAGCCTTATGTATAAGTTTACATTGCTCCAGATGTACTAAGGCTGTTGTTCCAAAAATATGGTCTCTATTGTGCCAAAAAACAAAAAAAAATGTAAGTGGGTGATCAAATATTGCAACTCTTTTATGAGTGTTCTTATTCTGTTTTTTTTTTTTAAAAGAGGCACGGCACAGACAAAGTTATAAGTTGTTTATTGTGTACTGTCCCTGAAAATACTGCAATATCAGGTCAATGAATGGAGAGGACAGGGAAGGCCTCTTTTTCCAGCTCCCTGTTTCAAAAATCCATTTAATATATTATACCCACATAGGGGGACCTATCAGATATTAAACTGATCAGAACAGTTACTTGATCTTAGCAAAAAGGCTAAGCAGCTATAAACTCTGTATACTAATTCCTGTGACACATATTTGGTGCTAATTTTGGTGATTATACCTTGAGGAAGGTAGTGTAAAGAAACATGCATAAACAGCAGAATACATGATAAGCAAACATCCCTAAATAATGACCTGAATCTATTAACAAATGTGCAACAAAATAGAACATTCAGTGTGATATTATGCTAAGATAACCACTTGGTAGTCGTAAAACCACAGCTTCCAGTAAGGGCATGTTCACAGGGCAACATTTTTGTGGGAAAATACGCAGAAGAATTCCTTCGCCATTTACTGAACATTACTTTCAATGGGATTCCCTTATCCCATTCAGACATACCTGCCACGAAAATTCCACTTTCAGCATTCCATAGTGTGTCATGTACAGAATTTAATAAGGGGTGCAGTGAGCATTTACACCCCACTGGCGTTTTTACAGATCTGTGGAACAGTGGGTTGTGCAAATAAAAAATGTAATGTTTCATTTTCACGGACCACTGTTCAAAAAAAATCTGTCAGACACCTGTGGGGTGTAAATGTTCACTGCACCCCTTGTTACATTCCGTGAGGGGTGTAGTTTCCAAAATGGAAAATCTAAATTATCCAAAGGGTTTCCCAGGGTTTATACAAAAAATATACAATTTCCCATTAGGGCTTACACCTTCATGGGACTTATTTTCCAAAACTTGGGAACCCTATATATTAAAACGTATGTCTTTAATGTTTCTTTATTAAAACTTTTAACCATGGGGAAAAAATTATAATGATGTGCTTTAAAAATACAGTCAGGAAGCAGATAACATGGAATATATATTCCTCTTTTTCTATATTATGGTTGGATGGTCTCCCAATCAGGGTATATTGTATTTTCCTCCACTCAGGAGTTAAATTCCTGCCTCCAATCCACGTATTGGTATTATTTGTTCTCTGATCCCTAGGCAGCTAATTAAAACACCATGTATTGGCAACCCCCCCCAATGTTTTACTGGCTGCAACCGGCTTTATCAAGGGTCGAGGTGCTAATGTCTCCAATCTCCATGCCCAGGGTTTAAATGTCCTCTGTTTGTAGGCGGGAAATTTCACCGCCATTCACCGTCCAATCAGATCATGCCACATCATGATTAAGATCATTTCCGCTTGTAGGACCAATCACTGCATTATTCGTCACCACTTAGGTGACGCCTGTAGATTTCCGTGATTTCCGATCATGCGCATTGTCTACTAATATTCCAGCGATGCGCATCAATACAAGTTCCGTTCATGCGCATTAGACTTCCCTCTGTCAGTCCAAATCTGCACATAGTATTCCTCCTCTCACCACGTCACTTCCGGTTTCGGTGCGTCCACATGATCAGTCAGCTGATGTCTTTGTTTATGTTTTCCTTCACATGACTCGGGTGTGCAAACACCATCCGAGTCATGTGACCACAGTGCGCAGATCCCAATTGGCCACATTCCAATTAGTAAGATTCTGACTTATTCCAATATAATAAATGTATTCTTAATATATCACTTATAGGTGTCACATTTATCTTATAAGTGTCCAATTGATATTATTATATATTACTTATAACTGTCCAATTTCTCTTAGTTTTTCCTCGGATTTGTTATTTGAGCCAGTGTAGTATACAATGTGGTATATAGAGGGTAGATGACTGCGTCTATTCTCAACAATATTGTTATAATTCAGTTAGATAATAATTTATTAGTAATCAACTTGTGAGATACATTAAATGGAATGGATTAACCATTCCCTAAGGTATTGGGAAGGGAATTGTATCTTAGCCACTTTGGGCCATTTTATTGGATTTAGCCAATATTTCTGGTCTAATTTCCATAATTTGTTTATTTTAATTTATTAATGTTGTTATCCCGTGTCTTATTTGACTGCTTTATTTCTTTTTCCTTTTCCCTTAGTTATCAGCTGTCAAAATCCGTGGTCCTCCATATATGGTAAGTATCTTATATTCATGTGTTCCTCTTATACTTGTGAAATTTTAATATCATTCAAATATAATTCCCGGGGATGGATTCTTGATACATCATTTTTTTTAAATAATTTTTACTACTATTCTCACTTTTTCCTTTGTCTCTACATATTTTCAATTATTCAACCAATTATATTATTGTAGGAATGCTGAGAAGGAGAAACCCTCATTTAGGCCTCTAGGTGACCTACACTGCAATCTGTAGATCCATTTGGCTTCTTTCTTTTGTAGAAAGTTGTCTACATTACCTTTTCTAGGGCCCATTTTTATTTGAGTTATGCCCCACAATTTAAGGGTTTCCATTTTTCCACCATGTTGTTGTCTCACATGTCTTGAAATGGGTGTATCCATACCTGTCTTAATTGTGCTTAGATGTTTCCCCACACGTCTCCTTAATTCTTGTGTGGTCTTACCCACATACGGTGGGGATCAAAAGTTTGGGCACCCCAGGTAAAAATTTGTATTAATGTGCATAAAGAAGCCAAGGAAAGATGAAAATCTCTCCAAAAGTCATCAAATTACAGATTAGAAATTCTTATAATATGTCAAGAAAAGTTAGATTTTATTTCCATCATTTACACTTTCAAAATAACAGAAAACATAAAAATGGTGTCTGCAAAAGTTTGGGCACTCTGCAGAATTTATAGCATGCACTGCCCCCTTTGCAAAGCTGAGACCTGACAGTGTCATGGATTGTTCTCAATCATCATCTGGGAAGACCAGGTGATGTCAATCTTAAACGTTTTAAATGCCCAGACTCATCTGACGTTGCCACAACAATCAGCACCATGGGTTCTTCTAAGCAGTTGTCTAGAAATCTGAAACTGAAAATAATTGACGCTCACAAAACTGGAGAAGGCTATAAGAAGATAGCAAAATGTTTTCAGATGTCAATATCCTCTGTTCGGAATGTAATTTAGAAATGGCAGTCACCAGGAACAGTGGAAGTAAAAGCAAGATCTGGAAGAACAAGACAAATATCAGACAGAACAGCTCGCAGGATTGTGAGAAAAACAATTCAAACCCCACGTTTGACTGCACAATCCCTCCAGAAAGATCTGGCAGATACTTGAGTTGTGGTACACTATTCCACTATAAAGAGATACTTGTACAAATATGGTCTTCATGGAAGAGTCATCAGAAGAAAACCTCTTCTATGTCCTCACCACAAAAATCAGCATTTGAACTTTGCAAATGAACATATAGACAAGCCTGATGCATTTTGTTCTGTGGACCGATGAGGTTAAAATTGAACTTTTTGGCCGGAATGAGAAAAGGTACGTTTGGAGAAGAAGGGGAACAGAATTTAATGAAAAAAACCTTTGTTCAACTTTTAAGCATGAGGGTGGATCAATCATGCTTTGGGGTTGTATTGCAGCCAGTGGCACAGGGAACATCTCAAGAGTAGAAGGAAAATGTCAGCAAATTTTGGATGCTAACTTGATGCCATCTGTGAAAAAGCTGAAGTTAAAGAGAGGATGGCTTCTACAAATGGATAATGACCCTAAACACACCGCAAAATCCACAGGGGATTACATCAAGAGGCATAAACTGAAGGTTTTGCCATGGCCTTCACAATCTCCTGACCTCAACATAATTGAAAATCTATGGATAGACCTTAAAAGAGCAGTGCGTGACAGACAGCCCAGAAATCTCAAAGAACTGGAAGACTTTTGTAAGGAAGAATGGGCAAAGATACCTCAAACAAGAATTGAAAGACTGTGATACTTGCCAAAGGGAATCAACTTCTCAACATAATCAGACCACAGGTGTGCACGTAATGGGTGGCTTCCCTATGTCTATCTCAGGGCTCCGTCTCCTGAGTGTAGTAAACCATATGTATAGAAATAGACATAGACTGGGAATTGCACTTAAAAAGTTCTTTATCTCCAAATTCATCCATGTACAAAACAGTAGAGAGATATACAGAACATAATCACCCGGTGCTCAATAGACTGCTCAGAGGTTATTCCACTCGGTGTCTTCAGAACCTTCCATCCCAGACTTGCTGCTTGCTGGACGGTGTGTTCCTGGCCATGTGGACGCTAATTCTGAGGGGGTGTGGAAACGCTCGCTGGCATGCGAGCTGCTGGACGTTTCAGGAGTCTCCTCCCTTTCTCAACATGCTTGCCAAAGGGGGCAGTACAAGATATTAAAGGGGTATTCCAGGCAAAAACTTTTTTTTATATATCAACTGGCTCCGGAAAGTTAAACACATTTGTAAATTACTTCTATTAAAAAATCTTAATTCTTCCAATAGTTATTAGCTTCTGAAATTTTCTGTCTAACTGCTCAATGATGATGTCAAGTCCCGGGAGCTGTGCATGATGGGAGAATATCCCCATAGGAACTGCACAGCTCCCGGGACGTGACATCATCATTGAGCAGTTAGACAGAAAACAACTCAACTTCAGAAGCTAATAACTATTGGAAGGATTAAGATTTTTTAATAGAAGTAATTTACAAATCTGTTTAACTTTCTGGAGCCAGTTGATATATATAAAAAAGTTTGGGCCTGGAATACCCCTTTAACTCTGCAGGGTGCCCAAACTTTTGCAGACACAATTTTTTTGTTTTCTGTTATTTTGAAAGTGTAAATGATGGAAATAAAATCTGACTTTTGTTGACATATTAAAAAAATGTCTAATGTGTAATTTGATTTTTTTTGGAGACTTCTTTGTGCACATTAATAAAAACTTTTACCTGGGGTGCCCAAACTTTTGATCCCCACTGTATATGAGTGAGGGTATATGTACAGGAAAATACAGAGGGAATTAGCGCTGAAATCCAAGTCCCACCACCTATATCAAGAATCAAAATTTAGACTCACCCGGTGTATGTGGAGTGGTGCCAAAGGCAACTCCCCACTAGCACACACGGGCCCAGATAGCAGTCAAGTCAATCAAAGTAAACGTGGTATCTTCACAAATCCACAATTTTGGAGAGCGCACAGTCCTCCGGGAACATAACATTGCCCGTACATAGACAGTATAAACAAAAAAGGGATAAAAAGTTGACCAGCGCTCAATGAAGTACCACTTTAAGTATGTAGATAAAAGGAATGGTATGCACACTTACTCCACAGTGGGGGATCTAGGTGATCCTTTCACCAAAGATACCCCCTCCAAGACAGCTTGTATCACTCAGCGCCGGGTATGGGTAGCAAGTCACAGCGCCAGGACAGCCAGAGATTCAGGAATTCATTTAATATAGCAACGCGTTTCAAAGGTTAAAATATACCCTCTTCATCAGGCTTACACATAATAATAAAACATCCATTCAATTTATACTCACACATCGTCTCCTCAGACACCGGCATCTTCTGCTCACTTCGTCCCTTCCAGTCTCATGGTCACATGACCGTGGCTACGTAACCATGGCTGTTACGTGGCCGTCACGTAGGTTAATCACTTGCGCCTGCGCTATGACTGAAACCATGTGTCCCAGCCTGGAACGCACAGGTATCGGACATGCGTATCATTGGTGCATGCGCTATAGTTAAACCCGTGCGTCTACACATAGATCTATCCACGCATGCTCTGTAATATCCCCATGCGTCCCAACCTGGAACGCACAAGGAACAGGCATGCGCAGAGAAACTCCCGGTCCGACCTCCATGCGTCTCATTCTGGAACGCAAAGAAGATCGGTATGGGTATATGATATATACATTTCCAACCTGGAGCACAATTGAATTTCCAGGATAAAGGCCTATATTCTAAAGCTTTATTAATGACTTGGCCTTAAATTTAATTGTTTTTGGTTATCCTTATTTTGGAGCGGAAAATTGCCGTTATGTTTGTAGACTAAAATCTAAAACATACATTATAAATACCTATAAAATACTATAAAAATATCATTGTTAAGTTATATAATAAATATAAACACATTATTATGCCATTCTATGAAAGAAAATTAGTAAATAAATATATCATAATATATTATAAATAGTTTTATATATAAAAATATCAATTTCTTATAATAAAAAAATACAAAATACATAGTAACCTTTAAAGGAGTACTCCGAAGCTAACCTTTTATAGGGGAATTGTAGCATGAGGCAAAGTTATATAACATTCTAATATACTCACGTTTTCCATATGGTCTTCTTCCCGGTCTTCTCCTCGCTTTTCTCTCCGTCCGGAAGCTGGGTCTTCTAATGACGCTCGACCTGTATTTCTTCTTGATCCGCCGCCATCTTCGCCCGGTGACTCATCGCTCCCATGAGTCACTGCGGGCTGTGCCGGCCTCCCAGCCCGGAGTCGGCTACTCCCCCAAAGTTAATTTATTCTGCGCATGCACAGTACTACGCAAATAGCGTAGGGCTAATGCTAGGCTCCTATTGCTGCCTACGTTAGCCCTATACTATTTGCGTAGTGCTGCGCCTGCGCTACATAGAATGCACTTCTATATACTGTACACTGCTCCAGCACCCCCTGCTCTCCCTATACCCTGTGCCTCCCTTTAGCCGCTGATCTTGCCCTCTCCCCCAGTATATGATCCGCCCCGCCCGGAAGCCTCAGGTCTCGGGGGCACGCCTGTGTGTTCTCCGGCATTACAGCTGCGCGGACTCTGGGTCCGGGAGGAGGAGGACGGCGGAGGAGCCACAAGTGGAGGCGGTGGTGACAGCAGGGCAGAGCGGCGGGCAACATCCCTCAGTCTCCGGGGTGAGTGACACTACAGACCGGGTTAGGGCGGCACTGACAGCATGCTCGGCCACCGGCAAAACTTTCACAAGTTGTGTGTCAGTGGGAGAGAGAGGAGCCCCCTGCAGGGGAGAAGGGGCAGGTGTGCCAGGTGAGGAGGGGGCACAGCCTGGACCCTGGGGGGCACTACTCTCTGGGGTTGGGGTGCCCAGTGCAAGGAGCAGTGAATTACTTTGCAGAACTGGGGGCAGCATGGGCACTGTTTGCAGGAATGCATTATATATAGTGTGTGTTGTAATGGGGGAGCCCCTTTAACTTTAGGGAGTCTGTAGTGAAGCAGCTTTGTGGGGTCACCCCAAACTCTATAACCCTGCTGTAACATGGATACATGTGTAAGACAGTGGTCTCCCAGCTGTGGACCCACCAGCTGTTGCAAAACTACAACTCCCAGCATGCCCGGACAGCCGGGAAAAGCTGGAGGCACCCTGGTTGGGAAACACTGCGCTAGTGGGCACATGGAAGGAGGGAAACAGCTGTGGGCGTTACTTTATTATAATTTCCTGGGGGGGGGGAGAGGAGGGGGAGAGAGCAATAGCTAACAGGAAGCTGGCGCAGGGAGTCATGGGAAATGTAGTCTTTATGACATGGCTGCTTACTGCTACAGGTGGCAATTACAAGAGAATGGCTGGGCCATGAGCTATCAGATGAAGTAAACTTTTTTTTTTAAGTACCAGCGCTCCGGAGTACTCCTTTAATACACATGTTCTAATGATTCGTTAAGCCCATATGGTTGGAGGGTGTTAAGTCTAAAAATCCAATACATCTCTTTTTGACATAAATTCTTATAATTGTTATTTCCTATTTTTTCCAATGGGGTGATCTTCATGAGTGTAGGATCTTTGTTATGACACTCACTAAAGCAACAGCACTATAGCAAGATTCACCATGATACGGGAGTAGAGGCAGTAAACACCTTCCTACAAAAAGATCCTCTTATGCCTATAAATCAGCGTAACTTTATATTACAGTCTATAAGGTTCATTTTGGACCACAATCACTTTGTCTATGATCACGCCCACTACGTACAGGTTTGCGGTACGGCAATGGGGACAAAATTTGCCCCTTCCCTTGCTACGCAAACCTGTACGTGGGGGCTTTTGAAGATAAATTCATAACTGATAAAATAATAAAATTCTATAAGCGATTTATAGATGATATTATAATTGTGTGGGAAGGATGCAAAGACACATTGAAAGCCTATATTGAAAACATCAATCAAAATAATTGGGGTCTAGAATTTACGTCCCACATCAGCCGTAGATATCGTCTTTCTAGACCTTAGGATCTATATTGAAGACGACTGTATTTGCACCGCCACCCATTTTAAGGAGGTGGATGCGAATAGCTATCTAAATTTTTCCAGTTGCCATAAGGCTTGGAAGACAAATATCCCTTATGACCAGATGAGGCGCATCAGGAGGAATTGTACATCAGATAAAGAATGTCAAAAACAACTATCATTACTACAAAAACGTTTCCTTGAAAAGGGGTATCCGAGACCCCTTGTCAGTGATGCTGTAGATAGAATAACTAATATGAAACAAGAGGATTGTTTTGATAAATTGTCAGAAATAAAAACAAAAAGGACCAAAAATTCTAAAGAATCGGATAATATAGAATCCTTTGACCTAGCTTTCCTAACGAGATATAACATATCTCATAAGGAAATTAAAAGGATATTGGGGAACAGTTGGAATCTAGTTACTGGAGATCCCATTATAGGTCCATCTGTTCCAAAAAAAAAACTGAAATGCATCTTTAGGAGAGCTAAAACTTTAAAAAATATATTAGCCCCCTCCATCCCAAAAAAAACAAAAAGAAAATTAATAGAAAAAAGGTAGGTATCCACAAATAGGTATACAAATGTGGTATGAGTAGATGTAAATGTTGCTCCATCATCTCCAACAAGAGGACTGAGGTTGTTATTCCATTAGAAGAAAAACCATACTATATAAAGGAATATTTAAATTGTGTCAGTGAATTCATTATTTATTTAATCGAGTGTCCATGTAAATACAAATATGTGGGAAGGACCATTAACAGTCTTAGACAACGGATAAACAAGCACCGTTCTAATATAGTTAATGGTTTCCAATTACACAGTGTTTCTAGACACTTTAGTGAGTGTCATAACAAAGATCCTACACTCATGAAGATCACCCCATTGGAAAAAATAGGAAATAAGAATTATAAGAATTTATGTCAAAAAGAGATGTATTGGATTTTTAGACTTAACACCCTCCAACCATATGGGCTTAACGAATCATTAGAACATGTGTATTAAAGGTTACTATGTATTTTGTATTTTTTTTATTATAGGAAATTTATATTTTTATACATAAAACTATTTATAATATATTATGATATATTATAATATTTTATAATATATTTACTAATTTTCTTTCATAGAAATGGCATAATAATGTGTTATTTTTTTTAAATATCACTTAATGATATTTTTATAGTATTTTATAGGTATTTATAATGTATGTTTTAGATTTTAGTCTACAAAGATAACGGCAATTTTCCGCTCCAAAATAAGGATAACCAAAAACAATTAAATTTAAGGCCAAGTCATTAATAAAGCTTTAGAATATAGGCCTTTATCCTGGAAATTCAATTGTGCTCCAGGTTGGAAATGTATATATCATATACCCATACCGATCTTCTTTGCGTTCTAGAATGAGACGCATGGAGGTCGGACCGGGAGTTTCTCTGCGCATGCCTGTTCCTATTGCGTTCCAGGTTGGGATGCATGGGGATATTACAGAGCATGCGTGGATAGATCTATGTGTAGACGCACATACCTGTGCGTTCCAGGCTGGGACGCATGGTTTCAGTCATAGCGCAGGCGCAAGTGATTAACCTAGTTTACGTGATGGCCACGTAACAGCCATGGTTACGTAGCCACGGTCATGTGACCATGAGACTGGAAGGGACGAAGTGAGCGGAAGATGCCGGTGTCTGAGGAGACGCTGTGTGAGTATAAATTGAATGGGTGTTTTATTATTATGTGTAAGCCTGATGAAGAAGGTATATTTTAACCTTTGAAACGCGTTGCTATATTAAATGAATTCCTGAATCTCTGGTTGTCCTGGCGC
The DNA here is from genome assembly GCF_029499605.1 of Hyla sarda. Taxonomy (NCBI): domain Eukaryota; kingdom Metazoa; phylum Chordata; class Amphibia; order Anura; family Hylidae; genus Hyla; species Hyla sarda. The sequence goes on from NC_079194.1 coordinate 54,483,562, forward strand.
TGTGACTTGCTACCCATACCCGGCGCTGAGTGATACAAGCTGTCTTGGAGGGGGTATCTTTGGTGAAAGGATCACCTAGATCCCCCACTGTGGAGTAAGTGTGCATACCACTCCTTTTATCTAAATACTTTAAGTGGTACTTCATTGAGCGCTGGTCAACTTTTTATCCCTTTTTTGTTTATACTGTATATGAGTCGACATTCACATTGTGCTCCGTATACTACATTTCTACAACCACAGTTGATGAAGTTCCTAATTGTATAATTTCTTCCATCAACTAGGTTTGTGAATGTTTTAGTTTTTGGTAAATATTTACAGGTCCCACAATGTCCACAAGGGTACGAACCTTCAGGGGGATTCGGTAACCAATCAGTCCTTTCTCCACTTCCTATTTCCTTCTGGTGACTATGGACCAGTAGGTCCTTCAAATTTGGGCCTCTTCTGTATGTTATGCTCGGTCTTGGGCCAATAATTCCTCTCAAATCTTTGTCAGCCTGAAGGATTGGCCCGTATTTTTTCATTATATTCATTATCTGAGACGAGTAAGCGTCATACATACCAATACAACGTATCAGTTTTTCTTGAGATACCTCTGGTTTTTCGTTAAGGAGCTCATTCCTTGGTCTCTGATTTGCCTTATTAAATGCCTTTCTCATATATTTCTTTGGGTATCCCCGTTGTTTAAATCTCAACATTAATTTATTACTTTCCAGCCTGCATTGTTCCTCTTGTGAGCAATTCTGTTTCGCCCTCAAGTACTGCCCAACAGGTATACTTTTACATAAGGGTCCCGGATGCCAACTGTTCCAATGTAATAAACTATTGGTCGCAGTTGGCATCCTAAAGACCGTAGTCTGTATATGGTTGTCCATGTCAATCGACATTGTAAGATCTAAAAAGTTGATCCTTCTGCCCCCAATTTCATGGGTGAATCTCATTCCAATATTGTTGTTATTTAATTTCTCTATAAATTCTAGGAAGGGAGTTGATATGCACTCCCAGAATATTAAGATATCATCCAGATATCTACCCCAAAAAGAAATGTGCTCCGTGTAATGTGCCAAGTCATCACCACCAAAAACAAAATTGTGTTCCCACCACCCCAAAAAAAAAAAAAGAAGATTTGCAAACATGGGTGCAGATGTGGGCCCCATAGCGGTACCTTTTATCTGCCGATAGAAGGTACCAAAAAATAAAAAATAATTGTGCGTAAGTAGAAAGTTAAGTAATTCAGTGACAAATAAATTGTGATAAAAAAAATAATCTACTTTTAGTGTTGAGATAAGTAATAGTTGCTTCAATTCCAAGGTTGTGTTTTTTGTTACTATAAAGTCCCTCCACATCTCAACTGTAGGGTGTGTTCAGTAACTGATTTTTTTGACAGTGTCCTTAGTGTCTCTAAGATGTGATGGTAAAGTGGGGACAAAGGGTGCCAAAATTGTGTCCATATATTTACTGATATTTTAGGTTATATTATAGATACCAGATACTATTGGTCTACCTCATATTGGTGGGTGATTTTTATGTGTCTTTGGGAGGGCATAAAAAGTCGCTATCCTGGGATGTACTATCAGCAGAAACTTGAACTCATCTGTTATAAGGTTTTTCTCTTTGGCTCTTTCAAGGATCACTTTTAGTTCTTTTAGATAGTCCTCTGTTGGGTCTTTTTTCAGGGTCTTGTATGTCTCCACATATTCTAATATGTCCAACACCATTCTTATATAATCGTATCTGTCCAAGAGGACAATATTGCTTCCTTTATGAGATGGCTTTATCACTAGCTCTTCTATTCCTCTCAATTCCTCCAAAGACTTTTGTTCCTCTCTGGACAGGTTAGTGTCACCTTGTTCATAAGGGGTTTTATTTTTTGGATATCTGGTGTAACCATATCCACAAAAGTTTCGATGTTGGAATTCTGGGAGAAGGCTGGAGTCATGGTGGATCTTGGTTTTAAATTTGTAAAGGGGGCTCTCAGATCTGTATCCTCCCCTTCATTTTCTAATTCTAAATCAATTAATGCCTCAAGTGCTACACTTTCTCTAAATCTCAATTCAGTATCCTTATTGTTTCTCTCAGTGTGCCATTTATGTAATGCCAGTTTCCTGGCAAAAAATTTATGTCTTTTACCCATTCAAATTGATCGAATTTAGGGACCGGGGTAAACAACAGGGATTTTTGTACTTTCATCAGGACATGGGAGGACAGATTGAGTATTTGCAATTCATCATCCTTCATTTTAGCCTGATGTTCACTTGAAGTGTTTGACCACTCCTGTGATTCCCTCACATCATCATAGGGGGATGTGGAACCATTGGCATATTCAGAATTGGTGCCTGCCTCTGTTGTCTTAAGCTGGGTTGGGATAATCCGGGTACCTGAATGGTACTCATGGGGTTTGGATGTACCCCTAAAAAAACTGTTCATTGATGATGGGGCACTGAATAGGGGTGTCATCATCCTTTGTACCCCTCGAATCACAATGGTGTTTGGAAAATTCATTACCGGATTTCCAAAGCTCTGTTGTTGTGTGCTTGGGAATTGTCCGTGATATGAGGGACAGACACCAGATTGTTGCAAGGCTCCATTCCCATCTCGGGGACCTCTTTCTCCCCATGTTCCGGTCTTATTTCTTCCTCTGCCTTTAGCGGGGTTTGTATTTTGGTTAGGATGTTTTTTTAGAATTGGGGTAATATTTGATCTATTCCCCTTTCTTTTAGTCCATGTAGAGCTCCCACTGGAGTCCAAAAATCTGTCCTTAGTGTAGGAGCTATCTGGGTCTGTCACTTTAGGTGGTCTATAAATTTTATTCCTACCCCTCGTATATTGATCCTTGTATGTATATACTTTGTTGTTAGCAAAGTCTATGTAGTCCCTAATATATTTGCGGTGTTTGTGTTCTTTGAGTTTGTTTTTAAATGTCTCCAGATTGTTTTGGAGTCTATTTTCCAAATTACTGTATTCAGGGTTTGTGATAAAATTCTGTATTTGACTTATTTCTGCTTTTAATTGTGTATTGGTTTTCTGTAGAAAGGTCCTTTCAGGGAGTTCTCAGTCTGGAGGTTCTCCCAACCTCTTATAAAATTCTCGTCCGATCTTAGGCCTCTGTAAACCAATTTTTGTTGTACATAGGTCTCCAGACTAAAAACCTCCCACCACGATCCAATATATTGTTTGTACGTTTTGGTTAAAGTACGAAAGGCTTGCTGTATATCTACTTGATGTAATGGTAAATTATTCACTGAGAATACATGTGAGGCTTCTGTCAAAAAGTTATCAGCATTAATTGGTTGATTAAGGAAACCGGACATTGCCGTGTATGGATATATCTAGCGCATTTAACCACCAATTAAACAGAATATCAAAATTATCCAAAGGGTTTCCAAGGGTTTATACAAAAAATATCCAATTTCCCATTAGGGCTTACGCCTTCATGGGACTTATTTCCCAAAACTTGGGAACCCTATAATATTAAAACGTATGTCTTTATTGTTTCTTTGTTAAAACTTTTAACAATGGTGAGAAAATTATAATGATGTGCTTTAAAAATACAGTCAGGAAGCAGATAACATGGAATATATATTCCTCTTTTTCTATATTATGGTTGGATGGTCTCTCAATCAGGGTATATTGTATTTTCCTCCACTCAGGAGTTAAATTCCTGCCTCCAATCCATTTATTGGTATTATTTGTTCTCTGATCCCTAGGCAGCTAATTAAAACGCCATGTATTGGCTACCCCCCCCCCCCCCGACGTTTCGCTGGCCGCAACCGGCTTGATCAAGGGTCGAGGTGCTAATGGCTCCACTCTCCATGCCCTGGGTTTAAATGTCCTCTGTTTGTAGGCAGGGAATTTCGCCATCATTCCCTGTCCAATCAGATCATGCCACATCATGATTAAGATTGTTTCTGCTTGTAGGACCAATCACTGTATTATTCGTCACCACTTAGGTGACGTCAGTAGAGTTCCGTGATTGGTTCTTACCCTACTGGAGGTTTCCGATCATGTGCATTGTCTACTAATATTCCGGTAATGCACATCAATACAAGTTCCGTTCATGCGCATTAGACTTCCCTCTGTCAGTCCAGATCTGCGCATAGTATTCCTCCTTTCACCACGTCACTTCCGGTTTCGGTGCGTCCACATGATCAGTCAGCTGATCTTTTTGTTTATATTTTCCTTCACATGACTCGGGTATGCAAACCATCCGAGTCATGTGACCACAGTGCGCAGATCCACATTGGCCACATTCCAATTAGTAAGATTCTGACATATTCCAATATAATACATTTATTCTTAATATATCACTTATAGGTGTCACATTTATCTTATAAGTGTCCAATTGATATTATTATATATTAGCGAAATGGAAGATAGTCAGCTACACCTTTCCTTGCGCCCGGCAATCTCCTCAGAGATATGGAGAAAAGAAAGCAGGAGCCAGCGCACAGTCTTCAGATTTATTCAAGAGGTATACAAAGGTAACAGGATAGTACACATACCGGCACTCCGGATAGGATGTGACGCGTTTCGGGTCACGTGACCCTTTGTCAAACAGATAATTGGGTAGAGACTAGATACCTTTTTATATGGTGTTTCACAGGTGCAGCTTGACTGGCTAATGGAAAAAAAGTCCATTAACCCTTAATAGCTCAAACATTGTGAAAACATCGAACAAGCTTTACAAGAAAATGTTACAAAACATGCACAAAAGCACAGATATAAATAAGTTATGTTGCATATTACAGAGTTCTATATGCTAACATAATAACATGCTGCATGATTAAAGGTAAAGTATGGAATTGGTATAATATTGCAGAAAAGAGGTGTAGGACTAATCATAGTACAGAATAATATCAGATCTAAAATTGAGACCGTACGGCTGGTAACTGCGTAAATTATATATCCAAAAGATTTCTCTGTTGCGAAGGGTTTTAACCCTGTCACCACCTCGTTTCTGCTTGTGAACCAATTCTATACCATGGAAAGAAAAATGGGATGTGTCACGATTATGTTTGTCACAAAAGTGTTTTGAAACACTAGATATATTAACATGATGGGGATTTAAAATACCTCTAATATGCTCCTGAATCCTGATTTTAAGCGGACGTTTAGTGCTTCCTATATAGGAAAGGTTGCAAAATTTGCAACAAATCCTATATACCACAAAGGTAGTTTGGCAGTTTATAAAGGATTTTATGGGCAAGCTGTGTTGAGCAGAAAGTCCAGGTGTGAATTTACACTTATTGGCGTATCTGCAAACAACACATCTTGAGTTGCCACAAGGAAAAAAACCTTTAACTTTGAGCCAATTGTCGGCTCGTGGACGCACACTGGGTAACATGCTAGGAGATAGCATGCCACCCAGTGTGGGTGCTTTCCTGGAAGAAAAATTACATCCATTTTTAAGAATTTTAGCTAAAGTTGGATCCTGATCTAAAATGGGAAGATATTTTTTTATGATTTTTAGAATTTGGTGATATTCGTTGCTATAAGTGGTAACAAAGCAAACTTTGGATGCACTCACAGGTGCATTCACACGTTGCGTTTTGGATACCAGCAAAGAATTCCTTTCTTTTCCACTGACTATAGATCGGGCCCGATCTATGGTCCACCATGGATAACCTCTATCCCTTAACCTTGAAGTAACCAAGGTGGATTCCATATTGAATGAATGGGAAGAGGAACAGTTACGTTTTGCTCTAGTAAATTCACCTACGGGAACAGATTTTATGGTATGTTGAGGATGGCATGATTCTGCCCGCAGTAAAGTGTTGCCGGCACTGGGTTTTCTGTATGTGCATGTATGCACAATGTTATTTTCCGCAGAAAGAAAGATGTCCAAAAATGGAACCTTTGTTTCATGCCAGGAAAAAGTAAAAAACAAATTGTGAAAATTGTTATTGACATAATCAATGAATTTGTGTGCACGGTCTTGTGTGGACGACCATATGATGATCACGTCATCCACAAAGCGACCGTACCACACAATGTCTGAAAAAAAGGGATTTTCCTCACAAAAAATATATTGGAGTTCCCACCAAAAAACATAAAGATTAGCTGCAGATGGGGAGGACTTTGCCCCCATTGAAGCTCCTGTTTTCTGTAGGAAAAATTGGTCTTCAAACATAAAAAAGTTATGTGATAAAATGTAATGCAATGCCTCCAATGTGAATGACTTTAATTCGGAACTGTAAATGGAAAACAAATCCATGACATCCGAAACTGCTTGTACTGACAAGGCATGTGGTAATGATGAATATAAAGATTCAATATCCATTGTGAGCCAAGAATAGGAATTATTCCATTTTATTTGGTCCATTTTATTTATTCCATTTTGTTTGCAGATACGCCAATAAGTGTAAATTCACACCTGGACTTTCTGCTCAACACAGCTTGCCCATAAAATCCTTTATAAACTGCCAAACTACCTTTGTGGTATATAGGATTTGTTGCAAATTTTGCAACCTTTCCTATATAGGAAGCACTAAACGTCCGCTTAAAATCAGGATTCAGGAGCATATTAGAGGTATTTTAAATCCCCATCATGTTAATATATCTAGTGTTTCAAAACACTTTTGTGACAAACATAATCGTGACACATCCCATTTTTCTTTCCATGGTATAGAATTGGTTCACAAGCAGAAACGAGGTGGTGACAGGGTTAAAACCCTTCGCAACAGAGAAATCTTTTGGATATATAATTTACGCAGTTACCAGCCGTACGGTCTCAATTTTAGATCTGATATTATTCTGTACTATGATTAGTCCTACACCTCTTTTCTGCAATATTATACCAATTCCATACTTTACCTTTAATCATGCAGCATGTTATTATGTTAGCATATAGAACTCTGTAATATGCAACATAACTTATTTATATCTGTGCTTTTGTGCATGTTTTGTAACATTTTCTTGTAAAGCTTGTTCGATGTTTTCACAATGTTTGAGCTATTGAGGGTTAATGGACTTTTTTTCCATTAGCCAGTCAAGCTGCACCTGTGAAACACCATATAAAAAGGTATCTAGTCTCTACCCAATTATCTGTTTGACAAAGGGTCACGTGACCCGAAACGCGTCACATCCTATCCGGAGTGCCGGTATGTGTACTATCCTGTTACCTTTGTATACCTCTTGAATAAATCTGAAGACTGTGCGCTGGCTCCTGCTTTCTTTTCTCCATATCTCTGAGGAGATTGCCGGGCGCAAGGAAAGGTGTAGCTGACTATCTTCCATTTCGCTTTTGTTCCAAGGTGTTCTCCCCACCAGTCGAGCTCCCTATCCATACTATGTCTTCAGAAGAGGTCACAGAACAAGAGGCTCCAGCTCCGGCGAAATCACACTTGATGGCATTCAAGGACATTGAGGACTGTTCTGTCCGTATGAACACTGCCATAGATGTGTTCGATGCTGAAAAAGCCTCCAAGGATATTAAATTACACCTACGGATGAACACTCTGGAAAAGCTCATGGTACGTGAAACTAAATTATGGTGGGATATCACGACTTTGCAACAATATGGAGAACAACGTCTTGTTCCTAGGGGTTTGCGCCTAAAAAAACTCCCTACTATAGCTCTCAGCGAGGATTTGCACCGCAAGTGGGAAGAAGCTTTGACCACTTGCTCACTGCAGCTTATAAATATCCTCATCAGCTCAGAGCAGGATTCTCTTGCCAAAGTCCGGAGTGACATTAAACAAATTCAAGAGGATTTAATCCCTTTTTCTGACCTACCTGATCTAAGTGTGTTTGACCAGAAGTTAAAGGACAATATAGCCAAGTTGGAAAAAGTTGTCATTGATTCCAAAAAATGGAAGTTCCAACGGGATCTTCATGACTTTCAATCCAACAAAGTTTATGCCTGGGGTTCTTGGGATAAAATTCTTCCATCCAAATCTATCTTAAAAAAACCACCCCCCCCACGGAAAACAACCAAAGGACCCAGAGTCACGTTTAGCTCTCCTGAATCGGACACATCTGATTCCTTTTCAGACACCTCGGAAATGTCGGATGCATGCATTGACCCTTCTATCGCACGAGATGGTGCGACAAAAAGAAAAAAGTCAAAAAACGCGGTCGGAGGGCCGGCAGAAAACACCGGCCCAAGACGCTCTACAAGAGAATACAAGGTGAGAAACAAATAAGTGAATCTCAAGATGTGATCAATTTGTCATCATTTATTCTCAGTGAACTGCAAATTTCAGTTCTGTCCAAAGGACTTGGTTTTTCTCCATCTCACCATTTTGATGTTTTCAACACCATTCTTGATGTGAACAAATTCATAAGAACTCTAACAGTTAAAAAGTTTTTTGAAGATAACAAGGACTTAAATGATGATTTATCTGTCCCTTCACCATCACCTGATCCATTTTTTTCTGTTGGTGTTCCTTGTACCACTTTATCTGATCAGATGTCTGTTTGTAATTTGAAAATACTTGAAAATGAATCCTCTGCTATGCAATCCATTTGTGAGTCTCAAAATTTCTTTGTTGGCAACCCCACTTTCTATCCCTTACAGTCCAGATCTTCCCCCATGGACAGTTTCCAGGACTTGGTCATTCAGGATCTCATGTGTTTGGCACATGACTCTGGGAACCGGGCCGCTGGTAACCTGTCCAGGGGGGAAAAAATGGCTATCTGTCAGTTACGTGACAATCGGGAATTGGTAGTTCGGTCGGCTGACAAAGGGGGTTCTGTGATATGCATGAATAGATCACTTTATTGCCAGCTGAATCAAACCCTCTTAGATGACACCAGTACATATTGTCGGTTGAAGTCTGATCCTACAGTGATGTTCACTGAAAATCTGACTCAACTTCTCAATACAGGATTACAAATGGGGGTCATCACTCAAAAGCAATATGATTACATGTTAGTATCTAATCCTATTACCCGGATTTTCCACTCACTCCCAAAGGTTCACAAGGGCCGATTCCCGCCACCCATGAGACCCATCGTGGCGGGCATCGGCTCTTTAAATGAACACTTGTGTGAGTGGGTGGATTCTATTCTTCAGCCTCTTGTACCGTTATGCCCCAGTTACATTAAGGACAGCCAACATTTACTATCCATTGTGGACCAAATAAAATGGAATAATTCCTATTCTTGGCTCACAATGGATATTGAATCTTTATATTCATCATTACCACATGCCTTGTCAGTACAAGCAGTTTCGGATGTCATGGATTTGTTTTCCATTTACAGTTCCGAATTAAAGTCATTCACATTGGAGGCATTGCATTACATTTTATCACATAACTTTTTTATGTTTGAAGACCAATTTTTCCTACAGAAAACAGGAGCTTCAATGGGGGCAAAGTCCTCCCCATCTGCAGCTAATCTTTATGTTTTTTGGTGGGAACTCCAATATATTTTTTGTGAGGAAAATCCCTTTTTTTCAGACATTGTGTGGTACGGTCGCTTTGTGGATGACGTGATCATCATATGGTCGTCCACACAAGACCGTGCACACAAATTCATTGATTATGTCAATAACAATTTTCACAATTTGTTTTTTACTTTTTCCTGGCATGAAACAAAGGTTCCATTTTTGGACATCTTTCTTTCTGCGGAAAATAACATTGTGCATACATGCACATACAGAAAACCCAGTGCCGGCAACACTTTACTGCGGGCAGAATCATGCCATCCTCAACATACCATAAAATCTGTTCCCGTAGGTGAATTTACTAGAGCAAAACGTAACTGTTCCTCTTCCCATTCATTCAATATGGAATCCACCTTGGTTACTTCAAGGTTAAGGGATAGAGGTTATCCATGGTGGACCATAGATCGGGCCCGATCTATAGTCAGTGGAAAAGAAAGGAATTCTTTGCTGGTATCCAAAACGCAACGTGTGAATGCACCTGTGAGTGCATCCAAAGTTTGCTTTGTTACCACTTATAGCAACGAATATCACCAAATTCTAAAAATCATAAAAAAATATCTTCCCATTTTAGATCAGGATCCAACTTTAGCTAAAATTCTTAAAAATGGATGTAATTTTTCTTCCAGGAAAGCACCCACACTGGGTGGCATGCTATCTCCTAGCATGTTACCCAGTGTGCGTCCACGAGCCGACAATTGGCTCAAAGTTAAAGGTTTTTTTCCTTGTGGCAACTCAAGATGTGTTGTTTGCAGATACGCCAATAAGTGTAAATTCACACCTGGACTTTCTGCTCAACACAGCTTGCCCATAAAATCCTTTATAAACTGCCAAACTACCTTTGTGGTATATAGGATTTGTTGCAAATTTTGCAACCTTTCCTATATAGGAAGCACTAAACGTCCGCTTAAAATCAGGATTCAGGAGCATATTAGAGGTATTTTAAATCCCCATCATGTTAATATATCTAGTGTTTCAAAACACTTTTGTGACAAACATAATCGTGACACATCCCATTTTTCTTTCCATGGTATAGAATTGGTTCACAAGCAGAAACGAGGTGGTGACAGGGTTAAAACCCTTCGCAACAGAGAAATCTTTTGGATATATAATTTACGCAGTTACCAGCCGTACGGTCTCAATTTTAGATCTGATATTATTCTGTACTATGATTAGTCCTACACCTCTTTTCTGCAATATTATACCAATTCCATACTTTACCTTTAATCATGCAGCATGTTATTATGTTAGCATATAGAACTCTGTAATATGCAACATAACTTATTTATATCTGTGCTTTTGTGCATGTTTTGTAACATTTTCTTGTAAAGCTTGTTCGATGTTTTCACAATGTTTGAGCTATTGAGGGTTAATGGACTTTTTTTCCATTAGCCAGTCAAGCTGCACCTGTGAAACACCATATAAAAAGGTATCTAGTCTCTACCCAATTATCTGTTTGACAAAGGGTCACGTGACCCGAAACGCGTCACATCCTATCCGGAGTGCCGGTATGTGTACTATCCTGTTACCTTTGTATACCTCTTGAATAAATCTGAAGACTGTGCGCTGGCTCCTGCTTTCTTTTCTCATTATTATATATTACTTATAAATGTCCAATTTCTCTTAGTTTTTCCTCAGATTTGTTATTTGAGCCAGTGTAGTATACAATGTGGTATATAGAGGGTAGATGACTGCGTCTATACTCAACAATATTGTTATAATTCAGTTAGATAATTTATTAGTAATCAACTTGTGAGATACATTAAATGGAAGGGATTAACCATTCCCTAAGGTATTGGGAAGGGAATTGTATCTTAGCCACTTTGGGCCATTTTATTGGATTTAGCCAATATTTCTGGTCTAATTTTCATAATTTGTTTATTTTAATTTATTAATGTTGTTATCCCTTGTCTTATTTGACTGCTTTATTTCTTTTTCCTTTTCCCTTTTCAGCTGTCAAAATCAGTGGACCTCCATCTATGGTAAGTATCTTATATTCATGTGTTCCTCTTATACTTGCGACATTTTAATATCATTCAAATATAATTCCCGGGGATGGATTCTTGATACACACGGTAATCGTGCTTCTTCTGGCCAGAAAAAGCACGATTAACTTGTGAAACGGATCCCGTCGCCTACTGAGCAGTACCCCCCTATCCTTGCTTGCGGTCCTCTCCCCCCGTTTTGTATATGTGAGTATGTTCCTTCAATAAACGAAGAAACGTGAAGCAACCGAATGGTGAGTCGCCGACTTATTCTTTTTCTCTTTGGATTGTTCCCTTTGGATTCTGCTGAAGTCAGAGCGCCACCTGTATTTGCACTAGCAGTGTACCTGCCTTCCTTGAGAGTAATACCCGTGGTCAGACGCACCTGTGCCGAGGCTATTTCATTCTTCATATATATGTGTGTGTGTGTGTGTGTGTGGAAACGACTGTGTGTGTGTGTTTTTTACATTGAAGCGGCTGACAGCCGCGGCATTCTTTATGCGGGCGCTATGAGCACCGGCTTACTTTCACTTTCAGTAGCGGCTGCTGCCGGCGTCTAGTCCGCTCAGTTCCCCGCGAGCGCACATGCATTCGCATGTGCGCTCGGGGCAAGGAGTGGGTGCCATTACGGGACTTCTTGTCAATACTTCGGCCGCCAGGGCCGCCGAAGCTTCTCAGGGTGCGAACTGACCACCAATCAACACTGTGCGCGTGATTATGGTGGCAGGGGCCAATCAGTGGTGCCCTCTGCTCCTAACACGCCCCTCCCTTGCTATTGGCCGCATTTCTCCTCTCTGACAGCCTGGAGACCACCACAGGTTCGAGTCCCGAGGTGGGACAGAGTGTTACAGTGTTGTGGTTTAATTTTAAAATAAGCCCATTGTGGTCTATGGGGATCTCAAGCTGAATTTTACGCCCTGCTGGTATCCGCCTGGAGGCACCCTGACAAGAAGTTTCAGGAAACGAACAAGGTTCAAGCGTGGTATTCCTTCGCCAAGGACCTCATTGCTCGGTGGACCTCCTCTCCAACTGTGGATCTGCCTGTTTCCCGCCTCTCTAAGGCGCCTACCCGGCCGTCGGCTAATGCGGCTGCCTTCAAGGATCCAGCGGACATGAAGGTGGAGGCTTTGGAAAATTTTGCCTTTTGAGGCAGCAGGTTCTTCCTGCTTTTGCTTCTGCCTGGGTGTCAAGGCCCTTTCAGTATGGTCTCGCAACTCTGCCAGGATAGTCTTCAAGATCCCTCCAGGGGATTTCTTTAATCTGGCTCTCCGATGCTCCGCAGATGGAGATTTTCTGTGTTCTGCTTCCATGCGCAGCCACTGTGCTGCCTTTGCCACAAGCTACCTGGTAGCCACCGTCCCTCCGTGTGGCTTAAAGCCTGGCATGCGGACGCCACCTACAGGAAGTGAGGCGACGGGCGCAAAAGAGTTCTTTATTACCTCTGGATAAGGCTCACAGAACCGCTTTCCGTCGTAAGTCCTCCTTCCGGCTCTGAGGACCTTTGGTACCAACAAAGGGTCCAGCCAGGCGCCTTCTCGGGAAGAGGGCTCCTCCTTCAGAGCCCGTTCCTCCCGGAGGTCGGCTATCGGTTCTGGCCATTTTGCGGCCCCATCAGGCACCCATAGGCCTTCCTCGGCCTGAAGGGTCGCCCCCACCCGCCGACCTTTCTTGGTTGGTTGGTCGCCTCTTACTCTCCGGGATGCCTGGACCATGCAGCTTTTTTTTTTTGCTTTTTTTTTTATCCAGGGAGTAATTGTCCCAGTTCCTTCAGGGGAACGTTTTCGAGGTTTGTTCCAACCTCTTTGTGGTCCCCAAGAAAGGCATTTCTGTTCGCCCAGTCTTGGTTCTCCGGTATCTCAGCCAGCGTCTTGCTTTCCCATCCCGAATGGAGTCTCTTCGTTCGGTGCTGGTGTCCTCGGTGGACTTCAAGGATGCCTGCCTCCACATCTCATAGTTTCCCGGTCATCAGCGGTACCTCCGCTTTGCATTTCCGGAAGGTCATTTTCTATTGTGGCTCTCCGTTTCGGTCTCGCCACTTCTCCGCGGACCTTTACCAATGTCCTGGCGCCTGTGATCGCCCTTTTACAGACAACAGTTGTTTCCGTTGAACAACTTCCTGATCAGAGCCCCAGCCAGGGCCCAGATCCTGGAGAGTCTTAGTCTCAACCACCAGACCTTTTCACACTTTGGTTGGATGGTGAATTGGGACAAGTCCAACCGCTCTCATGGGGCTCCAGTTCGACGTGGCCTCTGCCGCTTTCGACTCCGCCGACCGATCGACTGACTCTCTTATCAAGAGTCTGATGAATTCGGCACCCTGCTCCAGTTTCCATTCACTTTTGCATGGATGTCCTGGGTCGGTTGGCGGCGGCCGTGGAGGCCGTGCCATTTACCAAGTTTCATCACCGACCTCTTCAACTGTTGATTCTCTTCCGGTGGGACAGGTCTCCATTGTCTCTCGACTGCAAGATCGTTCTCTTTTATCAGTCTTGTCGGTCCCTTCTATGGTGGCTTAGTTTCCCCCTGCTTTTTTCGGGAACGCTACTTCCTGCCCCTCCCTGACAGTCTGTCGGGCTGGGGAGGTGTTTTCAGGGACCGGCTGGTCTGGGGTCTTGGCCCCCCGAGAAGCCCTTTTCCCCTTCAACATTTTGGAGCCTAGGGCAATTCTTTCTTTGCTTGCTTCTTGGGAAATTCCCTTATGGGCGGAACTCAGGTTTCCGGCCATCTCAGCTATCTTCAGTCCGGCCGTCCCTGGGATGTGGTCTTCTCGGCCGGTCCTCAGTCATCCAAGGCCAGTGGTCCCTACATCCAGGGGTGTTTGCAGTGATCTGCAACCCCTGGGGCACTCCAGGCGTGGGCCTCTGCTGACCCGCCACAACCGAAGTGTTCCTCTCTCTTGGTCGGGCTTTGCCCTATCTTATCTGTTTAGTGGTCGGGCTTTGCCCTACCTTATCTGTTTCCTCCCCTTCATCTCTTTTCGGGGCCCTGAGGAAACTCACAGTGGGGCGTTTCCGCCATTCTCGTGGCCCAGCCTGGCTCCGGCGGGCGTGGTACGCCGTCGTGGTCAGGCTCCTGAACGACTTAACGCTGCGCCTTCCCTATCGTCCAGACCTCTTATCTCAGGTCTCCTGTGCCACCCCTATTTACCGTCTCTGCTTTTGACGGCGTGGCGGTTGAGACAGCGGTTATGAGGACCCGCGGTTTCTCTTCCCAAGTGGTTCACACCATGCTGAGGGCTCACTAGCCTTCCTCAAGATTTACCACCATACCTGGCGGTCTTATTTTGTTGGTGTGAAACTCAGCCTTTTTCTCCGGTTGTGGTTTTCCATTCCCGACCCCTTTCCAGTCGGGGCTGGCCCAAGGGTTGGTTTTCAGCTCCCTTAAGGGTCAAGGTTTGGCTCTTTTCATTCTGTTTTCAACGTCCTCTGGCGTTTAATTATCATGTCCGAACCTGGTTCATGGAGTGGCACAAGCTGCCCCTCCTTACTAGTCCCTTTTTTTCCCTTGGGACTTATACTTGGTCTTAGGTGCCCTGCAAGGTGCCCCCTTTTGAATCTTTCAGGGTTCTCTTCACCTCCTATCCCGGAAAGTGGCGTTCCTTATTGCTCTTACCTCTGTTAGGAGGGTGTCAGAGCTGATAGCTACAATTTTAGGGACACGTCCCCAAGGACTGCCCCAAACTAGAGACTACTTAACTAAATTATTAAAACTTAACTTTTATTACAACCACTAAATTATAAATTGTGCTTTTGGTACCATAGTGAAAAAATGTTAAAAAGTCCGGTCATCCACAGTGTGACTACAACATAGGTCAAAATTGCCCATATGTCTTGTGATCAGTATCACAGTGGAAAGGTCTAGTTAAGCCAGACAGTGTCGCCACCGCTGACTAGAGAAAACCCCCACCCTGTTAGAATCTTGCTATAGTGTCACTAGGATGCCGATTTATAAAAACATTATAGCCCCTCCTGCCGACGTTTCGCCAGTGTACCCTGGCTTTTTCAAAGAAGTGAGGACAAAAAAGCCAGGGTACACTGACGAAACGTCAGCAGGAGGGGCTATAATGTTTTTATAAATTGGCATCCTAGTGACACTATAGCAAGATTCTAACAGGGTGGGGGTTTTCTCTAGTCAGCGGTGGCGACACTGTCTGGCTTAACTAGACCTTTCCACTGTGATACTGATCACAAGACATATGGGCAATTTTGACCTATGTTGTAGTCACACTGTGGATGACCGGACTTTTTAACATTTTTTCACTATGGTACCAAAAGCACAATTTATAATTTAGTGGTTGTAATAAAAGTTAAGTTTTAATAATTTAGTTAAGTAGTCTCTAGTTTGGGGCAGTCCTTGGGGACGTGTCCCTAAAATTGTAATTTTCATTGTTTTGCCCTGAGACACTTAGGAGTATTTGCTTGGTTAGAGCTGATAGCTCTCTTAAGCCGTTCTCCCGTCCTGGTTATATACCAGGACAAGTTGTTTTCCGTCCAATAAGGACACTCATCTTCATCTCAATGAGGACATCGTCCTACCGTCCCTTTGTCCGGCCCTTTCTCATCCTGGAAGCGTTTGTTCCAAATCTGGTTGTGGTGAGGGCTGTTCGGACTTATCTCTCAGTCACTCTTTCCTTTCGGCGGTGTGACTCCCCCTTTTTTGTTTCCCAGAAGGTTGTCGGACAACCTGCTTCTACGACCACTATTTTTCGGTGGATCCGGTCTACTTTTTCGGGAGCTTACCGCTGCAAGGGTCAGATCCCACCCTTCAGGGTTTTGGCTCATTCCACCCGTTATTCAGGGCATCCTGGGCCCTCCACTACGTGGCTTCAGCCTTGCAGTTCTGTAAGACGTCCGCGTGGTCGTCTTTGCACACTTTCTCAAGGTGCTACCAGATTCATACCTTCGCATTAGTTGATGCTACTCTGGGCTGTAAGATGTTGCAGACGGCGGTGGTCCCACCGTCCACCTGTCTTGATTCCTTCCCCACACAAGGGACGGCTTTGGTACGTCCCATGGTCTGTGTCCCCCAATGGAGCCGATAGAGAAAAGGAGATTTTTTTTTTGCTTACCGTAATATCTCTTTCTCAAAGGATCCATCCATTGGGGGACACAGCTCCCACCCTTTTTTCTGGTGTTCCTACTTCAGTTATCTGTCCGAAGGTGTGTTCAGTTGCATTTTCTTCTGATTGCTCGGACAGTTTGTGGTTTTCTCTTGACCTGTCGGTCTTCTCCTATTGCTCTGGGACTAAAACTGATTACCTCAGGTGCCTGTGGGCGGGTATATCCTGCTGGGAGGAGCCGACTTTTCTTGTTGCCATAGTGTCGAACCTCCTAGTGACAGCAGCATACACCCATGGTCTGTGTCCCCCAATGGATCCTTCGAGAAAGAGATATTACGGTAAGCATAAAAAATCTCCTTTTTCACTTCCAACTTTAACAAAAATTTGTCAAACATCTGTGTTTAGTATCCCTAGTTTTTGCGTTGCACTGCACAGCCCAGTGTCAGAAAGCTGGGTTTGCATCCAAGATCATGGGTCTTCCAGCAGGACAATGACCCCAAACATACATCAAAAAGCACCCAAGAATAGATGGCAACAAAGCGCTGGAGAGTTCTGAAGTGGCAGCAATGAGTCCAGATCTAAATCCCATTGAACACCTGTGGAGAGATCTTAAAATTGCTGTTGGGAAAAGGCACCCTTCCAATAAGAAGGACCTGGAGCAGTTTGCAAAGGAAGAGTGGTCCAACATTCCGGCTGAGAGGTGTAAGAAGCTTATTGATGGTTATAGGAAGCGACTGATTTCAGTTATTTTTTCCAAAGGGTGTGCAACCGAATATTAAGTTAAGGGTGCCAATAATTTTGTCCAGCCCGTTTTTGGAGTTTGGTGTGACATTATGTAAAAAATTTTTTCCTCCCTTTTTTTGGTTTAGTTCCAATACACACAAAGGGAATAAACATGTGTATAGCAAAACATGTGTTACTGCAATCCTCTTCTGTGTGAAATACTTCATTTTCTAGAAAAATTTCAGGGGTGCCAACATGTACGGCCATGACTGTATAAGATATGGCCAAGGACTATTCATAATATATAGAATATTGGGCAAACTAGATGGGCCAAATGGTTCTTATCTGCCGACACATTCTACGTTTCTATGACAGGGTACCAACTAGATCTATAACCAGACAAGTATTTTTAGAAATATGAACATTTATGGAAATGTGAATAACGAATTGTATATAAGCACTAAAAGGATATACCGTATTTATCGGCGTATAACACGCACTTTTTAGGCTAAAATTTTTAGCCTAAAGTCTATGTGCGTGTTATACGCCGATACACCCCCAGGAAAGGCAGGGGGAGAGAGGCCGTCGCTGCCCGCTTCTCTCCCCCTGCCTTTCCTGGGGTCTAGAGCCCTGCTGCCGGCCCTTCTCTCCCTCTAGCTATCGGCGCCGCTGCCCGTTCTGTCTCCCTGACTATCGGTGCCGGCGCCCCACTGCCGGCACCGACAGCCAGGGGGAGAGAAGGGGCAGCGGCACCCATTGCCGGCGCCGCTGCCCCGTTGCCTCCCCCCATCCCCGGTGGCATAATTACCTGGGTCGGGTCCGCGCTGCTGCAGGCCTCCGTCGTGCGTCCCCTGCGTCGTTGCTATGCGCGGCGCAGCGCATGACGTCAGTTCGCTGCGCCGTGCATAGCAATGACGCAGGGGACGCACGCCGGAGGCCTGCAGCAGCGCGGACCCGACCCAGGTAATTATGCCACCGGGGATGGGGGGAGGCAACGGGGCAGCGGCACTGGCAATGGGTGCCGATAGCCCCTTCTCTCCCCCTGGCTATCGGCGCCGGCAATGGGGCCGGTACCGATAGTCAGGGGGGACAGAACGGGCAGCGGCGCCGATAGCCAGGGGGAGAGAAGGGCCGGCAGCAGGGCTCTAGACCCCAGGAAAGGCAGGGGGAGAGAAGCGGGCAGCAACGGCCTCTCTTACCCTGCCTTTCCTGGGGGTATATCGGGGTATACACGCGCACACACGCACCCTCATTTTACCATGGATATTTGGGTAAAAAACTTTTTTTTACCCAAATATCCTTGGTAAAATGAGGGTGCGTGTTATAGGCCGGTGCGTGGTATACCCCGATAAATACGGTATTTAAATTCAAATGTGAAATCTATCATTTTACAAATATACACACTTATCTGCATCTTACTATCCAAAACATTACATTCACGATTCAGTTTAAAGCTATACATTTTATACCTCCTCAAGTGTAAGCTTTTTCTTGGAAAACCTTAAATTGTCAATTCACACTTTAGTCCACTTAGTCTTTTAGGTCAAGCAGCAATACATTAAAATAGTTTCATTTCCTTTAATCGAAAACTACCCAAAAAAGCACTTCCTTGTATGGGATCACCACGAGACAATCAGGATGAATGGAGGAAGATAATGTGCTCACCTGAATAGTTTGTGCAGAATACAGGCACAACGCTTACAATGGTTTATCATAGAAGAATCAGCTGCTGCAGCTTCCCAGGCCAGGAACATCAGCGTATTGTATATGAATGAGAGGAGGGTGGAAAGGAAGCTAGAACTGTGCTGCTGACAGCACCGCGGTTCTAGCTTCCTTTCCACCCTCCTCTCATTCATATTTAATGGAAAACTGACAGCAGGTTCACCCGCACTAATCCCAATACACAGGGTTAAAAGTACAGGTGAACCAGTTTACAATGAGATATCACTTACCATGGTCTGCTTCTGGATATACCCGTTGTATTAGATGGCATTGCTAAGCTGGAAGTATCCGGCTTCGTGCAATAGAGGTGGGACCAAGCATAACCAGCTTCCCTGTCTCCATCCCCATTGCAGCGATATGTCTGCCCACCTCGTGCTCGCATGGGTAAAATGGTCTCATAAATATTATTGAGGTGGGTATATCAGTGCAGAGGGGGCGGCGGCAGGGAAGCTGGGTATCCCACCTCCATTGCGCAAAGCCGGCCACTTCCAGATTAGCAATGCCGTTTAGTACAACGTAAAAACAGAAGACAGGGCAGCACTCCAATGCCCTCCAATGTAGCTTTATTCAAGCATCTCAGAGGTGACAGGCAGATGCGACAGTGGAGGTACGGGACAGGACCGCAACAGACTGTTTCATGCTTTGCAGCGCTTCCTCAAGCTGGTGGCACACCGGCTTGAGGAAGCGCTGTAAAGCGTGAAACAGTCTGTCGCGGTCCTGTCCCCTGCCTCCACTGTCACCTCTGAGATGCTTGAATAAAGCTAAGTTTGAGGGTGAGTGCTGTCCTGTCTTCTGTTTTTCCATACTACACCGATACTTAGTGGGCACTGCACCTACTATACCAAATCTACATTGGGCGATCCTGTTACGTCCCTCCGCTACATGAGGAGTTACTGCCCTAGTCCTGCTAGTGCCGGGCCACTTTTTCCATTTCTCTGTCTAGTACAACAGTTGGCACAGTTTGCAAGTTTTTTGCCTGCCTTGCTTGCAGAGCTGAAGCACATGCTTTATATATGATTATATATTTAAGCTATGACTGATATGCCATATTTTCAATATTCACATTGTAATATTTATACAAAGTTTTATGTTATCAAAAGAAATAAAATAACATTTTATCATTTATCAAATACATTTTATTATTGTAATTTATGACCTATAATACAAAAATAAAGTTTTACTACTGTACAAACCCCAAACAGTACCCAAAGTGTACAATTGGAAATATAATTACAATTTTAATGTAAAGCATATATCTGCAGCTGAGCATTATTATATAGGTTACATATAAAACACTAAAGGGATTTATACCAGGATTAATGGTTACTCCTTATTCAATAGACTGGAGATGGCTGGCTGATCGATGGAGGTCTGACCGCAGGGAGCCCCACCGATCACATGAATAAAGGCCCCTTGTCCACCAAGTAAATGGATCAGCAGTATGCATGCTTGGCCTTTTTTTTTAAACTTTTTATGGGACTTTAAGACACAGCAGAGTTCAGTGCTCACTCAGGGAACAAGGAGCTTTCATTCTCATGATTGATGGGAGGTTTTCAGTGGTCGGACCCCCACTGGTCAGCTAGTTATCTTTCCCATGGATAGGGGCTAACTTTTAATCTTGCTAGCATTATTAAAGGGGTACTCCGCCCCTAGACATCTTATCCCCTATCCAAAGGATAGGGGATGAGATGTCTGATCGTTGGGGTCCCGCCGCTGGGGACCCCTGCATTTCGGCTGCGGCACCCCAGACATCCAGTGCACGGATGACTGGCAATGCAGGGCAAAGACTTGTGACGTGACGGCCATGCCCGCTCCTGATGTCATGGCCATGCCCCCTCAATGCAAGTCTATGGGAGGACGCCCCCCCTCCCATAGACTTGCATTGAGGGGGCGTAGTTGAGACATCACGAGCGGGGTGTGGCCGTGATGTCAGGAGCCTCTGGTGCTGCACCCAATGCTCTAAACAAACACCAGGTGCAGCAGGGCGATCGCATATCTTTTGGATAGGGGATAAGATGTCTAGGGGCGAAGTACCCCTTTAAGGCAACTTTGAAAATACATTATTTCACATTACTTGCTGTTTTAATGCATGCACATTGTTAGATTTTGTGATTTAAAACTTTTTAAGAAGTGGATCTTTTATAGAAGGTGCATAACAGGTGCTCGATCTGTAAATGACATGTACCGGAGGATGGCTGAGCCTTTCACACAGGGCAATAATCTCTGCGCTCATTGTCTTATGGCTGGAATCACACGTGCAGTTACTGATATAGGTCTTTGAAATGGAGTCAAGAGTGGATCAAAAAGAAAGAAGACTTGTACTTTTTTTGTCTGTTGGATCCACTTCTGGCTTTGGCTCAGAAAAATGCACCAAAATAGCAGGCGCGATTCCAGGAACATGACTAAACTAAGAATTCATGGTGTGGCCTCCATATGTCGGTCTGATCGAGCATCTGTGGTATGTGCTGGAAAAACAAGTCTGATCCATGAAGGCCGCACCACACAACAGAATTTTAAGAATCTGCTGACAGCATTTTGGTGCCAGGTACCACACACCAACTTTAGAGTTTTCTTGTATAGTCCATGCCTCAATGTGTCAGAGCTGTTTGGAAGTACAAATGGGGCCTTCACAAGATTTGGTAAGGTTTTAATGTGAATGGCTAATGGGTATAACACAGTTTTATTCCCTAGTGGGTACTTTGTGTATAAGAGAAATGGTGCCTTCATTATTTAACCTGAGATAACATTTTACCAAAGTCAAGTTTTTGGTATGTGTAAATGGTTCTTGGTCAAACTGGTACACGATTGTCCTTGCCCCATTTCTTCATAATCCGAATGATGTATTCAACTTGTGTATTGCCAGTACTTCTCAGCAAATGAAGCACTTCTCTCAGAGTTTCTCTATATTGGAAAAAAAAATCAACAGGTGTCAACAACACTATGCCAGGAATTTATATTAGTACCTTCATTGATGGTACTGCCCTTCTTACAATATATAAACTCACACACATTCACATCTACTAAAATACTTGCACTGCACAGCTAAAAGGGGATTTTTTACACTTACCGTAAAATCTTTTTCTCAGAGGCTCCATTGGAGGACACAGGAACCATGGGTATATCTTGCTGCCACTAGGAGGCTGACACTTGGCATACAAAAAAGAAGTCGGCCCCTCCCAGCAGGGTATACTCCACCTACTGCCTTAGAGACACTCAGTTTTAGTCCCAAAGCAATAGAAGGAACCGAAACAATACAGAGTCCTGAGGGAGCCCAGTCAAAATAACGAACCAACAGACTGACAGGCGACCACTCTCGGAACACAACTAACAATACAGGGTGGGAGCTGTGTCCCTCAATGGAGCCTCTGAGAAAAAGATTTTACTGTAAGTGTAAAAAATCTCCTTTTCTCATTCAGCTCCATTGGGGGACACAGGAACCGTGGGACATACCAAAGCAGTCCCCGGGGTGGGAACCATGTAACCCAGAATCAAGTGGACAGCAGAGCCACCGCTGCCTGAAAAACCTTACGCCCCAAAGAGGCGTCGGCGGATGCAGAAGTGTGCACGTGGTAAAACTTGATGAGCGTGTGCACCGAAGACCAAGTAGCCGCCTTACACACCTGTAGGGCCGAAGCCCTGTTAAAGACCTCCCAAGAGGCCCCCACAGAGCGAGTGGAGTGAGCCGTAACCCGAAAGGGAGGATCCTTCCCCTTGGAACGATATGCTTCAGAAATGGCGGACCGGATCCACCTGGAGATGAAGGCCTTAGAAGCGGGCAAACCTTTGCGTCGGCCCTCCGGAAGGACAAACAGCGACTCCGACCGCCGGAAAGAAGAGGTGGCCTTGAGGTAAACTCGTGATGCTCGGACCACATCCAGATTGTGGAGAGAACGCTCCTTAGGATGAGACGGAGCAGGGCAGAAGGAAGGAAGAACGATATCTTCATTCAGATGAAAGGACGAAACCACCTTCGGTTGAAAAGAAGGAACCGGCCGAAGTAGCGCCTTGTCTTGATGAAGAATCAGGAAGGGAGGTTGACAAGAAAGAGCTGCCAATTCCGATACCCGACGGATAGAGGTCACCGACCTTCCAAGAAAGGAAACGAAGATAAATATCGCAGCTCGAACGGAACGGATTGCAAGGCACTCATGACCAAATTCAAGTCCCAAGGGGGAGTAGGAGACCTGTAGGGAGGAATCTCGGGAGCTACTCCTTGGAGGAAAGTGTGAACCGATGAGTCGGAAGCTAGAGGCCGCTGAAAAAGAATAGACAGCGTCAACACTTGACCCTTGAGAGAACTAAGAGCCAGGCGCGATTCAAGACCCAACTGCAGAAACGCCAGAAGGTTTGGCAGAGAAAAACGAACCGGACAAAGAGAGCGGGCCTCACACCACCGAACATAAGCCCGCCAAGACCTATGGTAGATCCTCACCGAGGATGGCTTACGCGCCCTGAGCATAGTGCGAATAACCCCAGGTGAGAAACCGCTTTGAGAAAAGCCTTCAATACCGCAGTTTCAACCGCCATGCCGTCAAACGCAGCGGCTGTGAATTGGGGTGGCAAAGAGGACCCTGAGAAAGAAGATCAAGGCGATCTGGCAGCCGAAAGGGAACGTCCGCCACGAGCTGAACCACGTCGGCGTGCCAAGATCGGCGGGGCAAGTCCGGAGCCACTAGGTTGGCCGATACGCCTTCCGCCTTGAGTTTCCTGAGCACTCGGGGAATTGGCGGAAACAGGTACGGAAGAGTGAACCGAGACCAGGGAATGACGAGGGCGTCCGCGGCCAGTGCCAGAGGAACTCTGGACTTTGCCACGAAGCTTGGAACCTGCCTGTTTAAGCGGGACGCAAAGAGGTCCACGTCCGGAACCCCCCAATGACGGCAAATGGACTCGAATACCTCTGGGTGAAGGGACCACTCCCCGGGATCGGGAGAGGAGCGACTGAGAAAGTCCGCTTCCCAGTTTTCCACCCCCGGGATGTGGATCGCTGATATGGAGGGAACCATGCGTTCCGCCCAGGTTAAGATTTTTGACACCTCGGTCATGGCGGCACTGCTGCGAGTGCCCCCTTGGCGGTTGATATACGCCACGGCCGTGGCGTTGTCCGACTGAATGCGAACCGGGCGATCCCGAAGAAGAGACTCCCAGTGCCGGAGACAAAGGAATATCGCCCGGATCTCCAGGATATTGATAGGAAGCCTGGCTTCCCGAGGTGACCATCGGCCCTGGACCGTCCTGTCCAGGAGAACACCCCCCCCAACCGAGGAGGCTCGCATCCGTCGTAAGAACCAGCCAGTGCAACGGTAGAAACGAGCGGCCGCTCTGAAGGAGGGGAGAGTGGAGCCACCAAAGAAGAGACTGGCGAGCCTAGGTGGGCAGACGGATGCGGTGATCCAAGGACAGGGGGGATTCGTCCCACAGGGACAGAACAGTCCACTGAAGCGGACGGAACTGTGCAAACGGAACCGCCGTTATGGTCGCCACCATTATGCCCAGCACTGCCATGCATGTACGAATGGACACTGGATGCGGGCGTCTCAAGTGCCGAACGCCGGACAGCAGGGCACTCCGCTTGTCCGGAGGGAGGAAGATTCGGGCGCTCCCGGTATCGAACCGGAGGCCCAGAAAGACTAGAGACCGGGAGGGAGAAAGGTTGGATTTCTCCTCGTTGATCAGCCACCCGAAGCTGGTCAGTCAGCAGGGTGATGTGGAGACTCTCCTCGTTCTGGATCCGGGACAGGGCCTTGATAAGCAGGTCATCCAGGTAAGGAAGGACAGACACCCCCGGGACCTGAGAATGGCCATGACAGCCGCCAGGACCTTGGTAAAAACCCGGGGGGCTGTGGCCAGACCGAAGGGCAGAGCCACAAATTGAAAGTGACCCTGCGGAACGGCAAAGCGAAGGAAACATTGATAAGGAGGAAAAATCGGAATGTGTAGCTACGCATCCCGAATGTCCACTGTAGACAGGAATTCGCCCTGATCCATGGATGCCACGATCGACCGTAGCGACTCCATATGGAAGTGGCGAAGCCGAAGATGTTGGTTGAGGAGTTTCAGGTCCAAAATCGGACAGACTGAACCCTCCTTCTTAGGCACAACGAAGAGGTTTGAATAGAAACCCCTGAAACGGTCTTGATGTGGAACGGGCACAATGACACCCTGTTGCAGCAGAGTGCGAATGGCAGAATGAAAACCTGCGGCCATAGTAGGTGAACGAGGAGGCCGGGACCGAAAAAAACGATCCCGGGGAAAAGAAGCGAACTCGATACGGTAACCGTCGGAGATGACGTCCCGAACCCAAGAGTCCTGGACTTGTGCCAACCAGACGTTCCGAAAAAATAAGTAAGCGACCGCCCACCCGAGACGGAGTCCCAGGTGGGGGCGCCCCTTCAGGTCGAGGAAGGTTTGCGGGAAATCGGTTGGAACGATTATCCTACTTCCAGGAGGAGCGGAGTTTGAAGGACGGGCCCTGTCTACCCTGCGAGGGGCTCGATTTCTCCTGGTGCACTTGACCCAGGGAACGAAAGGACTGAAAGGAGGTTGACTTACGAAACCCCCCACGAGCTGCAGTGCGGGGAACTTTGTTCTGGGGAAGCAAAGAACTTTTACCGCCCGTAGCCTCTGAAAGGATGTCATCTATCTAGCCATTTCCCAAAAAGGCGCCCGCCAGTAAAGGCCATTGCCGTCAGAGGTTTCTTGGAAGCCGAATCGGCGTTCCAAGCTTTTAGCCGCATGGAACGACGAATGGCGACTAGATTGACAGACGCGACAGATGCACAGCGAGCAGACTCCAACGAAACCTGGCATAAATTTTCCTGACGAGGAATCTCAGCCAGATCATCCGGGGAGGCCCCGGACAACAGCCCTTAACGAAGCTGAGAAGCCCACACCGCTAAAGCCTTCGCGACCCAGGTTGAAGAGAAGGCTGGGAGCAGGGAGGATCTGGCCAAATTCTCGACCCGCTTGTCTGCGGGATCCTTAAAGGAAGCGGCATCTGCCAATGGTAGAGTGGTGGATTTGGATAAACGGGAGACTGGGGGGTCCACAGATGGTGGAACAGTCCATTTAGAGATAAGGTCCTGGGGGAATGGACACAAAGTCTTTAACCGTTTAGTGCCTTGGAAGCGCTTTTCCAGAAATACATCAAACTCCTTATGAGGATGGAAAAACTTTGGAGAACGGGGAATACGGGCAAAGGAAACTTCAGGAGCAGGGTCCGAAGGTCCAGGGTCCTGTAGATGGAAAGTGTCCCTGACTGCAGACACCAAGCCGTCCACCAAGTCAGACATGGAGGACAGCTCTTCAGAATCCGAATGAGGGTCAGAGTCCGCCAATTCACCCGGAGATCGGGAACGATTAGTGGAGGCTCCCGATCTAGGTGACCGGGATCTAGAGTGGCGGTTTGGGGAACAGCCCCTAGGAGAGCGGTCGCGTGAGGAACGCTGCCTAGGAGTGGGGGATCTGGAGCGCGAGCGGCGCCTGTTTTCAGGAGATGAGTCAGGATAAAAAACCCATGGACGTCTGTGGGAGCGTCGACGGTCCGAAGAAGCCAAACTTGCTTTCCGAGAGGGACGTAAGGAAGACTGCCTTAAGGCCGTAGCCACCTCCTTGGAAACCTGTGTCAAGTCTGAGATAGTCTGGGAGAGGGAAGACACCCAAACCGGGGCCGGATTAGGGACCACAGACACCAAAGGAGCATCTTGGGCAGGGGTAGTAGGGCGAGGAAGAGCAGGCAGAACAAGTGGGTACAGCCGAACCCCCCCGAAAATTTAACCCTACACCCTGTACAAGCATATTAAGTGACCAAAGCAGGGGCCGCCTATCTGAGGGAAGGTTCAATGCTGGGGGTAGACATTGCCAAGTACAGCCAACTAGAGACAGAAGAACTGGAACTAGCTCACCCAGGTTCCTGACTGACGTCCCTGCAGCTTCGGAATACAGGACGGTTGGCTGGATCAGCAGAGATGTAGACGATGCAGGCTGAGAAGGAGACCCACAGGAGCAGAGTGCAGCAGCGTCTATGAAGAAGAAGTGCTGGACCCGGAGTGGGGTCACGTGATCTTGAGGGGAGGAGTTACCGCGATCGCTAGCACCGGAGAGGCTGAGACAGCCTGGTGTGCCCGCGCTGCCGCCTGTCAGAGCTGCAGAGATTGGGCGCTCTGAGAGCGCGAAGAAGGGGGGTGGAGCTACACTCGGCCGGGACCAGGCCGAAGCCACGGGCTAAATTAGCGGCCTGGCTCCCGGCCAAACACGTCGTCCCGACAGTGGAGCCGGCAGTCATCACCCTCAGAGGGAACGGCCGCCAGAGAATAATAATAGCAGAGGCCGGCCGCGGGGTGGAGCTACACTCGGCCGGGACCAGGCCAAGCCGCGGGCTAAAGTAGCGGCCTGGCTCCTGGCCGAATATGCCGCCCCGAGGCTGAGGGGGCCGACAGCCATCTCCACTGTGGGAACGGCTGCCGGGGATATATAACCGGACAGCCTAAATGCCGACCGAGGAGGGGCAGCTGCCCCACCATGTGTGGGGATACTGCAGCCCACAGATGTCGCGGTTGCGGTCAGAGCCCCCAAATAGTGACAGGTCCCAGAATGCCCCCACCCCATAACAATAAAGGGCCCCCCAAGTGAATAAAGCATTCCCCCTTAACCCTTGAGGAGCCGTAGGCAGATGTAGAGGGGTGTAGATACTCACCTGCTATGGAGGTATACTTATACACAGTACTTGTATGGGGAGATTCCAATTAAATGGATAATTTTTTTTCACAGATATATTGTCATTTCTAAAGTGCACAAAACCACTAAATAAGATGTGGAGATGGTGACATCAAGAAATAAACATTACTGGATATTTGATTAGATGTCTGTTTGGATTCCTTTGGTTAACCGCTAAGTAAGAGCAGATGTTATATTGTCCCTCACTTACCAAGTATATACATCCACATAAACACATTTTAGCCGCTGGGACCCCCCGTGTTCTCCAGGCCGGCACTGCAGCATTACAGACACAGAAGCCTGGGGCTTCCATGAAGCCACGCCCCCTCCATTCATGTCTATGGGAGGGGGCGTGATGGCTGTGTAAAAGCAGTCATGCCCCCTTCCATAGACTTAAATGGAGGGGGCATGGCATGACGTCACGATCACGGAAGCCCGGAGAGTCCCAGCGGCTGGACCCCCCTTGCGATCAGACGTGCTATCTACTATCCTTTGGAAAAGGGGATACAATGTCTAGGGGTGTAGTACCCCTTTAAAGGGGTACTCCGGTGGAAAACTTTTTTTTTTTTTTATCTACTGGTGCCAGAAAGTTAAAAAGATTTGTAAATTGCTTCTATTAAAAATGTTTAATCCTTCCAGTATTTATTAGCTGCTGAATACTACAGAGGAAATTATTTTCTTTTTGGAACACAGTGCTCTCTGCTGACATCACGACCACAGTGCTCTCTACTGACATCTCTGTCCATTTTAGGAACTGATCAGACCGGCATATGTTTGCTATGGGGATTTTCTCCTACTCTGGACAGTTCTTAAAATGGACAGAGATGTCAGCAGAGAGAACTGTGCTCATGATTCAGCAGAGAGCTCTGTGTTCCAAAAAGAAAGGAATTTCCTCTGTAGTATTAAGCAGCTAATAAGTATTGGAAGGATTAAGATTTTTTAATAGAAGTAATTTACAAATTTGTTTAACTTTTTGGCCCCAGTTGATTTAAAAAAAAAATATATATAATAAAAAAAATTTTAAAAGTTTTCCACCGGAGTACCCCTTTAAGCCATTCATGGAGTTCACCTTATGAGACACTTACTTGGGTTCCCGTCCTGCCAAAATCATCTGAAAAATACCAACACAAGCTCCACGCTTTCCTTCCCAGTATTCAGGATTTGGATCAAGTCTTTCCAAAACATCAAATGCCTTAGCAGCATAATAAAACTGACCCATCTATATAAAAAGAAGATCATGTGTAAAATATAATGGAGTAAACAGTTTAGCCAATGTATACTATACATGAAGACCAAAGTGACAGCTGTTATTAGTTTTGGGATAATGTAGAGTAAGTCAAAGGACATGATATTAAGACATAATAACACACTAGCTTCCATCTTGTATTAAAGGGGTACTTTGGTGGAAAACTTTTTTTTTTATTTTATTTTTTTTAAATCAACTGGTTTAAGAAAGTTTAACAGATTTGTAAATTACTTCTATAAAAAAAAAATCTTAATCCTTCCAGTACTTATTAGCTAAGAAAATTATTTTCTTTTTGGAACGCAGTGCTCTCTGCTGACATCTCTGTCCATTTTAGGAACTGTCCAGAGCAGCATATGTTTGCTATGGGGATTTCCTTTTACCCTGGACAGTTCTTAAAATGGACAGAGATGTCAGCAGAGAGCACTGCGCTCGTGATGTCAGCAGAGAGCTCTGTGTTCCAAGGAGAAAAGCTTTTCCTTTGTAGTATTCAGCAGCTAATAAGTACTGACTGGATGGATTAAGATTTTTTAATAGAAGTCATTTACAAATCTGTAACTTTCTGGCACCAGTTGATTAAAAAAAATTTAAAAATAAAGTTTTCCACCGGAGTACCCATTTAAAAAGACTCAGTTTTAATAGTAAATGTGAAATGATTAAGGGTAAGACATTGCGCATACACAGCATATTTTAGGTTGCAAGAAATCACCTGGGCCACCTCCAAACCTTACTGCACACGCAGGGAACAGGACACAGTGGTGAAGAAGCCATGTGTGTCTGCTCATAGCAAAATGCGCAGCTTATTTCCCTCTGCCTTGCGGCATTTCTAGCAGGATAAAATACGCTGCATATGCGCTATGTGTGATCCTACCCTTAAATGTGATTTTTTTTTTTTTAAAGAAAATGTATATTCTTTCATTTAAGTAAAGGCCAGGAACCAATTGTAAATTATATTTTAAACAATGAATATGTTTAAAATACATGAATATTTATTTTCATATTAAAGGGGTACTCCCCTGGAAAACATTTTTTTAAATCAACTGGTGCCAGAAAGTTAAACAGATTTGTAAAATACTTTCATTTAAAAATCTTAACCCTTCCAGTATTTATTAGCTGCTGTATGCTCCACAGAAAGTTATTTTCTTTTTGCATTTCCTTTGTGTCTGACCGAAGTGCTCTCTGCTGCTCTTCATGTCAGGAAATATCCAGAGTAGGAGCAAATCCCCATAGCAAACCTCTCTTGCTCTGGACAGTTCCTGAGACAGACAGAGGTGTCAGCAGAGAGCTTAAGATTTTTAAATAGAAGTAAATTAAAAATCTGTTTAACTTTCTGCTGGCACCAGTTGATTTAAAAAAGAATATTTTCCAGTGGAGTACCCCTTTAAATTAGTCTCAATCCAATCAATCTAATATTAAAAGTTATAATATATTATATATATATGTATATATATATATATATATATATATATATATATATACACATATATATACACACACACACACATGTATACACACACATGCACACAATGGGGGAGATTTATGAAGCTCAGTCTTTGGTATGGAATTTTGATGTTTTTTTTTTTTTTATTGCTCTCCTTTTTGCATTACATGCAAAAAAATTATCAAAAGGTCACAAGGTGTTAATAAATTTGTCGCCCATATGGCAAAGTTAGGAAAATCCCCTCTGAAGTTCATTTTCAAAGACAGCTCTGAACTGGTGTAGGTTGACAGTGTGTTTTTGCAGTTGTGCATGTGCTACATTTTGTACAACAAAAGTATGGGAAAAAGTGCGAGGATAAATCTCTGTCATTGAGTTTTAGATATATAAATTAGATGTTTGCCCATTTGGTATCATTTAGTGTTGGATTCTCTTTGAGTAATATCCAAGTATGATATCTCATCTAACTTCTGTCATTGGATGTGGTATTGTTAGGCTAGGTTCAGACTACGGAATCTCCGGGCAGAAAATTTCCGCCCGGAGATTCTGAGTACGGCCAGCTCTGACTGAATCAGTTGGCACTAGGACCGCGTGGACACTGCAGTCTCCAATAGACTACAATGTGTTCCGCGCGGATTTCCGCCTGAAGAAAGAGCAACCCCTTTCTTCAGGCGGAAATTTACAAGCGGATTTTCCGTTCACAAATTCCGCTTCACAAATTCCGAAGTGTGAATTTGTGAACGGAAACCCATTCACTATACAGTACATTTTAGCAAGCGGAAATTCTGTAGTCTGAACCTAGCCTTCACATGGCAGAATTTCTGCTTGTGGAATTTTGCCTCAAATTAAAGCCCATAGACTTCTATGGGATTTCGCACTCGCATTCACACTTCTGGATTTCCACTTGTGGAATTCCGCAAGCGGAAGTTCAGAAGTGTAAATGGGAGTGCAAAATCCCATAGAAGTCTATGGGCTTTAATAAGTACCTGTTGCCTTTTCTAAACTAACTCAGGCTATGTTACCTAACTACTCCTAACACCGCTCCCACCCTTAAAAATATTTCAGAGTTTTAAAAAGCTGTGTATCTTACCTTTCTTCTTGCTAACATAGTGCAATCTTCCAGCAGGAGAAAGTGGGTGTTTCCCAGCAGGCCTGACTTTACAGAAGCCTGCTGGGGGACCACTTCTGCCATCACATGGTTGCAGTTCTGAGATGAATAGAAGACCTCATGGTCTGTGCAGCTTTTAGTGGGGCTCTGTGCAGCTTTCAGTGAGGCTCTTTGCAGCTTTTAGTGAGGCTCTGTGCAGCTTTCAGTGAGGCTCTGTTCAGCTGTCAATCAAGCTCAGTGCAGAGAAACACTTCCTGAGTTTGGTCTCCTGCCAGGCCGGGAGGAGACCAAACTCACTGTATTAATTGTGGCAGGGAACAGAACCTAGTGACTGTTTTTTCTATCATATTTTAAACATATTTATGTTGATAATTCTAAAAGCAAGTGAATGGGTAAGTGTCTGCTAATTACACAAGGAACACTATATTAAAAGTTTTATTTGGTAAAAGGTACTCTTTAATATCAACAACTCTCAGACAACTGCTTTAATACAAAAAATACTAAAGAGAGAATACTTACTTTGTAACAATCATTGGCAATAAGCTGCAGGAGGCTAAATGATTCACCAGATGTTTCCATTTTTAAATACAGTTCCCATGCCAGTCTTGGTTTCTTGTTCATAATATCTTAAAAGGAAATAAAAAGACACAAATGTGTTCTAAAAATATTGTTCACCATCCATTCTACACTATTATATTATTAGGCACCAAAGCAGTCAATGGGAATGTCTATGGCTGTCGATTTTCACACGTCTACAACTTAGATGTTATATGTTGCCATGGCCTAAGCTGCTATAGTTTCAGCAGCTTTTTACCTCCACCATGATAAGAATGAAAACAGAATGCAATGCTGAATAAAACTTTACATAGACAGTTACTTAAAGGGGAACTCCGCTGCTCAGAGTTTGGAACAAACTGTTCCGAACGCTAGAGCCGTGAGCTTGTGACGTCATAGCCCCGCCCCTCATGACACCACACCCCACACCCTCAATGAAAGTCTATGGGAGGGGGCGTGACAGCCATCACGCCCCCTCCCATAGACTTGCATTGAGGGGGCGGGGTGTGACGTCATGAGGGGCGGGCTATGACGTCACGAGCTCACGGCTCTAGCGTTCGGAACAGTTTGTTTCAAATGCTGAGCAGCGGAGTAACCCTTTAAATGGAAGGCTATACAGCAAACTGAACATGGATATTTTTATATTGCTGTCTCAGGGGAAAAAGAGATGCAGGACTTCTGAAAACTTGTCACTGGCCTGAACTTGGAGGTATACTCAACACATTTCTGACAATAGAAACCAAAAAAGGAGATTTTTGTACTTACCGTAAAATCTCTTTCTCGAAGGATCCATTGTGGGACACAGGCCATGGGTATATGCTGCTGCCACTAGGAGGCTTGACACTATGGCAACAAGAAAAGTCAGCCCCTCCCAGCAGGGTATACCCGCCTACAGGCAACTGAGCTAACCAGTTTTAGTCCCAGAGCAGTAGGAGAGGACCAACAGGTCAGAAAAAACCCATGAACCGTCCGAGGAAACCACAGAATAAACATTAACTGAACACACCCTCGGACAGGTAACCGAACCAGGAACACCAGAGAAAATAAGGGCAGGTGCTGTGTTCCCCAATGGATCCATCAAGATAGAGATACAGTAAGTACAAAAATCTCCTTTTCTCTATCGGTTCATTGGGGGACACAGACCATGGGACGTAACAAAGCAGTCCCTATGGTGGGCAAAGTAAAAACAGTCAGGCGGAAGGCTGGACCACAGCCACCTGCAACACTTTGCGTCCCAGACTAGCATCAGCAGATGCAAAGGTATGAACCTGGTAGAACTTTGTGAAGGTGTGCAAAGACGACCAAGTGGCCACTCTACAAACCTATGAGGCCGAAGCCTTGTTGCGGAGAGCCCAGGATGCTCCGACAGAACGAGTGGAATGAGCAGAAACCCTAAAGGGTGGGGTCTTCCCCTTGCAGCGGTAGGCTTCTGAAATAGCAGATCGGATCCACCAAGAAATGGTAGCCTTAGAAGCAGGTTGTCCTTAACGGCGACCTTCCGTAAGAACAAAAAAGGAGTCACTCAGCCGAAAAGAAGAAGTGACTGAGAGATAGGTCCGAACAGCCCTCACCACATCCAGTTTGTGGAGCAAACGTTCCTTGGGATGAGATGGAGCCGGACAAAAGGATGATGAAAAGCATGAACAACCAGACGAAAGACAACTTTGTCCTCGTGTATGATCAGGAAGGGAGAATGTCAGGAGAGAGCAGCCAGCTCTGAAACTCTCCTAATAGAGGTAACAGAGATAAGGAACACCACCTTCCAGGAAAGGAGGCGAAGAGGAATGTCCCTGAGGAGTTCGAAGGGAGTACCCTGCAGGGCACAGAGAACTAAGTTCAAGTCCCAAGGTGATGTAGGGACCTGTAAGGAGGGACCACGCGAGTCACTCCCTGAAGAGAAGTCTGGATATGGGGATCGGACGCTAGAGGACACTGAAAAAGAATGGAAAGGGCCGAAACCTGACCCTTAAGGGAACTGAGAGCTAACTGTTGTTCCAGCCCTGACTGCAAAAAGGAAAGGAGTCGAGGGAGAGAGAAAGTAACAGGAGAAAAGGAGTGAGATTCACACCAACGAAAATAAGACCACCAAGTACGGTAGTAAATCTTCGCAGAGGAGGGCTTGCGCGCCCTGAGCATTGTGCGAATCACCTGGGGAGAGAAACCCCGAGCCCTCAAAACCGCGGTCTCAACCGCCACGCTGTCAAATGCAGCGACAGTAAATTGAGATGACAAAGGGGACCTTGAGAGAGAAGGTCCGGATGAAAAGGAAGGTGCAGCGGAACTTCGTCCAGAAGTCGGACCACGTCGGTGTAGCACGCCCTCCTGAGTGAGACCAGAGCCACGAGAATGGCAGGAACGCCCTCTGCTTTGAGTTTCCTCAGGACCATGGGAAGGAGTGGAAGAGGAGGGAAAAGATAAGGTGGGGCAAAGTCCGACCAAGGAATCACCAGGGCATCCACGGCCAGAGCCAAGGGATCCCGGGACTTCGCCACGAAGTGAGGGACCTTCTGGTTGTGGCCTGACGCGAATAGGTCCACGTCTGGAATGCCCCAGAGGTTGCAGATCTCTGCAAACACCTCCGGATGAAGAGACCACTTGCCTGGGTCGGCGGAGGATAGGCAGAGAAAGACGTCTTCAGTCAGCTTTAGTCACCTGCATCATGCCGGGCTGTAACAGTGAGACGAGCAGGGAGGTAGGAGGACACGGACCCATGAGGTACAACCCCAGGCGCTGACCGTTGGCAAGAGGGGGTTGACAGTACATCCACGAGGTCTCTGCCCCCTCAATCGCAAATGGGGAAACAGTGGACGCTATGTTCCTGAGTCCCCACCTGAAAACAGGAAAAGAAAAGGGAAATAAAAATCTAAATGTCCCTAATCTGGAAAATAAAAAATGTTTGACCTGGTCTGCCTCCTATAGACACCAAGCTAAAACTGATTAGCTCAGGTGCCTGTAGGAGGGTATACCCTGCTGGGAGGAGCTAACTTTTCTTGTTGCCATAGTGTCAAGTCTCCTAGTGACAGCAGCATATACCCATGGTCTGTGTCCCCCAATGGAGCCGATAGAGAAACAGATAAATTCAGAGAGCACAGTCAAACAAGTCCATGTGTGTTGACAATAAAGGAGTTCATTAATTCGAACAGGACAGCAGCGGGGTATCCCAATAATTATATTACTGACGGGGTGCAAAGCTTATAGATAGCAAGATGATTCAGAAAATGCAGATATAGAAAATAAAGCTTGCACTCACCGTTCCTGTAGAGAGGTATTATACGGTCATTCCGTTCCGGCAGGGAGACTTCAGTGATGCGAGGTGCTCAGAGCACCTCGCATCACTGAAGTCTCCCTGCCAGAACGAAATCACTGTATAATACCTCTCTACAGAAAAGGTGAGTGCAATCTTTATTTTCTATATCTGGACATTTCTGACAATGGTCTGAGCTCGGTTTTCTCTACATACTTGTACGTGGCCTATATGCCCTATGATTCTCTAAAGCAGACATCTCTCTGTCAACAGCCTTTCCTCCTTGGTTCTTTCCCCCTGTCTACTATCTGAGCTCCTCTGTAACCTCCTCCTGTTGTTATCTATAACACTGAGATCACAGAAACTCTAACATGATAAAATGATCTGATCTTGTCTTATTTGCAGCTCAATGGTAAGAATTTTCTAATGAAGACTATTTTAAAAAGTTCTTTATTTTGTGTTTATTAAATTAACAGTTAAAAGGTGTCCATAGCCTTTATGGTAGACGGTTTTAGGAATAAGCTGTCCAAGTATTGCAAAGAGTGAGAAGCATGGGTGTTCAGAAAAATCTCAGTAACTCAGCATTAGACTTCATTTAACGCTATTAAAGGGGTACTCCACTGCCCCAGTGTTCAGAAAATTTAGTTACGAATTCTGGGTGCGGGGGTCGTGATGTCACGCCGCGCCCCCTCAATGCAAGTCTATGGGGCTTGCACTGAGGGGGCGTGGCATGAGGGCACGAGGGGTGGGGGTCCGTGACGTCACAACCCCCATGCCTGCCCCCAGAGAGAACTAAATGTTTTATAATGGAAGCCCATAGACCAGCCTCTCACACCTCTTTGGCTTTTGTATACTTCCTGGAGTAAAACTGGCAATCCATGAAATACACACAGATGGCTAATAGTAGACCCTGTTGGCTGACCTTATTCTGATTTACAAGAAATATGAAGAAAGGACTCTCTGCTCCCTGCTGGGTACAATTTTGGGTTTGTGTTAAAAGCTGTGTCATAAACTGCAGTGGCAAAAATATCTAATGATTTTCTGTGTGGATTTGTAGCTTACAATCTGCAGTGAAATACAGTAGAAAAAAAAATGTACCTGCTGCCAATTTCTGCTGCGGAAAGTTTGTAGCGAATTTTCCCCACTGAACTTAATGGGCAAGTGAGAGCTCACAATCAAATCTTATTATTGCAGATTTTGCTGCTGAGTCACTGCTGCTGGGCCATAGTCACGCCCCCTCCCATAGACTTGCATTGAGGGAGCAGGGTGTGACATCATGGAGGGGGCAGAGCTATGATGTCACAAGCTCTCGGCGCCGGCTCCAGGGTTCGGAACAGTTTATTCCAAACGCTGAGCAGCAGAGTACTCCTTTAACGGCTTAAAATATTAAAACAACTTACCGTATATACTCGAGTATAAGCCGACCCGAATATAATCCGAGGCCCCTAATTTCACCCCAAAAACCCAGGAAAAGTAATTGACTCGACTATAAGCCTAGGGTGGGAAATACATCATCCCCCCCATGTAATCATCCCCCCTCTGTCATCATCCAGACCCCCGTCATTAACACTCCCGTCATCATCACCCTGTCATTTTCAACCCCGTCATCATCCCCTTCGTCACCCCCACCCCCCTTCATCATCACCGCCTGTCAATACCTTTCAGTGGCCTTCAACCTGCGGACCTCCAGATGTTGCAAAGCTACAACTCCCAGCATGCCCGGACAGCCATCGGCTGTCCGAGCATGCTGGGAGTTGTAGTTTTGAAACATCTGGAGGTCCGCAGGTTGAAGACAACTGCGGCTTTCGTCATCATCCAGACCCCCCCCCCCCTTTTAGTTTTCTACTCACCTCCCCTTGGTGAGAAGGAAGGGTGAGCTGGTCCGGGCCATCTATGCTGCAGGGACGTCAGTGTGCAGCAGACGTACCTGCGCATGAACGTCCCTGTGCGTCATCGTCAAGGCAACGTCACTAGTCCGGGGCCGGGACCGGAGCGGAGAAGAGGGCCTCCCTGCTAAAATGGACAGGCCGGAACGACTAACCCTCCACACCGGACGGTCCCTGCAGCATAGATGGCCCGGACCAGCTCACCCTTCCTTCCCACCGAGGGGAGGTGAGTAGAAAACTAAAGGGGGGTCTGGATGATGATGACGAAGGCCGCAGTGGTCTTCAACCTGCGGACCTCCAGTTGGCTGTCCAGGCATGCTGGGAGTTGTAGTTTTGCAACATCTGGAGGTCCGCAGGTTGAAGACCACTGAGAAGGGATTGACAGGTGGAGAGTTCACTCGAGTATAAGCCGAGTGGGGCGTTTTCAGCACGAAGAATCGTGCTGAAAAACTCTGCTTATACTCGAGTATATACGGTACTATACTCTAGCAATGGCAATGATGTTTTTGTCAACAAGAGACCACTACCAAAATGTGCAAGGTTTGGTGCAGATGTGTATTGCACATTTCCTGCAGAAAATCTGCTTTGTGTAAACTATGGCTTCATGTATAACTGTATAAAGTACTTACAACATCGGGCAAGCCAGCTCTGGTAAACATAATCATTTTTAATCTTTTCACTCTGGATTAGTAAGAATACCTAAAAGGGAAAGAGACAAAAATAATGTGAACAATATACATTTGATTTAACTATGCACTTTAAGCCACTAAATATATATATTTTTTAAATAACAGGAACTCACCTCCTCAGCCTCTTTGTAATTTCCAGCTGAAGCCTTGGCTTGAGCGTAGTTAAAGTTAAAGGTGTCATCATTGTAGAAGTAACTCTAAATTTTGAGATAAAACATAGAAACTTTTTGTTACCATCCAGAAATACAATTTAACCCCTTAAGGACACAGCCCATTTTGGCCTTAAAGGGGTACTCAGCCCCTAGACATCTTATCCCCTATCCAAAGGATAGGGAATAAGATTTCTAATGGCGGGGGTCCCGCTGCTGGGGACCCCCATGATCTCCCTGCTGCACCCGGCATTCGTTTAGAGTGTCAGGTAAAGCGCCGGAGGCTAGTGACATCATGTCCACGGCCGCTCATGACGTCACGTCCATGCCCCTCAATTCAAGTCTATGGGAGGGGGCGTGACACCTTTTAATTTACCATAAAATGTACTGGCGAACCAAATAAATATTACTGACAAGAAAACCACAATTTTGCAACATTTGGAGGGTTTTATTTTTACTTAGTGCACTTTATGGTAAAGTGACATGTTAATACAATAAAATTAAACCCATGTTTACATGCTTTAGTATTATTGTATGACTTAAAAAAAAAATCTAACTGTTTAAACAAAATTAGTTTTAAATCGCTTTTTTCTGACCCATCCAACTCTCAAATTTTTCCATACACAAAACTCATCTTTTGTGCTGTGATCTGTAGTTTTTATCCTTACGACTTTTGTGTAAATGTGACTTTTTGATCACTTTATTTTTTATTTTTCTGGGATGTGATGTGGCCAAAAAGCAGCAATTTAAGACTTTTTTTTTTTTTACGTTCACGCTGTTCACCATAGGGGATCGTTGACATTATATTTTGATAGTTTGGACATTTATGCACATGCAGATACCAAATATGTTTATTAATTATTTATTTTACACTTTTTTTGTGTAAAATGGGGAAAAGGGGCAATAAACATTTTTATTGGGGGAGGGGCCTTCATAGGGGACTATCTATAGCAATCTTTAGATTGCTAATACTGTTCAGTGCTATGCCTAGACATAGCACTGATCAGTATTATTGGCAATCTATTTTTCTGGTCTGCCGGAATGAATTTTAGACATAAATCTGGAAAAATATATCCATTAAATGTATAGGCTGTCAGGTATAATTTCATTTATCTGGTGTGCGGCCAGTTAAATCATTCTTATCATCCGCAAATTACTATGCGTAAACAGGGTGCGGGGTCAATAATAATGAATTTAAATGGCTGCACGATTAATCATGCCATCTGAAGGCTCTGTAAATGAGAGGTGATCACCGAGATGGTCACTTATTACGTGGGCCTGCCGGCCTGTGTAATAGAACCCTAAATGCAACTAAACTGACCTTAATAGAGTTCAGGTAAATCAGAACATCATCAAACTGGCGAAGTAGAAAGAAGCAGGAGGCCATGCACTGTCTTCCTGGTATCGTATCTATTAACGAAATAACAAAATCGTAATAAACATACATTTCAAAGACAGGTTATCAGTTTGTGAATGATTTAAAAAAGATAATTTACATAGTTTACTGTACGGAATCAATACCATTATATTTAAATATTTCATACACTTACGCACATGGCGGTACCAAATATATTAGTTTTTTAACTTTTTTTGGAAAAATGGGGCGATTTACATTTTTATGGGGGAGTGGCTTAGTCACAATTTAAAAAAAAAACTTTTTTTTTTTTTTTACTATTTATTTTACAACAAATCCTAGCATCAACATTGATCAAGTGATTGGCTGCAAAAGTCTAATGGATGTAAGGCACATAACCTGTCAGTAAAGCACTAACAGCTAATAATACATGGCAATATAGAAGAGTATTATTTCTACTATTATGTGATAGGAGGCTAAATTCAAGTGTGGGGAACATATAAATTTCCCACTAGAAAAATGTTTTGTGCATTGCAATTTTACACTTCTATCTTTCTAATCTTGCAAAAACATTAGAGCGTGCAAAACTTACCGCATTCACTAGCTGATCCACCGACAAGCTGGAAGAACTGCTCAGCACTTTTGAGATGTTCTCTCTACAAGAAAAAGAGAAGAGAAAAAAAAAAAGAAGAGATTCTGAGCTTTTGTTGCCACTGAAAATGCTTATGATCCAATAATAACCAGAATATTTAATATGTAGGTCTGAAAAGACAGTGGCCACAAATTTTTATATAAAAATAAAACATTAAAGGGGTACTCCGGAGGAAAACTTTTTTTTATTTTTTATTTATTTTTTTAAATCAACTGGTGCCAAAAATTTAAAGAGATTTGTAAATGACTTCTATTAAAAAATCTTAATCCTTCCAGTACTTAATAGCTGCTAAATACTACAGAGGAAATTATTTTCTTTTTGGAATACAGAGCTCTCTGCTGAATCACGAGCACAGTGCTCTCTGCTGACATCTCTGTCCATTTTAAGAACTGTCCAGAGTAGGAGAAAATCCCCATAGCAAACATATGCTGCTCTGGACAGTTCCTAAAATGGACAAAGATGTCAGCAGAGAGCACTGTGCTTGTGATGTCAGCAGAGAGCTCTGTGTTCCAAAAAGAAAATAATTTCCTCTGTAGTATTCAGCAGCTAATAAGTACTGGAAGGATTAAGATTTTTTTTAATAGAAGTAATTTACAAATCTGTTTAACTTTCTGGTACCAGTTGATTTAAAAAAAAAAAAAAAAGAAAAAGTTTTCCACCGGAGTACCCCTTTAACCAGTGACATAAAGACCCATATACTGTATAGGATCTCGCTTAATAAAATATCCTATTTAGGTTACTGGTGTTACTGTAATACATAAATATGTTCAACTACAAAGTCATTTAGAAAAGCTTTAGATTTCAAGGAGGCAAAAAAGGAGATTTTTTAACACTTACCGTAAAATCTCTTTCTCGAAGGATCCATTGGGGGACACAGACCGTGGGTGTATGCTGCTGTCTCTAAGAGGTGTGACACTATGGTAATAAAAAAAGTCGTCTCCTCCCAGCAGGATATACCCGCCTTCAGGCTCTGAGCTAATCAGTTTAAATTCTAGAGCAATAGGAGGAGGAGACCATCAGGTCAAAGAAAGACCCAAAACTGTCCGAGGACCAGAAGAACAAACATAACTGAACACACCCTCAGACAGAGAACCAAAGGAAAAATCCCAAAAAGGGCGGGAGCTGTGTCCCCCAATGGATCCTTCAAGAAAGAGATTTTACGGTAAGTTTAAAAAAATCTCCTTTTCTCTATCGGCTCCATTGGGGGACACAGACCGTGGGACGTACCAAAGCCGCCCCTTAGGTGGGCAGACAATCAGTCAGGCAGACAGTTGTTCCACTGCCGCCTGCAACACTTTACTACCCAGACTAGCATCAGCCGATGCGAAAGTATGAACTCGGTAAAACCTCGAGAAAGTGTGCAAAGACGACCAGGTAGCCGCCTTGCAAATCTGCGAGGCCGAGGCTCTATTCTGGAGAGCCCTGGATGCCCCAACTGAACGGGTAGAGTGAGCCACAACCCTGAAAGGAGGGATCTTCCTCTTACAGCGATAGGCTTCCGAAATGGCGGACCGAATCCAACGAGAAATGGTGGCCTTGGAAGCAGGTTGTCCCTTGCGACGACAAAAAAGTAAGCACACTGACGAAACAAAGAGGTGATGGAGAGATAAGACCGAATAGCCCGAACTACGTCCAACTTGAGTAGTAAGGGCTCCTTAGGATGAGAAGGAGTAGGGCAAAAGGACGGGAGGACAATGTCCTCATTGAGATGAAAAGGCCGAGACCACCTTAGGCAAAAAGGAAGGGTCTGGCCTGAAAACTACCTTGTCCTGGTGGATCACCAGGAACGGG
Organism: Hyla sarda; assembly: GCF_029499605.1. Lineage (NCBI taxonomy): Eukaryota > Metazoa > Chordata > Amphibia > Anura > Hylidae > Hyla > Hyla sarda. Next base: position 54,525,257 of record NC_079194.1, read on the forward strand.
GAACGGCAGAAAAGAGCTGCCAATTCAGACACCCTCCGGATGGAGGTGATAACAACAAGAAACGCCACTTTCCAAGAAAGTAGACGGAGACACCTCTCTAAGGGGCTCAAAGGGTGCACCCTGGAGGGCACTCAGAACCAAATTCAAGTCCCAAGGGGGAGAGGGTGACCGATAAGGAGGGACAGCGTGCGCCACTCCTTGAAGGAAGGTCCGGATATGAGAATTAGAAACCAGGGGCTGCTGGAAAAGAACAGTAAGGGCCGAAACCCGACCTTAAAGTGAACTGAGACAACCCCAGTTCCAACCCTGACTGCAAAAAGGAGAGAAGACGGGGAACCGAGAAGGTTACCGGGGAGAAGTCCTGAGCTTCACAACAACGAAAATAAGACCGCCAAGTACGGTGGTAAATTCTTGCGGAAAGGGGCTTACGAGCCTTGAGCATGGTGTGAATGACTTGGGAAGAGAACCCGCGGGCCCTCAAAACCGCAGTCTCAACCACCACGCCGTCAAATGCAGCGACTGTAAATTGGGGTGGCAAAGAGGACCCTGAGAGAACAGGTCCGGGCGGAGCCGAAGGCGCAGTGGAGCGTCGTCCAGGAGCCTGACTACGTTGGCATACCAGGACCTTAGAGGCCAATCTGGAGCTACCAGAATGGCAGGGACGTCCTCTGCCTTGAGCATCCTCAGCACCCTGGGAAGGAGCGGAAGATGAGGGAACAGATAGGGAAGGGCAAACCCCGCCCAGGGAATCACTAGGGCGTCCACGGCCAGAGCCTATGGGTCCCGGAACTTGGACACAAACGGAAGGATCTTCCGAATGTGGCGGAACGCGAAGAGATCCACGTCTGGAATGCCCCAGAGGTCGCAGAGCTGCGCGAAGACCTCCGGATGTAGAGACCGCTCACCGGGATCATGAGGACCGACTGAGGAAGTGCGCTTCCCAGTTGAGCACTCCTGGAATGTGAATTGCCGAAATGGCCGGAACCTTGTTCTCCGCCCAGGTGAGAATCTTGGTTACCTCGCCCATGGCTGCCGACCTGCGAGTGCCGCCCTGTCGAACTCTTACCTCTTGTTGCCTCAGAGATAATCTCATCAAGGCGATTGCCAAAAAGATGGCCCCCGTATAGGGAAGCTCCGTGAGAGACCTTTTGGAAGCGGCATCCGCATTCCAAGTTTTAACCCGATAACGACCACGGACGAGTATAGACGTCCAGGTTGGCGAGCGTTCCCGCACCTGGACGTCTATACTCGTCCATTCTTCTCGTGGGTGCTGCCCAGTGCACCCACGAGATTGCGGCAGGGACTCAGCTGTATCACACAGCCGGGACCCTGCTGCACTGCCAGGACCGAAGTAAACTTCGGTCCCGGCAGTTTTAACCCTTACAGCCGCGGTCAGAAGTGACCGCGGGCTGTAAGTGTTATGACAGAGGGAGGGAGCTCCCTCTGTCTCCTCTGCAGCACCCCGCATCGCGATCACGGGGTGCTGCGTGTAATACGCGGCTGGCCGGGGCCTGTCGCACTGCCGGGAGTGAAGTTCACTTCACTCCCGGCAGTTTGACCCTTACAGCCGCGGTCAGAAGTGACCGCGCGCTGTAAGGAGTTCTGACAGAGGGAGGGGGCTCCCTCTGTCTCTCCTGCAGCACCCAGGAGCATCGCGGGGTGCTGCTGCATACCTGGGCAGCCGGGGGTCCTACAAAGATCCCCAGGTCTGCCCTGGGTATTGCCTGCTAATGAAATATGCTGCCTGCTAGTGAAAACTGGCAGGCAGCATATAACTGCAATGCTTTGGAATACTAAGTATTCCAAAGCATTAAAAAGTGTAAAAATAAATAAATAAATAAAATAAAAGTGTAAAAATAAATAAAAATGTAATAAAAGTGTAAAAAAAATATATATATATATTAAAAATACATTTATTAAATGAATCTAATAAAAAAAAAAGCATAATGTGTAGGATCGCATTGGCGGACATCCGCAGCATGTAATATGCTGCGGATGTCCGCCACGTGATCCTACACATTATGCAGCAGTCATGGTGATGAGCTCGCTGCTGCGGCTGGGTAGCTTTGTGAGTCCACTCATAGCGGCGGATTTTCCGCCAGCAGTCATGAGCGGACACACTGAGCTACCCAGCCGCAGCAGTAATGGATATATTCGCCATGAGCGGGTGCTTATTCCCACAACATGGCGGATATATCCATCAGGAGCCTTAACTGTCACAGACAGACGCGTTATACTGCCAGCCAACCAGCCAATAACTTGTAGGGGTGCGGTATATAAATGGGGTCACTTGTGGGGATGGGGGTACTGTTCTGCCCTGAAAGCCAAATGGCGCTCCTCTCCTTCTGAGTCCTACCACGCGGCCAAGGAACGATATATGGCCAAAGCGGGGGTATTTCCGAACATGGGACAAGCAGCTAAATAAAATATAGGGTGCATTTCTTTCAATATCAGAAGTGATGTACATAAAATATGCCCCCTAAATGATGCATTTGTGAAAAATTGCAATTTTCGAATTTTTAACACTGACTTTGTAATAATTCCTGCCAAAAAACTATGGTGTTAAAATACTCACTGTACCCCCTAGCGAATATCTTGAGGGGTCTAGTTTTTAAAAAGGGGTCATTTGGGGGGGGGGGGGGTGTTCCTATGTTCTACTACCTTTTAATTATTGCAAACCTTGCATAGCACATGAAAAAAAAGATGTACTTTTCAAATTTTCTAAATTTCCTAAATTTCAAGTTAAATTGTTAGGGTTCTAACTAATTTAAAATGTTAATTAAAAACTAAAAAATGACGTCAAAATAAAGTAGACATCAGAAAGTATAAGTTTCATAAACTATTTGGTCAGTAAGTATAAATATATGCAACAAATTAGTGTTAAAATACCAAAAAAATCGTAATTTTTTGTAAAAATTTCATGATTTTTTGCATTGTAAAAAAAAAACTACAAATGATATCGGCTTACTTTTACTATGTACATGAAGGACAACTTGTGACAAAAAAACAATGTCAGAATTATCGTGATTGGCAAAACGTTACCAGAGTTATTCTCTAATAAAGACAGACATCCCCGATTTGAAAAAACAGGCCTGGTCTTTCAGGGGCGTACAGGTTTATTTGCATTGGTCCTCAAGGGGTTAAGCCACATAGAGCGGCGGAGAGCCGCTAGGTGACCCACTGCAAAAGCAGAACAACGGGCTGACTGCATGGAAGCTGCGCACAGGAAGTCCCCAGCTTTAGAGCATTGGAAAGCCAGAGCAGATAAATCCTCAGGAGAGGATCCCGCTAAGATATCCTGATGGAGCTTTTGGCACCACTCCGACAAGGCCTTGGACACCCATGTCGAGGCGAAGATGGGAAGAAGAGAAGAGCCAGCTGCTTCAGAAGCTAACTTCGCTAAGGATTCTACCTTCTTGTCCGTGGGATCCTTGAAGGCAGCAGCATCTGCCAGAGGCAGTGTAGTCGCCTTAGAGATCCGAGAGATTGGTGGATCCACTGAGGGAGGGAAAACCACCTTAGCGACAAAGACTTTGTCAAGTGGATAACGTTCTTGAATTGTCTTGATTCCCGGGATCCTCTTGTCTGGATGTTTCCATGCAGATTCTAGAATGTCGATAAAGTCAGCGTGAGAGCTGAACCTTTGAGGTGCTGGCTTAGCACGATGAAAGGATACTTCTGGATTGACATCCGAAGATCCTGGGTCCTCTAAGTGAAAGGTGTCTCTTATGGCTGTCACCAATGAGTTCACCATTGCAATTGAGTCCGAGCGGTCCTCTGAGTCAGATGCCGACTCGGAAGCCTTGTCCACCAGGGGAATGGGAATGATTAGAGGCAGTCCTGGAGGGGGGCGACCCTGACCGGGTACGCGGCTCTGGCGTGGTAGAGCGGAGACTCCGAGAACGTCCTCTGGAGGAACGACGTTTATGCCCAGATGACAGGTGGGGGGGGGCGGTACCCACGAGGGGAACGGTCACGTCTATCTGAAGACTCAATAGAAGAGTCAGACGAGGCACCCCTAGTACGCTTGACGAGCGGGCCCTCTCAGAGGTCCTGCGCAGGGAAGACCCCTTCAAGGCAGACACCACTTCCCGGGAGGCCTCAGCCACCGAAACGGGAGACTTGGGTCAAGTCAGCCATATACTGGGTAAGGGAAGAAACCCAGGCTGGTGGAGCGGCTGAAGCCACCGGAACCGAAAAGGCATCAGGGGGTACCAGGGGGTCTGGGGGAGCAGTGGAGCAGGCAGGGCAAGTGGGCTCAGTAGAGCCAGGCATCTTGGTATTACAGTGCTTACAGAGAAAATAAGTCACTGAAGTCCCAGGCTTCTGTTTAGAGGGAGGAACAGCCCTGGGTACAGACATAATGTGAAAAAAAGACTGTGTCCCCTGTCAGCTGCAGAGAGGAGAGCTCGCTCCGTGCAGCTATAGTGAAGGAACAGGCCAGCCAATAGGAAGAGAGGGGAGTGCCCGAAGCCAGGCACTAACTAACTGATTGGAGGCTGCTTTGCGCCTCTGAGAACTCCCAGCCCTGTGGGCGGAGCTATAGACCGGCCGAGAAGAACTGTCATGGCGCCCGCTCCTTGTCCCGAGCGCACCTGTCGTCGCATATGCGCTCGGGGGAATAGAGCGGACGGGCCTAATGCCGGCAGAGGCTGCCGGAGAAAGTGAAACCAAGCCGGCGCTGAGAGCGCCCGGCCCTCAGAGCGCCCGGCCCGTACCAGCGCCGCGGCTGTCAGCCGCGTATAAGGCACTGTGTGCATAGTGAAAGTAAAGCCGGCGCTGAGAGCGCCCGGCCCGTAACAGCGCCGCGGCTGACAGACGCATATAAGGCGCTGAGGAACCACACACACATGTAAAGTGAAGTGCCCCCCACACACATATAAAGTGAAGTGCCCCATATTTACTGCCCCCTTAGGTGCCACTGCTCCCCCAGAATAAAAATGCAGCCCCTGTATGAGCCAGCTCCATAAGAAAGGTGGGCCAAAAACAGGGGGTCTCCAGAGGTTGCAAGTCAGTACCTATGGAGAAAAGTACTTACCTCAGTCAGAAGAACTTACCTAATGGAGTCTTCAGTGAAGTCTTCAGTCAGCTTTAGTTACCTGCATCACGCCTGGCTGCTATGCGCGTGCGAGGCAAGCAGGAAAATATGGGGACCTGGACCCATGAGGTACCACCCAGGCGCTGACTGTTGGCGAGGGGGGGTGAACAGCGCATATACGCAATGTCTTTGCCCCCTTACTCGCAATGAGGAAACAGGGAACCGGAGTCCCTGAGTCCCCACCTGAAAATAGAAAAGAAAAGGAATAAAAAACTAACACGTCCCTATACTAGGAAAAGAAAAAAACGTAAGACCTGGTCTGGAGCAAAACCAGACCATGTCCACCTCCTTCAGACACTAAGCTTAAACTGGTAAGCTCAGAGCCTGAAGGCGGGTATATCCTGCTGGGAGGAGCCGACTTTTTTTTTATTACCATAGTGTCAAACCTCCTAGAGACAGTAGCATACACCCACGGTCTGTGTCCCCCAATGGAGCAGATAGAGAAAGTGCAATTGGCACAAAAGCAATATTGAAGTACTGAACTCACCGAGCCCAATTCTTGACCTAGTGCTGCATTTACGACACCTCTGAGGATGTATTCCTGAATAATACAAATACATATGGATTATGTAGGATTTGTTTAAATAGTTAATTTCTATATTAGACATTATTGTTAGAATGAAAGCTAAAAATATCAGTAGCCTGTTTTGACACAAGGTCTCCCATAGTTAAAGAACACAAGCAAAATTAAACACTTTCTGAAACAGACAACCATTTACTAACCTTAAAGGGGTACTCCACTGCTCAGCGTTTGGAACAAATTGTTCCGAACGCTGTAGCCGGTGTCGGGAGCTTTTAACGTCACAGCCCAGTCCCTCATGACGTCACGCCCTGCCCCCTCAATGCAAGTCTATGGGAGGGGGCGTGACGCATGTCACGCCCCCGCCCATAGACTTGCATTGAGGGGGAGGGGTGTGATGTCATGAGGGGGCAGGGCTATGATGTCACGAGCTCCCGGCGCCAGCGTTCGGAACAGTTTGTTCCAAACGCTGAGCAGCGGAGTACCCCTTTAAGGTGTTGATGCTGCAAATGCGCTGCCGGCAGTCAAAAAGCCATTGCAGAGCGAGCTCATTGCTGCTGTCGAAGCTCTGTGTATCCGCTTGTGAAGGATTTCCAGCCCGCAGTCAGCTGACACACAGAGCTATGTCAGCAGCAGCGAGCTTGCTCTGTCGTAGCTCAGTTACTGCCGCAGCATCTTGAGAATGGGAAGCAGACTCTCCCTGCTAAATGGAGTGGGGAGGTCGCCATGTGCTTCATGCATTGCTATGAAGATACCAGAGTATAATGCTCAGGCATCTACGGCACCCCCACAGACAATCTATGTAAACTGAAAGACTGCTCCATTCAGCAGCTGGAGGTGCTCCCCATTCTCGAGATCAAAAGGAGATTTCAGGGGTCGTGCTCTCCCCCATCCCCGATCAGTCACTTATGCCCTATCCACAGGACAAGGGATGGAATTCCCCTTTGAGGCTACTTTTCCATAGATATTTCTTTCCTTTTTTTTTTTTTAAACCTGAAAAATCAACGGAAAACTGCCATAGTTTTATTTATTTATTTTTTAAGTGTTTTGTAGTTTTTCTGGTGGTTTTCCATATGTGTGGATACACCATTTTTTACCCTACGGCGGTTTTTCACTGCCTTCAGATGTGGGGAGCCCGGCCCACGGAGTGTAAGGAGGTGAGTAAGTGTTTCCCAACCTGGGTGACTCCAGCTGTTGCAAAACTACAGCTCCCAGCATGCCCGGCAGCCAAAAACACTGAGGTAAGTAGTGATGCATAGCATCCCCTGCTCATTGGGCCGTCCCTTGGGTGCCAAAGTGTGAGTCTCCCTTTTCACTCGATGTATTTGGCTTATTCTGCTTGCTCTGTTCCGCTTAACTGCTTGCTTACCTATTTTCTCTGATTAGTTTTCTTCTTTTTCTTCATTTCTTTATATGAGAGGTTGGAGGGGATGGTTGAGATACTAATTTCTTTACCTATGCTTACTTTTTCTTCCTGCTTGACACAGGCGAATCTACGTTTTCTTTCTGTGCTGCACCTTATTTGAAAATGTATGTGTATTTTATGTTGTTTTCACTTCTGGTACACTGATGATACCATGCTTGTGGGCTTTTTTTTTCTATTGCTTTTTATTATGGAAAAACTTTTTTAATAAACATATATTAAAAATTAAAAAAAATCCCCACAAGGCAATGGACTAATGTGGCACTGCGTTGACTGTTGCAATTAACCCCATTCACGACCACGGACGTAAATGTACGTCCTGGCTTGGCGGGAATTCCCGCACCAGGACGTACATTTACGTCCTGTGTATGACCGTGAGCATCGGAATGGTGCTCGCGTTATACACGGCAGGTTCCGGCTGCTAGCAGCAGCCGGGGATCCACCCGTAATGGCCGACATCCGCGATCGCGCGGATGTCCGCCATTAACCCCTCTGATGCTGTGATCAATACAGATAACAGCATCTGCGGCATTGTGGTACTTGGATTGGATGATCTGATCGCCCGCAGCGCTGCCGCGGGGATCCAATCATCCAGCATGACAGCCCGAGGTCCCCTCACCTGGCTCCGGCCGTCTCCCGGGGTCTTCTGCTCTGGTCTGCGATCGAGCAGACCAGAGCAGAAGATCACCGATAATACTGAGCAGTGCTGTGTCCTATACATAGCACTGCACAGTATTAGCAATCAAAAGATTGCTATAGATAGTCCGCTATGGGGACAAAAAAAGTGTAAAAAAGAAAAGTTGAAAAATTTAAAAGTAAGAAGTTTAAAAAAAGTGAAAAATCCCCTCCCCCAATAAAAATTGTCAGTTTTTCCCATTTTACCCCCAAAAAGCGTAAAATATATTTTTTAATAAACATATTTGGTATCGCCACCTGCGTAAATGTCCGAACTATCAAAATATAATGTTAATGATCCCGTATGGTGAATGGAGTAAACGTAAAAAATAAAAAAAGTCCAAAAACGCTGCTTTTTTTGTCACATTTAAAAAAAAAATATATATATATATATGATCTAAAAGTTTTATATATACAAATGTGGTATCTAAAAAAAGTACAGATGAAGTCGCAAAAAATGAGCCCTCATACCGCCCTATATACGGAAAAAAGAAAAAGTTATAGGTGGTCAAAATAGGGCGATTTTAGATTACTGATTTTGTACAAAAAGTTTTAGATTTTTTTTTTAAGCGGTACAAAAATATAAAAGTATCTAGCCATGGGTATCATTTTAATCGTATTGACCCACAGAATAAAGAACACATGTAATTTTTACCGTAAATTGTACAGTGTGAAAACAAACCACTCCAAAATGTGCAAAATTTTGGTTCGCATTTAAATTTCCTTTCTAAAAAAATTTTTTCTTGGAGTTCGCCGTACCTTTTATGGTAAAAAGGAGATTTTTTAACACTTACCGTAAAATCTCTTTCTCGAAGGATCCATTGGGGGACACAGACTGTGGGTGTATGCTGCTGTCTGTAGGAGGTATGTGACACTATGGCAACAAAAACAGTTGGCTCCTCCCAGCAGGATATACCCGCCTTCAGGCTCTGAGCTAATCAGTTTAAGTTCCAGAGCAATAGGAGGAGATTAACAGGTCAAGAAAAACCCCAAAAGGGTGGGAGCTGTGTCCCCCAATGGATCCTTCGAGAAAGAGATTTTACGGTAAGTGTTAAAAAATCTCCTTTTCTCTATCGGCTCCATTGGGTGACACAGACCGTGGGACGTACCAAAGCCGTCCCTTGGGTGGGCAGATAAGCAGTCAGGCAGACGGCCGTTCCACTGCCGCCTGCAACACTTTACGGCCCAGACTAGCATCAGCCGATGCAAAGGTATGAACTCGGTAGAACCTCGAGAAAGTGTGCAAAGACGACCAGGTAGCCGCCTTGCAAATCTGCGAGGCCGAGGCTCTATTCTGGAGAGCCCAGGATGCCCCAACAGAACGGGTAATGAGCCACAACCCTGAAAGGAGGAATATTCCCCTTACAGCGATAGGCCTCCGAAATGGCAGACCGAATCCACCGAGAAATGGTGGTCTTGGAAGCAGGTTGTCCCTTGCGACAACCTTCCGTAAGGACGAAAAAGGAATCACACTGACGAAACGAAGTAGTGATGGAGAGATAAGACCGAACAGCCCGAACTACATCCAGCTTATGTAGTTAGCGCTCCTTAGGATGAGAAGGAGCAGGACAAAAAGACCGACTGAGGAAGTCCGCTTCCCAGTTGAGCACCCCCAGAATGTGAATCGCCGAAATGGCCGGAACCTTGCTCTCCGCCCAGGTGAGAATCTTGGTCACCTCGGCCATGACTGTCGAGCTGCGAGTGCTGCCCTGTCGATTTATGTACACCACGGCCGTGGCGTTGTCCGACTGAACGCGGGACGGGACTGAAGACGGGACTCCCAATGAAGAAGACAAAGAAGAATCGCCCGTAATTCTAATATGTTTATCGGAAGAAGCGTCTCCTGGGGAGACCAGAGTCCCTGAACCGTCCAATCCCTGAACACGCCGCCCCAGCCCGACAGGCTGGCATCCGTTGTAACAACCTGCCAGTGAAGGGGAAGAAACGACTGCCCTTGGAGAAGAAGGGGGGAGCGGAGCCACCAGAGCAGAGACTGACTTACCGTGCGAGGGAGAACAAACTGACGATCGAGGGACAGAGGAGACCTGTTCCATCGGGAAAGAATCGCCAGTTGAAGGGGGCGGTAATGAAACTGGGCAAAGGGTACGGCCTCCATAGTTGCCACTATCCGACCCAGGACTTCCATACAAGTGCGGATGGAGACTGATACCCGGGACCGAAGGGAGCGGACCCACGACCGGAGCGCCAGACGTTTGTCCGGCGGAAGAAAAATCCGGGCAGAGGCCGTGTCGAATTGAAGTCCCAGGAAGGTTAGAGACTGGGTAGGGCGGAGGACTGACTTGTCCCGGTTGACCAACCACCCGAAGCGAGTCAGAGTGTGGAGAGTGACGTCCAGATTCCGGGGCTCTGGTTGGAGCCTTGATGAGAAGGTCGTCCAGATAGGGTATCACCGAGATTCCCCTCGACCGTAACAGGCCCATCACTGGCGCAAGGATCTTTGTAAAGACCCGAGGAGCCGTGGCTAGACTGAAGGGGAGTGCTACAAATTGAAAGTGCCCCTCCGGAACCGCAAAGCGAAGGTACCGATGATGGCCTGGGAATATTGGCACATGAAGGTAGGCATCCTTGATGTCCACTGATGAAAGGAACTCCCCTTGTTCCAGAGACGCCACCACCAAACGGAGAGATTCCATTCGGAAGTGGCGGATGAGAAGGTGATGGTTGAGACACTTGAGGTCCAAAATTGGACACACAGAACAGTCTTTCTTGGGAACCACAAAAAGATTTGAATACAAACTCCGAAACCGTTCCCCTGTAGGAACGGAACAATAACCCCCTGAAGAAGCAGAGACTGGAGAGCCGCTCGAAATTGCTTCGCCAGGGGAGGAGATCGGGGGCCCGGGAGCAAAAAAAGCGATCCCTCGGAAGGGAGGCGAATTCGATCCGGTAACCGTTGGACACCACATCCCTGATCCAAGAGTCCTGAATGTGAGAGGTCCAAATGTCTCGAAAAAACAAGCGACGACCTCCCACCTGAGAAGAAACCATGGGTGGGGGCCTCACTTCATGCAGAAGTGGGCTTGCGGTTGCCTGATTTGGGCGCAAAGCGGCCGGACCGGTTGGAGTCCGACTTCCAAGATGGGCGTGGCCAGAACGAGGGAGCCTTCCTGTCCCGCGAGGGCGCCTGCCCGGACCCTTTGCTGGAGCTAGAGGTCCGAAAGGAAAAGTGCTTCCTTTGGGAAGTAGGGCGAGCCTTATTTTGAGGTAACAAGGAACTCTTACCTCCCGTTACCTCAGAGATAATTTCATCAAGGCGTTTGCCAAAAAGACGGCCGCCCGTAAAGGGAAGCTCAGTGAGAGACCTTTTGGAAGCGGCATCCGCATTCCAAGCTTTAAGCCACATAGAGCGGTGGAGAGCCGCTAGGTGACCCACAGCAAAAGCAGAACAACGGGCTGCCTGCATGGAAGCTGTGCACAGGAAGTCCCCAGCTTTAGAGCATTGGAGAGCCAGAGCAGATAGATCCTCCGGGGGAGATCCCGCTAAGATATCCTGATGGAGCTTTTGGCACCACTCCGCCAGGCCCTTGGACACCCATGTCGAGGCGAAGATGGGAAGAAGAGAAGAGCCAGCTGCTTCAGTGGCAAAGTTCGCTAAGGATTCTACCTTCTTATCCGTGGGATCCTTGAAGACTGCGGCATCTGCCAGAGGCAGTGTAGTCGACTTAGAGATCCGGGAAATTGGGGGATCCACTGAGGGAGGGGAAATAACCTTAGTGACAAGGTCCTTGTCAAATGGATAACGTTCTTGAATTGTCTTGATTCCCGGAAACCTCTTGTCTGGATGTTTCCATGCGGTTCCCAGAATGTCATCAAAGTCAGCGTGAGAGCTGAACCTTTGAAGTGCCGGCTTAGCATGATGAAAGGATACTCCTGGATTGACATCCGAAGATCCTGGGTCCTCTAAGTGAAAGGTGTCTCTTAGGGCTGTCACCAAAGAGTTCACCTTTGCAATTGAGTCCGGGCGGTCCTCTGAGTCAGATGCCGGCTCGGAAGCCTCGTCCATAAGTTCACCAGGGGAATGAGTAGAGGCAGTCCTGGAGGGGGGGCGACCCTGACCGAGTACGCGGCTCTGGCGTGGCAGAGCGGCGACTCCGAGAACGTCCTCTAGAGGAACGACGTTTGTGCCCAGATGACCGGGGGGAGGGGGGGGGGCGGGACCCACGAGGGGAACGCTCATGTCTATCTGAAGACTCAATGGAAGAGTCAGACGAGGCACCCCTAGGACGCTTGTGAGAGCGTGAAGCATGAGGAGACGAGGAGCGGGCCCTTCCAGAGGTCCTGCGAAGGGAAGACCCCTTCAAGGCGGACACCACTTCCCGGGAGGCCTCAGCCACCGAACGGGAGACTTTGTCAAGTCAGCCATATACTGGGACAGGGAAGAAACCCAGGCTGGTGGAGCGGCTGAACCCACCGGGACCGAAGGGACATCAGGGGGTACCAGGGGGTCTAGGGGAGCAGTGGAGCAGGCAGGGCCAGTGGGCTCAGCAGAGCCAGACATCTTGGTATTACAGTGCTTACAGAGATAGTAAGTCACGGAAGTTCCAGGTTTCTGTTTAGAGGAAGGAACAGCTCTGGATACGGACATAATGTAGAAAGAAAAAAGGAGATAGGAACTTTCTCACCCCAGTCTGTGCCCCTGTCAACTGCAGTGAGGAGAACTCACTCTGAGCAGCTAGAAAGAGAGTGAACAGGCCAGCCAATAGGAAGAGAGGGGCGTGCCTGAAGCAAGGCACTCACTAACTGACCCCTTCTAACTGAAAATCGCAACCATGGTGCTGATTGGAGGCTGCTTCGCGCCTCTGAGAGCTCCTAGCAATGTGGGCGGAGCTAGAGACGGCCTTAAAGAACTGTCATGGCACCCGCTCCTTGACCCGAGCGCACCTGGCGGAAGTTTATGCGCCAGAGGGAAGAGAGCGGGAGGACAAAGCGCAGGCAGAGACTGCGGGTGAAAGAGAAAGTAAGCCAGCGCTGAAGCGCCCGGCTCACGGCAGCACTGCGGCTATCAGCCGCATAAAAGGCGCTGCCGACAAAACGAAAGTAGAACGGCGCTGAGAGCGTCCGGCCCGATACAGCGCCGCGGCTGACAGCCGCATATAAGGCGCTGACATGGTAGCACAAGCACACACGCACACACATATAAGTGAAGTGCACCAAGCACACACACATAAGTGTAGTGCCCCATAAAAAATGCCCCCTCAGGTGCCACTGCTCCCCCAGAATAAAGTACAGCCCTTGCATAGGCTAGCCCATAAAGTGTAGGTGGGCCAAAACAGGGGGTCTCCAGAGGTTGCGAGTTCATACCTATGGAGAAAAAAAGGGGGGGAAAGTACTTACCTCAGTCAGAAGAACTTACCTAAAGGAGTCTTCAGTGAAGACTTCAGTCAGCTTTAGTTACCTGCATCACGCTTGGCTGCTATGCGCGAGCGAGGCGAGCAGGTAACAAGGGGGACCCGGACCCATGAGGTACCACCCAAGCGCTGACCGTTGGGGGTTAAGAGCGCATATACGCAATGTCTGTGCCCCCTCACTCGCAATGGGGAAACGGGGAACCGCAGTCCCTGAGTCCCCACCTGAAAACAGAAAAGAAAAGGAATAAAAAACCAACACGTCCCTAACTAGGAAAACAAAAAAACAGAAGACCTGGTCTCGAGCAAACCAGACCATGTCAACCTCCTGCAAGACACGAAGCTTAAACTGATTAGCTCAGAGCCTGAAGGCGGGTATATCTTGCTGGGAGGAGCCAACTGTTTTTGTTGCCATAGTGTCCCACACCTCCTAGAGACAGCAGCATGCACCCACGGTCTGTGTCCCCCAATGGAGCCGATAGAGAAATGAGAGGTTTCATTACAAAGTACAATTGGTCACGCAAAAAACAAGCCCTTATATGGGTCTGTAGATGGAAATATAAAAGAGTTATGGATTTTAGAAGGAGAGGAGGAAAAAACAAAAACGCAAAAATAAAATTGGCCTGGTCCTTAAAGGGGTAGTCCAGTGGTGAAAAACTTATCCCCTATCCTAAGGATAGGGGATAAGTTTGAGATCGCGGGGGGTCCGATCGCTGGGGCCCCCTGCAATGTCTCTGTACGGGGGCCAGGCTCTCCGGCCAGATAGCGGGTGTCGACCACCGCACGAAGCGGCGGCCGACACGCCCCCTCAATACCTCTGTATGGTAGAGCCGGAGATTGCCAAAGGCAGCGCTTCGGCTCTGCCATAGAGTTGTATTGAGGGGGCGTGTCGGCCGCTGCTTCGTGCGGAGGTCGACACGCCCCCTTCCCGCGGGCTGTCGGGGCTCCGTACAGGAGATCACAGGGGGCCCCAGCGGTCGGACCCCCCGCGATCTCAAACTTATCCCCTATCCTTAGGATAGGGGATAAGTTGTTCACCACTGGACTACTCCTTTAAGGTGAAAATGGGCTTGGCCATTAAGGGGTTAAAGGGGTTGTCCGGAGAGTTTTTATTTTATTTTTTTATATGTGGCCTGGACTGCATTAACCCCTTAAGGACGCAGGACGTAAATGTACGTCCTGGTGCGGTGGTACTTAACGCACCAGGACGTACATTTACGTCCTAAGCATAACCGCGGGCATCGGAGCGATGCCCGTGTCATGCGCGGCTGATCCCGGCTGCTGATCGCAGCCAGGGACCCGCCGGCAATGGCTGACGCCCGCGATCTCTGATTAACCCCTCAGGTGCCGGGATCAATACAGATCCCGGCATCTGCGGCAGTTCGCGATTTAAATGAACGATCGGATCGCCCGCAGCGCTGCTGCGGGGATCCGATCATTCATAACGCCGCACGGAGGTCCCCTCTCCTTCCTCCGTGCGGCTCCCGGCATCTCCTGCTCTGGTCTGTGATCGAGCAGACCAGAGCAGGAGATGACCGATAATACTGATCTGTTCTATGTCCTATACATAGAACAGATCAGTATTAGCAATCATGGTATTGCTATGAATAGTCCCCTATGGGGACTATTCAAGTGTAAAAAAAAATGTAAAAAAATGTAAAAGTAAAAAAAAGTGAAAAATCCCCTCCCCCAATAAAAAAGTAAAACGTCCGTTTTTTCCTATTTTACCCCCAAAAAGCGTAAACATTTTTTTTATAGACATATTTGGTATCGCCGCGTGCGTAAAGTTCCGAACTATTAAAATAAAATGTTAATGATCCCGTACGGTTAACGGCGTGAACGAAAGAAAATAAAAAAAGTCCAAAATTCCTACTTTTTTAATACATTTTATTAAAAAATAAATTATAAAAAATGTATTAAAAGTTTTTTATATGCAAATGTGGTATCAAAAAAAAGTACAGATCATGACGCAAAAAATGAGCCCCCATACCGCCGCTTATACGGAAAAATAAAAAATTTATAGGTCATCAAAATAAAGGGATTATAAACGTACTAATTTGGTTAAAAAGTTTGTGATTTTTTTTAAGCGCAACAATAATATAAAAGTATATAATAATGGGTATCATTTTAATCGTATTGACCCTCAGAATAAAGAACACATGTAATTGTTACCATAAATTGTACGGCGTGAAAACGAAACCTTCCAAAATTAGCAAAATTGCGTTTTTCGTTTTAATTTCCCCACAAAAATAGTGTTTTTTGGTTGCGCCATACATTTTATGATATAATGAGTGATGTCATTACAAAGGACAACTGGTCGCGCAAAAAACAAGTCCTCATACTAGTCTGTGGATGAAAATATAAAAGAGTTATGATTTTTAGAAGGCGAGGAGGAAAAAATGAAAACGTAAAAATTAAATTGTCTGAGTCCTTAAGGCCAAAATGGGCTGAGTCCTTAAGGGGTTAAAAAATAACAAAGTGGTATGCTTTACTGGCCTACTCCCCACTGCTGCTAGTTGACCCCTCAGTTAGCTAGAATTTATGTAAATATAAATGTAAAGATGTATATTTAATATTCCTACCTTGTTTGCGTCGCAGGACCTGCGGTTCATGTGACCGGATTACAGAACTCTATGGTTTTGCTAAAGGACCTTTGGTGATTCTAGTCAGGTGATAACCCACAATCCATTGTAACGGTGAGTGACAGCTGATATGTGAGTGCCTGGTCTAAACTTATGTCCGCTTCACTACTTGTTTCAGTGATGCTCCATGGGGACAGGATATGTCTCTGCAGCGCTGATCCCTATGCTATTAATTCACAGCTACTAAGCATGCATTTCCTCTCCACACAACACTTTACCAGAACTAATAAAGAAGAGGACTGTGCGGAGACCGGGTGTGGAAACCAGCAGCGGTGTGGGAGCGGTCCGAGTAAGAATACTGCTTTGTTATTTTTTATGCAGCCTGGGCCACATATTAAAAAAAAAAACACCTGCCCGTAAACCTGTAAAACCCTTTTAACAATTTAAAGGGATACTCTGGTGGAAAACTTTTTTTTTTTTTTTAAATCAACTGGTGCCAGAAAGTTAAACAGATTTGTAAATTACTTCTATTAAAAAATCTTAATCCTTCCAGTACTTATTAGCTGCTGAATACTAAAGAGGAAATTATTTTCTTTTTGGAACACAGAGCTGTCTGCTGACATCATGACCACAGTGCTCTCTGCTGACATCTCTGTCCATTTTAGGAACTGTCCAGAGCAGCATATGTTTGCTATGGGGATTTTCTCCTACTCTGAACAGTTCCTAAAATGGACAGAGATCTCAGCAGAGAGCTCTGTGTTTCAAAAAGAAAATAATTTCCTCTGTAGTATTCAGCAGCTAATAAGTACTGGAAGGATTAAGATTTATTTGTGGAGAACAAAAAGGACACAGAGCACTCCCTGTGTGGAATCAATGCGGGTTGTGCGGTGAGGGAGTACAGGTGATAGAAACTCGCTCACCTGGTTAGGTTGTGCTGGAGAGGAACAACACTCACAGAGGTACAAGCACAATGAGACTGCAGCGGCTTCCCACGCCGGCTGGCAGACGTGATAATATGCAGAGAGAGAGGAGAAAGGGAAGATGGAAGCTGAGGTCTCGCTGTCATACCCAGGATATAGAGGTAAGTCCCTTTATTTGAAATACATTGCATGTATTTCAAATAAAGTAACTTACCTCTCCGTCCTACTTGATGACAGCGCGACCTCAGCTTCCATCTTCCCTTTCTCCTCTCTCTGCATAAGATTTTTTTATGGAAGTAATTTACAAATCTGTTTAACTTTCTGACACCAGTTTCCACCGGAGTACCCCTTTCACATCCCAACACTGCAAGGAATGTCTTCTCAAGTATGAAATAATGTTTTAGGTATCAGCAGAAACGGGTGCTCAGTCAAGAGACCATTTCAGTCTCTCCAGAACAAGTCCAGCTGATTTATTTATACCTGCGGGGTACTTGGGTCCAGGTCTTTGATTAAGTTGAAAGCTTCTTGAACATCATCTAAAAATTAAGAAAATTACGTCACTAAAGTAATCTACCTGGCTGTATAGATATTGGTGAGAATCTAAGCTGTTAACAAGGGTTTCGGCTGAACTCACATGAGACAGATTTTGATACAGTAATTTTTTCCCCCTCAAATATGTTTATATTAAACAGTTTAACAGAAAGTACAGTGTGTTTAGGCACATGGACCCCAGTGTATAGTGAAATTGCTGCAGTAATTTCTAAGAATGTCTAATTCACCTGAATAGAACGGGTAGAAATTAATCTTCCACCGAATGAAGTGGATGCGCAGTTGCATAAATTTCCACAACTAAATCTGCTGCATGTGAATCCACCCTAGACATCTACCATATTACTGAGATCATGAACCACTGCATTAAAGGGGTAGTCCAGTGGTGAAAAACTTATCCCCTATCCTAAGGATAGGGGATAAGTTTGAGATCGCGGGGGGTCCGACCGCTGGGGCCCCCTGCGATCTCTCTGTACGGGGCCCCGGCTCTCCGCCGAGATAGCGGGTGTCGACCCCCGCACGAGGCGGCGGCCGACACGCCCCCTCAATACATCTCTATGGCAGAGCCGGAGATTGCCGAAGGCAGCGCTTCGGCTCTGCCATAGAGTTGTATTGAGGGGGCGTGTCGGCCGCCGCCTCGTGCGGAGGTCGACACGCCCCCTTCCAGCGGGCTGTCGGGGCTCCGTACAGGAGATCGCAGGGGGCCCCAGCGGTCGGACCCCCCGCGATCTGCAACTTATCCCCTATCCTTATGATAGGGGATAAGTTGCTCACCACTGAATCACCACTGGACTACTCCTTTAAACACCTCATTTGCTAAGAAAAAGGACCACATTTTCTGAAGTTTGTAGCAAGCCATAGTAATTTTTATTACAAATAATCATGCAATTCCACCCAGATCTAATGTCCTTGTGTGCTAACCAGACAGCAAATCCATCTATAAGATGGCTGCCTATAGAGAAGCATGTGAAGATACACATCACTCTGGCCCCTTCACTGTGCCTGCGCGTGTTTGTGTGCAGTGAACTGCTATGAAAGAGTGACATAATGGTAACAAGCTCCTCTATAAACAGCCATATTATGGACAAAGACACAAATATGGGAAGTCAGAAGGAGGAGAGCGGGCTGGAGGTTGGGTGGGGCTGCATGGTTCTACAGAATGGGGCCGCAGTAAAGCCTCAGTTCACCATTAAGGGTACGGTTGCATGGACGTATTTCTTTTCAAACTCGCAGTGGATTTCCCGCAGCAAGTTTGAAAACAGGGAGGGTCTCCCCATGCTACCTGCAGAAAATTTTCATCAGCGGAATCTCTGCTGTTAAAAATCCGCCGCAGACCCTATTGCGAGTTTAAAAAAAGAAATACTTCCCTGTGAACGTACCCTTAGGCTGGATTTCAACTTTTCGGAAAGCTGCCACTGTTTTTTTGAGCCAAAGCCAAAAGTGTATTTAAAATAAATGAGAAATATAAATATTTCTCCTTCCTGATGGATCCATGTCTGACTGTGGCTCAAAAACTGCAGTGCGAGATATCTAAATTAAACTGCCAAGTGGAAACCCTAGCCTTAAATGGGTGCTCAGCTGCCCCAGCGTTCAGAACATTTTGATCTGAACACCTGGAGCGGGCGGCGGGGGTCTTGACATCACGGCCACGCCCCTCGTGATGTCATACCACACCCCCTCCAATAGACTTCCAGTGAGGGGGCGTGACGTCACGAGGGGGCACGGCCACGACAACCTCCGCCGCCCACACCAAGCATTCTAAACGAACACTGTGTGCTGCACAGAGATTGCAAGGGTCCCAGCTGCAGGCACCTCGCGATCAGACACCTTATCCCCTATCCTTTGGATAGGGGATAAGATGTCTAGGGGTGGAGTACCTCTTTAATGAGTCATTACAATCATTACTATGGTTCTCTGCAAACCTCATAAAATGTGGCAAAACCACTTTAGACCTCTTGTATATCTGTGTCAGAAATGGAAAAACATCATAAAATATAAACCATAATATAATGAACTGACACATTGTTACCTTGCCGAAGATAGTAAATGACCAAGTTCAATCGTGCTTCAGGAATAACATCTACCAAAGGTGGAAGTACCTGCAAGGCACCTTCTCCGGCACGGAACACCACCTGAAAAAATACAGTTTGTTGTTTTTTTGGGTTTAAATATAACAACATGACACTTCATTACCATTACAACTAACACACGACCCACCAGGTTGTGTTTGATCAGCTCTTTAGCAAATTCAAAGGAGGATAAAGTACTGTCCATTAGACTTTTTAATTCCGCCTGTAAGAAAAAAATGGAAAGTGAGAATCACCTGTGTAGAAACAACATGGAGTAATATATGACTATTTACAGCTCTTCTACAGATTGGGGGGAATTATCAACAGTGTACGCCAGTTTACTGGAGTATAAAAGTTGCATCCTTTTTGTGAGAGCTCGGTTTTATGCAAAATGTGTGTGACTTTTTACCCTTCTACACTGAGCTTGCCACTTTTTAGAAAGGGAACAGGCTCAGCATGAAGAGAACACAGCCTTCTGTGCCCCAGAAAATTTACTATAATTTACGGCAAAAACTAACAAAAATGTTAGCCAAAATGTATGCCAGCTAAAAGTTGGGACAGCCACAGATACAACAAATGTATAAATACATTTCTCCCATTGTGTTTTTTTAACCAAAATGAGAAACCTCTTACAAAGACTAATTTGTATTAATTAAATACAACAAGCTTTTGCATTTGCTTCTGTGCTTAGCTGCTGTTTTTAGAAAATATACATTGATGGTCTTATGCTGTGATAGGCAATCTATGTGTTATCACAAGTAGTCAACCCCTATTACCCCCCCCCCCCCCCCAATCAGTTAACTGGTGGTACAGTCCTTGGTACTGTAAATTAAACTCTACTGTAAACTGTCATGGTTCAAACCCCCAGAGATCACACACTAGACTGATCAGGCTAGGAATATGTTAGGGATTGACAGTACAGTACTATAGATGGAAATTGGGGAGGAGAAGAAGGATGCTGATGCATTGGCGTGACAAGGTGCTATATGGGCAGAAAGGAAAACAGCAACAGCATCACAGCAAAGAAAAGGCGTGCGTGACAAAAGAAGCCTTGGTCTAAGCAGTGAACTGCTGATGATAATGATGATGACAACAAGCACAATCAAGTGGGGATTAAGTTCAGGAGGCAGCATTGTGTTCATAGTAAAAACACAAGTATTAACACAAGGAACAGCTGCCTAAACCTAAAAGGGGAATATTGAAGCGAGGTGGCCTGACAGGTCCAGTACTCAGGCCAAGGCCCGAGGATGCAGGCTGGAGGGGGGCCCGCTGCCACCAGCCTGCTCTGTCACACACACACGCTGTAGACCACCAAACACTGGAGCTGTTTCTCCTGAATCTGGTCCTCTGCCCCTCATGAATTGCACTAGGGGTATACATGTTCAGTGAGGACACAGCTGTATCCTCCTCTCAGACTGTAGTAGTACACAGTACTGGCATAGCATCTGCCAGTTCTGCCTCTGTTTTATATTGTATAGCAGCTTATAATACCATCATGCAGGAGGCAGGAGAAGCAGAAAGAAAATGGAGAAGCAAGCAAGAAGCTGGTGCAGAGAATGTACTTTAAATTAAGGTACAGCCTATATTACTGCACCCCTCTAGGCAGTTGCCTTTCTGCTCCTACTGCCCCTCCCCCTTTCTAGTAATATGTAGAGTGAAGTTGTATGAAATGAAAGTGACCATATCATTTTGTATCCTTACTTCAGCTGCTTTCCCATTGTAGAGACGGAAATGATTGCACGCTTTCAGATTCAGAGCGATAGTACTGTCAGGAACCTGTTGTAAATATACTGCAAGGACCTCCTGTGATACATCGTAATAATCAAGTTTATAGTAGCAAAGAGCTACATAAACATTCAATGCAAGGAAATCCCTGTAGATGAAACAATTACATATTTAATACACAAAAGCCAAGAAGAATTAATTTCATGTTACAAGGACTATTTACCATGTTCATGCCAAGTTGAAAAGGCTCCGACATAAAATGAAATAGTGGTGACAGCAATAGATACTAAGGAATCTTAGCTACAGATCTATTGGTGTAAAGGGGCATTTCAACATCAGGTAAAAGAAATTAAAAATGCTGCAGTAGCATATACCATTCCTGATTTGTCTGCCCTAGTTCCTAAAGCACCAAAACTCCATTTTGTTTTGGCGGTCTTCCTTCTGTACTTCCTGGTTCTGCTTCCTTGTTGAGCAGTTGCTCAACACTACAATTCCCAGAATGGATTGCTTTGCCTCTTTATTATAATCCTCCCACCCTGCCTACCACCATAGCACTCAAGCCAGTTTCCTGGCCAGAGCTGTTGCAGAACACTTCATTTCACAGCAGATTATTGCACCATCAGTGAGCTTGCAGTACCTTTTTATTTATTCCCTGTCTGCTCTTCTGCCAGTGACATTGCTTACCACAAGGCAACCTGCTGTAAATACATCTCATTCTCCCTAAATGTCTCATAATATATATATAAAAATGGTGCACGCAGAAACCAGACCTGAGTCAGGGGTCCATGTATAAACAGAAGAAGGAATATCCGCAGCACAAAAATGTCTGTGAAAAAATAAAGTGGTTTATTCCATCACCACAGAGGGTCCAAGAACAACGTTTCAGCCAGTTCACCTGCTTGAAGGAGCTTAAAAGATCAGGTGAGCTGGTTGAAATGTTGTTCTTGTACCCTCTGTTGTGATGGAATAAACCACTTTATTTTTTCACAGATATTTTTGTGCTGCGGATATTCCTTCTTCCACATATATATATATATATATATATATATATATATTGTTACGCCGAGCGCTCCGGGTCCCTGCTCCTCCCTGGCGTTCCTCTCTCTGCAGCGCCCCGGTCAGACCCGCTGACCGGGAGCGCTGCACTGACACTGCCGGCGGGGATGCGATTCGCATAGCGGGACGCGCCCGCTCGCGAATCGCATCCCAAGTCACTCACCTGTCCCGGCCCCCATGTCCTGGCGCGCGCGGCTCCGCTCCTTAATCAGCTTAATTAGCTTCCACCTGCTCCCTGGCTATATTACCTCACTTCCCCTGCACTTCCCTGCCGGATCTTGTTGCCTTATGCCAGTGAAAGCGTTTAGTGTTGTCCAAAGCCTGTGTTCCAGATCTTCTGCTATCCACATTGACTACGAACCTTGCCGCCTGCCCCGACCTTCTGCTACGTCTGACCTTGCCTCTGCCTAGTCCTTCTGTCCCACGCCTTCTCAGCAGTCAGCGAGGTTGAGCCGTTGCCGGTGGATACGACCTGGTTGCTACCGCCGCAGCAAGACCATCCTGCTTTCCAGCGGGCTCTGGTGAAAACCAGTAGCAACTTAGAACCGGTCCACCGACACGGTCCACGCCAATCCCTCGCTGACAGCCTGCCGAATCGTGACATACATATATATATATATATATATATATATATATATATATATTGTAATGTAGGCTGTATGGGCTGGTCAGATGTGATGTCATCACTTAGAGAGCAGAACTAGAGCTCAGAGACAAGATCCAGACACCTCCTGAGCCATCAGAGGATGATGCATTGTCTTGGGAAAGAGGGAGGAGCAGGGGAGCTGCCAAGACAATGGAAGGACTACACGACTTCCTATCAGAGGTAAATCATGCAAAAGCATTCTGAAGCCAGTACTATTAGTAATAACACATAATAAAGTTAGTTGTCTTGGAATGATAGTCTTATTTAAAAAAACAAAAAAACTAAACACATTTTGAAATACCCCTTTTACTTTAGAACCAGAAACTATTTGAAAATAATGCATTCCTATGGTTACTGATCGTACGTGTGTGACATATTGCGATCCCGTTACCTGTTTTCTAATAATATTCTCTTGTAGATATCTATTGCTTCCTGATAATGAGATCGCATGTAGTGTATGGAGGCCAGGCTCAGCTGATCCTCTATAATATCCTGCAAGTTTTGGTGAAAGACCATCAGCTTCTTCTCATCGTTGAACTATTGCAAGAGATAAAATCTTTTGTTACAAAATAGAAATGACTGGTTTGTCACTTCTGAAATAGAAATGAAAGGATGTAAACCTTTGTGCTCCCAGAACATAAGGCCGGAGATACACACACAATATAGTATTCTGTGTAAAAAGCTGAATATAAGCAACAATGGGCCTCATTCCAAAACGGTCAATCACAAAATAAACAGGCTTTGATGTCCACAGCTGCCGATCACAAGAATGGGGCTGCTGTGGGCAACAAAACCAGAACTTTTATTTTATTTTCAACATAGATATCAGGGCTTGTTTTTTACAGGCCTTTTTAAATGGGATACATACAATGCTTGGCTTAGATGTACAAAGGGTGTAGCTAAGAAAAAGGAAACTAGACGCCATACACCAATAACCATACTATAGTTCTATAACCTCTTCAGGAACCCTCAAGAACGGTGATCAGGCTTTGTTTGCCTGTTAAAGGGGCTCAATTCGCAAAAACAAAAAGCGTAAAAGAAGGACATATATATTTCAAAAAGTATACTTTATTGACATAAATGCAAAAAAATGACAAACATTTAAAATCATTTAAAAGACACACATATTGTATATGTCTAGTATCCAAAATTGCTGAGAGATTATCGGGGGCTCCACATATATACCAGTGCTGAGGTTAAAAAAAACAATTTATATAATATATAACAGCTACCCACCACTGACAAGAAAAACACAATCTACTGCCAGCATATTACATAAGAGTATTATAGCAGTGAGATCAAGCAGGACTGGAAATATATAACATAATACTTTACCAAGTGGGAGATGAAAATGTAACGTGACAGCCACCCGCCACCTGTTAAAGGGGTACTTCGCTGTTCAGCAATTGGAACAAAATGTTCTGAACGCTAAGAGCCGGGCTGGGAGCTTGTGTCGTCATAGCCCCGCCCCCTCATGACGTCACGCCCCACCCCCACGATGCAAGTCTATGGGAGGGAGCGTGACAGCCGTCACATCCCCTCCCATAGACTTGCATTGAGGGGGCATGGTTCCAAACGCTGAGCAGCGGAGTACCCCGTTAAGACAATTTTTTTTTTAATTGGATACCTTATGAGCCAAGTGGAAAAGCAAGCGATTCTGCAGGTGGCTCTTTGGAGCTGAAAAACAGTAACAATTAAAAAATGAACGAATTACATAAAAGAACAATCATAAGCGTTTGTATTTGTAAACTTCATAAACTGTGAAACAAATTGCAAATGATGTGATGCCCTACACCAAAAGATTTCATGCTACCAAAAAATACACATGCAATTAACTGACACTCACTGGCAACTGATGTATCTGACTTTTGTCATATCTCGGAACTTTAATCCTATAGATGACGCTATCAATAGCGAGTGCAGCATCTATACTAGTGTTTTCCACCCATGGGGGGAGATTTATCAAAACCTGTCCGGAGGAAAAGTTGCTGAGTTGCCCATAGCAACCAATCAGATCGCTTCTTTCACTTTTCATAGACCTTTTTCAGAAATGAAAGCAGTGATCTGATTGGTTGCTATGGGCAACTCAGCAACTTTTCCTCTGGACAGGTTTTGATAAATCTCCCCCATTGATCTAAACCAGGGGTCTCAAACTGGTGGTCCACCAGATGTTACAAAACTTCAACTCCCAGCATTCCCGACAGCCATTAACTGCTGCAAATGGCTGTCTGGGCATGTCCAGGCATGCTGGGACTTGAAGTTTTGCAACATCTGGAGGGCCACCAGTTTGAGACCCCTGATCTAAACTGTAAGGGTACGTTCACATGCGCAGATTTACAGCGTATTTTACGCTGCAAATCCACTGGTGAAGGCCCGCTCTATGCTGGCTTTACATTTGCCTGCTGGTAGCGGCAATACACCACTACCAGCAGGCACACTGCAATGTGTGAGTCGCAGTATACTCTCACATCGCGGGAGCTCTCTGCCTAGCTCAGAGCAGGGAGAGCGGCCACGATATGCGAGTAAGCCGCGTACATCGCTGCACTGTGTCTGCTCGTAGCGGCGTATTGCCGCTACCAGCAGGCACATATAAAGCCAGCATACAGCGGGGCCTTCACCAGTGGATCCGCTGCGAAAATCCCCCCGTGAGAACTTACCCTTAGGCTGTATTCGCACTAAGTTTGCAGCCTGCGGCTGCCAGTTCCTCCTGGGTAATTTCAGAACCCAGGAGCCGAAACCCATTCACTTTACTGAGCCGGACAGTGATTCCGGTCGGCTGATTTTTGCTCCGTATCCGGTTTTGTGACCAGACCTAAAACCGTGGTATGCTACAGTGCGGCACCTGTCAGAGAAGGCTGCATTCGCACTACGTTTGCAGGGAAATTTCAAGACTGGGCGCTCCCGTATCCCAGCCGGACCCGCACAGCTTCTCATTAACTTTAATGAACCGACCGGAGTCAGATAGTGTTGGCTCATTTTTAAAATACAAGGATTCAAAGTAGTTTTTCATTAAAACAAAAAAATGATAATCTTCTGCCTACATCTGGATGGTCGTACCTTTATTGGCAGCCTCCTCAGCTTCTTTATACATTCCCAAAAAAAAGTATGTACAAGCCAGGTTCACCCATACATCAGGATTACATCCTTCCTGTTGACTTACATGCTTGAAAACCTAAAAAAATACAACAGCACATCATCATTATAAGTATTCTGCTCCACAGTCACAAGTAGGTTTAATGGATTTATAGAGGCCGTTTCCAGATTTTTGCAAGTATTGGCAGAACTTAAGCACCTCCCCCAACACTCATTAATAGAGATGAGCGAACAGTAAATTTGATTTGTCACGAACTTCTCAGCTCGCCGGTTGATGACTTTTCCTGCATAAATTAGTTCAGCTTTCAGGTGCTCCCGTGGGCTGGAAAAGGTGGATACAGTCCTAGGAGACTCTTTCCTAGGACTGTATCCACCTTTTCCAGCCCAACGGAGCACCTGAAAGCTGAACTAATTTATGCAGGAAAAGTCAGCAACCGCCGAGCTGAGAAGTTTGTGACGAATCGAATTTACTGTACGTTCGCTCATCTCTACTCATTAACATTAAAATGATAAAAACTTTTTTTTTCAATATAAATATAGAATTTATGTTTAACCTGTTAACATCCACATTACCAATATGTAATGTGCCACTCCGCCCTGCCGGAATATCACAGCCCTAAGCATCTCCCTGATGAGCTGAGCGAAACGCTGCGTTGGAGACCAGGTTTTTGATTCATTTTAATAAACATTTGGAACATTAAGGCATTCCTTATTCGCTTTTTGCACTTATTGCACATTTAATATTGCACTTTAACCCTATGTCTCCTGTACACACTATATTGATTAGATTGCAATAGTGTAGGGACAGGGTCCTGAGGCATTGGGGTCGTCCTCATTAGGACGAATGCCCCAGTTACGTGCAAGACAGTGAGGGGAAGGTGTGAATAGGGACTTATTTTTCACTACACTATAGGGACGAGTAGGGAGCGTAGGGTAAGCATACATCAGTCTTCCCACAGATTGCTGCTCCCTTCTAGGGTCCCGTGCAATAGGTCCCATTTCTGGTACATTATCTAATAATTGTAAATAATCATACGGATTGGCTACAGATGGTTATAAAATTATTATTGTGCAATAGTCAGTATTGGGAAACTACCATAGTGACAACCATTTAAGTGCAATAAAATATTTTGGTGGTGGATATTTACACTATATGTAATTGATTCTCTGTGAATTATAATTTGTTGCCTTGCGGTCACAAGAGAATACATGTGTTTTGTCTTAGGGGTTATAAATTTAATTTTAATATTATACCCAATAAATTGCTATTTTAACTTGTAAGTCATACCCCAGTTTAATATAATTTTTTTTATATAATTTTTTTGCTGTGGGTTCATACTTCACATTGCCACTCCTCCAATCACTGTGAAGACTGGAAGCAGCAATACCAGAAGCTTCCGGGGACTTAGGGAGGAAAGTAAAACATTTTTTGCTAAACAATCCCTTTCAAGTGGAGTTGAGCAGTGCCTGTTAATCTTAGCAACTGGTGGGATCTCAACAACTGGCATCCCTTGCGATCACAAATTGCTATGACATGTCAGACATTATTGTCAAGTCCTTTAGGTACCCTTTAAGTTGACTATAATCATCTACACAGTTTGCTTAAAGGGAACCTGTCAGTAAAAAATGATATCTAATCTATCAGCATCATGTAATAGAGCAGAAGGAGCTGAGCAGATTGATCTATACCTTTGTGCTAAAAGATTCAGTACAGCTTTTAATTTATTCTTAAAAGTCCAAAGAACAGATGGGGTTCTGATGTCATTTACTCAAGTGCAAGAATCTTGTGGTGTTAACAGGAACTCTTCTATAAATACCTACAGCTTCTCCATGCTCTCCAGGAGCAGTTCCCTGTGGGGAGCCCTCAGATCTCCAGCTACCTCTTGATAGGGGTCTTGAAATCTCAGGGTCCTAGTGGGTTGATTTCTGTTTTGTACACGCACCTCATCCAGGACAAAATTGCTCAATAGCCCTTACCAGCTGAACAGCGCTAGCGAGACCATATCCCTGGGATGTCTGATGAACAGTGGGAGGAGGTACAAGCATCGCATACTATGGTTTCTCCAGCGCCCAACAATAAACTGATCCAACTTTATATTATCCACTATAGCTACATTACCCCAGTTAGATTGTTAGCTATGGGTCGTTCTGACTCAGCAGCATGCCATCACTGTCATGCGCCCAGAGCGGACTTCTGGCACCTTATGTGGGACTCCCCTTGATCCCCTTATTTGCCTCTTTTGGTGTCCTGGATGAGGAGGTACGGCCCCACCCTATTCGTGTCCTACTTAGGCAATCTCTTTTTCTGGCTCGCAAGACTGTGGCTCCTCGTCGGATGGATCCCAGACCCCCAACATGCTCTAAATGGAAGAAGCCGGTCAACTCAACTCTCGCGTTTATGCAAATTGTTTATAAGAATAGGAAATGTCTGGATAAATGTTATCGTGTGTGGGGTGATTGGTGCTCTTCTCCTCTTACTCAATGTACACCTACTGAGTTAGGGAGTTTGCACTCCTTAAGTGCCCATATACATGGTATATTTATGCTCTTCTCACTTATTATGTTTAGGTACCTTTTTTGTACTCCCAAGGCAGCTTGGAGACATGATTCATGTCTCGTCATTTTGTTCTATGCTACTGGCGGGTCAGGGCAGACGGAGGTATTGGTTCTCTGTATCTATGTATGTTATGTTTTATTTATTGCTATTGTTGCCCGTCTAATCTGTGTAGCCCTTGCACCCCTGCTGTTAGACTGATCATGGATACACACTGATTTGTACTGCCTCTTAGTATTATCCTGCCTTCATCTCTTCTGTATTGACTGTCTGACCATATAACCGGTGGTTTTTTATTGTTTCAATAAAACAATTACAAATAAAAAAAAAGTCCAATGAACAATGTCACTCCATGATAGGGCCACCCACTGGACTCATAAGTATGGAAAGATTAGAGATTTCTGCCAATAAAGTTATTGTGAAGTTCTTCTGAATTTTTTGATTATATCAATCTGCTCAGCTCCTCCCGCTCTATAACATGATGCTGAGATATTACATAACATTCTCATTGTGACAGGTTCCCTTTAATTAAATGGTGCATTAATGGACAGGACATACATCACCTCTAGAGATTTCTTGTAGTCCCCCAGGTGAAATGAACAGTACCCGATCCACAGATCTGTGTCATCTTCGCTCTCTCCAACATGGCGTTTAAACTAAAAAAAAGTGTACAGAGTCATGTTTAAGAAATGTTTCCAACTCAACAGTGCAGCATCACAAAGTGACCTGTAATATATTACCGTAGTAATCGTTGCTCTTATATACAGAGAATTATAATAAATCAATATTGGCCGATCGCTCATCTCAGAAGCAGGAAGGAAACAGAAGATCAGGGGACTGGACTGAGCCGATTGGGAGCTACAGGGGACCGGGGGCTAGTTAAATATATATATATATATATATATATATATATATATATATATATATATATTTTTTTTTTTTTTTTTTTTTTTTTTTTTTCTTGCTATTTCCCCCCCCCCCCCAAGCAGGTTATTAGGTTTTGCTAAACACTGGATAACCTGTTTAAGTGCAGGGAAGAAATGTCAAAATGTCACAACTAATCTCCTTAAACAAGCTGTAGGCAGCATATTAGGGCTGAAACAATTAATCGATTAATCGGCAACTACGGTAATAGATTATGAAAGTAGTTGTCAACTTTTTTCAAAATCAATTAATCAGTTGATCAGGCAATTTCTACAGTTCACATACATATAGTGAATATCACTATGTATATATGCAACTGTGCTCCTCGGCAGCCTGTTTAGTGAAGAGGGGGCCCAGCACACACCATCTTCTGCTTCCTGCAGCTATCGTGAGTCCCTGGTTGTCAGGCTCTATGCTAAAGGCCAGACTCGCAATAATTGCAGAGAGAAGATGCAGGAAGTGGAAGATTATGTGTGCTGGCCTCCTCTTATTGACAGGCATTTATCAAGCGATTTACATTTTTTTTACTAAAAATGTCGCACAAATGTTGCACCTGCGACTACACAATTTTTCATGCGACATTTTGACTGGAAAGCGAGAAAAGCAAGTTTTCCAAAACTTAACTATGTAGTAATAATTTTAAAATGGACTACGGGTAGTCTGGTATTTATTAACTGCGACAGTCGCAACTGCGCAAAAAAGAGTCGCAACAAGGTTAAAAATTGACTAAATTTACTCCAGCTCAAACATGGAGCAGAAAAAGCTACTACCAAAGTAAAAAAGAAAAAATTGCTTACGTGAAAGAAAATTATCAACAGGATGAAACCAGTTGATAAATAAGTCACACATAAGCAAAAAAACAAGTAAGGAAAAAATTACAAAAAAAAAAAGAATACATAAGCAAACATTGATAAATGTCCCTCATTGTGTGTGCTGCCCCCTCTTCAATAAATAGGCTGCTGGGGGCACGTAGGATGGACAACCAGGGAATGTGCTACCCCTCCTATCTGGCCACAGGTAAGAAACATGGAGAGTGGTAAAGCAAGAAAATTATATTTAAAATAATTATTATACGTATTTAAATATAATAAAAAGCTCCTCCTCTCAGCCTCTACAAAGCTCAGCATCTAGCCGACCCCACAAACTCTTCATACACAATTCTTCCCCTACCTAAAACACACAGAAGACCTCCAGTCCGATCCCCTCCCCTCAGTAACTCCCTCCCTAATCTAACTCACAAATATCTTCTCTGCTATGTTTATTTTTATATGATTAGTCGATTAATTGAAACAATAATCGACCAACTAATTGATTATGAAAATAATCGTTAGTCACAGCCCTACAGCATATACATTAATAGCACTATACACAAGAACTGTATGCTGTGGATAACGCCCTCTGCTGTAGTAAACCTGAAAGTCACCAGCATCAGATAGACAAGACTATTAAAGGGGTATTCCAGGAATCAAAAAACAGGCCTTTTTGCTTTCAAAGACCTCTCTCTGTTTGTCTCCAGGTTGGATGTGGTTCTGCAGCTCAGTTCCATTGAAGTGAATGGAGCAAAGTTGTAATACCACACAAAACCTGGAGACAAGGATGGCGCTGTCTTTGAAAAAAAAAAAAAAAGCCTGTTTTTATATTCCTGGAATACCCCTTTAAAGGGGTACTCTTCTGACCAGCGTTTTAACGCTGCAGGGGTCAGTCACACCCCCTGTGATGTCAAGGCCACGCCCCCTTAATGCAAGTCTATGGGAGGGGGCGTGACGCCCCCTCCCATAGACTTGCAGTGAGGGGGCGTGACCATGATGCCAAGAGGGGTGTGGCTGACCTCCGCAGCATGAAAACAGCGTTAAGAACATTTAGTTTCTAACGTTGGCCAGTTTATTACCCCTTTAAGATGAGCCCAAAAAAATCAGCTAGAGCAAAGTATATAATAAACACTGCAGGAAACATACATCCTCACGGAAGGATCCCTAGGATATAGATAGTAAAGGTATAATGTGTAGGATCCTCCCTACCGCTCCCCCGTCCCGCGCTCGTGGAGAGCCATAGTGAACTGGTTCTTTATGTCCTGTGCTGTTTTGTGATGGTGAAATAAAGTTTTCCTTATTCATCAACCGGAGGGTGAGTGCTGTGTTACCATTTCTCTCTACTGTATAATGTGTAGGATCCTCCCTACTGCTCCCCCATCCCGCGCTCGTGGAGAGCCATAGTGAACTTGTTCATTATGTCCTGTGCTGTTTTGTGATTCGGAAATAAAGTCTTCCTTATTCATCAACCGGAGGTTGAGTGCTGCGTTACCATTTCTCTCTACTGTATAATGTGTAGGATCCTACCTCCAAGAGTGTTATTGCTCCAGTGAAGTCCCGTTGGGCCAGTAACTCGTCCAGTTTAGGAACTTTCTTTCCCTTTTTCTTGCTTTTGTCAGCCGGCTGGAGATCACTGCCTACAGCAGGTTTGGCTCTTGATAGCATCTGAAAACAAAAAATTACTTTAATTGGTACGTCTGCTCAATAATAGAGAAAACATCATAGTAATACAAACTTAGGCCATCCATGTCTACAGAGAGCCAATGAGGATGAAGTTATGTTTACTCCAATCTGTGACATGTATCAGTGACTTATCAAAAACTGTGATCACTGGGGGTCCGGCTGCTGAGACTCCCACAGAAGTGCTCAGCTGAGAACTGTGTCCCTTTATTTCTACTTTGCTTTCCTTGGAAAGCCGAGTGCACAGAGAGCGGGTCCTATGACAAACTATCATGGCACCTGTGCTCTGGAAAACTGAACAGAAACTAAAGGACAAAGCGCTCATCAAAGCACTTGGGTCCCTTTCTTCTAGTGATCAGTGGGGGTCTTAGCAGCAAGTCCATCCAAAGAGCCGATCTAAGCAACTAACATGGTTCGATCATATCGATCTTAAAGGGGTACTCAGGCTCTAAGACATCTCATCCCCTATCCAAAGGATAGGGGATAAGATATCTGGCCCCGAGGGTCCCACCGCTGGGGACCCCCACAATCTCTCATGCAGCACCCACCTGTCTCAGCTGCACAGAGAAACAATAGCTCCGTGTCTGAAAACTCACGACCACAGGGCCGGTGTATCGTGACATAGCAACTCCGCCCCCTTGTGGTGTCACGCTCCCTCAATGCAAGCCTATGGGAGGGGGCGTGACCGCAGTCAAGTCCCTTCCCATAGACTTGCATTGAGGGGGGCGTTGACATCACAAGGGGGCGGAGTCATGACATCACAATACTCCGGCCCCCTGGTCGTGAGTCTTCAGACATGGAGTAATCGTCGCTCTGTGCAGCTGAGACAGGTGGGTGCTGCATGAGAGATTGCGGGGGCTCCCAGTGGCAGGACCCCCACGATCAGACATCTTATCCCCTATCCTTTGGATAAGGGATAAGATGTCTTAGAGCCGGAGTACCCCTTTAATCATACTCATAAGACTGCGATTAAGATCAATATGCTTGAAACATGTCAGTCGTTTAGATCAACTCTATGGATTGAAAAGACGAGATGGCCCAGCGCTTTTCGGTCAGTAAATAACGAGGAGTTTATTTAGCAAGTAACATACAGGTACAGACCAGATGACGCGTTTCGGCTGCTAGTACACATACTAAGGCTGTGTACTAGCAGCCGAAACGCGTTACCTGGTCTGTACCTGTATGTTGCTTGCTAAATAAACTCCTCATTATTTTCCGACCGAAAAGCGCTGGACCATCTCGTCTTTTTTATATAATTTCCATCTGGTCTGCTCTGGTCCGAGACGCTGAGGGCTACAAGGGAGAGCTGGATACTACAGGTTGGAAAGAATAACATTTTGTTGGACCTTTCTCCGTGAGCTGGTAACATCGTTCTTTTCTATTAGAAGAAATATGAGTGGCAGTTTGCAGTGTGAGTTACAGTGCATATTACTATTGAGGAAAAGAAGCGCATTGCACATGTTTTTTTTTTACATGTTAAAATAGGGTCTAAAAACGCTGTGTGAATTGAGACCAAACAAGACCAACTAGAAAAGCCTCATAATGTTACAGCAGAAGACTGGGGAGATTTATAAATCCACACGGCAGATCAAATTCCACATGAAAAATTTACACACTATACACACTATTTACAGATTTATGAAATCCTGTCCAAGCTGATGAGTTGCCCAGAGCAACCAATCAGATCGCTTCTTTCATTTCTCAGAGGCTTTTTCAAAAATGAAAGAAGCGATCTGATTGGTTGCTATGGGCAAATCAGCATCTTTTCCTCTAGACGGGTTTTGATAAATCTCCCCCGTGGGTTTGAGATCTGTATAGCAAATCTGAACAAAATCAGCCAATCTCTGCACATTAACTCTAAGGCCCTGTTTACAGTACGAAATCTCATGGGGAGATTCTAAAGGCCGCCAGCACCGAATGAACAGACAGAAATGTACTCTGTGCGGTAATCAGCCGAAAAAATAAATATTTTCATCTTTTGGCGGAGGAATTTTGTAGTAAGCACTGTGCGGCGGAAACCCCTTCGACAGAAAACAAGATTCTGCTGCACTGGAATTTCTGTGCAGAATTTCACATGGAAATCCCATAGTGTGAACACAGCCTTATGGACCATGCATACTCCCTCTGATCTCAATGGGAACTTGCTGCTCAGTGCAGAATTTCCGAAGCAGATTTGGATTCCACTAAAAAAAATAAACATGTTCATTATTTTGGCAGAATTCCACCAAGAAATGCCCCATGTCAATGGGACTCTGAACTGCAGAGGTAATTTTCTGTTACAAATTCCACATGAAATAAACCCCGATTCTGGGCATCGCAGACTCCAGCTGACGGAATTCAGCAACAAAATTCATCTCTGAATTTCTGTGGTGTGTATGGGCTCTTGGGGTAGGTTCACACAGGGAGTATATGCTTTAGATCAGTGTTTGCCAACCAGGGTGCCTCCAGCTATTGCAAAACTACAACTCCCAGCATGCCCGGACAACCAAAGGCTGTCCGGGCATGCTGGGAGTTGTAGTTTTGAAACAGCTGGAGGCACACCGGATGGGAAACACTGCTTTAGATCTTCAGCAAAAAATTCTCTGCGCTTCCGCACCAAAATCTGCAACTGTGGATTTTAAAGTGTGTTTGTTGCTCTAAAAACCTTTTGACATGTTCATGAGACATGTCAAAAATTTTGATTGGTGGGGGTCTTAGCGTTCACACCCTAACGGATCACTAGAACGGGCTGGGAAAGAAGCGTGCGGCTGATAAGGTCCTATAGACTTACATTCTAAGTCTGTCTCAGTGGCATAGAGCGTCTCAGTCATGTAGATCAGTGTTTTCCAAACAAGGTGCCTCCAGTTGTTGTAAAACTACAACTCCCAGCATGCCTGGACAGCCAAAGGCTGTCCGGGCATGCTGGGAGTTGTAGTTTTGAAACAGCTGGAGGCACACCGGATGGGAAACACTGCTTTAGATCTTCAGCAAAAAATTATCTGCGCTTCCGCACCAAAATCTGCAACTGTGGATTTTAAAGTGTGTTTGTTGCTCTAAAAACCTTTTGACATGTTCATGAGACTTGTCAAAAATTTTGATTGGTGGGGGTCTTAGCGTTCACACCCTAACGGATCACTAGAATGGGCTGGGAAAGAAGTGTGTGGCTGATAAGGTCCTATAGACTTACATTCTAAGTCCGCCTCAGTGGCATAGAGCGTCTCAGTCATGTAGATCAGTGTTTTCCAGACAAGGTGCCTCCAGCTGTTGCAAAACTACAACTCCTCGCATGCCTGGACAGCAAAATTTCACTGTGGATCGGCACTGTTCAAAATAATCTGGTATCGGAGCTTATGTCCGCATCAATTTGCCACATTGACAAATAAGCCATTCCAGCTGTTGCAAAACTACAACTCCCATCGTGCCCAGACAGCCATCTGTTGCTAAACTACAACTCCCATCGTGCCAAGACAGCCATCTGTTGCTAAACTACAACTCCCATCGTGCCAAGACAGCCATCTGTTGCAAAACTACAACTCCCATCATGCCCAGACAGCCATCTGTTGCTAAACTACAACCCCCATCGTGCCAAGACAGCCATCTGTTGCTAAACTACAACTCCCATCATGCCCAGACAGCCATCTGTTGCTAAACTACAACTCCCATTGTGCCAAGACAGCCATCTGTTACTAAACTACAACTCCCATTGTGCCAAGACAGCCATCTGTTGCAAAGCTACAACTCCCATCGTTCCCAGACAGCCAGCTGTTACAAAACTACAACTCCCATCATGCCCA
This sequence comes from Hyla sarda, assembly GCF_029499605.1. Lineage (NCBI taxonomy): Eukaryota > Metazoa > Chordata > Amphibia > Anura > Hylidae > Hyla > Hyla sarda. The sequence goes on from NC_079194.1 coordinate 54,560,719, forward strand.
GACAGCCATCTTTTGCAAAACTACAACTCCCATCGTGTAAAGACAGCCATCTGTTGCAAAAGTACAACTCCCATCGTGCCCAGACATCCAAAGGCTGTCTAGGCATGATGGCAGTTGTAGTTTAGCAACAGCTGGCTGCTTGGTCATGAAGGGAGTTGTAGTTTTGGAACAACCAGAAAGCCTCAGGTTGAATACCAATGCTTTATAGTATCCCTATCATAATAGCTGTATTATATGTTATAATACAATACTAACTCAGTTATTATTTTGGACATGGACAATCCCTGACCTTTTAGATCCAGACTACAATAACAATTTGCAACATAATAAGATGCCATACACCAGTTACAGGCATCGCTCACCATTTTCGCAGAAACCGCAAGAAAAACGCAGCGAACAGCCGGGCCGATGATGATCCTCTTAATAGCAGAAACGACTCTGTTACCCTGGCAACAGTCACCGATGCAACGCGCATGCGCCACACACGTTCATTACGCACCATGGACGCACAGGAGGACAGCTGGATTTTCAGTATATTAGCTTCAGATTATAATTTTCCGTCAACTTTTTTAATTCCGGTATCCGAACTAAACAGTGGGAATCTATTTTCCGCATAGTAAAGTCGGCAACGGGCCACTTCCGGTTCTCGTAACTAGTTCCGGTTTGAAAACGAGGCTTGGTACTCAGAAGCCGGAAGTTGTGGAAACAAGCGGAGTCGCGGAGGCGCAGCTTGTGGGAAAGTTATAATTCCTGCTGGAAAGATGTGTGGTAGAGGTGTAATTCACGTTTTCATAGGAGCACCTGCTATAACTACATCTCTGACACGTGAAAAGGACAATACTGGTGCAGAATCCCCTAAAATGTGGAAAGTCACCCCTTTTGCTTATAACATGCAGGATACCCGTATACAAAGCGGTGGAAACCACCAAATATCTGCCGATCATGGGCCAGATGGAGGTTTAGGAGAGAATACAATGCATGGAGGATTAGGATGTGACTGTTATGGTGTTCAGGAAGGGCCTAATGGTGGAACCTACGTGCAGAAAGGTGATTTGGGGGAGAAAATGCACAACATGGACACATGTGACATAGGGATCATCTCAGATTTGGTTTCTAGCACAGAGCTTTGCCATATTACACACAATCTACAGAAACCCTTAGGAGCGGAAAGTGAGGATCACCATGAATATATGGGAAATGCACCACATCTTTATTACGTCAAAAGCGATGCCTGCTGTATAACTGCCGAAACAGAGTTCCTTACCGTTTTGACATCAAGCCAGCTTGCTGTACGAAGTCCAGAAAATTACAGAACAGAAGCTGCCAATGATATTTTAGCTAGTATATCAGAATCTGTAAAACAGGGTGTTTTGGTGGAAAACATTGCTACAAGAACTTCATCTCAGGAAGGTTTTACCTGCTCTTCAGATCTTTTTACGGACACATCCGATGAAGAACTTGATCAAAAGTCATTACGATCCCATCAAAGTGGGAAAGAGCTTGAACAAAAGTCCATTAAATCCCAGAAAAGATGTGAAATGCCCAACCAAAATTTTTGTAATGAGATTGCACAAAAATCCATACAGTCCCCTGAAAGTGGGGAAGGGCTTGACCAGAAGTCTTTACAGTTCCATACTAGATGTGAAGAAATTGAACAAAAGACCATACAGTCCCATAAAAGTAGGGAGGAGCTTGACCAAAAGTCATTACAATCCCATAGAACTGGTGAAGAGATTCATCAGAATTCATCACAATCTCACAAAAGTGAAAAGTTCTTGTTCCATATCCAAGGGGATTCAGCTGAAGAACTAAATAATAATGTGGATTATCTTGGCAGTGCAAGCAGCAAAAGAAAGAAAGCAATAAGTAGCTCCTCACCATCGCCTAGACATGAGCAGCAGTCTAAAAAATCTAGGACTTCTATATCACCAGTAAAGTTCACTATAAAAAGGCATGTCAAACATCCAGAGCCACCACCTGCAAAGTCATTGACTCTTCTGAAGCATTGCTCGGACAAAAAGAAAAAGTACGATATCATGGCAGTTGTTTTGCAACCCTGTCACGTAAAGGAAATTAAGGTCAAAAGTGGGCTGAATAGTGGTTCCACTGTTCCATTAGCAACTATTGTTGTTATAGACCAATCAGAGGTTAAACGTGAGGTGTTAATGTGGAGAGACACTGCTTTTTGGAGTTTAGCCTTACTCCCTGGTGAAATAATTGTGCTGACCAATGTGTCTGTCAGTGAAGATCGGTGGAAGGAAGACATTGTGCTTCAGTCTAGCTTCAGGAGTAAACTGACTAATCTTGGAAGCTGTTCTTCACTCCTCTCGGGAGAAGATTCTAATTTTGCTGATTTTTTGTCTTTAAAGGAGTTATTAGACTATGTACATGAAAAGCATCATTATTTGAGTGAACTTTCTCCACGACAGCCCCAAAGGCTAGACCATATACAGTTCATAAGCCTTGCTGAACTTCAACCAGAATTATTGCTGCACTCATTGTTAAAGGTCAACAGCATTTCTGTTCTTAATGAATCCACATACAATTTTAAGGGACAGCAGCAAAATAAAATCATTTTGATTGTTGAACAAATCAAAGGACATACAAGTACATTAGTACTGTGGGGAACATGTGTCACATGGTGTGATCAGATCTGCCGTAAAAGAGATCACATCTGGATCTTTAAATACCTATTCTGTAAGAAGAACATCATGTCAGGAGATCTGGAATTGCACACCACTCCGTGGTCATCTTGTGAATGCTTGTTTGATGATGACCAACGGGCTATAGATTTTTGTATGAAGTATAATATACCATTAGCAAAGCCAATGAGCCTTCGGATGATGATTGATGATAGACATTCAGGTGAAATCCAAGTTAAAGGAAGTATATTGCAGATAGAAGTTCATATTCCAGGCAAGCGAAAAATATTAATAAACCACAAAACTTTAATTTCAGACATTCTGAAGTCCCTGCTTGATATTGTGTATACAGGTTGCGAAAAATGCAAAAGAGAGCTAACTATGGATGTCAACAAAGTGTATGAGCAATGTTATATGTGCCTACCCTTCAACCAAATAAGAGCTTTCTATAGGCCAGCACAGATGACTATAATGAGTGAAGACTGTAGTGTACGTGTCCAAGTACCACCAGATATTCTCGAGAGTGTCTTTTTGAATATTGCACCTAGTTTATTGCCCAAACCTTTTCCTAGTTCTACAGATGTAACATATGGGACAATTGTGGCAGATCTCTGCTGTTCCCTGGTAGCACAGACTGGAGAATCTTTTGTGTTCACCATAAGAAGCCAGTTTTTGCTTGATGAAAATAGCATACCATTGGAAGAGGACTTTCACCTTTTAGATTTTCATCTTGACCTTTGAGGTGTAAACTGTTCAGATTGCATTACAGTTTTATGTATAAATATGAGTGTTAAATTTCTAAAATCGGAATATTTTTATAAATACAGGTAATATATGCTTTTGGAGTAACAGAGTTCCAGTCTATAATATATAATATATATATACTAGTCAATTCCATTTCTGAATTACACCAAATGTATGGGGAGAGAATGTATTATTTGTGACTTTTTTCACACCATATTTTTCAAGCTTGCACATTCACCTTTAGACTGGAAACACAAATGGCATTTTATAAACAAAAAAAAAATAATTGCCCCCCCCCCCCCCCCCCAAACTAAATACTTACTACATAGTGTTTTTGGTCAAGAAAACACTAATACAAAAATACTAGTATAACACACTATTTTTGGAAAAAATCCACTTAAACTGAATCTTGAAAGTGAAAAATGAGGGGACAGTTTTTTGGTTGCCTTTAACTCGTCCTTGTGCCGTTAATGTGGTATGGGGGCCAGCCTTAATAGCTGACATGCGGCGATCTCCGTGGCCATCTATTAACCCTTTAGATCGCCGCTGTCAAAGCTGACAGCGGCGTCTAAAGAACCCTGTAAACGTTCCCTGGTGGTCCATTGGGGTGGATCGCCCCCCCACATTGTGATCACGGGGGGCAATCCACTTCTGAGGTAGCCGGAGGGCTTACCTCTCCTATGTCGACTGCTGCGCTGTGAAAGATAAAGCTTGTCAGGACCAGGCTTCATCAGTCGAGCGCAGAGCACACAGATCCATGTGGTTCTATGGAACCACATTGATCTGTATGAGGAATCAAATGATTCCTCCTAAAAGTCCCCTAAGGGGACTAAAAGTGTAAAAGAAAAAAAAAAAAGTAAAAAAACACACTAACCCCTTCCTTACTAATTACTAAATCACTTATTTCCCAAATTCCATATAAAAAATATCTAAACATAATAAAAATAAACGTGGTATCGCCGCGTGCGTAAATGTCCAAACTATAAAAAGATAATGTTAATTAAACTGCACAGTCAATGGCGTACATGTAAAAAAATTCCAAAGTCCAAAATTTGTATACCCTAAAAAAAATGTACAAAAAGTCAGATGAAAACAATCATGGTACCAATAAAAACTTCAGATCACGGCGCAAAAAATGAGCCCTCGTTCCACCCCGTGTACAGAAAAATTTAAAAGTTATAGGGGTCAGAAGAGGACAATTTTAAACATACTAATTTTGGTGCGTGTAGTTATAATTTTTTTAAAGTAGTAAAATAAAGAAAACCTATATAAATTGGGTATCATTGTAACCGTATGACCTACAGAATAAATATATGATGTCATTTTTACCGAACAATGCACTGCGAAGAATCGGAAGTCCCCAAAATTGAAAAATGGCCTTTTTTTTTTCAATTTTGCCCCACAAATATTTTTCTGGGTTCGCCATAAATGTTGTGGTGAAATAATTGATGTCATTACAAAGTACAATTGGTGGCGCAAAAAAAATAAGCCTTCATATGAGTCTGTTGGTGCAAAATTGAAAGCGTTAGGATTTTTAGAAGGCGATGAGGAAAAAATCAAAGTGGAAAAAGTTGTACCTGTTCGTAGCTTTATGCCAGTTTCAGTTGTGAAAAATATATCAAACTGTTCCACTATGTATGATGAAATTGTGCATTTTTTTTCTTTTTCTGTTGTGTGGTTTGTATGCCACCTGTGTAGTGGAATTGCGCGAATACCTAAACATCAACTTTGTCAGTTTTATAGTGAAGCCATGCCTGTTGCTGGACGACAAGGTGCACAAGTGTCTATAACACAAAAAAAATGTGTAAATATTTGCACAAAATGAGGCTTCTACAAAAAATTGCAAATTTTTGTCATAATAGCTTTGATAAATCCCCAATGATGTTTCTTAATAACTGACAAGGTAATCATTTTTATTGACTCCCTAATTATTCTGCCCACTGCTCATCTTACTGTCCAGTCCATAAGTAATGCTGTCTCTTAATATTCCATATACCATATTCACAATATAGATGCCTTTTGGAACCCAAAGAGCTAAACTATGTTCCTTTGGAGTATACAGGGATCAGCCAGAAAGTCAAAAGCAAAAGGTGGAATATATAAAGCACTAAGTGACCATCAGGTTCCTAAAGTTGATGTTGATGATTTAAAAGTAGTAAAAATTAGCACCTATCTGTGGTTCAGATACCTTGTGTGACCACACCTGTTCAGCTGCCTATTTAAGCCTTCACTGGCTAGTGCACCTTGCCTGTGAAAGAAATCTGTTTCTGTAGCATCTCTATGAGGGAGATTTATCAAAACCTGTGCAGAGGAAAAGTTGCCCATAGCAACCAATCAGATTGCTTCTTTCATTTTACAGAGGCCTTGTTAAAAATGAAAGAAGCAAGCTGATTGGTTGCTATGGGCAACTGGGCAACTTTTCCTCTGGACAGGTTTTGATAAATCTCCCCCTATGTCTCTCATAGTTTAGGTATACCTGTGATGAAAATTACAGGCCTCTTTCATCTTTTTAAGTGGGAGAACTTGCACAATTGGTGGCTGACTAAATACTTTTGCTCCACTGTATGTAATTCAGTCCTACTCTCAGTTGCTCTGCCAACTGTTCAGATAGTGGGGCCAAAGTTTTATCTTTTTCGGACCCCATAAACAAAAAGTCTTGTTCCAGTACAGTTTCCAGTTACCGCTCTTCCTGGGCCTCTTGTCATATGTACAGTTGTCTGGCAAGGTACAGAGTCAGGTTACGCTCCCTTGGGCAGCGACCCCTACACTAGCCCACATCTCTGACCAAAGCGAAGGAAACAGTCCTGAGAACTGAAGGTTCTGGTGGAGATTTTTTCTTCCTATGTTGCATAGGATCTTGGCTATAACTTCCCTCTTTCTGCTATCGGCATACAGACTTCTGTGGGGGTGCACAGTGCTCCCTGCCAACTCCAAGTGCACAACCCTCTCCACAGGCCACACTTACTGCAGGCTCCTGCGTACACTCCCTTAATCCGGTCCCAGGGCAGACCTCCAGCCTTTCCTAAACAGACCATGTCTATGAGTGCCACTAGCTAGCATGTGCTGATAGCTATGTGCTGCTCCTCTGATCCACTCCTTTGTTTCGCCGCCCTGGGAGCAGTGATAGTAGCCGGCTTAACAATGCAAATGCTGGGGAGAGAAGGTACAATGAGGGCCTGGAACTCCAAGCCCTCCAACAGTCAGCAGTGGTTGCCTCAGCAATGCTACCTCGGAGGAAGTTGAACCAAGCACCTGGGGAGGGAAGGTGCAGAGGAGAAAAGTTAGAAAAGGAGCAGGAAAATCCAAGCCCTCCAGTAGTCAGCAGCGATGCTACAGATGGGCTAAGCACGCAAGGCGTGCAGATGCTGTGGGCAGGCTGTGGGAAAGCTGAGGCAGGAGTGGGCCGGGATGCCAGCATCATGCTGTGCTTCTAGTCCCTTCTTATGGCAGAGATCCAGTCCTTCCTTATGGCAGAGATCTAGCAGCAGGTAAGCTACCTCACGCCGACATCGTTCGACCACAATCAGCTGCTCATCTGGAGTGCAAATCATATGTGCATATCATCTCTAGATCTGAGGTACAAGACTAAATGCTGTCCTGACCCAGAGTCACAGAGAAAGCAGGATCTCTGATCCTGTAGTATGACCAATGCACAGTAGCAAAAAAAAAGGCTTTTTTAAAGGTGCTGAAGTTCCCAAATATATCCAATAAATGATCAGATGTATATAACATTTTTTACTTTATTCCAAAGGCAGAGGAATGACAATTATGTGTTTCAGGGTTCACCTACTCCTTCTTTAGATTGGTATACAGACTCAGACGTATTGCTAAGTATATACGAAGACAGAAATGGCCATATAGAAAAACTGGCATGGTAATCAAGTCATTTATGATCAAATTAAAACATTAGGAAACAATTTATAACATTTAAAAGAAATCGCCACATGGGATATAGAAAATAAACTACTTAAAAACAGAAGTTTTGCAAAAACTAACAGTGAAAAAACAAGGCATGTTCCTGGACCAGAATGAGGCTTAGTGTTGGTAAGTTAATATTCACACAAGCTGCCATGTGCTTGAACATGTAGATGAACGAAGTGGTGCAGTGATGTAGAGTTGTCAATGCTGTGACCACAAGGAGAGGAAAACGTGTCACCAAAGAGACAATCAGGTGACTGTTGTCCATTAACAGGAGAGGGATGTGGTAGTAGTTAAAGACCTGTTGCTTTGGAACTAGTAAACACCTGATTGGAACCATAAAGAATTAAGATGTAGTACTGGCGGTAGGAGGGTAAGACCCAATTTAGAGGATAAACAAAACAGTAGTAGAGTTGCGCTATGCACCAAATTTTATAGCGATACAAGGCTGGATCTACATAAATGCAGAAGTTGATATGCACATTTGTACTGGGAATGGAGTGTACATCAAAACCAGAACAATCATAATGGTGAGATAGAGATAGCATATTAATTAAACATAGATATATAAGATAAGAGAGAAATAAAAAAGCTGAAAAAAATTATCATATAAACACCATGTATGCAAGTAAGTAGTTTTAGGGATAAATGTTGATAAAATAAGTAAAAAAAAAAAGTAAATATGTATCATATATGCAAAATAATAATAGGAATAAAAAGTTAGACATCTGTAATATGTAAACTAAATAATGACCATCAGCAAATAGATAGTGCTATGGATATATATGGAAAATAGATAAACAATTAATTGGGTAAATAATTTAAATAAATATATATGTATAAATATTGTGATGACTCGCTCTTGCAGACAGGTGTGGTTGCAGTATAGAGGCACGGAAACAGGACTTTTCAAATCAAAGTTCAGTGTTTTATTCATACTTGGCACACACAACAAACAGTCTTTAATGCAGAACAAAAGAAAAAGTAACAAAAAGTCCACCTGCGTTCCTTAGGTGTTTGTTCACACCTGAGCCCATGCCATGCGGCATCAAGCAAGTCTATTCCAGGCCTCCAAGCAATCTGCTGACTAGCTTCCGAACTCTCAGGAAAGAACTCCACACTCAGCTCTCTCTGGCAATGTGAGCTGCAACTAGCAAATCTCCCTCAGCTGGTGAGGCAGCCTAGCTTTAAGGCCAACAAAAGACTGCCTGGACTGTGGGGAATGGCCCCTACCCTACACTTGACCATTCCCAGTAAGAGCCGTCCCAGATTGGCCTTTCAGCCATACTACAGCAACAGTGTCAGTATGCAGCACAGACAATGGATAATTATCGGCTCCTACTTCAAGGCCAGGAGCCTTGGTAACACATACCGCCCATCAACCACAAAGCCCTTCACATTCTCACATAATCCCCCCCCCCCCCCCCAATTGTTCAACCCTAAGGGGGTGAATACCTGTGCAACAGTGGACTCGTGATAGGGCATCAGCGTTACCTAGCAACCGACCCGCCTTGTGTTCAACCCTAAACTTAAAATTCTGTAAGGACAAAAACCACCTGGTGACCCTGGCATTTTTGTCCTTAGCCTGGCACATCCACTTAAGGGGGGAATGATCTGTCATGAGAAGAAAATTCCTCCCCAACAGATAATAGCGGAGAGACTCGAGTGCCCACTTAATGACCAGGCACTCTCTCTCCACTATACTATACCTGTTCTCGGCCGGGGTCAGTTTGCGGCTGAGAAAGACATCGGGATGCTCTTCCCCGTCGACTTCCTGGGAGAGTACAGCATCAAGACCTACCTCAGAGGCATCAGTCTGTACCACAAATTCCCTTTTGAAGTCTGGTGTCATCAACACCGGAGACCCACATAGGGCCGACTTCAAAGCAGAAAACACCTGCTCTGCCTGTTCGTTCCAACGTACGATTACAGACTTGCGTCCCTTCAGGAGGTCTGTTAAGGGCGCAGCCACCATAGCAAAATGGGGGATGAACCTCATAGTAACCTACCATTCCTAGAAACCACTTCACCTGTCGGGTAGTGACAGGTCGGGGCCAATTCCGGATGACCTCTATTTTGTCAACCTGGGGTTTGACAACTCCACGCCCAATGACATAGCCCAGCTATTTGGTCTCTTCCAACCTTATGGCACATTTTTGGGGGTTAGCAGTTAACCCAGCCTTTCTAAGGGAGTCTACCACTACTTGTACTTTTGGAAGGTGACTTTCCCAGTCTGTACTGTGAATGATGATATCGTCCAGATAAGCTGAGGCATACCGACGATGTTGCCGTAGTACAATATTCATTAGCCTTTGAAACGTAGCGGGAGCGCCATGTAAACCAAAGGGTAACACCTTGTACTGGAATAAACCTTCTGGTGTGACCAAGGCTGTTTTCTCTTTGGCAGCCTCCGTCAAGGGTACCTGCCAGTACCCTTTTGTGAGGTCCCAAAAAGAAAAATATCGAGCCTGTCCTAGCCTCTCAATAAGCTCTTCAACTCGGGGCATGGGATATGCATCAAACTTGGAAACCTCATTAAGTTTGTGGAAATCGTTACAGAACCGCAATGTACCGTCTGGCTTTGGTATTACGAATATCGGACTGGCCCACTCACTTTTTGACTTCTTGATGACATCCAATTTTAACATCTGTACTTCTTCCGAGATGGCTTGTCGCTGGGATTGAGGTACCCGGTATGGTTTCAACCGTATTTTTACCTGGGGTTCAGTGACAATGTCATGGCGGATGACAGAAGTAAGTTCATGAAGGTCTGAAAACACATCAGTGTTCCTACTGACAAACTCCCTGGCCTCCTGAGTCTGTGCCGAAGAAAGGCTGTCAGCAATTTTCACTGTGGCAACTGCTTCCTTCGTACCAGACTGAGGGACGGGAAACTTCACCCCCAACAAACCTGGCCAGGGTCTGTCGTCCACACTAGTCTCCCTATCTTTCCAAGGTTTCAACAAGTTTACATGGTACACTTGCTCTGGCTTCCTCCTCCCGGGCTGGTGTACCCTGTATGTCACATCCCCTACCTTTTTAATCACTTTGCCACCTAGACAGAAACTTACTGTCGACCGTTGGCACCAGAACCAAAACCCGATCCCCCGGGTTAAAATTCCGAACCCGAGCCTGGCGGTTATAGATGCTGCTCTGGGCTCCCTGAGCTGCCTCCATATGTTCCCTATCCAAAGGCAACACTGTTTCCATCCGTTTCTGCAACTGAGTGACATACTCAACTACACTTTTGTACGGCGGGGACTGTTGTTCCCACGCCTCGTTGGCCATGTCTAACAGACCACGTGGATTTCTGCCGTACAGCAGTTCAAAGGGCGAGAATCCAGTAGAGGCCTGGGGCACTTCTCGCACTGCGAACATGAGATAGGGCAGCAAAAGATCCCAATTCTTTCCATCTCTAGCCACCACCCGCTTCAACATATTTTTTAATGTTTGGTTAACCCTTTTCTTCCAGGCCGTCTGTCTGCGGGTGATACACAGAGGTCTGTAGCTGTTTTACCTGCAGTAACATACTGAGCTCTTTCATAACTTTTTACATAAACGGGGTGTCCTGGTCAGTCAATACCTCTATATACACACGGCCAGTAAAAGCACTGCAAAATTCGGTCCTGCATCTTCTGCTGGCCCAGGGGCCCCCCTAGAACATGTTAATGAGATAACTCTAACACCAGTCTCCGATATGCTTTAGGCACCACCAATTGTTCCACATTCTCACCAAACCTGATTTACCCGGTACAGCATCCACTGGTGGACCACAAAGCGGGGGTACACAGTCTCAGTCCTCGGTTGTGGTGGTTAACCTTCTATAATTAAGACATTTTTCCAGGCCCGAGATAATGTTGGGTCCTGGTGCTGTGCTGTACTGAAATTTTCTCCAGAGACATTGAGGTCTGCCAACTCGGGTCCTGACAGCAGCTCCTCCACATCTACCATTATATTAGTGGACATGACTCCTTCTCTTCCACCATAGTGGTGGTCACCCCAACTGCTGTTGCTTCTAACTCAGGTTCCCAGGGTTCCGGGCTCAACCCCTGTAGGGCCAGTCTATTGGGGACACCCCTGCCCCGCAGGTCTGGGGAGCTCTTATCTGGAGCCACAAAGACACAAACCCTGGAAAGTCTCTCCCAATTATCAGTTCATGTGGTAACTTTATGGCAACTGCAGATTCAGATTGTGGTTGACACAGTCACCGGAGCGGTGGGATACTCTTTTAAGTCACCGTGAATACACAACACTCCAGCCTGTCGTCCAGTGTAGTCTGTGGATGGCACCAGGTTGGACCTCACTAAGGTCACCATACTCCCTGAATCCAAAAAAAGCCTCCACGACACTACCTCCCACCTTCACCTGGCAGAGCGGATCCGAGTCTCCTGCCCTGGGGATACCGGTGGCACACAGTCTCTGGGCATACAGGGATGTCCGGAGTGCATAATTAGTGTCCATTGGTTCCTGCTGCTGGGGACAATTAGCCCTAACATGTCCCGGTTCGTGACAGTCCCAACATAGCAACAGGGTGGGGCTTTTAGGGCTTTCCAGCCGCCTGGGCAAGTGTGGTGACCTGGGTTTAACCGCCCCCTCTGGCAGTTTTATGGTGGCCTCAAACCTTTCTATGAGGTCTACCATTCCCAGTGTATTGCTAGGGGATGCCTGGCCAATCCAGCTCTGGAGAGATTAAGGCAGAGTCCTCCAGAACATATCGGCCAGGAGACGGTCCAGCATGGCAGTGGGACTCGACACCCCCGACTGCAGCCACTTCTGCAGGCTTTGCAATAGGTCATAATATTGCGGCCGGCAGGCTCAGCCGGCTTATATTTCCAATGCCTTACCCGCTGGGCCCGGACCCGCACATTTACTGCCAGTCTTGCCAGGATCTCACCCTTGACGGTGTCATAGTCAGCAGCCTTGTCAAGTCAAAGTACCCCTGCTGGGACCCCGACTTCAGGAACGGAGCGATGACCTCAGCTCACTGGTCCCAGGGTAACTTCTCCCTCACGGCCACTTTTTCAAAGACCGTCAGGTAGGTCTTGGCATCATCCGAGGGGGTCATCTGAGGTATCAGGGCGTCAGGGGTGGTCCGGGTCATCACTGCGGCTTGTAACGCCATTATATGCTGCAACAGTAGCTGGTTAGTCTCCTGCTGATGCTTGTTGGACTCCTGTTGTTGCTTGGTGGACTTCTGCTGGAGCCTGTTGGTCTCCCGCTGTTGCAAGTTGGCCTCCATGAGCGCTTTTAAAACAGCCTCCATTTTGGCAACACTGCGGTCACTGGAACACTGCTTTGCCTTGACTCACTGGAGAAAACACTCCCGCCGTACTTACAGTCACTTGTCAGCAGGATCATTGCCCCTAGCAACAACTCCGAGGGGTTATATTCAGGCTTGGTTCTTTCTAACAGCGTGCTGCAACTCAATCGTTAACCTCACTGTGTTACCCGCATCCTCCAAATGTGATGACTCGCTCTTGCAGACAGGTGCGGTTGCAGTATAGAGGCACGGAAACATGACTTTTTAAATCAAAGTTCAGTGTTTTATTCACACTTGGCACACAGTAAACAGTCTTAAATGCAGGACAAAGGAAAAAGTAACACAAAGTCCACTGGCGTTTCTTAGGTGTTTGGGTCAAAATTGAGACCAATATATGGAGGGAATTGATATGAATTAATCACTTATAGATCACTCACAAGGAGTGACCGACTGAAACCCTTAATTTCCCATATATCCCAAAACTTTATTAAACTCAATTTTAACACCACAAACAACAAAAAGGGTTCAAAATTAAATGCTGACTTCTCCATACACATAATTGTTTAGTACACTATCGATCTACAGACCTCATAATAGTGTTAATAAAGCACCCCCGTGTGTATCTGCAGTATACCACGGTCAGGCAGTTAGGAGAAAGCACTATATGAAAACCTCTAAATCTCAGCCCCCCTTGACATGTTTCGCTACTTGCATACCTTTGTCAAGAGGACACAGGGCTAATGAGATAGAAAACGCCAAGCAAGGGGTTTTAAAACCTCCTTTTGCTGACATCACATAATAGGCATGTACAATGTTCCTATTGGTCCGCATGACATCAGGCTAATCCTCACGATGTCACGGTATACTGACGGGGGATATAACCAATCCCACTCCTTTCTATTCTTCCGGACAAGGAGGGTAAATTGCGAAGAAGTCTCTCATTGGTTAAAATGCGCGGCTTTCATTGGGCAATGCGCATCATATTTTGATGGTATCATGCGCACCTGTGACGTGCTGCGCAATCACCTCTGTGCCGGGGTTTAGATTCTAAAATAGTGCTCAGTTCCAAACATAGGATGGAATTGTGCTGCGCAGTGACCTCTGAGCGAATACTTAACGTTCATTCCGGCATTCCCCTCAGCTGTCATACAGGGCTCCATGGTAAGCTGCGCAGTATCCGTTTCGCACGAACTTAGAATTTTTTCTCCTGTCTCTTCCATTTCTTCTAACCACCGATATACACTCATTCATTTTAATAATTCTATATCCTAATTAATTAGATATCAATTGTAATGTTATGTTCTCGACTCCTAATTTTAGAGGTATCAGATATAATGATGTTGTGGTTCCTCACATAAATGTATAATGCCAGCAAATGAATGGATTGGTATGATAATAAAAGAAAGAAAGGGAAAGGGATTAGAGAGAAGGAAATAGAGAGGACTTCTATAAAGGAGCTTATACTATTAGTAATGGCAGTAATTTGGCTTTTTTGTGGTTGAATTACAAAACGTTAATGGTATTTAGGCAGTATCTCCCATTTAAATAAAAGCTGAAAATGTAAAACCCTCATTTAGACCATGAGGTGCTAAAGTATGAAGTCTATGAATCCATTTGGCTTCCTCCGGAAGCAATTTCCTATCTAAATTTCCTCGCCTAGGTGCTAATTTGAGTTGCGTGATCCCCCAAAATTTGAGGTGTGACCATTTGCCCCCATGTTGTTCCAAAATATGTCTGGCCAAGGGATTATCGGCCCCAGTGCGTATGGTACTTATGTGCTTAGATATTCTCCTTCTTAATTGTTGGATGGTCTTCCCAACGTACAATTTAGCACACCCGCACTGGGCTGCATAAATTACTCCAGTGGATTTGCAATTAATAAATTCCCTTATCGTATATTTACGATTGTCAAAGGGATTGATGAATTCCTTTACCTTAGGCATTAGGCGACAGAATGCACAGTTGCTACATGGAAAGGACCCGACCGTAGTTGATTTAAGCCACATGCTTTCCCATTTCCCGGTGAATAAACTGTGTACAAAATGCTCTTTTATGTTCTTTCCTCGTCTGTAAGTTATGGAAGGATGTGAAGTTATAACCTCCTTAAGGTCTGTATACGCTAAGGATCTCTCTCACTTGTCTATGATTTTGGTCATAAGTTCCAATGCAGCGGACCACCCGTGTTTGTTGTTCCTCAGGTCTTTTAGTTAACAATTGTTGTCTAGGTGTATCTCTAGCCCTTGCAAAGGCTCTATGTAGTACCTTTTTGGGGTAACCTCTATCAATGAACCTTTGATAGAATATTCTGCTCTCTTGTAGGAAGGCCTCATTACTCGAGCAATTCCTCTTTGCCCCCAAATACTGTACTATAGAAATTCCTCTCCTCGGTGAGACAGGATGAAAGCTCCCCCACTGCAAAAAACTGTTTGTAGAGGTAGATTTCCTATGAATTTTAGTCTGGACACAGCCATCCCATCCCAATGAAATCTCTAAATCAAGAAAATTAAGTGCAGTTTGGTGTATCTCAGAAGTGAATAACATACCAATGGTGTTGGTGTGAAGTGTAGTGACGAATTCATGAAATAAAGTGCTGTTGCCATCCCAAAATACCAAAATGTCGATATAACGACCCCAAAATAAAATGTGCTCAGTTAATCTAGATAGGGTGTCAGTGAATACTACAGTGTCTTCCCACGACCCTAAAAATAAATTTGGTGCACACGCTGTGCCCATAGCAGTGCCTTTTTGTTGAAGAAAGAAGTGACCGTCGAATATAAAATAATTGTGCATGAATAAGAATTGTAAGAGTGATAAAACAAATTTATTGTGGTCAGTGAAATGAATACCTCTAGTGCTCAAAAAGTGTTCCACCACTCTTAAACCTAGATCATGTTGTATATTTGTGTAGAGCGCCTCCACATCGAGGCTAGCAATGAAGTTTGAGGGCGTGAAAGAAATTTCTTGAAGTCGGGACACTACATCACTTGTGTCCCTTATAAACGAAGGTAGGGCTGATACAAATGGTGCCAGTATTTGGTCAACATATAAGCTAATCCCTTCCGTCAGGTTTTCATTCCCAGATATAATTGGGCGCCCTGGTATGGGATACTTCATCTTATGTAATTTGGGTAGGTTGGATTGAACATGACCTTAAATTCATCCTCAGTAATAAGGTTCTGTGTTTTAGCTGTCAATAAGATCTCTTTGAGCTCACAGACAAATTGATCAGTGGGATTTCTCCCTAGAGGTACATAAGTACTCCTATCCTTAAGGAGTCTTTGAACCATGCTGACTCTTTATTCATCAATACAATGTTGCCCCCCCCTTATCGTAGGGCTTCACTATAATTCCAGCGTTCTGTTCCAATTCTCGAAGGGCACGACTCTATTGAGTTGATAAGTTGGTAATCCCTCTATTAGGTTGTAATTTGGCTAATTCAGTGGTCACCATCTGAACAAAGGTATGAATATGCTGGAATTGACTGAAATTTGGGGTTGTACGAGACCTTGGTTTGGGGTTGGAAAAGGTTGGTACAGGTCTATCCCTCCCAATCTAATTTTCTATTAGGAGATCATTGAGATCCCTCAGAGCTTGTTCATCTCGTCTCTGTTCAGGACCAATATTGGTTTCATTTTGCTTGTGAATTTTATGTAACGCGAGTTTCCTCGCAAAAAGATTAATATCTTTTATCCAATTGAAAGGATAATATCTTGGGGTAGGTGTATATGACAAGCTCTTCCTCAGTACTGACTCTTGTTCATGAGTCAGGACATGAGACGACAAATATTTGCATCTCATCATCTCTACCTGTCAATGTCTGGGCTGCATCGGATATCCCCACTTCTCTCTGTCGCGTAGTTGTATACCCTCCTTAGGTGTTTGTTTACACCTGAGTCCATGCCATGCGGCATCAAGCAAGTCTTTTCCAGGCCTCCAAGCAGTCTGCTGACCAGCTTCCAAACTATCAGGAAAGAACTCAGCTCTCTCTGGCAGTGTGAGCTGCAACTAGCAAATCCCCCTCAGCTGGTGAGGCAGCCTAGCTTTAAGGCCAACAAAAGACGGCCTGGACTGTGGGGAATGGGCCCCACCCTACACTTGACCATTCCCAGTAAGATCCGTCCCGGATTGGCTTTCCAGCCATACTACGGCAACAGTGTCAGTCTGCATCGCAGCACAGACACTGGATAATTATCGGCTCTTACTTCACCAAGGCCAGAAGCCTTGGTGACACATACCGCCCATCAACCACAAAGCCCTTCACCTTCTCACAATATATATAAATAATAATATAATAAATAATAGCATACCCCAAAGAACTATAAAACTGGGGAGCGTACAAATATGAATATGACAAAGTATGGACTCGCTTAGGAGAGAATAAAGACACAATAGGAACGGAAAAATATTTCCCTTGCATATATGGAGCATGCATGACTTCACCATAAAATTTTCATAACATTTTCTATATACAGTATAGAGATGATGGCTGATAATGGCCTCACTAAACAAACTAACAGGAATATAAGTAGTAAGTAGGGAACAATTTAAGTATGGTTACAATGATTGCTCAATTGATTCATCAGACCTGTTGGTTTGTATTGGGGTCAGTTTCTACTGATAGATTCAATTGGAGTAATGGTGAGATCAATAAGATTACTGCTATAAAAGGCAAAATCGGAAAGCAAACGAAAAAAGGAAACAGAAGATGGGCACTATCTAAGTTCTGTAATTACATTCAACAGATTTTGTTGGGAAGGAGGGATATAAGTCCACTCACCTATGGATATTGTGCAATAATGGCGTTTGAGTATTTAAATTACTCCTGTTTATCCTCCTGGCTGTCGGGCATCTGTAATCGGTCATCAATGATGGCGATATTAGTATATTAAAGAATAACGAGGGTCCTTCAGGATGATGCCTGTGGATGTCATTGCGATGTGAAATTCTTCCTTCAATAATGGATATTCATGCAGTTGAAAAGTTTTCTTTTAAGTGGTAAAAACTGGTTTGACAACTTGTTTCGCGAGACAGCCTTCGTTTCATCTTTACATTACTAATATTGCTGCAACATTTGCATTTTTAATGATTACATGTAAAACTTTCTGCTGTAGTCAGAAAATAAAGACTACTTGGAGCCAGTATATTTCATAGAGATCTTGCCTTATGAAATGTAAGCTTAGTTTTTCAGGGAGGTGGGGGATGGACATAGGGTTGTAATAAAATATAAGTGCCATTTATCATCTATCTCTGTGTGTGATGTTGAGGCAATTCTGTTGGGTTAATTTATTAGCTCTTGCTAGCAAACATTTGATAAGGCTGGGCATCTTTTAGCCTTAAGTCTATCATTTAGAATGTTACTTTGTTTCTAAAAATCTGCTTATTTGATACGATTTTGTCAGACTCACTTTAATTTCCCAAAAGAACATAAGGCAGCAAGTGTTTACTAAAGTGCAGATAACTATTGCTGTTGATCTTTTTGAAATATATTTTAGTTTTCAGTTGGCTATTTTCATGAAAAATGCCATCCAAACATTCTGCATTATTACTAAATGTGGATTGAGTGAACTGGAGGCCCTAGTCATTGAAGTGATCAAAAAGTTGCGAAAGTTCTTTCAGATAAATAACACATCATCTATATATCGTTTGAACTGTACACATTTGGCAAAAGAGATGGTGGGTATATAGATTTTTCTTTAAATAAACAAACAAATAAGTTTGCAAAGTTTTTTCGCATCTGTGATATAGTACAGCAATTATATTTTTGCAGCTTTTTACTGATGGGGGAATAATGCAATGCAATTTTATATATCTATGCTATATAATTTTTGATACCTTATATGGTTTTTGTACATTTATTTTATATGTGTGCACATTAAAAGTTAAGTTTTAAAAGGTTCCCTTTAGTCACTTATTTTGCAAAGCATGTCACCATGGCCATCCCTGAATGTCGCATGTAAATTTGATTCAGAAATTCAAAAGGATTATGTTTAAAGATGAAATTCTGAAATAAATGCTTTTTGTTCTAACAGTGTCTTTTTGTTTTAAATCACTGGTCATGGTCTGTGACCGTGTACAGAGATGCTGTAGCCATTGTGACAAATAAAAAATAGTTCTTCCCATTCGGTATCTAAAATAATTTTAATAAAATCTGTTGTGTTTTTGCAGCACCAAGTCAACATAATGTAATAATTCTGAAAGCAATACATATTTTTCCAAAAATAATTTCAATTTATGTATAGAGTTCAGCAAGTCAAGAGGAGCCAAGTTACTTGCAAATGTGGCATCATAAACCTTGTGTAGATGCTGAAGTTTGCCTACTAGAGAGCTTGAGAGCTCTTCAGAGTATTAAGTGAACAGGTTTTCTGTGGCACCCACCAACTCTGTGTCTAAAAGAGTTGTCAGTTTCAAAATGGGAGCAAACAGGCAACAAACCTTTTTCATTGATTGAAATGTAGAATCATGAGCCACAAAGAAAACATTGATTTTGAATTCTAATTCAGCTTCAAGTTTAATGCATACATCTGGCTGCTGCTTTCTTTGCCTATATAGCCGCCTTGGTGCTTCGGTATCCCCATTTGTTCTGCCACAAGTTTAGCTACAGAATGTAGGTCTGTGCACCTTCCATTAAAATAGATCTGGCTTGGAAAATATTGTTTTTCTCTTCAAACTCTACAAGACTTTTATCCAGAATGTTGCTATTATGATAGCCTTAAAAGATAATGTTTCAGACACATTGCTTTAAAATGAGCCTCACAAGTGTTTGGGATAAAATTACTCTTGCTATGGCTTTAGTGATGCCTGGAAGTCTTAAAGCAACTGGGCGAACAGCTTCAACTCTAGCACTCCATCTGGTGTCACTCAAGGCATGTAGTGAACTTCCAATTTTATCTTTTAATAGTTTCCACCTCTGTGGACTTTCACTAAACTATACATATAATACTGACACATCAAAAAAAACGTCATGGCGGCAGGTACACAAACAAGGTTAAAAGAATGGAAAGCCCAGAGACAAAGTACAACTTTTGGAAACGTTTTTGGTATGTAGGCTCTTAAGCTTTGTTACTTGTACCATTGTCAAATCCTTGACCTCTGCAATCATTAAGATTTATTCTAGGGTCAGCCACTCTCAATAATAGCTTTCCTGCTATATCTTCACCTGTCTTATGCGTGGCACAAAAATCAATAAGTCTTTCTTGAATAACCCAAAACCTCATGAAACCTTTCTTGAATATCCCAAATTTCAATCTCTGCATCTCTATGCACATAATATAGAACAATAACATTTTCTTCTGTATGTGAAATACCTGCTGTGGCATCATATATCAGGGAGAAATAAATTGCATTGTCCCTTCCAGACAGATTGGTATCCAGAGCATGTTTCTCACATATATTCTACATGATATGGGAAAAATGTGCAATTGCGATTATAGACCAAAATATTGTGATTTCGATATGTCATTGCGATATATTAAGGAAATGGTGTTAGAAGTCTCTTTGCTTGGATTTTCAAGGCAAAAGCACACACAGATTACTGATAATGCTGAAATGTGGTTATGCTCAACTCAAGAACTAGAAATGTATAGTGTTTTTCAAATTAAAATAATTTTACTAAATTAAATAACATATTTGCATTAATGCAAAAGTACAAATACAAAACTTTCCGTTGTCTCAGTAGCACAGAACAGATAAAATAAATAGAATAAATAAGAACGTGTTCATTAAAATAAGATTTTCTGAACACCGAACAAACAGGGACATTTTAAAGAACACCATAATCAGCAGTACAAAATTATCTTAAAATGGTTTTCTAAAAGTTATGTGTCCAGGCTGGTAATAAAAGCCTATATACACAGTACCTCCATCACTCCCTGCTCGGCTTTAATATAAAAAGTCCTGTCTGCGGCCACTAGAACTTTGGCTTTTTGATTGCAGATCGTAGCGTCAACAGCTGATGCAGGTCACAGTGTCAATCCGCCAATCTCTGGCCACAGCAGTGTCCCATCCCACCGCAGTCAGTGATTGGCAGAGTGGCATTGGGAGCTAGGTCAGCTGCAGATGCTACAATCTGCAACCAAAAGGAGCCAAGTGCTAGTGGCAACAGATAGGAAATGCTAATATTGGAGCCTGTGGGAGCGATGGAGGTATGTATAAGCTTTTTTGTTTTACTACAAGCCTGGGGACATAACAGAGAGAGAGAGAGAAATACTTTAATGAAGCAGTTTTAGGGTGCATGACCTGAAGCAATTGTACTCTGGGCCTGCAGACTAACTAAATCCACACAAACTGTTATAAATGTCTAATACTTCCCAAATCCTCTTTATAAAAACTTGCAATCACTACTAAGAGGTTCTTTGACAAAACTACCAGCATATCCACCTTGTCTGGTTTCAGACAGGAACGATGATTAGATACAATAATACCACTTCTGCTCTGATGCAGAGCTCGTTGCTTGGATAGACAGATATTTTTTTGCTAATTTGCATAGCCTAGGGAAGTTGATTTTGGGAAACTTCCACCATTTTAAAGATCTTCTCCATGATCTATGTAAATGTTGAGTTCTGCAGCCACTGCTTCTCTAAACTTTCCTATGGGATCACATGTGGTGTTTTCTGACAGTGGTGCTGCGCATGTGGATTCCGTTCTTGGTTTTAGCAGCAGGGGGGTTTTCCACATGACTATTCCCCCGCAATCGCTGCAGTGCTTTGGGGGTACAGTCTGCTGCTGATGAAGTTCCTGAAACAAATTAAAAATGCATGTGTTGGAAATATGTTACATGAAATCCTAACCAGTTAAGCAGAATGGTTTCACTCACCAGCAACTCAGAGATGACTCTCTTTCACAATCTGGGTCTCATTGGCTGACATGTACTGCGTTCTGAACCGGGGTTCCAGAAAAGTTGACATGTTTAACATCTTGGGTGACCTCATATTTCTTATTAAGATAATGTAGAATTTTTGATATTAGTGATTTAAGTCAGTTTCCTCTTTTTCTTCAGTCAACACTGAGTTGTTCAGGAGATGGGGTGCAGGCTTCAGACAGGAAATGCTTACATAACTTTCACATTATAGGGCATCCATGAAGTCTTGGAGTGGACTGAGGGACTTGTTAGCAGATTCCAAGTCCTCCAGGTCCTGCCATGAAGGCAGTAGGTGTCTCACTTTGTGGTCTGTGGAGAGAATCTCGGACAGAGCATTTTGCTGCTTTAGGACTCGTGCTATCATTTTGTTGATTGTGTTGAGCAGTCGGTCACCATAGTACGTTCTGGAGGATTGAGTTCTCTTTGTGTCTCCCTCAAGGCCACTCTCTTCTTCCAGCTATGGGAGAAGTGGCCCACCAACTTCCTGCATATGCCAGTAGCCCTGTTTACATTGGGTATGTGCACTATTCTTCATGGCATTTCCTGTGAATAAGAGCTCGACACCATTTAAAAGTTATGCTCAATTTTATTAAGAAGGACAGGACAGCAGTTAACCACAGAGTTTGGGTGTAGTTGTACCATACATTTAAGAATCGTACAACAGTATTATATATTTTATATATGGAAACAAATTAGATTAAAAATTAACTTACCAATGGCCAGATGAAGTCTTGTCCACTGATTCAGCTCCACCGCTTTGACAATATTCCTTCCGTTGTCTGTTGTGATAGTGACCTGATGCTCTTCACAGAGGTTCCATTCAGCCTATGCCTCCCTCAAGCCCAGGGCTATGTTCTCTCCTGTGGTTGTCAGGAAAATGGGATGTTTGCAGTTAATGGCTTTCCAGTTGAAACTCCTCATTGACAAAGTGCACAGTTAGACTAATATATGGTTCAGTTGTTCCACTTGACCACAAGTCCGTAGTGGTGTAAAAGAACGTTACCCCAACCATTTCCAGCTGAAGTTTCTGAAATCCCACTTTGCTAACTGTATATGGGCATTATGTCTCTTACCAAGCATTGTGTTATGGCATCAGCGATTTCTTTGTCGCTGTAAAGACTTGGCGTATGGAGTGATACTCACAAACACATCTGTAATTGTGCTCTGATTTGTTCGGCGTACTTGCTCTCTGTTTGAGCAGCAGCAGCCGCTTCTTCACTACTATGGGCTTTCACAATCATGATTTGTTGTTATAGCCTGATGTCTGAACTCCCCCTCAGATCCATCTACCGCCTCCCTGCATAGACGGATGCGTCTTTGGATCACTATCTACCTGCAAGTGGAATGGTGAGCGCTCCGTTTTTCTTGTGTGGCCATAGATTGTATGCTGTGTTTCGTTGGGCATGTAGTGCCACCTTCCATTGCCTTTGCTTATACACCTGGATCCGTGATTTGAGGCTTATCTCAGGATACATGGATTGACTACACGGTAGTGCCGACTACTTTCTTCTTTGAGATAAGGTATAAATTTGTTGTGTTGCCACGTGACATAAAAACTTTGACTTTGCAAGTTTTGCGGAGTACCTCTTTTTGTTCAGTATCCATTATCGTAAAGCCAAAATATTGCCATATAACAGAGGTATCATTTATTTTTAGCCACTAGTTCAATTACATTGTCTGTCTCTCTAGCAACTCATATAGCCATTCAAAATTCCTTCAAATATTACACATAATTTAGACATTACATCTCTGATAGACCTGATGAGAGGGAAAGAGCAATTTAAGAATTGGCATTGGTACCTGTTTTCTTGCCAAATGTAGGTGATCAATGTTGACAAATCTGCAGTTGTACTAAGTGCATCTTTTGGCTCATCCTGGTTTATTCTTCTCCTTGTTTTGCCACCTAGAAGAAAAAGTTAAAGCTAGCAAGACTAGAGCTAAGCAACACAATGTAAGAAGAACCTAGCCATTAATAAGTATTGTCATTGAACCTTTTTTCTAGCCCAATGTAAGGGAAGCGCGTTGACAAATCTGCGGTTGTAACGTCTTTTGGCCCATCCATTTTATTCTTCTTGTTTTGCCACTAGAAAAAGTAAAAGCTGTCTAGATCTAAGGATGAGAAGAATCTAGGAGTCCCCAACCCCCCATTAAGCCAGCCAGACCTCCCCCTCCATGATGCCAGCCAGAGTTCCCCCCTCATAATGCCAGGCCAGCCAGTTACCCCCCTCATAATGCCAGGCTAGCCAATTTCCCCCCTCAATATGCCAGGCCAGCCAACTTCCCCCCTCAATATGCCAGACAGTTCCCCCCTCAATGCCAGCCAGTTCCCCCCTCAATGCCAGCCAGTTCTCCCACCATTTCATTTCCAGTCCCCTCCATTTCATGTTCAGTAACTAAACATGAAATGGAGGGGACTGGATATCAAATAAGGAGAAATAAACTACATCACTCCCTCATTTTATGTACCGTGCTGCCCTAGCTTGGTTGTCCTCACAGACTCCGTCACTGTGCAGTCCTTTTTTCTCCCTCCGATGCAGCTGCTTTTTATTAGCTGGGAGGGAGGGGCTTTTTATACTATTTCTTCCCAGTGCTAGGCACTGCTGAGAGGAATCACGTCAGCTGACGTACGCCGCCTTTGCCAATCACATTAGGGGAGCGCAGTCTGGTGGACTGCTGCGCCAATCCTCACCGCTACCGTCAGAGGAGCCCCTGCCGCCATCACCGGAGCCACTGCCTATGTTGCTGTGGGGGAGCAGGTAATATTGCATCATTTTAGCAACGGCCAAATCGACATATCGCAATCGGCAATAATCGTGATTGCTTTGCCGTTGTGATATATCATGCAGGCCTAATATATTTGTAATATCATTTGGGGTTGACCAAGAGCATGAAGTTTTCTTCCACTCTTTCGACTTTTATTCACTTTTTCCAAATGTTCTTGTAGCAGTGGATCAATTCCAATACACCAAAGAAATTCCCATTATGCAAATCTCCAGTTTTTTGAGAGCTGAAATGCCAAATTTCTTGATGACAGAAATAAAGTAACATCCTGAAGTCTTTTTAATAAGGCAGCAATTTTTTTTATTTAACTGTCCAAACTCTTTTACAATCCGGAGTCCAAACTATGGCCAGCAATGGATATTTGAAGCTTCCTCTGACTCCAATAGTGTTTCCTGTAATTAATGGAATTCTCATGTTCTGGCAATTGACAGAACATTACAGAGAACGTTGCTGGTTTTCTGAAAGATTAAATTCCACTTTGCGGTCAGAAGAGAATGCTAAGCAAGTCTCACAGTAAAAAACCTACTTGCTGATGCTCTACCTAAGCCAGGTCCGCACTATTTTCTTATGTCCATTTCACAATTTTGCATAAAGTAATAATTCACTGATCGGTCTTTACAAACCTTGTCCATGCCTTTTATCATTTCCTGTAATAATTGTTCCTGTAATCCTTTCTCTGTCTTTGTTGTTCAACACATTTGACAAAACTGATGGATCTTTCCAATCAGGTTCTTCTTCATTTTCTACTAGGCCAGAAATGTGCTTAGTTTAGGGCTGCAGCTAACGATTATTTCAATAATAGATAAGTTGTTGTTAATTCCATCGATTAATTGGAAAAAACACCAAAATGACAAGAAAATGCTGTCTTGCCAGTTGCAGAGCAGAGGCTTCTGATGGTGTGGATCTACTTGATATTCAATTTAGGATACCTGTCTTCGTTAGACTTCCACCAGCTCAAAGGGTTCCCATCCATGTGGAGAGGCTTCTCCGCAAAATAGGACTGGACTTCATTTATGATGACTGTGTTAAAGGGGTACTCTGCTGCTCAGTGTTCTGAACGCTGAAGCCGGCACCGGGAGCCCATGACATCATAGCCCTGCCCCCTCAATGCAAGTCTATGGGAGGGGGCGTGACAGCCGTCACGCCCCCTCCCATAGACTTGCAATGAGGGGGTGGGGCTATGGCGTCACAAGCTCCCGGCAGCGGCTCTAGCATTCGGAACAGTTTGTTCCAAACGCTGAGCAGTGGAGTACCCCTTTAATATCCTCATACATGTGTTGTCCCTCTGTGTCCTCCTCACTTCTGCCACCAGACTCAAGGAGAGTCCCAAGTATGGAGGATGTTTTTGATGTTGAAGGTCGTGGCTCAGCATCAGCTGTAGAAGTACTGTAGACGCTGAAGTGGTGGTTTGCTGTTGCATCTCCATGATCTCGGTTCTTCTTAGAGCAAGCAGCTCTGTCTGCACTTTTGCCTGCACATTTATCATTTGTTCAGATGTCAGAAACCTCAACATCCTAAATCTTGGGTCCAGCACTGCAGAAATAATGATAGGATTTAGGACCTGTTCTGATAGGATATCACTCCATCTGCTGTGAAGCTGTTTGGTTGTAGGGGTTTTAAAGCTCCTTATGGCCGCAGTTTCAAAGGAAGCACTCAGTGGACCTCAACAACCCCTTGACAAGTGCAGGTATAAAAGATAGAGATACTATTGCCCACTCATGAACACAGTGGCAAACTCAAAAGGCTTAAGCGCATTAGAAAGCTCCTGAAGAAAACTCCACTGATCTGGCTTTAGGTCCCGATAATGTTTGCCCCTTTGGGTAACTGATGGGTGTGATAGGGTTGAAGTAACTGGCCACCTTTGTTCAAGGAGTCTGTCAACCATGTAGTAAGTGCTGTTCCATCTGGTGCTGACATCTTGCACAAGATTATGTTCCGCTGTGCCCATCTGCTTCTGGGGTATGTGCATTGTGCAGAGCATTGCACCCTAGTGTCTGTACTACAGACACTAGGGGGAAATGCTCTGCACATACCCCTATGTGTATAGCAGTGTTTACTAAAAACACACTGTGCTGCTATACACATGGGGGGTATGTGCAGACTGCAGAGCATTGCACCTCTAGTGTCTTTTACATTATAGTAGTGTGCAAAGCCCTGGGTCACTGGCAGCATGAGCAGGGCACATTACACAGCGGGTCAAATAACCTATCGGCCGCAGGTGATTTTACAATGGCGGTCTCCGTGAGGTCCTCCAGGGCAGGCTGAGGCTCCACAAAATGGCAGAGACACGTAGAGGTACGGCAACAGGCAGCGGCGGCGGGGGAAGGAGAAGTCTTCAGCACCCCTGATCGGTGAGCTCAGAGGGTGGGACTGGGGGTCAGGTTCTGGTCAGAGGCTGCAGCGGTGGGGGATTTGCAGGACCCGCAGGCATAGCGCTTGACCAGCTGCTTCCGCCCGCAGCAGTCTCATGACTGGCGGCGCCCGCACAACAAATCAGATGATTATTTGTTAACAGGATATCGAATATCGATTATTATCAAATAAACGTTGCATCCCTAGATAATGCATACAGTGATGTCACAATACAGGGATAATACACAGTCACAGTTCAGGGATACAGGGATAATACACAGTGATGTCACAATACAGGGATAATACACAGTGATGTCACAGTGCAAGGATAAATACGCAGTGATGTCACACTACATGGATAATACAATGATGTCACAGTACAGGGATAATATACAGTGATGTCACAGTACAGGGATAATATACAGTGATGTCACAGTACAGGGATAAGATATAGTGATGTAACAGTACAGAGATAATATACACAGTGATGTAACAGTACAGGGATAACACACAGTGATGTCACAGTACAGGGATAATACACACAGTATATAACCTACAAATAATCCATACCCAATAATCAAATGAAGTATGTCATAAATGTATCCACATAAGTGGTATGAAATATTTAGAAAATTACAACATTTCTTAATTCATATTAACAACAAGAGAACCCCCCATAAGAACATATGATACTCAGACATGATTAAAAAATATATCAGTGGGGGAACACTGAATGAATAGAATTTGATAAATATAAATAGGCTCAATGTCCATGCAAAAAGTAGTACACAAGTAATAGCAGCTGGTCATGAACAGTGGCTAAAAATCAGACGCAGTAGAGACACCTTCTTTCAAGTATTGCGGTTAATATGTATAAATATAATAAATGCAGAAGGTGCACAATAGTATTACAGAGATGATCCCTCCATGACCAGCATACCTCCGTTCACATGATATCCATAATGCAATTATATAGACTGAGAGCGCTGCACATGGGCAGCATAAGAATACAATACACAATGTATACAAACTTACTCCAGTGTTCCCCCACCTCACACTCCAACGTGTTTCGCCCCGCTTCATCTGGGAGTGATGAGGAGGGGGCATCTGGAGCTATTTATGGGGGGGGCAGCAAAATCCTTACCAACGAGATGAGGAAGCGGTGGCGCCAAATGGTATGGCGCTTGAGATGCCATCCCCGAGATCCGTAAGCTTGCCGGAACTCCGTCATCCTCCCGCGAGATCAGCCGCGCTATGCGACGTCACCCGAGGGAGGAGGACTGAGCGCAGGGAAGCTACGGGCCCGGGCATGCGCACTCAAGCGCACGGCGCACCACGCTCCATTACAGAGAAGGGAAAACATGCCCATAGATGCCGGTCAGTTAAAGATATAGTGACATAGCACTATTATGCTCACATAACCAAGTGAGATGTTGCTAAATGCCAAAATACCATAAAGGAACCCTAGAAATTTATAAAATAAAAGTTGCTGGGACACAAAGATATGTGAATAAAGTGCAAAGTGACTCGGTGTGAAACGTGCAAACAATGAAAAAGTGTAAAGTGCAAAAAAAATAAAATCATATCTAAGTGAATGAAGGTACAATGCAAATTCCAAAAAAGGAAAAACAAATATGTAATAAATTGAGGAGGTATAAATGTGATCTAATTGTATTGTAAATATAGTGTGTGATGAATATTAAAGATATGTACAAAAAAATTATAAATTATGAATATACATGCTGCAGTATCAATTATGAATGCTGCAGCACGTAAAATAAATATAAAAATACACCAATTCATTCTATGTGTTAAAAAATATATAACCCAATTCATATACCGTATTTATCGGGGTATACCACGCACCGGCCTTTAACATGCACCCTCATTTTACCAAGGATATTTGGGTAAAAAAAGTTTTTTACCCAAATATCCTTGGTAAAATGAGAGTGAGTGTGTGTGCATATGTATACCCCGATACACTGTTTCTGACCCCGCAGAAGCCCCCAGGAAAGGCAGGGGGAGAGAGTCCATCGCTGCCCGCTTCTCTCCCCCTGCCTTTCCTGGGGTCTAGAGCCCTGCTGCCGCCGCTTCTCTCCCCCTGGCTATCCCCATTGACGGCGCTACTGCCCCATTGCCTCCCCCATCCCCGGTTGTATAATTACCTGTTGCCGGGTCCGCGCTGCTTCTGGCCTCCGGTGCGGCGTCCCCTGCGTCGTTGCTATGCGCTGCGAGACGCAATGACGAGTGGCGTCTTCAACGTGAAAAATGAAATAACGTGTAATAGCAATAAAAACTGGAAACGTGTAGCAGATCTCCTATAGCAAAATCCAAAAATCCCTTCTTCATTCCCAAACACGATCTCCGACTCCCTAGATATAGAAGAGAAAGGGACAATACAATACATACTTATATTCCTTTCTTGCCAGGAGCTTTTGTGTAGTGTAGCAACTTCCAATCTCCATTATGCGCCACTCTGAAATATCGAGGAACAGGTTTTAGTTTGTATATGCCATTCATATCCATCAGATCTACTTTCATGGCAGCTTTGATATGCCTCAGATGTTCTTGGATCCTTACCCTTAGCTGTCTAGTGGTCATCCCCGCATAGTATATCACAGCCGATTTTTACAATTGATATGAAGTACAATCTTAAACTGTTTTTCTCCATTTGAATCTGCGAATGTGTCTGTTCTTATTATGTGATTGCAAATTTAGCAGTCCCCACATGGTACCGATCCCCACTTGAGGCATGCTGATGAAAAGATGTAAGTCGATTGTGGAGATAAATAATGGCTCTTCACCAACATATCTTTCAATGATTTAATGCGTCTTGCCATAACCTGTGGTTTTGAGGGTATGGTTTTACGAAGATCAGGATCTTGCAATAAAATTGGCCAGAACTTTTTCAATGAGCCCATCATGTCCTGCCATCTGCAATGATAATCTGTTATCATTCTGATAACCTGTTGATTCTCTTGTCTGTCCTAGAGTGTAATAGTTGTGACCGTTGTTGTCTCTTTGCTCGCATGTATCCACCAGACACCACTCTTGGTGTATAACCCCTTTGTAAAAAGTGCTGCTGCAAATCTAACGCCTTTTTTTCCACATCGTTTTCTTCATCACAAAGTCTTCTAGCCCTCAGAAATTGGCCATAAGGTATGGCTTTAATTGGGTGATGTGGATGTGAAGATGTTGCATGGAGTAATGAGTTGACACTTGTTTCTTTTCTGTAAATGGTTGTGTGTAGCCTGCCACTGCTGTCTGTAACAATTCTCAGATCTAGAAAATCCATCTGATTTTGACTAATGTTGTGTGTCTGCTTTATGTTCAAAGTGTTCTGATTTAACTTCGATATGAACTCAAGAAGTGAATCTTGCATACCTTGCCAGATGAATAAGATATCGTCTATATAACGCATCTAGGAAGTTAGTTGTCCATGTGCTGTCGTCTCATATGTAAGGATATTTTCTTGTTCCCAGTGACCCAAAAATAAATTGGCGTATGCTGGTGCACATTTGGCCCCCATGGTCACGCCCCTTGTTTGCAGGAAAAAGCGATACTTGAAGAGAAAAAAGTTTTTATGAAGTATAAACTCCAGTAAGGTCAGTAACAAATCCAGCAATTGGGGTTCCAAACCCTCATTTGCAAAAAGTACTTGCTGGCTGCCAGCCCCTGTCTATGGTCAATACAAGTATACAAAGATTCTATGTCGCATGAGACTAGAAATATGTCCTCCTTCCAATCTTTTTAACACCTCACCAGAATCTTTAATATATGATGGCAGGTCACACACACTAGGCTGTAAGTAAAAGTCTAGGAAGCGACAAACTGGTTCAAATAGACTCCCCTGGCCTGACACAATTGGTCTGCCAGGGGGATCCTCCATAATTTTTATGCACTTTGGGTAGTAAGTATAATGTAGCTACCACAGGGCATTCAACTTTAAGACCATCACAGATTTTTTAGGCTGAAACTGAGTCAGTGGATTATGACTTAGTTTCTTGTAACATAGAGGGTCATTAAGCTGTCTGAAAGCTTCCGCTTCATACTTGGCAATTAGCCATATGACAATGTTACCCCCTTTATCAGCAGGCTTAAATACAACCCCTTTAATTTTTTTTCAATTCAGTCAAAGCTTTCCTCTGTGTGCCCGTGAGATTATCATATTGCCTATCTCCAGGTAATTGGTTAATCTCTTCAATCATAGATTTAATTAATACCTCTACTAGTGGGCTTAATGACAGAGGGGGGAAGACAGTAGATTTTTTTGCCGATGTCAGCTGGAAACTTAGCCCCACTGTCAGTTTCTTGCTGTTCCAAAAATAGAGATTCTAATGCTCTGAGCGCTTCTAATTCTTGTTCTTCTGTAAAGAAATGGGATAAAGAAGTGTTAGAGAAGTGTTTTTTCAATAGTAACTTCCTAGCGAAAAGAAACAAATCCTTAATCAAAACAAACTTTTCTGGGTGTGACACTGGGCAAAAAGTTAAACCCTTAGGTAGCACATCTACCTGAGCAGTGGTTAAAGTGAAATCGGATAACTTTATTTCCTTCAGTGTAATGTCCTGAGTCTGATCCGTTTCGGGCTGCTCTTTGCGCTTGAAAGTTCTTCTAGTAGTGCGTCTATTATCCCATCTTTTCCAATGTCCACTTGCAGTGCTGGAGCTGGATACTTGAGATATCCTAGAGGCATCACTGTTAATTGAAGATATTGATTCTGATCTAGTAATCATCTTACTGGTGTTCCAACGGTATACACAATGATTGGTATAGTCAGACATATCTCTCTGAAATGTTGCAACTTTTTTCTGTTGTATATCCTTTTTTTCTGTATTTTGTGTATAACTCTTTGGGTTAATTTTAAATTTTATTTAGGGATACATCTGGAACATATAATATGGGGGATGTTAGCTGTTTATATGCATTATCGGGGGGGATTCCAAGGTTTCAGATTCTAAATCATCAATGTCAATACAGATCCTAGAATCTGTTAGGTCTGGAGGAGCCAGTTCGGTGTCTGGAAAAATTCATAGTCCTGTTGTAAGCTTTGGAGAAGGCTGGGTCAGCCTCTGCTTGAAGATTACTTGAAGGGTTTGGGAAGTTGCAGTTTATCTGAGTCATCCTGTAGCAGCATTTGAGATTTACTTGGGGGGCCAATGTTAGGTAAGTTGGTTGATTGAGCCAGGCGTATTGCCCAAGGGGAGATTGCTGTGCTGGTCGAAATTCTCCAGATTGTAAAAATGCCATTGTATTAGCTGGTTTCAGTTTTCTATGGGTTCGTCGCTCCTTCCTTTTGCCCCTGGCATTTTTCACACGATTGCCTGTGGCTTTTTCGGATTTTGACAGCTGACAACACATGCTTTTTTTTGTTCCTAGTGTGAATATGTGTTTTAACTTTTTTATTGATGGACACAATATTACAGAAAGTGTTTGTGGCATAACTGCGCAGCAACATTGGGATGGTTTGTGTTTCTACATTTGCCATCTGCAGTGGCTT
Source organism: Hyla sarda (assembly GCF_029499605.1). Classification (NCBI taxonomy): domain Eukaryota; kingdom Metazoa; phylum Chordata; class Amphibia; order Anura; family Hylidae; genus Hyla; species Hyla sarda. Next base: position 54,592,771 of record NC_079194.1, read on the forward strand.
GTGGAAAAAGGGCAGGGCCACAGAGCCTGGAGAGGTCATGCCGGATGAGAAAATGCATTCCATCTCAGTGGTGTTTCCTTGATTGGTCTGCCATGCGCACATGTCCACAACTTGTGGGTAGGACAAAATGGGATTCCAAATCAGTAATGTTGAAGGGGCATTAGGCAAAGGCATAAGAAAAATGTATTTGCATTCCACTAAATTGGTGGGGCTCCTTGGTGGCTCAACTGCTGGAGACCTTAGATTGGTCAGTACCGCAGAAGTGGTATTGAGTAATGGAGAGGCAAATGAGGTACTGTATTTCATCACAGTGGTGATTGAGAAATTACCTTGTAACTCATGTGTTTCTGGCCGACCCTGCCAATTGTATGGAATGGGCGGGGGGCATCCAGCTTGGATAAAGTTCTTGAAGGATTAGCAGTAGACTAAAAAATGGAGGGCATGGCATCCTTTCGCAATGTTTGTCGATCTTCATAAGTGTAGGAGTCATCCGTAAAGTGAAGTGAACAGATTTGTTAATTGTCATTCACTGTTACGTTCAGAACTTTAGTCACTATTTCAACAGAGTTGTTTTTATACTGTCTTGTTTGTTGAAGCCACTGTTATATGCGGTGTGGATCCCTGGGGAAGTTATGTAAAGCAACCTTTGGATCTCTGCATCTCCATGACGTGCTGTAACCTTTCACAATGCAAGACAACATTCTGCAAACATGTTAATAATGACACCAAGTTTGAGGTTGTAACGTTGTGAAGCTAAGGACGAATAATAAACCAACACCATTGAGTGTGCTTACTTATTGTGTGTAGCCCTCCGCTCAAAATGTATGAAGTGAGCATGTATAAGTAAAATGGATCTGCAGGTATGGGGCCATGCCTGATAATGTTCTTCACCAGTATTCTGCCCTAGTTGTTAAATCTTCCTCAGCCTAAAAGTCTATGGTGAAGATAATTGCACAACTTGTGTAGAGGAAGAGTGGTGCAGGTGTCCATGGAATCCAATGAGATTGCTTCTTTCATTATTCACAGGTCTATTCCAAAATGAAAGAAGCAATCTGATTGGTTGTAACAAAAAGTTCATAAAGAAAAAATAGACCAGCTCACCGCCCTGTAGAAGTAGCCACTGGAAGGGTAGTTGGTGGAGGAGCACGGATGCAGGTCAAGCCGTGTAGCCTGTTGCAATAGAATCCAGGAAGGAAAAGGAAATCCAGCTCCTCCGAAAAATATAGAGATATAAATATAAAGACGGTATAAAAACACAAAAAATATATTTCATCCTTTAAAAATCAATGAGATGGTGAGAATTAAAAGCATAGATGAAACGCCGACGCGTTTCGAACCATATGGTTCTTAGTCATGGCACATCAGAAAGCCACATCTAAGCTCCTTATATACTGTGTAAGATAGGAGAGATTCACATGCCTGGAGGTTGGGAACGCCCACTGACAGCAGGTGTTCAGTAATTAGAAAAGAGGAGGACTGAACTGACGTCTATGTGTTAACCCTATACAGATAGGTAAATACTGTTAATTTGAAAGAGACCATCATATACATGTAAAACAAACAATGGATGTATAGCAATAACATAATGTTATATAGACCAAACGTTCACAGATATGATAAAAAGTGTGAATAATAAACAATGGCAAACAGTAAATGTTCATGTATGCCATCAGACCTATATTATAATATAATATGCAGCAGTGGGTATACGACTGGAATACATGTGCGTCATTACATTGATCTAAATGCACTGTGTGCATGGTGTTTAATAACATTGAGTACCCGATATAAGCTAACATCCCCTGCATATCATGTATGAATCATAATGAACAAAGACCCGTAACTAATTTATACAGTGTAGTAGTAACAGATTATCCACCTGTAATGGTTTATGTAATACAATGTATTCAAAAGAACACCTGTATGTCATGTCACATGTTAGATAGTAGAAAAATTCCCAGTATACAAAACATGAGAAAAAAGACAAAAAACTTTGTAGTCTCGATCAGTAGATGTAATTGAGGTCATGACGATAGTTCAGACCTAGCGGAAAGCGTGATTTCAGTCTCAAAATCCAAAAGGCTTCACGCATATGAACCTTGCATTGCCAGTCTCCTCCTCTTAAAGGTTTAAAAACCCTCTCAATGCCCATGACAGATATGCATGAGCTGTCACTTTGGTGCATCTCTGCAATATGTTTGGATAATCCTGACATATTTTTAGTATTTGACATAGATGCATGTACATGTTCATAAATACGGCGTTTTAGCTTCCTAGTGGTGCTGCCTATATATTGCAGATGACATAGTCCTTGAATTTCTTCTAAAACATAATTTTTTTCACTTTAATGAGGACTTCTATCTACAAACAACAGGTTGTCAGATGGGGGCGAGCTTCTCCCCCACATTGGCCAATCTTTATATGGCCTTCTGGGAGGAGACCTGCCTTTTCTCGACCACCAGCTCACTGCTTGACGCGGTGAGCTGGTATGGCCGATACATAGATGATATATTGATTGTGTGGAAACAGACTACGGAGGAAGCCCAAAATTTTTTGAATTCTATTAACTGTAATGATCTAGGGTTGAAATTTACTTTAGAATGGGGAGGATGCTCCATTAATTTCTTGGACATCAGTTTGACAGGTGATCCCACAAGTAATGCCATCCACACCCAACTGTACAGCAAACCTACTTCAGGTAACAACATATTACATTATAAAAGCTGTCACCCAAAACATGTTGTTAATAATCTTCCAGTGGGGGAACTCATTAAAGCGAGGCGCACATCAACCACAGAGGATGCATTCAACAAGACATGTCATGACATCAAACAAAGGTTATCTAAAAGGGGATATCCACATCAAATATTACACCAAATATTACATCAATTGCTAGATCAAAATCCCAGCATGATTACTTGCAAGTAAATAATGCCAATGATATAACATCTAAAAAATCATCTCCTCTAGTTTTCTCAACAGCTTTTAGCACTGAATTTGTGGATCTTAAGAATATCATATTGAAACACCTACCTGTACTATATGAAAATGAAATTTTAGCGAACACCTTGAAGGATGGCATTAATTGTGTGGCAAAAAGGTGCACACTATCTAATAGATTGTGCCCTAGTGATTTTTCCGCTTTAACCCCCCCCAAAAAGCCCTACCTGGTTACAATCAAGGGGCAATTACAAATGTTCTGTGAACCGCTGCAGTCTATGTCCATTGATGAACAAATCTGATGCTTTTATATCATCCAACACACAGCAAAAGTATCGGATAAATTCATTCATAAATTGTAACACCACACACCTGGTATACTCTGCTGTATGTAAACTATGTCATCTGCAATATATAGGCAGCACCACTAGGAAGCTAAAACGCCGTATTTATGAACATGTACATGCATCTATGCCAAATACTAAAAATATGTCAGGATTATCCAAACATATTGCAGAGATGCACCAAGGTGACAGCTCATGCATATCTGTCATGGGCATTGAGAGGGTTTTTAAACCTTTAAGAGGAGCAGACTGGCAATGCAAGGTTCATATGCGTGAAGCCTTTTGGATTTTGAGACTGAAATCACGCTTTCCGCTAGGTCTGAACTATCGTCATGACCTCAATTACATCTACTGATCGAGACTACAAAGTTAGTGTCTTTTTTCTCATGTTTTGTATACTGGGATTTTTTCTATTATCTAACATGTGGCATGACATACAGGTGTTCTTTTGAATACATTGTATTACATAAACCATTACAGGTGGATAATCTGTTACTACTACACTGTAAAAATTAGTTACGGGTCTTTGTTCATTATGATTTTTTAAATACAATTTTATATCAGACAGGAGGCTCGTATCAAAATGCATAATCCTTCTTTATTACGCCCAATAGCAGAAAGAACATGCCCATAACTTCAACAGTGAAAGAAAAAATAATAATAGGATGCAGGTTACCTAGCAACTAACCGCACCCTCTATCCATTCCCACCAATCCCATCCAACTAACTCCATATAAAACCAGCTGTAACTCCATCCTCCTCCTCTTTCTTTCTGCTCAATAGCTGGAGCATTACAGATAAGTACTTCAGTATTTTCTCTTGTGCTTGTGTGGGACAAAGACTAATCTGCGTACGGTTTTTTACCCGATTTTTCCTTCACACCCGAAGTTATGTGTGGTTCGATGTCTGAAGGCGTATGATCTTAGGACGTCGGATATCAGATCCAGATCATTTTCACAGTTGCTTATATCTTTTTGTGCACCCCACCTACCAGTTTCTTCCCCAACATTATCGCGTTGGGTTAGACACTCTATGACATTGGCGGGGGTGGATGTGTCCGTTTTTAATGCACATTCTACCAGAGGAGCCATGGCTACCAAGGTAGTTCAGGCTGGAGGCTCTCCGACATTTTGAAGGCGGCGGATTGGTCTTCGGAGGAGACTTTTCGGACTTTTTACTTCCGACCAGAACATCATGTTTCTCACTCTGTGTTTTAATATGTTGTTGATTGTTGCTTTAAACTTGCATTTTGATACGAGCCTCCTGTCTGATATAAAATTCGAGATTTTCCTAGTATGATGACGGAAAATATAGATTTTATGAAGACAGGAGGCGAGTATCATCCCTCCCTTTATTACCCAACCCTGTTATGGTGTATGTTTTTTCTGTTTTCCAGGTTATTGAAGTCTGCATTTGGAGACATTGGAGTGTTTGATCGGTTCATCGTACGAGAGTTTGTTTCTCCCGTTGGAGCCAGACGGTTGTTCAGAGTCGGTTGGACATGGACGCTTCAAGTTCAGTTGAGATGACTGCGTGGTCAAGAAATAGTTGGCTTTATAGTCGGTTACTCTGGACTGTTCGCATTAAGAAAGAGGAGGAGGATGGAGTTACAGCTGGTTTTATATGGAGTTAGTTGGATGGGATTGGTGGGAATGGATAGAGGGTGCGGTTAGTTGCTAGGTAACCTGCATCCTATTATTATTTTTTCTTTCACTGTTGAAGTTATGGGCATGTTCTTTCTGCTATTGGGCGTTATAAAGAAGGATTATGCATTTTGATACTCGCCTCCTGTCTTCATAAAATCTATATTTTCCATCATCATACTAGGAAAATCTCGAATTATTATAACTTATAATGCAATATGTTATGAAGTCCCACATTGTCATAATTCTTAGACTTACTTTTCTGCTCTTTGAATAGATTGTAATATATACTTCATTCTTCAGCCACAGTTAAAACTTTTTGGCATCATTTCAAAAAGTTTTTGGTCATTGTTCACACAGCAAAAGTGCATTAATATGGCAGCCTGTTTGACTTTCCATTACTCAGTGGGAAACTTTTGCCATTCATTTAATTGCAGCTGCACTGATACAAAGGCATGTGGGTGTGTCTGCCTGCACACAAAGTATCCACCAGTGTTGGGTAGTGTTCACACTAAAATTTGTATAAACATAGATACCTGCCATGTGACTGGGATCCATTGCTGTTCACACTGTCATTACATATATACAATTGCTCAGACATATGGATACATCTTCTCCATAGAAGTTTTACGATAGATATATCTAGTATGTGCTACATGATATGCAAAATTCTTTAATATATAACATTATATTATTATATCATTACTATGTATTTGTTTATTATTTATTCAATGTAGCATTTTCTTTCACTACGTGCAGTTGAATTCAATCTATACAATATGGAGATATTTATGCATATGCTCAGCTCCTCTGCATGATATGCAGGGGATTTTAGTTTATATCGGATACTCAATGTTATTAAACACCATTCACACAGTGCATTTAGATCAATGTAATGACGCACATGTATTCCAGTCATATACCCACTGCTGCATATTATATTATAATATAGGTCTGATGGCATACATGAACATTTACTGTTTGCCATTGTTTATTATTCACACGATGCGATTTTATTATTGCGGTTATATTACCAATGGTTACAGTATAAGATAATACAAAATCCTTCCTTTTTTGCCAGTGGTTCTATTTACATGTTTTTTTATAATATCTGTGAACGTTTGGTCTATATAACATTATGTGATTGCTATACATCCATTGTTTGTTTTACATGTATATGATGGTCTCTTTCAAATTAACAGTATTTACCTATCTGTATAGGGTTAACACATAGACGTCAGTTCAGTCCTCCTCTTTTCTAATTACTGAACACCTGCTGTCAGTGGGCGTTCCCAACCTCCAGGCATGTGAATATCTCATTTCTTACACAGTATATAAGGAGCTTAGATGGGGCTTTCTGATGTGCCATGACTAAGAACCATATGGTTCGAAACGCGTCGGCGTTTCATCTATGCTTTTAATTCTCACCATCTCATTGATTTTTAAAGGATGAAATACATTTTTTGTGTTTTTATACCGTCATTCTATATTTTTCGGGGGAGCTGGATTTCCTTTTCCTTCCTGGATTCAATCTGATTGGTTACCACGGGCACCTGCACCAATGTTCCTCTGCAAAAATCTCCCCCTATGTGCAAGACTTCAGCTAGCCAATGGTTTTGAAAAGTAGCCCAGTTACCCATAGCAGCCAAGCCAATAGCTTCAGTAATTTCCCAGAGGGCTTTTGAGTATTTGAAGTAGTGATTTTATAGTTTTCTAGGGGCAACGGAAACCTGCAGGCCGCAAACTCAAAGGAATGTTTGGTGGGCTACAGTCTTGCGGCCAGTGACAAGGCTTCTGTCCAAAAGTTGGCATCAACATCTGAGAGACATATTGTAGCCAAGACGTTATGGGACATAATGTGTCCCAACATCAGCCAACAAAGCACCACCCACCTACCAGGCACAGCAGGCATGCTTAAAGGGGAATTCCAGTGGAAAACATTTTTTTTAAATCAACTGGTGCCAGAAAGTTAAACAGATTTGTAAATTACTTCTATTAAAATAAATCTTTACCCTTCCAGTACTTATTAGCAGCTGTATGCTACAGAAGAAATTCTTTTCTTTTTGAATTTCTTTTTTGTCTTGTCCACAGTGTTCTCTGTTGACACATGATGCCTGTATCAGGAACTGTCCAGAGCAGGAGAAAATCCCCATAGCAAACCTATGCTGCTCTAGACAGTTCCTGACACTGACAGGTGTCAGCAGAGAGCACTGTGGACAAGAAAAAAAAAGAAATTCAAGAAGAAAAGAATTTCCTCTGTAGCATACAGCTGCTAATAAGTACTGAAAGGATTGAGATTTTTAAATAGAAGTAATTTACAAATCTGTTTAACTTTTTGGCACCAGTTCATCTAAAAAAAAAAAAAGTTTTCCACCTGAGTACCCCTTTAATCCTTTCACTTTGCAAAGTTCCTAACATAGGGCTCCAAACAAACACCACAAGCCAACAAAATTCTCTACTGGATTTCCAACTATACTGTTGGAAACTTTTTTTTGCTAGGGAAAATTATATAGTGCCCCTGCTCAAAATTGTAAAGAAGGCAACACAATTTAGATGTAATTCATCTGAAGGCATTGCAGCTGTCCAAATGCCATGTCTACAAATAGAAAAACCATATGGATGCAAATATATTAGATGTGAGGAAAGCAAAGCAAGATTTAGTCATGCAACATGTTGGGCTGATAATTTAATGCGCAGACAGACGCAAAAATGAAAACCAAGGTGGAGATTTGATCAAACCTGGGCAGAGGGACAGTGGTGTAGTTTCCCATAGCAACCAATCAGATTGTTGTTTTCAATTTTCACAGGACTCTTTAAAAATCCAAATAAACACCATGATTGGTTGATATGGGCAACTGCACAACTGATCCTCTGCACAGGTTTCGACCACCAGCCAAAGCAAAAATATAGAATACAACATCAGAGGAATCAGGGAAATTGCACCAAGACAGGCCACAATTATAAAAGGGAAAAAGAAGGCCAAGACAGGACCCCCCCCCCCCCCCCCCCCCAAAAAAAAAAAAATATACATAAAATACCTTGGAACCCAGCAAAGCCCATGGCAACAGAATAACTAGTCCATGCAAAGAAAGAGACCACACTACATACTGCACTGTAGAATTAGTCATTTTTATTTCAACAACACTCTGAACACACAGGTGAAGAGGTTTACAATTAATTCAGACATAAGACATGCAGGGACTAACATCCCCCCTTTAAAAAGTAAAAAGGTAGTTCACAGGAAAAAATTGTCTTCTCTTTTTCCTAAGGACTCCACAGCAGCGTACAGCAGCGTAACAAACAAGAACATAGGAAACTACAGGGAAACATAAGCTGAAGGGAGGGTGACTTGCAGTGCAATATTTGCAAAAACACTAGCAAAGTGCCGAAATAAATGCTTATGCACATGCTGTATCCAAAGAAATATGCCACCCATCTCACAATACGCTGTTTACGCAAGGCCAAAGCAAAATGCGTAGACAAGCTTCAATTGCGCATGCGCACGAACATACATTCAGCCTCCCAGTCAACGTTACCACACAAGGCACAGATACACTCACGCAGCGCAACAGGGAAGAAAAAAAGACACTGACTGTGCTATGTGCCCTCCTACCATCGCCAAGGACACTAGTGGCAAGTCTGAGTTCACACCTGTCAGACTGCTCATATATCACAATCCTCACTCATGGCACATAGGGTATGCATGTGTCAAAGAAGGTGCGGAGAAGTGTTGCAGCCATGTAGCAAGGCGCATTCTAGCCACACCTTTTTGATACTCTATGCCCTCCTAAAAAAATATATTTTTGTTTAGCGAAATAATGGAACAAACAACATCATGAAAATATGCAAAATATTCATACACCAACTTCTTTTTGGGCTATGCTAGCAATTTCATATGCATAAAACGTATGACAGATGCACTTTAAATAATTTTAATTACCAATAAAGTGTCATAACAGAAACCTATTTAAAAGATTTATTTTTTGTAAACAATAGAAAACTGGTTAATTAAATAAAACCTTAATAACTAAAAAATTTACAACAACCATTTTTTAGAAATATAACAAACTATCATTTGTGTGTAATAATGTGAAACGACATTTCAGCAAGACAATGAGGGGTATTTATCGAAATATTGTACACCTTTTTTTTTGCTGTTTTGTCGGTATTTTTTTATTGTTGTTTTTTGCGACCATCATTTGCGACAAATTGGTTAAAACATTTTTTCTAAAGTGGCGGTGTTAGTCATGGTTTCAGTTGAAATCATGCAGTGATAAGGAATTTATTATTTGCAACATATCATTTTGGCGCAACTTTGGGCCCAAACACCAGCACAAAGGCCAAATTCAAACCAAAATGAAAATGACACAGAAACTAGCTACAATAATACACTGCTCAAAAAAATAAAGGGAACACTAAGATAATACATCCTAGATCTGAATGAATGAACTAATCGTATGAAATACTTTCGTCTTTACATAGTTAAATGTGCTGACAACAAAATCACACAAAAATTATCAATGGAAATCAAATTTATCAACCCATGGAGGACTCAAAATCAAAGTGGAAGACCACAATACAGGCTGATCCGACTTGGATGTAATGTCCAAGTCAAAATGAGGTTCAGTAGTGTGTGTGGCCTCCACATGCCTGTATGACCTGCCTACAATGCCTGGGCATGCTCCTGATGAGGTGGTGGATGGTCTCCTGAGGGAAGTCCTCCCAGACCTGGACTTAAGCATCCGACAACTCCTGGACAGTCTGTGGTGCAACGTGGCGTTGGTTGATGGAGCGAGAAATGATGTCCGAGATGTTCTCAACTGGATTGTCAGATTCATTCCAGTGGCGAATCTTCCAATCTTGGTGTTCTCTGGCAAATGCAAAACGTCCTGCATGGTCTTGGGCTGTAAGCACAACCCCCACCTGTGGATATCGAGTCTGTTTCTGACCATTTGAGTGGACACATGCACATTTGGGGCCTGCTGGAGGTCATTTTTCAGGGCTCTGGCAGTGCTCCTCCTGCTCCTCCTTGCACAAATGCGGAGGTAGCAGTCCTGCTGCTGGGTTGTTGCCCCCCTTATGGCCTCCTCCATGTCTCCTGATCTATTGGCCTGTCTCTCGGTAGCGCCTCTTGCTCTGGACTCTACGCTGACAGACACTGCAAACCTTCTTGCCACAGCTCGCATTGATTTGCTATCCTGGATGAGCTGCGCTACCTGAGCCACTTGTGTGGGTTGTAGACTGCCAGTATTTAATAGTGACCAAAACATCTCTTAGAGCATTTTCATGTGCGTAATGTAGCAGTTAGCCAAAGACATCTAAGTAATAATTTTTTTTTCCTGGTGTTGAAAGCCTTTACTGTCAGATAGCTCCACAATATACAACTTACCCAATAAATTGACAACAATATATATTTCAATTAATGCCCTATTTTATTTTTTTTGCAATTAATTTTGGCCTATAGCCCTCACACATTCCATAATTTATTTTATAAATCTTTATTTTCCATTGTTCATACACATAAAGAAAAAATGAAATCCACATAATATTCTTATAAATTACCATATTCATCCCACTTTACCAAACCACCCTCCCTCCCCTTAGAAACATCCGACACCCGCGGGGATCCGATCATCCAGAGTGGCGCACAGAGGTCCCCTCATCTGCCTCCGTCTGTCTCCCGGCGACTCCTGCTCTGGTCTGAAATCTAGCAGACAGACCAGAGCAGAAGATCGCCAGTAATACTGATCAGTGCTATACCCTATGCATAGCACTGAACAGTATTAGCAATCAAAGGATTACTATAAATAGTCCCCTATGGGGACTATTAAAATGTAAAAATAAAAGTTAAAAAAAATGTGAAAAATTCCCTCCCCAATAAAAATTTTAAATTTATTTTTTCCCATTTTAGCCCTATAAAGTGTAAAAAAAAAATTATAAACATATTTAGCATCGCCACGTGCATAAATGTCTGAACTATTAAAATATAATGTTATTGATCCCATACAATGAACGGTGCAAAAAAGTGCAAAATTGCTGCTTTTGTTGTCACACTTTATTTAAAAAAAAATTAATAAAAGTTTTATATACACAAATGTGGTATCAATAAAAAGTACAGATCACGGTGCAAAAAATGAGCCCTCATACCGCCGCTTATACAGAAAAATGAAAACGTTATAGGTCGTCAAAATTTTAAACATACTAATTTGGTTAAAAAGTTTGCAATTTTTTTTAAGCGCAACAGTAATAGAAAAATATGTAATCATGGGTATGATTGTAATTGTATTGACCTACAGAATAAAGAACACGTGTCATTTTTACCGTAAATTGTACGGCGTGAAGACGAAACCTTCAAAAATTTGCTAAATTGCGGTTTTCGTTTTAATTTCCCCACACAAATAGTATTTTTTTGGTTGCGCCGTACATTTTATGGTAAAATGAGTGATCATTATGAAGGACAACTGGTTGTGCAAAAAACAAGCCTTCATACTAGTCTGTGGATGAAAATATAAAAGTTACGATTTTTAGAAGATGAGGAGGAAAAAACGAAAATGCAAAAATAAAATTGGCCTGGTCCTTAAGTTCAAAATAGGCTTGGTCCTTAAGGGCTTAAAGCATGTATAAAGTTTCCAAAAACGAAGAAAATGAGTAAATACCATGGACCAAAAAATGTCGGAACAGTCAAAAACATAACCTACATTCCACTCTTAGTAAATCAGGACCATTGGGTCATCTCCAAACATATTGCACAAACAAATATATTGGCGGGCATGACCCATTTGTAAAAACCCAAACTTGGCTCACAACATATTTCCAGTCACGATTTTTATTGAAAGAAACATTCTGGATGATTGTAATAAAGGCCACTCAAAACTTCAAGGGAACATAGTCCCAGTGGGTAGGGAAAATCACATTGCTGTAGCCAAAAATGGATGACATAGTCAATAGCAGCAGCCAACAGTTGTTTGAGCATGTCCAGCAATGCTGGGATTTGTAGTTTGTCAACAGGGCTGCAGTTTAGACACGACAGTACTAGGCATAGAATGAGCAAGGAGATTTACTTCTGATGTACGGGCTCCTTAGTAATTTACTTAGTACATAACATTATAACAGTTCTCTTTGCTTAGTGCCGCATTACCTGTTTTTTTTTTTTGGGGGGGGGTATAGTAGTATGAAATTTGATCTGGAAAATGTTTTAAATAAAAATTATTAGACGTGTATTGCTGGACAATCAAGCAGGGACACCTCAGAGTGTTGTTGATTGACATAGTGAGCACCCAAACTCCATTACAGTATTTTGCCAAACAATGTCATATGTCTAATCCTTGAGTCCACCAAATAGCATTTCCGATTCCATACCCTTTTGAACCCTAAGCAAAATTTTGGTTATTAGTGTTGAATTTAGAGAACTCTTTATGTTGTGTCTTCTAACGTATTTATGCTTCCCTTTTAGACATCTGGATAGCATACAGATCATTTACTGCAATGATTTATGGTCATCTGGGTAAGGCCAAGAGGATCCCAATTCCTTCATATGTTGGAAATCGTATACGAGCAAAGGTTCCTGAGCCCATATTGGAATGTATACAGGTTTTAGATGGATGTCATCATACAATACCTTTCGTACCCCGCGTGCTCAACATTTCTAGTTACAAGAAGTGTCACCAAATTCCCGCTTGCAATTATTGGGGAATTGTTGTAGTACCCTGATGGTGCACGACAGCCTTTACACATTAGTCACCTTGTTTGGTCATTTGTTGGCCAGGTTGTTTTTGGGTTCATAAGCTCCTACTTGTTTGACATGTGTCCAGAGCAGCCAGTCAAATGTGCCTAAAGCAGATTGAAATGGCCTTTGCATATTTCTTCATGGATTATGATAGATTGTCTATGTGCAGAATTCAGCTATGCCAAGACACTGTGGGGGAGATTTTTCTAAACCTGTCCGGAGTATCATTTTGCCAGTTGCCCATAGTAACCTATCTGCTCATTTATTTCATTTTGAAGAAGCACATGAAAGAGGCAATCTGATAGGTTGCTATGGGCAACATGGCCAAATATCCTCCGGACAGGTTTTGATAAATCTCCCACCTTGATCCACAAATGTGCAAAATGCACTAAAATGTTTTGGTGTTCAAGGTAATAATTTTTAGTGGCCATTATGACATAGCAATGTATGTTTTGTTTAGGTAGACTAGGTAGGGTTGTCAAATTTGGATTTTCAGCTTCCCACCATTACCCTTTGACAGGGCATAGTGTTTTGTGTTTTACCTGACTGATTTTCACATGTTATTTTTTTTTGCAACATGATCCAAGTTTTCAGACAATTAGTCAATGTCATTTGTTGGTTCCATAGCTCTAGCTTTGCTACAGACTTGTAAACAGATGTTATGTGCATTGCCCTTTTTTTTTTAGCAAAATGATCTCTCTAGTTGTGCATGTGTTTGCAAGTCTTGCAAATAATTTTTCCCTCTGTGAAAATTAACTTGACAAACAAATCTACCAGTGTCCTTCATTATTTCAACAAAAATAGATATGAAATACACACTTAAAGTATTTGTACATGCTTGTACATGCAATTCCTGTGTTTGTTTGGCCACAAGGTAAGACAAAAATTTGCTTGACAAACAAAAATGAAACAAAAAAAAAATGTTTTCAGCACAATAATGTAAACCTAGAGGTATAAGCTTCAGTTAGCTCCTCCTTTGCCATTTTGGTTTTGACGTAATGTTAGGAGGGACATTAGAACGTTTAGACTCCTGCTCTGTGAGCATGGGACTTGCTTGCTTACAACTCCACTCCATTACATCATGCAAGGAGGTTTGTGAGGTAGACTCATACAGTGGCTTCACAACCCAAGATGCTCATCCCTTAGAATATACCACACGATGATGTAAAGTCCCAATTGGTTCCCCTTTATTGGATGCTGTTTTGACAGCTGCTTGTTGCCGAACCACATTTCTGTTATGGTCAAGGGCAGCCAACTCCATCCTGGCTACCATTCAATCTATATAGAAGTGAATACGCTTTGGCCTATATTTTAGACAAAGACTGTGGAATATCTCTAATTCTCCAGTATGGCAAAATGCAGTTAAATGTCTTATATCTTTCAGAAAGAATGGTATTAAAACAATGTTTTTTCGTAGGGTGGTTAATTGGGAATTAGCCATTTGGTTTCGGAAAGTTGGTCATCAGTCAGTGGAGGATGCTGGCATTGCTTGGGCACACCATCTTCAAGCCACTCGTGTACATTCACAATATAATATATGACAGTCCTCCAACTTTCCACTAGCTGGTCTGGATCTTGGTTGCAACTCCGGGCGCACTACCAAAGATGATTTTTGATGGGTTGGACGCAAGATGATTGTATTGCTTTCTCTTTGGCTTTGGATGCAGACAAGATTTTTGACCTCAGTGATTTTGCCACGTGCCACACATCAAATTGGTGATTAATGGCAGAATAATTTTCCCTTAGCAAGTTACGTACAGACATATGGTGATCTGTTGCTATAATGTTTGCACATACATCTTGTTGAAGTAGAAAATCCAGGGTTTTCTGAAACGCTAATTTCTCCAGAGCTGCTGATGAAACGGTGGCAAGTACTTGTTTGATGGTGATGGGACACTACATCTAGGAGTGAGTATGAGCAATATTTCGCACAGAATCCGGGCAAGTTGCATCACCACTCAATATTGCTTGTGCCTGACGTAGACTTTGGAGGACAGACACCTGCTCTATATCACATTCTTTTTGGATTCCAGGAAAAATAAAAAAAATTTGGTAACGAAAGAAAGTGGACTTATGCAGTGTCTTGAGATTCATGATGTCCATAAATGCAATCATTTTCTTGATGCTGTTCCGACTCAACACTGTAGCTGCTGAGATGAGGACATTTCCAGCAGGACAGCTTGAGAGAAATGGTTGGCTTTCCCACAATTTCCATTTGAACTAAATTTGTATTGGTTTTTTGTTTAATTAGTTAATAGACTTTGATATAGCCACAAAGTGAAGCAAGAAAGCGGGGAGAGCACTCAGGAAGCAATATCACCTTCTACGACTTGCAGCAAGTTCCTCGGCAACCTATCTCAATGTCTCCTGCGGGGTGCACATACACAAGCATGAAGCATCAATATGAAAAAAGCAAAGAACACGTAGGTGCACTCAGATAAGCAGAGACGGTCAAGTATGGGAGTCCGGTAAAGGGATGCCAGGTCACGGCATAGGTGTTGGTGTGTGGTGCTCGGAGGCTACGCCGGCAGTTTTGCACGTGAGGGCGTGCTTCTTCCGGCCTTTAGTTTACGTCATCGCACTCGGATGCTTATCACAGGAGAGAACATAGTGTTGCCATAGCAATAGTAAACCATACGGAAGACCAGGTGAGTCAAAAAACCAACCGAATCCAAGTGACAAAGCAAAAGTAGAAAAGAACCGTCACCACCTGTGATCAATAAGAACCTAGAAAAGAGGGAGTGAAATAAAGTAAAATGCTAATAGACAATAAAGGGAAGAAATAAAATATAAGCAAAAATAAAATTCATGCAAGCAAAAAAATAGAACGAGGAAGAGCAGGTATTATAGAAAGCGTACTATGGAGACCGATATAGAGCTAAATCAAGAATGGAGACATGTCCACCCGATCATCGAAGCCCGCAGGACCAGAGATTTAGTCCTCATGATCATGCGGCCTTCTTGCTGTAATAGCAGATAATGTAGATTGCATCCTGTGTCAGGCATGACAACTTTAAGGAGGCCACCAAATTTAAGATTTTGATATAGTTTGTTATGTAAAATTATTATGATAGTTTCATACTAATGAACAAAGTCAATACAAATTAACAGTAATTGTAATGTAGCTCATAACATAAATTAGCGTTCATTAATGTTATAGCGTAACAATATACAATAAAAGTGAAAATAGCAATCTAAATTATATAACTGAAGGCTTTATAGAGCTTCTTAGAGTTTCAGCTAGGATGTTGTTGAGTAATATGTGTCGTTTAAGACTTACCGGATTGTTTCATGTAATTGAAGGATTATGAAGAATTTGTTCGCCTTGGTTGCTTCTTCCTCCTCCCTCATAACAGTGATTACAATAGATATGATACATGTGTAATGGTCAAAATGGTATCAATAATATTGAAAATGATATCAACACAGGAGTGTATGAAAGGTTGTGGGTTTCACTCTTGTCATTCTTGTCACTCTAGTCATTCATTCTTGTCAGTCAGTGTAGTCTTGTCACTCTAGTCACTCTATTCACTCTTGTCACTCTAGTCAGAGTACAATAGTATAAAGGAATCAGACTTTATTCGCAAAGTAATCATCTCAACACTTCCACCAATTTTTTACTTTATTTGCTCTCCCACACTGCCAAGAGAATGTTTCCTTGTAGATCTTCACTGTTGACACCAATTCGATTATTTCAGCAATTGAAGGAACATCTGTCGTTTTCCATTTTTTAACTAAACAAGTTCTGGCAGCTATGAACACTTGACATAATGGTGCTTGGATGTCTTTTTTGAACTTTTTTAAACCTATGTTCAAAACGAAGAGCTCTGGTGTAAGTATATGAGCATTCTGAGAGAGTCATCGTAAGTGAATTTAGATCTTTCCTGAATTTATACAGTTTGGGACAGTTCCATAATATGTGAAAGATCGAGCCATTGCCCCCACAAGTAAGTAAGTATGCAGTTTTGCAGGTGTATAGTACCAGCGTGTTAGAGTCTTATAGTATTGTACTCTGTGGTTAGTACAGGAAGTATAGCGTCTCAGAAGGTCCAAAACAGAAGACCAATCCCTCTCACTTTCTATGAAACTGTGCAAATTTGTCAATGTTTATAAAGTCATATATAGATTTAGTGTGTATAGCGTCAATTTGTAATGAGGAACTACATAGCGTGTCTGCTAAAAATTGTGGCGTTTTTCTCTTAATGTAGTTGTGTGTTTTTAAATGTGAATGTGGAAAACTGTGATCTGCAATACAGCAGAAAGCATCAGTGTGTTCGGGCGCTCTCCTCGAAGTTGCCGGTCAGCCCGGGGTTAGACGTAAATCAGGCCTGGATAGGGGATGATATAAAAAAATTTATTTTATTGCACAATAAAAAAAACGTATGAAAAGGGGGTGGGACTACGCGTTTTGAGGGCATGATCCCCTCTTCGTCAGGTCCAATAGTTGCACAAGGAAAAAACATCGTCATTTATACAAGCAAAAAGACCGCGGAAATTGCAGGTCAAATCTTAAAAGCAGTTTACCTACTAAAATATTCTGATATCCTCATTATATAAAAATCACAATTGAATATTAATAAATATAAATATTCCAAAATATGAATATTAAAAAGGAATATGAGCACTCATGTACGAATTTGTCTATTAACATCTTGTAAAGGTTAATTCTTCCTAACCAACTCCAATGTTGTTTTGAAAGGAAATCTATGTCTGACTGGATATTCTCAATTCATTTTGGGAAGTTCACTCTTGGTATAGTAGAGACGTTGTTAGAAATATTGACCCCCAGAAAGGTTATATAAGAAGGTTTCCTTTTAAAAGGAAATTTGGTTTGAAGAGATTGGCTTATAATCGTGGGAATGTTTATATTGAGTATGTTGGATTTAGTCGTGTTTACTTTGTGGTAAGATATTTTGCTGAATTCTTCTCGTTCGTGTTGAATTGCTGGAATGGAGATTTCTGGGTTAGTAATCAGTAGTAGGATGTCATCTGCGAATAAACATAATTTGAAATTTGAGGGATGAACAAATCCGGTAATGTTATTATTTTGTCTGATACTTGCTGCAAGGAGCTCAATTGCTAAAACAAATTGTAGTGAAGATAGTGGGCATCCCTGTCGTGTCCCATTAGAGATAGGGAATGATTCAGAAAATTGACCGTTTATAGAAATTTTTGCTGTTGGACCATTGTATAGTGAGAAAATTGCAGATAAAAATTTGTCAGGGATTCCAAATGTATTTAGAACTTCTCTTAGGTATCCCCAATGCACTCTGTCAAATGCCTTCTCTGCCTCCAGCGAAAGGAGCAGAGAAGGCGTTTTTGAGATGTTTGCCCAGAATAGAAGGTTAATTACTTTTCGGGTACCATCAAGGGCCTTTCTGCCTAGTGTAAAACCAACTTGGTCTGGGTGTACTAGATCTGGTATGATGTTTTGTAAGCGTGATGCCAGTATCTTTGCAAAAAAATTTAAATCTGTATTCAACAAGGATATAGGGGGTGGAAGTTTGATGGGGTGTCTGGAGTTTTGCCTGGTTTAGGAATTGTAATAACA
This sequence comes from Hyla sarda, assembly GCF_029499605.1. Classification (NCBI taxonomy): domain Eukaryota; kingdom Metazoa; phylum Chordata; class Amphibia; order Anura; family Hylidae; genus Hyla; species Hyla sarda. The sequence goes on from NC_079194.1 coordinate 54,610,975, forward strand.
GTTGCGGAGAGCATATCTTCGTCAGAAATGCATGATTAAAATAATTTTTTTTAATAAAGGTGCTAATATGTCCCCATAAATTTGGTAATCAGGTCCGGGAGATTTTCTCAATTTTAACTCTATCACTTTAAGGACTTCTGCTTCCTGTATGGGTTCAGTCAGTGATTCTGTGGTATCTTCATCAATTGTTGGAAGTTTACATCTGGCCAGGTATTTTTTTTATGTCGTTTAATATTGGTTGATGAGTGGTGTTGTCGTTTTTCAAGTTATATAGTTTAAGGCTATTTCGTCAGCTATTTCCTTCGGATGAAGAATCTTTTACCACTAGGATGATGTATAAGGTGGGTAATTCTATTTTTCTTGCTTAATCCTTTGGCTATTTAGGTTGTGAATTTTGTGGGCTTATTATTAGTGAGTAAAAGTTTGACCTCATCTGCCTGTTGTGTTTATCAAAATCGCTAGCCATTACGTTGTGTAAGATTAAACATTGCTTACGGAGGTTTTGTAGCGTCAATAAAGAACTAGCTTTTCCAAAATTTTTATTTGGTTTACATTTTTCTTGTACGTGTATGCATCTCCAAGCATCATGTAGTTTCCGGTCGCTAAGCCAAGGATTAAGTGCATGTCTACGATTGGTGTTAATGTAGGTAGCATCGAGGATGAGGTCTTTAACCATGTTGAAGTATCCGCATAATATAAGGGTGCCCTTTTTTACCTTGTCCATCTTGCCCATAATTCTGTTCAAGAAATTAACCTGTTTATTATTTGGGGCATAGATATTGACCAACGTTGTAAGTCTATTGTTGAACCAGGCTACTAGTATGATGTAGCGTCCTTTAACATCAGTTTCTATATATTCTAGCTTAAATGTGACAGTATCCTTAACTGCTATTTCAGTACCACATGTTTTCTTTTCTGCACAGCTTTAAAATATGTTAGGGTATGCCTTATTTTTGAAAGATGGGCATCTTGATATGCAAAAATGTGACTCTTGGATGCAAATAATTCTGTGTTAACTTTGTGTGCTTCTTTCCATAGATAAGATCGTTTTTGTGGCGAGTTTTTGAGACCACCTGGAATTGATGCTTAAAAAGGTCAGTGACATGTCTAGCTTTTTCTGATCTGGGAACCGGAATTATCTCGTTTCCAGGTGAGAAAGTAGAGTTAAGCGTCATGTCCCTGTGTGTCTTTGAGGGAGGAGGAATCAGCTCAAAATACAGCAAGTCGTTAGTAGGGGATGTAGCTCTGAAATGAAATAGCCTTCTGCTGTGAAATAAGATGAACTAAAATAAAATACAAATAGTAACATTAATAATAACAATGCAATGTTAATCAAAAGCAGGATAGAATAACTATCAGTGTGGTCAGGCCAGGCAAACTCGGGGGTAGGTTCGCTACCTCTGTTGATATCAGAGGGTTGATATTAAGAGAAGTATGAACAATAACAATGTCAGGCAGCAGGAATGCAGTGGTTAATAGCAGTGAATGACATATATCAGCCGTACAACTATGTAGATTCTGCATTAATGAAAGAGTTTACATCAAGCATGTCAAACTCAAAGGCTAACATCGGCCAAAAAAAAACAAGGTTTAAGTTTATGCAGGCCGCATCCAAAAAAAAAAAACAAGACTTACATTTTCATAGAACAACATTGTTGTTTCATGACTGCTGACCCCCCAACATCCCACAGCTTTATTTATTTTAACCCCTTAAGGACCAAGGACGTACTGGTACGTCCTTGGTCCTGCTCCCCTGATATATCGCGGGGTTACACGGTAACCCCGCATCATATCACGGCGGGCCCAGCATCATAGTGAAGCCGGGACCTGCCGCTAATAGCGTGCAGCGCCGATCGCGGCGCCGCACGCTATTAACCCTTTAGCCGCGCGGCTAAAACCGAAAGTGAAAGCTGCCGGTTAACTCAGTGGGCTGTTCGGGATAGCCGCGGCTAAATCGCGGCATCCCGAACAGCTTACAGGACAGCGGGAGGGCCCCTACCTGCCTCCTCGCTGTCCGATCGCCGAATGACTGCTCAGTGCCTGAGATCCAGGCATGAGCATTCATGCGGCAGAATCGTCGATCACTGGTTTCCTATGAGAAACCAGTGATCAATGATGAAGATCAGTGTGTGCAGTGTTATAGGTCCCTATGGGGCCTATAACACTGCAAAAAAAAAGTGAAAAAAATAAAGTGAATGAATATCATTTAACCCCTCCCCTATTCAAAGTTTGAATCACCCCCCTTTTCCCATAAAAAAAAAAAACACAGTGTAAATAAAAATAAACATATATGGTATCACCGCGTGCGGAAATGTCCGAATTATAAAAATATATAATTAATTAAACCGCTCGGTCAATGGCGTGCGCACAAAAATATTCCAAATTCCAAAATAGTGCATTTTTGGTCACTTTTTATATCATTTAAAAATTAATAAAAAGCGATCAATAAGTCCTATCAATGCAAAAATAGTACCGTTAAAAACTTCAGATCACGGCGCAAAAAATTTGCCCTAATACCGCCCCATACATGGAAAAATAAAAAAGTTATAGGGGTCAGAAGATGACAATTTTAAACGTATTAATTTTCCTGCATGTAGTTATGATTTTTTCCAGAAGTAAGACAAAATCAAACCTATATAAATAGGGTATCAATTTAATCGTATGGACCTACAGAATAAAGATAAGGTGTCATTTTTACCGAAAAATGTACTATGTAGAAACGGAAGCCCCCAAAAGTTACAAAACAGCGTTTTTTTTTTCAATTTTGTCGCACAATGATTTTGTTTTCCGTTTCACCGTAGATTTTTGGGCAAAATGACTGATGTCATTACAAAGTAGAATTGGTGGCGCAAAAAATAAGCCATCATATGGATTTTTAGGTGCAAAATTGAAAGTTATGATTTTTTAAAGGCAAGGAGCAAAAAACGAAAATGCAAAAACGGAAAAACCCCCGGTCCTTAAGGGGTTAAACATCAAATGCCAGCAAACATATCACCCTGACAGCTGTTGGAATGTTTCCCCAACAGGCAGCTCTACCATGAGATAATAAGAATCTGGAGCATCAGCTCTCAGCAGGCTTCGACTCCCCAAGCCTCCTCTGCACCTTCTTCCACTGCACTGTTATAGGATCCCCACACTTCTTCTGAAAGACCCTTTGGTCTCAACCTCATCAAGAACAACAAGAAAATTAATGTTTTCTTCCAGACACTTGGCATCTCTTCTCTGCCACTAGCTTTCCTACTTCTGGGGAAATCTTGATTGCAGTGATCACTTTCAAAGCTGACCCAAGGTGAATGTCTATAATTCTGGTTCTGACAGAATACTTTTTTTGTTTAATAAGTGTAAACAACTGCTCGCACCGATAAGTACTTCCAAACATGGAAATAATTTCATATGCAAGTTCTCCAGTATTTTCAAACCTGGCTGGCAAATATTTGTAAATGAATGAATTTTGCCTTCAAATCTGAATCGCACTGGATCCCAATTACTACCATTTGCATATGATTAGGTACTGATTCAAAACTGAAAATCAAAGAAAACAGACAAAAATTGTCTTCTAAAGATTTAAAATCTGCAAACCTTGTTTCAAATTCAGTTCTAAGACTTAAATTTTTTTCTGCGTATTTTTGATACGATGCAGTTTCACCTGAACTTAATTTGTTCATGTTGCATGTTAGAAAGTGCGTTAAATCTTCGTTTTTCAACTGCTTTTCCCAAAGAACTAGCTTACATTTGAATGTTTTAACTTGGTCACACATGTTCGTAATGATCTGATCTTTTCCTCACAGTTTTAAATTTAAATCATATAAGTGTTTTGTTATATCAACCATGAAGGATAAATCTTGCAACCATACTGGATCAGAAAACAAGCTTGTGTCTTGATTTTTAGTGATCAAAAACTTACATATTTCTTCTTTCAAGTCCCTGAATTGTTTAAGAACCTTGGAGCAAGATAGCCAACGTACCTTGGTATAGTAGGACAAACCGGAATATTCACTTTCTATTTCACTTAAAGGACATCTCCAGTGCCGGGCAAAAAATTTTCTCCCCCGTCAAAATTGGCCCAGCCGTTCTCCCGTTATCAGCACACGAATTACTGAGGAGAAGTGAAAGTAAAACTACATCTCCCATCATGCCTTGTGCTTACTTCCTGTAAGCTGCTGCCCTCCCCCTGTTCTATCCCCCGAGCAAATTATAATATTGTAACGCCCCCATCTCCCTTCCCTTCTGCTTATCTCCCCCTCCCCACTCTGCCTCCTGTCCAGTGATGAAGCAGGCTGCCTCCGTGCTCACGTTAGATCCTAGCTATGTGACAGACAGTCTGCATAGCTAGAATCAGCAGTGTCGTAAAAAAGTAAAAATGGTAAAAAACATAATTGTTTGTCTATAAAACTGTCCCGATAGGGGTCCCTCCATCTTTTTCACAACTACAACTCCAAGCATGCCCAGTTATTTTTTATGCTGTTCGGGCATGCTGTGAATTGCAGTGGTGCCTCCAGCTGTTGCAATACTACAACTCCCAGCATACCAGGTTAGCTTTCTCTTTTACTGGGATTTGGAGTTTTACAACAGCTGAAGGTCCACATGTCGATAGAAAAGTGTTTTACAACCGGTGTGCCTCAAGCTATTGCTATCGCTCTCTCTCCCCTTCTCTCCATCCCCCTCTCTCTCCTTCTCTTACCCCCCCTCTCTCCTTCTCTTACCCCCCCCCCTCTCTCTCTCTCTCTCTCTCTCTCTCTCTTTCTTTATTTCTTTCTTTCTTTTTCTTTCTTTCCTCTCTCTTTCTCTATTTTTATTGAAATTCCCTTATGTGTCTGTGAACTTCCATAATTGCTGATACAAAGAATACACATATGAATTAAAAACTAATAATTGAATACAAAAATGTTTTAGCAACTCACAAATGTATGAACAATAAACATTCTCAAAGATATATCCTATATACATTTTTGAAAAAACAAGTTAATCTGATAAATTTCAAAATTTATAATCGCTGAAATCTTGATTCGTATTGCTCTAGTAAAACAGAGGTATCCAGTCTTGGAACCAGGGCAATATTTGTAGGATTATCTTCCCTCTGAGATACCCAGTCACTCACAGTTGGGTCAACTACTACTTTGAAATATTGTCTAGAACCTCTTTCATAAAATCTTGTGAGGTGGGTTCATAAACAGCCTTGACAATCCAATCTCTCCGCGCCTTAGAGTACACATATTTGTAGCGTTCACTTCCCAACTGTTCACTTGCAGATGTTTCCCTTTTTACTGTTGCTTGAATTCTGCCAACATTTTTGTTTTGGTCCAATGCTGCAAGCTGGGTTCTTGCAATCACAGAGTCAATAAAAAAAATTAATTCTCTTCGGCCTGTACTTGTGGCAGACGCTATGGTATATCTTAAGTTCCCCACTGTGACAGAAATGTGATAGTTGGCGAATGTCCCTCAGTAAAACGGGATTTAAACAAACTTTGCTAAGTACATTATGTGGTGTTAAGCCAGGTTCTAACCATTTATTTTTTTCCACTTGTTCAGCTGTAAGGGGGGGATGTTGACACCCCGAGTAAATAGAGTTGCCCTCCCAAGCATGATCATTGGCCACGTGGCGTGTGACAGATTTCCATCTTTCTACTAGGATGTCCGGGTTTTTATCACACGTACGTGCACACTACCACAGGTGGTTTTCACTGGTTGTATCCAGGAATGGAGTACTTGTGTGTTTCTTTGTTTAGCCCCCACTGCCAGTTTGTTTCCAACTTACTTAGCCATATGCCACTCATCGAACTGATGTATGATGTGTGCAGACTCTTCCCGCATTATTTTCCAGATTGAAATATGTCAGTGGCTAGCATGGCAATTTCAATGTTTTTATCCAACAAACTTTGGATACACTTTTTAAAGGCCAGCTTTTCTAAGCCAACTGATGTGGTGGATGGTTTCAGCTGCTCAACATGGAAAGCACATACTTTTTTTGGTGTCTGCATCCATTAAAGTATATGAGCAGTTCTTTGCAGAAAGCCCTGGGGAGTCATTCTGTCCGTCTCCAGTCAGGTGAAGCGGGGCATTTCCAATCTCACTAAGAATTTGCTCTTGCTCTTTTTTCTAGCTAAGATGTATTCCTGAGAAAATGTATAGCTTTTGATGAGTGAAAAAAGTTGACTGATACGCTCTTCATGTTTAGTATTCTGAATAAACTTTCCATCTTATTTATACTGTTCCCACTATAACAGTACATTTCCTGAAGGATTATTGCTGACTATAGGTTGTGATTTCCACAAGGCACACACATGTCCTTGAGAACATTTCACCGTAAGGTGAAACATGCTCCCCTGAAAATATTGCTTATAATGGGTCAACTGACCTCAACATTTCCTTTTTATCGGACAAGGGATCATACAAATCAATGTTTTAAAACATGATTCAAAGATATTTTTTTTTAAATCTCAGACCACATCTTCGTTGATACAATGCAAGTCTTCAAAATCTTCAGTCAATTTAATTTCATCATCTCTGCTTGAAATTGATTCCTCTGGTTCTTCTTCTATATCAGTAGCGTGAAAGGAAGTGTCTTTCTGGGTCTATAGAAGTTGTAATTGTCGTAGCAGTTTCTTCGTTAGCCAACGCAAGGTCCTCTTCATCAACACAGAATATAGGTGAAATGGGACCCAGATTTGGATCTATTTCTGGCAGAACACTTTCTGTTGGTTGTGGATATGGCTCCAAAGAAAAAGGCAGTAACGTTTCCTCCACAGTAAAATTGATAAAATAATTGTGTTCAGATAGATATTGAGTTTTCTGAACTGTGTTAATTGTTGTCCCTTTAATGCGGGTTGATGTACACATTGCTGATGAATAATCTCTTGGTATATTCATTGGGTCCTCTGCATGTGTACTTGAAGACATAACATTTCCAAAATTACCAGACTCAATTGGAGAGATCTGTGGTGCTTCAATAATATTTTCCTATGGCATAACCAACAGTTCTATCAAATTAGCAGGGTCTGATTGTCCTTTTTGAAGTACTTCTTTGGCCAAAGCTAACTGTATAGCTTGCTCGGAGATTAGCCTCCGACATGGCCGTTTTCTTTTGCTTTGCGAATCACTATTACCAGGATAACAAACTCTTTTTAAAGTTGAGTCCTGTATGTCAGCTGATGGACCATATGAGGATACTTCTGCAGAGGATGAGGCAACTGAATGTGCAGAGGTTTGTCGAATAGTTTCAACACTCGAGGTAAATGAGGACGACCAAGTAGACTGTAATGACGTTGTAGTGAGAGGTAAAACTGTGGATGTCGTAGTTGTTATTAGATTTAAGAAGCTGGTCTCTGAAGTAGAAGTGGAACAAGCAGAGGTAAAGGTTACCACTGTGGTGGTTAAAGTAGAACATGTGCTAACAACTGCTGGTGTTGGCAAGGTGGTAAAAGAAACAGTTGCTGTAGTAGCAGGCAATGTTCCACTTGCTTGTGATGATGTTGATGGTAGACTTGGAAACATAGTCGGTTCTGCATCAGGCCGGAGTTTGGGACGATTCTCATAATATGTGTACGCCTGGTGCTCAAAATGTAGCGAACATATTCTGTAGGTGTCATGAACTACTGCACCATCTGTTCCATATTTTCTGTAAACTGACCACTGTTGTGGAGCCATTTCCTAATGCAACCTTCATTATTAGGAAAAGTATGTGATATAACAGATGGGTTTAGTTTACACCATGTGGTGGGGCATCCCTTTATTACACAGGCTGGCATTCTAATTGTAGAATTTTAGAGGAAAGAACAAAAACATTCGTGACCTCTCCCTTAGTTTTACCTTGTAAAAAAAAATATATTGCATTTTTGGAATTTAAATTGTTAATATTCTCCATCAATTTAGATATGGTTATTGATTTATTTTTCCACTCTGAATGTGCTGTGTGGAGTTACTACAGCTACTGTTAAATACAAATGGGGCATACAGTGAGTGACGCTGTACTCAACGGCTGCAGAAATGTTCCCTCTCACCGCTGATACACTGAGCGCAGCGTTTGTCAATATCCACCAGAAAGTTGAAGAAGAGACTGCCCAGATAACATGACAACAGTATATGCGCAACAGGGGAACGTTGGAAGGTGAGTAAATGATTTTCTGGTTTAAATGACAATGCTAATTATTCAGGGACCAACCTACATGTGTAAACTGAAGAATGTGGGAAACCATATACATGTATACCTACTGGAGGCCAAAACTAATTTTTGGGGGTTTATTCTCATGTGCAAGATATTATTTATCAGCACTACAGGTGCGGAAAAGAGGAGCCTAAAATGTTTGTCTGCCATGTTCAATGGAGAACAGTTGTGTCTGTAAAGAAATCATCAGGAATGTTTAGACTGAATTGAGATGTAAAATCAGGGTGTGTTCCCACCTGGCGTATATACAGCGTATTTTGCGGCAGCAGCGGGAAATACGCAGTGTATTCCTCGCTCACTATACACACAGGGCTCTCCTATGCGTCTAGTGAGTTTTGGAGGCGGGGCCGTGTGACTGTGACAACGGCTCCGCCTACAAAACTCAATGCACACATAGGGCTGCCGTCGGAAAGCCCTGTGTATAGTGAGCAAAGAATACGCAGAGTATTTCCCGCCGCTGCCGCAAATTTGGTGCAGTGTCAAATACGTTGCGTATATGCCAGGTGGGAATGCACCCTCAAAGTTACCAAAATCTATCATGCATAACAATTCAGCATAAAATTATAGCCAATATACTTCGACAGGATTCTGATGTCCCAATCTCACAGCAGATTATCTGATAAAGATTTTCCGCTGCAGAAATTGCATATTATTGAATGGGCTATAAATTCATGACAAATTTTCATGCAGAATTCTGTTCAGAATTTAGTGCATAAATTCTGCTATGTGAACTCAGCTATATGCGTAAATTTTGCTGAATTCATGCATGAATTAGGCATGCTTCCTGCATTATTTATCCTTGTATGGAAAATAATTATTTAGGACATGTTCAAACATCATAATTTCCATGCGGAACTCCACTTGGAATCACTGTGTGGAAATTACGCTGCAGCTCAGACTATTTATATTCAACGGTATTCTGCTACGCCGGGCACTTGGTGGAATTTACGTACCAGATGTTTCTGACACGTAATATCCGTTTACAATGTCAGCATAAAGAAAGAGCGTTTATTCTTGGGGCAGTCCAATTCTGGATTATATAATGCAGAAACTAATCTTGGTGGACAAACAAATATAAAGAAGAATAAAAGTTGATTTGCTAGAACAGACTTAGAGCAGGGGAAGACTTAGAGCAGGGGGCCTCAAACTACAGCCCCCGGGCCACATGTGGCACGCCGAGGACATTTATCCGGCCCGCCGGGTGTTTTTTCCGCCGCTGCCTAAGGACATCCCTGTGTCCCGAAAGATGTTTTCGGGACACAGGGATGCCCCTGTTAACTCTCTGCGGCCCGGCGTTTACTTAAAAAAAAGCAAGGACCGCCGGGAAGTAGCGCACTCAGGGACGTTACTGACGTCCCGTGCGTGCGCCCATAGCAACGGAGTGCAGTGGAACGGAGCAGAGAGCAGGAAGTGCGCTGGCCAGCTTGGTAAGTGTTACTAGCGGCATGTCAGCTTTGGTGCTCCGACCACCGCTCCTCCGGTCCCAGGACCTACTTCTATGGCCGGACCGGAGGAGTGGTGGATGGAGCACTGAAGTGGGGCAGTACACAGGCATACAGCCTCCAGCCATACACTGTATATGGCTGGAGGCTGTATGTCTGTGGGGGGAACATACTGTACCTAATGTGGGGGAACTACTGTATACTGCACCTAATGTGGGGAACTATACTGCACTTATACTGCACCATATGAATTTAGAACAATAGTGTAGCTTCAATTCGTTGCAGTCACATGTTTCCAGATGTAGCAAATTTCCAGATGTAGCATTGGGACCGCTCTGCCAGTGGGTCGCTCCCCCCCCCCCCCCCCCGTGGGCTCTGGTGTCGCGGCGGTGGTGGTCGTCGCCCAGTGCTACGCCATTTTATGCTAGGGACGTTAGGGACCCACTCTGAATAGGTGGCCTTGACGTGGCGAGTGGGCTTGTACTTTTTGATCAAAAATGTATACTAACAACCTGTTAGTTTTTGATATTATGCTGAGAAGCAATCAGATCATTTTACAAGATTGTAGATGTGCACCATGTCTGATTTGTACCCGAATTTACTTTTCATGGTACTTTGCAGGTTCATTCTATGGCATTTATTCTTTACACTTCAGTTGTCTGCACCGTGTTAAACCCCATGTTCGGTCTAAATTGCATTGTAACGCACAGTTCAGACACATCAAGTGCACTTGTTATGCAGTACTTATAGATCCCTTATATACCATAATTTTTAACAGCAATTGTCTATTATACTATGCATGCTCGTGTGGTCGCAACAGTGTTACAGTCTTTTTTGGTAGCAGTGGTGATTATTTAGGTAAAAAATCCTGATCTTGATCCCAGGTACTTTGTCCGATTCAATGCGTTTCTTTGTCAAATCATCAGAAACCTTTTCCAGGCTTGTTTTCCAGGATCTCTTATATTTTGATGTCCGACACTGATGGCGGTCAGCATCAAATGCCCATAGTCGTGCTTAATTTTGTAGGACTTAGCCCCCACCTATTAGAGCTGTCTACTGGGCTCTACCAATCACACATCACCATGTCAGTTCTCTGACGTTTCTACAGTACATATAAGTAATAGACAGAAATGTTTAACTTTTGCATGGGGGATATTTGGGCAGGAATTTTTCAGCACTACAGATGTCCTTTAACATTGCTCAAAACATTACCGACCATAACTAACCGGCCACAAAATCAGATAAGTTCTAATATTGTCCTCATCTCCACTATAGAGCATAAATGCCAATACCATTGTAGGAGAAGACAATTAACTTCGATATTAACTATAGACGTGTATCCGGCGTATCATCAGGTGAAAACCATGAACCTCAATACTGAACTGAAACGTATGTGTTGAATTGATGACCATACAAATACCTGGTCCCTTTAACCGCGAAAACTGTGCCTTTGACTAAAATACATGAATACAACATGTAGGGGTACAGTGAGTATTTACAACCCCATTTGTTTGACAATTGTTTGTTACAGTGGGTCGGAAAAATAAAAAAATCTGAACTTTTACACTAAAACCCTTAATTTTTCATTTTCAAAAGGTGTAAACGGAGATAAAACACCACAAAATTTGTGACCCAATTTGTCCTGAGTCTGAAAATACCCCATATGTGGACACAAAGCTCTGTGTGTGTGCATGCAAAACAGGGCTCAGGAGGAATGGAGCAACTTTGGGATTTTGAAGAGAGGATTCTGCTGGAATTCAAGTTGGGGGCCATGTCGATTTTACCAAGCCCCCATGGTGCCAGAACAGAGGAAACCCCGATATGTGACACCATCTTGGAAACTACACCCCTCAAGGAAGGTGACAAGGGGTACAGCAAGTATTAACACCCCCCAGGTATTTGCAATTTTTTTGTTACAATAGGTCGGGAGAATGAAAAGTCTGAATTTTTACACAAATGCTGGTGTAACCCATAATTTTTCATTTTCACAAAGGGTAAATGGAGTAAACCCCCCCCTCCCCCCAGATTTGTTACACGATTTCTTCTGAACATAGCAGTACTCCATATGTGATCATGAACTGCTGTGTAGCCACACAAGCAGGGCCAAGAAGGGAGGGAGCCCCATTTTTAGTGGTGTTGTATTAGAAGAGCCCTTTGTGGTTTCAGTGCAGTAGAAATGCCCCAGAAGTAAGACATTTTGTTGCTGGAGTTAGTGCAAAGCTGGTGCATAGGGCTATGTGATAGCCTGGGGGATGTAGGGTATGGGGGGTGTAGCTGTGCAGTGATTAAATAGTGCTTGTTAACCCTTGTTATTTGTGATGCCAGGGTGAGGGCTCCTCAGTAATGCTTGTCCTACCGCCACCCTTCCCAAGAGCAATAGGGAGGTATATAATAATAGAAAGTCCACAACCGGAAAGTTTTCTGAAACAGGTATAACTTTTACTGAAGATTTTCTGCTAGCTTCATAAATGGAACAGTCTCTATGCATACAACTGCTTACTTTGGAGATTGACAAAGGTTGGGACTTTAGCAATTTAGAGTCTTTTAGTATTGTGGGCTGTTTCACTGGATTTTGGGGGATTTAGTTGCGGTCCAGTAGTCACGCTAGCTTTAGCGGGGGTAGTTTAGAACTCACGGTTTTAGTTCAGCTGAGGCTGGTAGGTTTTCAGGCCTAGCGTGTCCAATACTTATGTCAATCACCATTACAAAGGCTTGTGGATAACATGTGACCCAAGGACCTCCAAAGGTCCTCCAACATACCATAGAGGATATCAACATGGTCACATGAACCAAGGTCCTGCGACGCTAAACAAGGTAAGTATACTATACATTATTATTAACCCCTTAAGGACCAATGACGTACCAGTACGTCCTGAGTCCTTTCCCTTTCTATAACGCGGGGTCACGACAAGGCCTCACATCATAGCGGGTCGGGCCCGGCCTGGGACCCGTGGCTAATAGCGCGCGGCAGTGATCGCGGTGCCGCGCGCTATTAACCCTTTAGACGCGACGTTCAAAGTTGAACGCTGCGTCTAAAGTAAAAGTGAGACCATGCCGGTTAGCTCAGGAAGCTGTTCGGGATAGCCGCAGCGAAATAGCGGCATCCCGAACAGCTTACAGGACAGCTGGAGGATCCCTACCTGCCTCCTCGCTGTCCGATCGCCGAATGACTGCTCAGTGCCTGAGATCCAGGCATGAGCAGTCAAGCGGCAGAATCATCGATCACTGGTTTCCTATGAGAAACCAGTGATCAATGTAAAAGATCAGTGTGTGCAGTGTTATAGGTCCCTATGGGAGCTATAACACTGCAAAAAAATAAGTAAAAAAAAAAACTGAATAAAGATCATTTAACACCTCCCCTAATAAAAGTTTGAATCACCCCCCTTTTCCCATTTAAAAATGAAAGAACAGTGTAAAGAAAAATAAACATATGTGGTATCGCCGCATGCGGAAATGTTCGAATTATAAAAATATATTGTTAATTAAACCACACGGTCAATGGCGTACGCGCAAAAAAATTCCAAAGTCCAAAATAGTGTATTTTTGGTCACTTTTTATGTCATGAAAAAATGAATAAAAAGTGATCAACAAGTCCGATCAATGCAAAAATGGGACCGCTAAAAACTTCAGATCACGGCACAAAAAATGAGCCCTCATACCGCCCCATACGCGGTAAAAGAAAAAAGTTTTAGGGGTCAGAAGATGACAATTTTAAATGTATTAATTTTCTTTCATGTAATTATGATTTTTTTCAGAAGTACGACAAAATCAAACCGATATAAGTAGGATATCATTTTAATCGTATGGACCTACAGAATAAAGATAAGGAGTCATTTTTACAAAAAAATTTACTGCGTAGAAACAGAAGCCCCCAAAAATTACACAATGGTGGGTTTTTGTCTCACAATGATTTTTTTTTCCGTTTCGCCGTAGATTTTTGGTTAAAATGACTGATGTCACTGCAAAGTAGTATTGGTGGCGCAAAAAATAAGCCATAATATGGATTTTTAGGTGCAAAATTGAAAGGTTTATGATTTTTTAAAGGTAAGGAGGAAAAAACGAAAGTGCAAAAACGGAAAACCCCCTGGTCCTTAAGGAGTTAAATACATACAGGTATTAGCATTAGAGAATTAGACTTGAGGAGAGGCGACTAGGGGCTGTCCCAACTGAGGGACCCTACCTGAGCGTAGTTACTCTGACTTTGGGGACCTCTACACTAGGTACGGTATGTAATATGGTACCGGGACACCACAACAGATTTTGCAAACATGGTACATAAAAGTGAGCAAATGCAGACCAATCTTTATTGCACCATTTATCCTGTGTTCTGAAAAAAATCCTATTTAGGCCATGATCTGCTGCCTCAATGAAAAATAGCAAACATGGATCTTTGCAGGCACATGGACAGCAGTGGATAAAAGTTCATGGAGTCTTCAATACATATAGATGTTTATTTTAAGCACATAAAAGCAACGCGTTTCCTGACCGTAGCGGGCACTTCATCAGGCAAGTGTGCATGTATACAGGTATCAGAGAAAGCACATTGAAATAGACGGTCCATACGTATAATCAAAAGGTCAAATCAATTAAGCTATTCTGTACAGGATTACGGAGTCCAGATGAACACAGTTACATAACAAAAACATCATACAAATGTCTAAACAAACTTATCACAGATAGAGGTATTATAGTCTCTAGTGGATGCAGAGACACAGAAAGTTATAAAATCAAGAAAAAAGGAAAATATCATAGCCGCAGTATCTCCAAGCGCTGGGTAGCGGACGGGTTTAGGTTCCGGCTGCCCAGTACTGGAGTAGTCTGATTTTATGAATGAGCGATGCTACAGATACTGTAGCGAGGCTGAGAGTGGGCGGGGCCAGTGCATGCACTGGCTGAATATGGATTAATGAATGAACGGCGCTATAGATCCTGTGGCGAAGCTAGTGGTAGGTGGAATAGAAAACACACACTGGCTGGATAGAGAGCAGTGATCATGCCCTAATATTAATTAGAGAAATATAGATGGAAAAAACATGTGCTCCGCTAGTTATAGGGGAGCCGGCAGAAAGCTGAGAGTTGAAGGTGAGAAACACTGAGACAAACCCCGATGAATAAAAAGGGTAGTAACCCCTAGCAACCAGGTAATGGTAATTGAAAATCTAAAATCGGGTCTAATGTGGTAAAATCTAATATAGTCTATTGTAATAGACTGGAGGAGCACAGCTCACAAGACTGATGATTGGTACTGTTAAATTCAAAACACATGCATCAACCATAGGCAACAATAATAGACCAAATAAAAACAATAAAGCTGAGAAAAAGATGCTAGCGTGCCATAGATAGTAGACACAGGGATATTGGTACGTATGTATATGTCTCACTCCATATATATTATAAATAACATTTCAGTATTAGAGGGGTGTGTATATATATATATATATATATATATATGTGTTGTTTGATGGTAGAACCATCTCAAAGGCTAAAAATGGGTTAAAGACCTATATAGTGGGATAGATCGGTACAAAGTAAAAAGGAGGGGGGGGGGGAAAGGGCAATAAAAGAATTGATGCACACATATACGGGACAGAGATCATTAGCCCACGAACCTGATGGGGAGAATTCCATAAAACTAGATATATAAAAAGAGTATGCAAATATGGTATTATATATTAATATAAACCTATAGACGTTAAAACCTAAGAGTATAGAATTACCAATAAAATGAATGACTCCATGTTCATAAAAAAAGGGGGGGGGAGGGAAAGATGGTGAATATGAGTTAAATATTTGTTATCATATCAGTATGGTCTCAGAAATTTCATTCAATCCCTGCGGTTGCAACGTGCCACATTTAAAGATCCAAAAAATCTCAAGTCTCTTCAAGAGTTCAAAACGATTGGATTTATGTTTGGGTACATGGTCAATAGGAGTGACCTTAAAAGTTTTTGTAGGCCCATGGGGTACAGTGTTCACGTGTCTTGATAAGCTGTGCAACATAAACCCAGTCTTGACATTAAACCGATGTTTATTTATTCTGTTTCTTAACCTCATGGTGGTACGCCCTACAAATTGGATTCCACATTGGCATTGTATCAGGTAAATTACGTGATCTGATTCACAGGTCAAATGATGTTTAATAGGAAAAATCTCACCAGTAGCATGAGAGGTAAAGTTGGTTTGTTGGTGGGAAATATCTCCACAGCATAGGCATCTCTTCTTTCCACATTTATAACTCCTCGGGTTACTTTGTGTATGTTTTTTAGGCTGATGTCGTTTAAGCTGGCTGGGGGCTAAAAGATTTTTCAGCGACGGGGCCCTGCGGAAAGTAATTCCAGGATTGTTGTTTAAACAATTTTTAAG
This sequence comes from Hyla sarda, assembly GCF_029499605.1. NCBI lineage: Eukaryota > Metazoa > Chordata > Amphibia > Anura > Hylidae > Hyla > Hyla sarda. The sequence continues at coordinate 54,626,941 of NC_079194.1, forward strand.
GAATTGATCTCCCTCTAGAATACACCAATATTTTTTGAGTATGGCCTTAATATTTGATGCCGACCTACTGTAGGTGGTTATAAAATTTAGTTCCCAATCTCTCTTTCTGTTTCTATTTTTTACTTTAGCTCCTAGATCTCTATTTTCTTTTTCATTATCATTAGTAATGCTCTGCTGTCCTTCCCTTGGCTCTTCTTTTTCTTTTTTTGCGGTCAGGCATTCTTCCTGGGTAAGAGTTTTTGTCCTCTGGTATGCGTCAGCGAGGAGTTTCTTCGGGTATTTTTTCTCCAGGAATCGTCTTTGAAGGATACCTGCCTGAGTCCGGAAGTCCTCGTCCCGAGTACAATTTTTCCTTATTCGCTTATACTGTGAATAGGGGACATTTTCAAGCCATTTTTTTGTGGTGTCCACTCCCGAAATCAATATAACTGTTAGTATCGACTTTTTTTTTAAAAGTCGAAGTGATGAATTTGTCAGAGTTATGTGATATAATCAGATCCAGAAATTCTATTGACTCACAGCTGGTTGTCATGGTAAAATTTAGACCCCATTCATTATGATTTAAATGTTCAAAGAACTCTCTTATAGTATCCTGGGGCCCATCCCAAACAAATACCAAGTCATCGATATATCGCCGGTATAATACCGCATACTTCTTGAAAATGGAGTTCCCCCATATATGTCTCGTTTCAAATGCCCCCATAAACAAGTTTGCGTATGATGGGGCCACTTCGGCCCCCATTGCTGTCCCTCTAGTTTGGTGATAAATGTCACCATCATAAGTAAAATAGTTGTTCTCCAAGATGAATTTTAAACCTTTCAAAAGGAAGAGGCGTTGGGATTCGCTGATTTCGGAGTCCCCAATAAAAAATTCTTCAACTGCTCTTAACCCCAAATAATGGGCTATATTCGTATAAAGAGCCGTGACGTCACAAGTTACCATCATGTAGGTCTGTTTCCAGGGTATGGTGGACTGATGCATAATCAATTGGGTGGAATCGCGGAGGTAACTGGGGAGTGTACATACATATTTTTGAAGAAAAAAGTCCAGATAGTGAGAAAGATTACTGGTGAGAGAATTGGTACTGGCAATAATAGGACGACCTGGGGGATTACTGAGGGATTTATGAATTTTAGGGAGAAAATAAAAATATGGTTGATTCAGATGATTCATGGTTAAAAATTGAAATTCTTGTTTGTTGAGGATGTGTGAACTGTATGCCTCTTGATAGAGTACGCTCAATTCATTCTTTATTTTCACAAAGGGGCTCTCCTGAACTCTTTCATAAAAATTAGTGTCAGAGAGAATTCTTAAAGCTTCTTCATGGTATTGACTGTAATTAAGAATCACCAGTCCTTCTCCTTTATCTGCAGGTCTGAATACCAAATCAGAATTTTTCTGAAGGTTTTTTAGTGCTTCTATTTCTTTTTTATTTAAATTAGATATTCTGTTCCCCTCTCGTTGGTCCAATTTACTGAACTCCTTGGATACCATGTCATGAAAAAGGCCGATGTGATGGCCCTGGACATGTGTAGGGTAAAAGGTTGAAGGTGCTTTGACATCTTGATGTATGCTGGTATCGGTTTGATCAATATCTGGTGACTTGTTAGATCCTTCATCTGTGTTTTTTAAATTAAAAAAACGTTTCAAAGTCAATTTTCGAGTGAATTTATGTAGATCTAATAAGTTGAAATTGATCAACTTTATAGGTCGTGCAAAAAGACAGCCCCTTATTAAGTAGAGAGATTTCATATGGATTAAGAGGGTAATCTGATAAATTACAAATCTTGACTGCTTCAGCTTTGTAGTCCACATGTGTTGTTCTTAGTCCACTGTTCTTCCTCTTTTTGCCCCCTCTGCTTCCTCTAGGTCTTTTTTTCTTTTCATACTTTGAGGGAGGAAAATGGGTGCTATCGGGGGGGTCTTTTTGATCGGTGTTCCCCCTAAAAAATCCACGGGGAGTGTGGTAGCTGTCTCCGATACTATACTATCTCTGGTGTGTGTATCGGTGATAGAGCAGGAGGGATTTATCAGAGCAGGTTTTAGAAAAGGCACTAATGTAGAATGGGACTGTGTATTATCAACAATAGCTATATGTTCAGCATTGTTGATATCAGAGATATCTCCCTGATCAATATCATTGTGATCATGAATAGAGAGATCCAGTAGGCCCACAATGGAACATGTGGGACTGTTGGAGCCATTGTTACCAGAAGCTGGTGATCTGGTTGCTAGGGGTGATGGCTAGTCGCGATTCTTCTGAGTGAAGGCTTGATATTTCTTCTTAAAGCTATGGCCAGCCTGTAGTAGCCTTACCATAGGTGTTAAATTTTGTTCGATCAGGCGGGCCGACGACTCCAGTACTGGGCAGCCGGAACCTAAACCCGTCCGCTAGCCAGCGCTTGGAGATTCTGCGGCTATCATATTTTCCTTTTTTCTTGATTTTATAACTTTCTGTGTCTCTGGATCCACTAGAGACTATAATACCTTTATCTGTGATAAGTTTGTTTAGACATTTGTATGATGTTTTTGTTACGTAACTGTGTTCACCTGGACTCCGTAATCCTGTCCTGAATAGCTTAATTGATTTAACCTTTTGATTATACGTAGGGACCGTCTATTTAAATGTGCTTTCTCTGATACCTGTATACATGCACACTTGCCTGATGAAGTGCCCGCTACGGGCAGGAAACGCGTTGCTTTTATGTGCTTAAAATAAACATCTATATGTATTGAAGACTCCATGAACTTTTATCCACTGCTGTCCATGCGCCTGCAAAGATCCATGTTTGCTATTTTTCATTGATGCTATTTGGACCGGTGAACCAGGATAGACCGGAGGATCGTGGCTGCTGACAACCTAACCTGATTAATACGCTGTATGGTGTTGTGCCCTTAGCGCAACACATTGTGGTAAGTGTGACCTTTATTGCACTTATTCACTGTCTATAAACGTATCACACTAAGGGCGCGTGTTCCCTCTTTTTTCCCTTTTGTCTTTGCACGATCTGCTGCCTGACCACATGGTGGGCCCAAAAGGAAAAGTGCACCCTGTGGCTTTTAGGACAGATAGTAATTTTAGATTGAAATACTTATAGGCCCCACTTCACGCCTACCAAAAATCTGAGCTGGCAGAATGACGTAACCCACCAGAAGTAACCACATTTTTGAAACTACATCCGAAGTTTTAGGGAGGAATTGTTCAAATCTATCTTTAGTGTTCAATTTCTTATTTTAAGAAATTGGGCTAAAAAATGGAGGCAACTTATGCGCCTATTAGAGATGTGTCCCTAACTTTGTATTCTTCCATATGACTATGTCTTGCTATCAATACTGCTGCCCAAAAAAATGCAGTAAACATTGAGATCATTGGTACAAAAAACAACTGTATTCTGGTGAAGGGTATTGTATGAAAGTATGGAAGAAAAAATTATCCATGTATCCAAATATATACAAGTTGCAGTTTTAAGCATCTGCATTGGATTAAAGAACAGTTGTAGGGCTATGTAATATAACTTTTTCAAAGAGACTGATTGTACAACGTCTCTTTAGCTTAATTTATACTTATATACGATACAAATAAGCTAATTGACTCTGGCACACCATAACAGATCCCTGCCTGGCAAGGTAGGAACCGAAATGTGCGCAAAACAACCAGTCAGTAGCAGAATATATAAAGGGACAGTTTCCAAAATGTCTCTAGGAACAGTAAAGAATCACTATCCCCCCAAAAATACAGCATTGTTAGACATTTTCTCATTGTTACAAGATAAAAGAGGTCCAGTTAGTAAAATTCATAACAGCAGCATAATAAAGTTCAGAAAGTAATGGTAAGGGACAAGCCATGCAGTAGGGAACCTCCAAAACAAAAAATAAACCCATGTCACCAAACAGTAATATAAGGTTAAGTAAAAGCTTATATAGTCATAGTCATTACAAAAAAAGTATTCTGATGAAAAATATTGAGAAAAAAAACTGCACATAAAGGTATTTATCTAGAGGCATAATGAGAATTTTGTGTTTTGTTTGGGGTTTGAATTTTGTAAATAATTTGATGGGTAATTGCTATCTTCATTGAAACGTAATTACAAGGGGGTTTTGGGGGTGTCAAAAGTAAAAAAAAAAAAAAAAAGAATCATTCTAGGGGACAAATTCATCAACAGACATGGTAAATTTTGAAGCATTCTTGGATGCTTAGACCGGGTTTATGGGGGAACGTTTTGTGTCTTTTCTTATTCCGTGCTTGGAGCACACACTACACCTTTTCTGGGGCCTACTTCTGGATACCGTACGGGGAACAAGTCCAGGAAAATGCTGCTCTGGTACTATCCTACTCTCCGCTCCTGTGGCGCTGCTTCCCTCCCGTTCTTGATCCCCAAATAGAAAAGTCTTAATCACGTTTTCTTGAAATTGCAGGAATGTCCCACCAGTACCTGCATGTCTGTAAAGGACAAAGGCATTGTACATGGCCATTTGTAGGAGGTGCAGCACCATTTTTTTTATACCATGCCCCAGCTTTCAAGTTTGGGTCCTTTCCTTGAGAGACCCTAAAACTGTGGGTATAGTGCTTGGCCCTTTTGCATAATTTATTTAATTTTACACCATACCTGGCCCGTTTGTGTGGCAGGTGCTGCCGAAAGTGCAGTCTGCCCTTGAAATGCACAACAGACTCGCCCACGGCTATCTCTTTTTGGGGTGTGTATACCTCAGAAAATTTTTGATTTAGATAGCTGACAAGAGGCCGATTATATATATACGATTGAAACTGGGATCACTGGGAGGGGGGAAATTGGCATTATTAATATAATGTAAAAATTTTAGGCTAGCTTCAAACAGCCCTCTTCATGACTGTACGGTATAATGGAGTAAGGTAAAGCATGTCCTTACTCCAGTAGGACTGTATTGTTGGTTTTTTAGTTATGCCCATGTTTAGGGCAAAAAAAATGTACATTCCTGGGAATTAGTGGGTATCCACTGATAAGGCTTGTGGGTGGTCTGCAACAAATTGGTCCCCATAACGGTTAGTCTCCTCCTCTATCATTCTAATCAATTCTTCAGTGAAGAAAATTTTAAAAAAATCTGCTTCTTTGAAACCTGTGGTATTTATGTGAATGCCTGTAGTGGCCCCAAAGTCAGGCACCTGGGGTAAAAAATTAAAAGCCAGAGCCCAATCTGAGTAGGTACTAGTACCTGGTTCAGTGGTGACAATGGGGCCTAGCTCAACACTATATCTAGAACGCTGCAAGGCTGTTCCTTATCAGACTCAGTAGAAGAGGAGGAGGAGGCAAAGAAGAGGGCAAAAAGTGCTTGTCCTCAGTGTACAGAACCCCGCTTGTCCTCAGTGTACAGAACCCCGCTTGTCCTCAGTGTACGGAGCCCCGCTTGTCCTCAGTGTACGGAGCCCCGCTTGTCTTCAGTGTACCAAGCCCCGCTTATCCTCAGTATACAGAGCCCTGCTTGTCCTCAGTGTACAGAGCCCTGCTTGTCCTCAGTGTACAGAGCCCTGCTTGTCCTCAGTGTACAGAGCCCTGCTTGTCTTCAGTGTACAGAGCCCTGCTTGTCTTCAGTGTACAGAGCCCTGCTTGTCCTCAGTGTACAGAGCCCTGCTTGGCCATTCACACTTCCTGTATTTGGACTCGTCACAGAGATACACAGACAATAGCTGCAGGGACACCAATACTTGTTTAAATGTAGGAAATGACAAGGTGGATTATGCATATTACTTGATGTTGTTTTTGTTCTCATGGAGAACATCAAGATGCTGTATGTAGTAATGGTGAGGTGTTTAAACTTGTCATACTTAAGTTTGGTTCAGTGGATGAGCAACGTTGAGCACAATTCTTTTTGGACTTCACACAATTCTTGAAACGTGTTATTGAATTTTTGATTTTTAACAATTTATAATCTAAATTATCTAACTTCTCTGCAACACTCTTTAATGAATTTATGGTATGTTGTGTATAGTCCTGCAAAAACATATTTTGAGTAGGGGTTAATCCAAGGTCATTACTTTGATCCTGGCTTGGAGTCTTTGGCGTTGGGGGAGGCAGAAGTGTATCTTCCAATTGAAAGTTTCTGGTGTCATCATTTCCACACCGTGTTCTTGTGGCTGAGTTGTGGATCCATGATCCTCTTGAGCTAATAAAGAGCTATATGTAATGAAAAAGGTCCAAAAAATTCTAACAACAAAACACACATTGAGAAGAAAAGCCAGAAGCACTTTACTTTCTAAAGCCATTTTAGTGAAAATTAAGAAAATCAACAATGGATTTTAAATGTAACAATTTTATGTAAAAAAAAAATAAAATTACCATAGCAAAGAAGTTGATTGAAATTATATTTTTTCCCCCTGTGGCAATAAACAAGCAATCAGCTATGACTATCCACTCAAAAGAAAACATTTAAACATTTGTTTACTTCCCAGAAGCAAATAGTACAGAATAAAAAACATATTAAACACTTTGAACAAAACTCACCTGCTTCTCGAGACAAGGCAAATGTGTACATTCGGCCAAAGGCTTCAATCTGCATAGATTGGTATGTACTTCCCAACTTTCCCTTGACAGCAGAAAGCGACATAAGCAACCTGGGACATCCTCCAGTCTGCCGATGTGCAGAGGAAAAGTCGCCTATAGCAACCAGTCAGATCACTTCTTTCATTTTTAACAAGGCCTCTGAAAAATAAAAGAAGCCATCTGATTGGTTGCTATGGGTAACTCAGCAACTTTTGCTCTGGACAGGTTTTCAAAAATCTCCACCATATGCTTACATGAGAGAGAGAGAGAGAGAGAGAGAGAGAGAGAGAGAGAGAAACAAAGGCACGTCCTCTTAAAAAGTAAAAAATACATAAATAAATAAAAAAACATAATGGATGACCACAAAATAAAACAAACAAAAAAAATGCTAACCAGCGATAACAACATAACATACCTGATCAACTAAAACCTCAACCTCCTGTTCTATAAAATTTTATTTTTTTGCACCAAAATGCCGCTTACGAAGAGAACATAAAATGCCCAGGGAGGTTGATGACTGGGATTGAGTGTCCACACACCCCTTGTCCACCAGTTAACAAATACCTGTTTACAAATTTAAGAAAGAAAGGGTAGATTTGGGAAAACTTGTGCAGAGTAAAATGTTGCCCAGTTGCCCCAGCAAGCTATCATATTGACTTTGTTAAAAGGACCCAGAACAATATAAAAAAGCAACCTGATTGGTTGCTATGGGAAAATGAAACACTTTTCTAAGCCACAGGTCTGGATGAATCTCCCCCTATAATGCACAAATTTAAACAGTAAAAAAAGGTTAGATTTAGAAATTTCTGCCTGGAATTCTGGGGCAGGAGTCTGTGCCTTTTGTAGGGCTGCATTTGCGCCAAAATTACAAACTCGTGTGCGACAATTGATAATTTTAGCGCAACTACATACCGTTGGTCACAAAAACAACAACAGCATTAAATCACACATTAGAACAGCATTATTGATACATACCCCCCAATGATCCCAAACACAGCCAAGAAAACTCTCATTGTTTCAAGATTTGAAGACTGTCTTTGTGGAAGAATGTGCCAAAATCCCCCCAGAGCAACGCAGGACACTAGTTTCTCCATACAGGAGACAGCTTGAAGCTGGTATTACCTACAAAGTATTAAATAGATATCAGTAAGCATGTACAATACATTTCCCCTGTGTTATTTCACATATTACACATTTTGGTTACCAACATCTAGTGAAAATTTTATGTCAGCAGCAGCTTTGGATATTTAGAGAATGAGAACAATAGCGACATCTTCAATACTTATTTCACCAGCTGTAAATGTATGATACATGGCTCATATAAATATGTTATGTAAATTAATTAAATCAGAAGAAAATTAAACTACATATTAACTTTTCTGGCTTTTTTGGTAGCAAATTCTTCAATTGTAGACTCAAGATTGAGTTCATTCAGCAACCCATCTTCAATACACAACAGAGAGAGTGCATTTAAACGCTCCTGACCCATTGAAGATCTATCTGATGGCAGCCCTTTATATTCAGTGAAGTTTGGGGGGCAGGGCTGCGAATCACAGTCAAGACAGCGCACGGCCCCAGCCCTCAAACTACACAGAACAGACAGGGCTGCTGCTGGGTATGCTGATCAGAGAATATACATCGTATTTCCCGCTGCACAGGAACATTTTGGGCAGTGTGAAATACTCTCCATAAGCGCTATGTGGGACCGTACCCTAAAGCCGAAAATGATCTGACCATTAAGCACAAATAGATGCACATATGTGTTTGGAAATGCAACAATTAGATGCTGTGTTATCAGAAACTTGTACATCTGTATTTCTTGACTCTCATGAATGACTTTATTAGAAGGGGAAGACTGGTACATTTTAAAAACAGAGGTAAATTGTACAAATTCTTCCGCAAACATTGGGTTAAGATCTTCAGGATTTGTTGTCACTAGTGTTCTGGCATTAGAGAGTAGAGTATCTGTTGCTAGAGTGTATATTTCTGACAGAAAGCCAAATCTTTCATTAAAGTGGTTATCCAGGAATAGAAAAACAGAGCAACTTTCTTTCAAAAAACAGCTTCATGTCTGTCTCCATTTTGGGTGTGGTTCTGCAGCTCAGTTCCATTGAAGTGAATGAAGCCAAGTTGTAAAACTTCACACAACCTGGAGACAGACTTGGAGCTGTTTTTGAAATAAATTTTCTGTGTTTTCTATTCCTGGATAACCCCTTTAAACTTCTCAGATGGTGTCATATCAGCATCTTCTGCATCACCATAGTCCTATCTCCCATTCCTTTTTAATTTTTCTTCCACATTGTAGCTGGAACTCCTCGCTGCCTGCAAGGTTTTTGCCCTGGTGTTAGAATTCAGAGAATCTAGAATGAATAGACTGAACAAAATGCTTAGAGTTCAGCATGCCTGTTGCTGTATGTAAATCTAATTTCGCATTTCGTAGCACAGACTGGTTTTGGGAAACCTGGATAAAATAACAGACCATATTTCAACCATTAACTGGTTGCCGTCTAAGGAAGAGCCGGCTCATCCTGAGATGGCAAGCGGAGTATGGCGCGCCATACCAGCTGGTCCTCAGCTGATTCCCGCAAGCATTCCCCGCAGCTCAGTCGGGCTGATCAGGACCACCACGGTGTTCCGATCAGCTGTTAGGACACGAGGAGGGTCCCTACCTGCATCCTCTTTGTCCGATCGTCGATTTACTGCTCCGTGCTTGAGATCCAGGCAGGAGCAGTGGAGCGTCGATAACACTGATCAATGCTATGCTATGGCATAGCATTGATCAGTGTCTGCAATCAATGTACTGCATGTTATAGCCTCCTATGGGGGGGCTATAACATTGCAAAAAAAGTGTAAAAAAATGTATAAATGTGATTTAACCCCTTCCCTAATAAGTTTGAATCACCCCCCTTTTCCCATAAAAAAAAAGTAAATAAAAATAAATATAAACATATGTTGCATCACCGCGTGCATAAATGTCCGAACTATAAAAATATATCGTTAATTAAACCGCACGGATAGTGGCATACATGTAAAAAAAATACCAAAGTCCAAAATAGCGTATTTTTGGTAACTTTTTATACCATTAAAAAAAAAGCAATCAAAAACTTTGAACAAAACAGAAATGGTACCGATAAAAACTTCAGATCACGGCGCAAAAAAAGGAGCCCTCATACATCCCTGAAGGCGGAAAAATAAAAAAAGTCATAGGGGTCAGAAGAGAACATTTTTAAACGTGCATGTAGTTATGATTTTTTCCAAAAGTAAAACAAAATTAAACCTATATAAGTAGGGTATCATTTTAATCGTTTGAACCTACAGAATAAAGATAAGGTGTAATTTTTACAGATGGCGTTATAAAATGGCGTTTTATTTTATTTTTTTCAATTTTGTCCCACAAATATTTTGTTTTTGGTTTTGCCATAGATTTTTGGGTAAAATGACTGATGTCATTGCAAAGAAGAATAGGTGCTGCAAAAAACAAGCCATCATATGGGTCTGTAGGTGCAAAATTGAAAGGGTTATGATTTTTAAAAGGTAAGGAGGAAAATACGAAAGTGCAAAAACGGAAAAACGCTGAGTCCTTAAGGGTATGTTTACACTGCAGAATTCTCACGGGATTCCGTGTGCATAGCCGTCAGTGGTGACGGTGCAGTTCCCCGTGGTCCTACCCCCGAAGTATCCTCAGCCACCTGACGGACTCTCCGTGAGCGGAGATTCTGCAGTGTGAACATACCCTAAGGGGTCAAAGAAGGAAGCTGCAAATGGACAGCTGTTCACTGCATTTTGTCCTACAAGGTTTAGTGAATGTGCACAACAAGGAATATACTTAGCCAGTGGATTTCCCCCCCCCCCCCCAAATTAAGGCCTGCATACCAGTATATTTATCTTACCACTCACAATAGATGTGTTATGATCATGTGACTGACTCCTGCAGTCTTTGATAGAAATTTCATTTTTTTCCAGAAATTGAAAAATTGTGTTTACTGGCACTATACCAGTATGTCCATATACTGTACCGTTTGTTGGCAATTACAGAGGTCTTCACAAAGTTTTCACACACCATTGCTGGTATTTTGGTCCATGCAGATCTCCTCTAGAGCAGTGATGTTTTGGGGCTGTCGCTGGGCAACACGGACTTTCAACTCCCTCCAAAGGTTTTGTATGGGGTTGAGATCTGGAGAATGGCTAGGCCACTCCAGGACCTTGAAATGCTTCTTATGAAGCCACTCCTTTGTTGCATGGGCAGTGTGTTTGGGATCATTGTCATGCTGAAAGACCCAGCAACGTTTCATCTTCAATGCCCTTGCGGATGGAAAGAGGTTTTCACTCAAAATCTCACGATACATGGCCCCATTCATTCTTTCCTTTACATGGATAAGTCGTCCTGGTCAGTTAGTAGAAAAACAGCCCCAAAGCATGATGTTTCCACCCCCATGCTTCAAAGTAGGTATGGTGTTCTTTGGATGCAACTCAGCATTCCTTCTTCTCCAAACACGACGAGTTGAGTTTTTACCAAAATGTTCTACTTTGGTTTATCTGACCACATGACATTCTCCCAATCTTCTTCTGGAGCATATAAATGCTCTCTAGCAAACTCTAGAGGGGCCCGGACATATACTGGCTTAAGCAGGGGGACACGCCTGGCACTGCATGATTTGAGTCCCCGGCGCGTAGTGTGTTACTAATGGTAGCCTTTCTTACTTTGTTCCCAGCTCTCTGCAGGTCATTCACTAGGTCCCCCCGTGTGGTTCTGGGATTTTTGCTCACCGTTCTTGTGATCATTTTGACACCACGGGGGGAGATCTTGCGTGGGGCCCCAGATCGAGGGAGATTATTAGTGGTCTTATATGTCTTCAATTTTCTAATAATCGCTCCCACAGTTGATTTCTTCACACCAAGATGCTTGCCTATTGCAGATTCTATCTTCCCAGCCTGGTGCAGGTCTACAATTTTGTTTCTCGTGTCCTTCGACAGCTCTTTGGTCTTGGCCATAGTGGAGTTTGGAGTGTGACTGTTTGAGGTTGTGGACAGGTTGTGTCTTTTATAGTGATAACAAGTTCAAACAGGTGCCATTAATACAGGTAACGAGTGGAGGACAGAGGAGACTCTTAAAGAAGAAGTTACAGGTCTGTGAGAGCCAGAAATCTTGCTTGTTTGTAGGTGAACAAGTACTTATTTTCCACCATAATTTGCAAATAAATTCTTAAAAAATCAGACAATATGATTTTATGGATTTTTTTGTTCTCATTATGTCTCTAATAGTTTGTGTAGTTTGTGAAAATTACAGGCCTCTCTCATCTTTTTAAGTGGAAGAACTTGCACAATTGGTGGCTGACTAAATACTTTTTTGCCCCACTGTATTGGAATTAATTTAGTGAAATGCTCCATTGGACCATTATCAAGTACATAGCGAAATATTATGCTCAGTTGATCAGAATGGGCAATGTCAGGGGTGGAATCAACAAAATTGAATAATATTTGGCCTTTTTAATTTATTTTACGATCTGCTGTAGCACTTGCTGAACAATCACTTCAATAAACTCATGACATATTGTTGGTGACAGGTATGATATTTGACCTCTTCCCATGTTTTCGAATATCCATGGAGCTCTGAGTTTTCCTTCCTTCCCCTCCCTGCTATTGTATCCCTACCTATGGATTAAAGTTATGTATTTTTGCATCTACAATGGGTGAGTACAATTCTACCTCTATATAAATCATGTTTTTGAATATGTTCTGCAGGGAAAAATGGATCATGACGATGAAAGTCATTTTATGACAATAAGGATATGGCAAAGTATGGGATGCCAATACTTTTTCTGATTTTCAAACTGTTTAACGAGCCCTTTGTCTGTGTGTTGGCCAGAAGTTTTTCTTCTGATTAGGTTTTCAAATGCTTTTCCATGGGAAGCACTATTTTTATGCCCGCTTAAATCTCTTGTGGCATGTCGCCAATCTGAATAACCAGTGGAAGCCAAATGTGTTGTTTCATCTTTTGAAAATAGTTTGAAAAGAGCGCAAAAAAAATTAGCAAATTTTTGGAGAATAACATAGCCAGTCACACTTAGCACTTTCTACATTTCAACCATTATTCCAATTTCAAGCTATATTTCAGTTTCAAGCTTATCCATAACAACTCTTAGACCCTTTGCTAAATAGTCTTTTGAAAATTGTTTCCATAGACCGCAAAAATTTTTACCGATTTTTGGGGAATAACACAGCCAGTCACACTTAACACTTTCTCCATTTTAACCATTATTCCAGTTTCAAGCTGATCCATAACAAAGCTTAGGCCCTTTGCTTGTAAACAGATCTCTTCTTTTGTGGATTCATCATTGAGAATATTTGCAAGGACCTCTTGGATAGTACTATAGCCTTTCTGTAAGGCATTAACATCATCATGGTGAGCAGACCAATGGGTATCGGATGACCTTTTCAATGTCGGTATACCACACGGTTTGAAACTGTTAACAGATTTTACCCGTGAGTTGAAGAAGAAAATAAACAATAAAGCTGCTGTACAAAATTAAAGAAGTAAACTGCAACCGGACAGCTGTTTACTACATTTTTCCTACAAAGGTTTAGTGAATGTGCACAATTAGGTATATACTCCGCCAGTGAATTTTTTTCCTGAATTAAGTCCTATATACCAGTATATTTACTACTCATATTAGATGTATTATCATATGACTGACCCCTGCAGTCTTTGATGGAAATTCCATTTTCTACCAGAAATTGAAGAATTGTGTTTGCTAACACCATACCAGCATGTCCATATATTGGGTTGAATTTAGTAAAACGCTCCACTGGACCATCATCAAGTACATAGCGAAATATTATGCTCAGTTGGTCAGAATGGCAATGTCAGGGGTGGAATCAACAGAAATTGAATTTTTGACTAATATTTGACTTTTAAAATGTTTTTTTATAATCTGCTTTAGCACTTGCTGACCAATCAATTAAATAAAGTAATGACATATTGTTGGTGACAAGTAGGATATGTGACCTCTTCCCTTGTTGCCATGTTTTTGAATATGTTCTGCAAGGAATGGATCATATTCAGCTAACAGCTCAAGAAAATCCAAATAATTCCCATTGTGTACTGATCCAATAATTTCATAATTTCCTCGAAATGGAAGACCTTGATATGAAAGTAGTTTTTTAACACTCAAGATATGGCAAAGTATTGCATGCCAATAATTTTTCTGATATTAAACTATTTAACAAGCACTTTGTCTATGTGTTGGCCAGAAGTTTTTCTACTGATTAGGTTTAAAATTTCATTCCCAAGGGAAGCACTATTTTCATGCCTGCTTAAAGGGGTACTCTGCTAGCGTGCTCACATCCAAGAAAATACAACAACAATCTTATCCCCTATCCGGCGTACGCTCCAGAAGAAGCCAGATTGGTGAAACGTTGGGTGAGGGCATTGGAGGTGTTACATTGTGATTACACTTGGTAATTGTTGTTTTCTTGTCTCTTGTTGCTTAGCTGCAATTGCCTTACGGGACATATATATGCAAAGTCCAGAAATCACAGCACCGACAGGTCGAGGATCTTCATGAACTGGTTTCTTTATTCATCCCCAGTTCATGAAGATCCTCGACCTGTCAGTGCTGTGATTTCTGGACTTTGCATATACTCATACTAGGCTGGCTGCCTGGGTGTTTCACATGCACGGAGGTTGGTCCCCGGTGCTGTCTCACGCCAATTTTTATATATATATTTGTGATCGGTGCTACGGATGATTAGCGAGCCTAACCTAACTGAAACAACACAAGCTTACTACTAGCCAGGCAGTAAGATATGTGCCATATACTGCCGTGTATGGGTATACCTTGTGTAAGAATAAGATGGCATACCTTTGATGATTTGAATGTAGAAGTTACTATGATAGTAAAGAAGGGGTTGGGCAGGGCGGGTCACGAAGGAACCCGTGGTGCACTGGTGGATGAGCGCCGAGAGTTCTTGAACCCCGTAGCCCCTCCCACAAATACAGGCTACCAATAGCCTTGCACTTGTGATCGGTGCTACTGATGAATAGCGAGCCTAACCTAACTGAAACAACCCAAGATTACTACTAGCCAGGCAGTAAGATATGTGCCATATACTGCCGCGTACAGGTATACCTTGTGTAAGAATAAGAGGGCAAAAAAACAGATATCAGAAAAAAACATTTATTATACAATTACATAACAAGAGAATGAAATGGTTTCCTCATCTCAGATCGAGGATTGGGAACATAACTCATATACGCGTTAGATTTCCATCTACCTAATTTCCTAATGACGTGTGCAGGAACACCATGTGGGGAGGCAGCGGCTGCTGCACCAATGTGCAGTGAGTGACCAGATATAACCGAAGGATCATGACCTAGAGATTTTATCAGAATACGTAAATGCTTAACGAAGATCGAGGTGGTTAGTGAAGTAATGTCGAATGGCAGTAATGTCACTGTCCTTATTAGTATGAAAGGAAATTAATGCATGAAACACTGTTATCGGGCACCACTTGTGCGAGGTGGCAAAGTATGTCACAATTACCTGTTGACCTGGAAGCAACGTTTTAGTAGAACATAACGTGAGAACATAGTGATCGTTGACCCAACAAAGTTGACTGAGCTTTAGGTAAGCGGATTTACTGGTACTGCAAGTAAACTCGCCTGGCATCAAGAAGCCTTAAAACCCTAAGAATAAGGCAGTCTTTAAAACTAGACTGTTACTATAACCAAATGGAAGACCATCTAGTGCATCGGCCACTTCCCTGAACCACTGACCTGTCAGTGGCTGATGTGAGGGTGGCTTCTTAACCTGCATCTTTGCTACCCCTTTTAATGCTGCCCTAACTGCGTGGACAGAAAACAAAGAGGATCTGTCTGGATGAGACAGGGTGATAAAATGTTGAACCCCTGATAAATAAAGTGTTATTGTGTTATGAGCCAGATGTAGAGTGGAGTGGCAAAACCCTATGAATGCAAGTAGGAATGGAGTACTAAAATGGTCAGCCTGCGGATGAGTCTGACAAAATTTGGAAAATGAACTCCAGGCCGTGTCATAAACTTTCTGGGTATTACGGGACAGTGAACTGTTGATAAGTTGGTTGGCTACCAACTTGTAACCTTCTAATTCATTACTAGATCTTGAAAAGGCAGTATCGGGTAGCCTGATGGATCGGCTCCAGGAACCATCTGAAAAAAGAGTGGAAAGTTAAGTCTTGATAAGGCATCAGCGGCTGTATTATAGATGCCTTCGCTATGTGAACTGGTAAAACGAAACTCAAAGCAAAGAGATAACCAAACCAGCTTTCTGAGTAGCGACATGATAACCGGTGAGGAAGATCTACCTTTCAATAAAATATTGACTGTTGCAAGATTATCAGACACAAACAATACTGTCTTCCTACGCCATTGGCTGTCCCATATGTTGGCAGCAACCATGATAGGGTATAACTCAAATAAGGCTGAATTCCTATCAAATCCAGCCAGACTAACTACCTCTGGGGGCCAGGCACTGGCTACCCAATGGCTGCCCCAGATGGCCGCAAACCCAGAAGAATCTGAGAAAACCATGGGGGATGAATTGTCTACTGCTGGGGTGAAGAAGGATACTCCGTTCCACTCGGACAAAAACCTATCCCACATGGCTAGGTCTGCTAAGGCTAAATGGTCTAGTTTCTCAACATCTTGCTGTCCTGGAACAGAAGACATGATCTCCAGCAATCTAGAAATAAATGTTCTGCCCTGTGGAATGACTCATGGTGAAATTTTACATCCCCAAGACATACTGGAGCTCGACCTTGGTGACCCGAGGGGAATGAACTACATTGTGGCATGCTTATCTAATACAAGAAAGTTTGTCATGTGGGAGTCTAGCTTTCATGGCAACAGTGTCAAGTGTGATGCCTAGAAATGTTAAAGACTTGCACGGTCCCTCTACTTTTTTGTCTAAAACGGGGACTGCTAGTTGTTGAAAAATAGCCAGAGATGTGTTGAGTTCTCTAGGAATCGAGGTGCTAGGTTCAATTAATAAGAAATCATCTAAGTAGTGAATGACGTGAGCACAATCAAACCTATTCTCCAACAGCCAATGTAGTGCCAATGCAAATTTGTTAAAAAGCCAGGGACTACTTCTGAACCCGAATGTTAACGTGACAGCAAAATAATATTTTGAAAGCATCTGAAATATCAATTTTTGACAGCCATGCCCCACTACCCATACTTAAACTCAACTTCAGTGGTAATCAAAGCATCAACCACCTCGGGATTTCTTAAGGCCGATCTTAAATTCTCACATTCATACGTGGTGGAAAGTAATGACACAAAACCTGTATGGAACCCATCTCGGTCTGGATGACCTGCCATGAATGCAGCAGAACTATCCAAGTCCACCACAGATAGTCATGCTTGTTTGGACTTCTGGGTACAAGCTGATCTGGAATGCGCTCGGAAGCAATATGCGCAGACATGCAACAATCTACATTGGCTGTAGTTGCAGATACTATAATTAAAGTTATTACATATCTGGGACTTGCCCAGACATCAAATCGGTCTGCCCAGCTTATCAACCTGATCTAGGCTGCGAACTGGACGTGGATGTACCTGGTAAGTAGTGTTGCTCGCGAATATTCGCAATTCGAATATTATTCGCGAATATCGCATATTCGCGAATTCGCGAATTTCGCGAATATAGCGCTATATATTCGTAATTACGAATATTGGTTTTTTTTTTTTTTTTTTTTTCTTCACAGTACACATCACAGTGATCACCCCTCTCTGCTTCCAGCTTGTGTGGTGTAAAGAAGGCTGTAATACTACTGTGTGAGACTGGCGCGCGAAAATTCACATATGCGAAAATTAGCATATGCTAATTTTCGCATATGCGAATTTCCACATATGCTAATTTTCGCATGTGTGTATTTTCGCATACGCGAAAATAAAACGAGGGTATAACGAATATGCGAATATTCGCGAATATATGACGAATATTCGTCCATATATTCGCGAATATTCGCGAATTCGAATATGGCCTATGCCGCTCAACACTACTGGTAAGGTGTCCTCTGTGTTATTTAAAGAACTGCACCACTCTTTGGTGTGGGCAATGGATTGACAATGAGCACATACCGGGGCTTTCAGTCCCGCAAAATGATTACAAAAAATCTAAGTATACTGGGAGAGAGCTGCAGCTGCTTTGGCCGAGAAAGACTTATGGTAGTCATAGAAGACTGACCCACCATATTTGTGTGCGAACTCGTTTACTTTGTGGAGATACATGTTGAGTTCTTCACGTCTGTCAGGCCTGACAGAACAAATGACGTCTCGGTATATGGCGAATGCCATGCTGAATTCAGCTAAGGTCAGTTTCCTATTTGACCTAGCATCCTTTGCCTTCAAGATAACAGAAACCTCCCCACAAGCAATCGTTTTGTTTTTGGTAACATCATGTGCAGCAATAATTAAAGAGGCGAGGTTGATATCTTTGCCGTCTAGTATATCCTTTTTTTAAATTAGCAGGTATAAAATGGGCAGGAGCAATATTGGGAACAACCATATTGTGACCTACTAGAGAACTCGTACCTTGAGTAACTGCCGCTGGCGGCACAGTAGGTGCTTGTGCTGGTGTTGAGGTGGCAACTGTGACCGGAACATCAACACTTTTATTCTCTAGGGCCTCAATTCTTCATAAAGAACTTACCATGGTGTGAAGCTGCATAATAGAGGTGTTTAACGTATTCATGGAAACATCTCCGCTACTGGAACCTGCTGTATCACTAGGGCCTGCCTGCCCCGAGATCAATAGCCTATATATAACTCTGCTTTGCGAACCATAGCTGGATACGGTATGCCACGCCGTATGAGTTCAGCAACAATCTTAGGAATGGTGATGTTACGAAAGGAGGGGATGCTCTCATGTTCAGAAGATCTTGCTGAATTCTCCAGGATGGATCCTGCATCGTCAATGTCAGAAGCGTGAGACATATCTAGCGACATAAATAAAACACCTATAAATACCTAACAACAACCGGATAAACCACCAGCTCCCTAGCCAGTAATCGTGAAAATTAAATAGCTAACTGTGAACAGCCGCAAGGGTCTGAATGCGAGCAGACCAGGCTGAAGATGTGACTATGGTGAAAATAACCTAATTCAAGAAATGACTAGCTTATTTGTGAAATACGAATCCCAACCATAGATGTGATGGTTAGGGATACAGTAACCCAAAGATATGATGGGTATGGTAAACAAATAACTACCTGAATGAGGTGCCGCAAAAACCAACGGCAAATTATTGCTACGGATGCAACTGATACACAAGTGCCGGTTCCAGCAGACTCAGAAGCAGATCCCTCGTAGAATTACACCTGTGAATATTGTCCCAACTATAAACAACAATGCCCCTGTCTAAACGTACCTGAAACAAAACTGGCCTGCTGTGGGATGCTTATTACTTGTGTCGATTACTGCCGCCAGTGACCAGAGCTGCGATTGGACCAGCTTGCACCCATATTACTTTGACGCCTTTCGGATGTGCTGCTCTACCTTGCATCTACTATATATATATAAATATATACATACATACACCCCCACATAAATATATTTTATCGATCTATATATATGTATACATATTTTTTTTTTTTTATGTAACAAAGTACATGCGGTTTAAATGAAACCATCCTTTGTTTATAATACCCTTTAAAATAATGCATGTATACGCACACAATAACCTGCAAGGTTATGTTTCACCATGTGCCACCTCTTTGCGTGTCACCGTAAAACAGGCTCCCTGTAAAGACATCAGTGGTTGCGTAGGTCATGAAATCAATGATCTAGGCCGAGGCCGTAGAGACGTGATGGGAGTGTTGATCGACTTAGCAAAGCTGCTTAACTGTGAATTGTAACTGACGAAAGAACCCCAACCGTGCAGATCTAATGCAGACAATGCTGATTTGAAAAGAAATTTGAGCGATATGACCATGCAGAATGCCAAATTCTTGTGACAACAAAATGACACACCCCAAGCATATTTAAATACCTGGATAACGTGCTTGCCTTGTGAAAAATAACGTAAGAAATCCCGAATAACTGATGTCAATCAATACTCCCCTGAGGCATAACCTGACGTGAAGTAGAAAATTCTCTTATATATATATATTTGTGTTCGGGGCTCCATACGTGTACTAGTGACAGGAAAGATTGCCTACATACCTATACAAGATCTTACCCTAGCATAGCGGTCTGAGTTGTGCCATAACCGCGCAATGAGGGCACGCCTATAGAGGGCAAATAGCAACCATGCTAGGATGAATACAATTCCTGAAAATAAAACATCCTACATCCAGCATCAATCTTCACATACCCAAAGTAGACTATACCTAGTGTGCTGAAAGAGTAGCCCTGACCAACTAGTGACTACTAGAGGTGGTAACCATACCTTTGAAACCATGGTAGTAACGTCCATCTGTAAAGAATCAACCTGAGAATAACCTTCCCTGCCAAATATACTAACTGAACTATACCTATTACCATCCCTACTTGTTACATTACTTCAAATGGACACGTAAAGGCTAACTTCATGGCCGGTCTGACAAGCACCAATCCCCTGCTATTTAAGAGGCAAAAACTAAACTGACAGGTAATTGACAAGAAATTCCTATCTACCTGATAGACTGTGTGGGTCATGTCGCCTGACAAGGTTCACGAAGGCACCTTACCTGATTGAGACTGTAACAGCAGACATACCTAACTAGCCACCTGACTGATCCAACTGGACTTGGAAGTGATGACCCGTTGCAGATTACAGCTCCCTGCGTGAGCAACGTACCTGTAGACGTGACCAGTGTTTAGGTGAACCTTTATGCCTGTAGACCTGACAGGTCTTTGCACCACCGTCGTGCCTGAACCCGTCACAGGTCCCCACAGAACAATCGAGCCTGTAGACATGACAGGTCTTTGTGAAATCATCGTGCCTGTAAACGTCACAGGTCTTTGTAAACCACTTTTTTTTTTTTAAATACGTAAGTGTGAAATGCCATATTTAGATTGTATGCTATCTGAAATGTGTCACATTACCTACATAACCATGTCAAATCAATTGCTCTGAAATGAGACAGCAGCAACCACGATTCAATCCCCGATCCTAAAGAAATGAGTCATGTAACTGTGTATTAAATGCACAATATATCTGCAACTAAATGCTGGCCCTCCTTAAAAGAGAACGTGCAACTATGCCGGATAGTTGAATCTGTGTACTATAACGAAATGATAACGTCATTGAGAAATACAACAGATGAGGTTGTATCTGACCTGAAGACGTGTCAGGTCATAACAAATATAACAAACGACAAAATTGCTCGGAAAACGAGTCAGTAGCAACTGGCATTACCCCTTTAACCTGAAGAGGAGTTAGGCAACAGGGTAACATCATGAGTATTCATGACAAGATACCTGTATGAAGCTGGCGTGTTGTTCTGAAGGCGTGTCATTAACAAAAATGACCAATTGTGTCCAATACCCTAACCAAATGATCTACCTCCACTGTGTGCACCGCATGAAACGTGTTAACCGTATGTACGGCATAACCTGCTAACAGTATACCCAACTACAAGTCGCTATGTTAATGTCAATACGTTATTGCTCTGAGACATGTCTGTAACAATAACCTATGCGTTGCATCCCCCCCTGCAGACGTAGGAGGTTTAAGAATATGTGCTCGATATATCTGCAATGAATGTAAGCACAATATGAATACTGTAATCGTGTATTGTAAATATATGTACAGCCAGAGGTGCAACTGCTATTCAACTCTAGGAACAAATGCACATAATAACCTACCCGCATACAACTATGGTAGTATGCAACAAATGCTGTGTACTGGTGCATGTATCATACACAAGCTGGGAGCGTAAGTACCGTGAAAATGTAAGGAACGTTATGAATTTATGCTCTAACACCATTATGAGTACAGCATACATGCCTAGAAAATAAAGTGTAAACAACATATATCTCAAAAGATAAAAGACAACGTGCAACTATGCCGGATAGTTGAATATGTCTACTATAAGTAACTGATAACGTGGTCATGAAATACCACGGAG
This sequence comes from Hyla sarda, assembly GCF_029499605.1. NCBI lineage: Eukaryota > Metazoa > Chordata > Amphibia > Anura > Hylidae > Hyla > Hyla sarda. Next base: position 54,648,550 of record NC_079194.1, read on the forward strand.
GAGGCTCTATCTGTCCTGAGAACGTCTCAGGTCATGACAATAAACCACAATGTAATTGCTCTGAAAATTCGTTTTTCCTTTCCGTATAAACACTATGCACGAATATGCAGTTTGAAAGCTATGAGCATGAGTACAGTAAAGCTACGGGAGCATATGTGTAGTGTAGACTCTAAGGATGGAAATGCAGAAAAATTATTACCCATGTGCAGTACAACAAAATTAAGCTATGAACGTAACCAGACTATGAGCGTAACGTGCAACTATGCCAGATAGTTGAATCTGTGTACTATAACGAAATAACGTAATCGAGAAATACAACAGACGAGGTTGTATCTGACCTGAAAACATGTCAGGTCATAACAAGTACACCAACGACAAAATTGCTCTGAATACGAGACAGTAGCAACCGACATTACCCCTTAACCTGAAGAGGAGTCAGGCAACAGGTTAACATTGTGAGTATTCCTGAAATTGGTTGCTCTGAATGTGAGTCAGTAACAACAGCCGATTAGTGCCACTAAAATGATGACCACCCTTTGAACGAGTACCTGTGCCGGATAGTTGAATATGTGTACTATAACTAACTGATAACGTAGTCGTGAAATACAACAGAGGAGGTTGTATCTGACCTGAGAACTTGTCAGGTCATGACAATAAACAACAATGCGATTGCTCTGAACGAGTCAGTAGCAACCGACATTGACCCCTTAACCTGAAGAGGAGTCAGGCAATAGGGCCACATCCTGACAAACCTGAGTGAACTTTCCGTATAAAAGACTATGCACGAATACACAGAATGAAAGCTATGAACATACGTACAGTAAAAGCTACGGGAGCATGTGTGTAGCGTAGACGCTATGGATGAACATGCAGAATAAATACCATTACCCATCTACAGTAAACGCTATGGATGTTAGTGCAGAGAACATAACAGAATGAATGCTACATGTACGCAGAATAGGTACTACAACGTGTCAGCATAATAATTACTACCATCGTATGTACAGAATGAATGCTACGAATGTCCGTGTAGTGTATTGCTACAATTCTATGTGCAATATACATGACGTGAACATGTCTGTGGTATGAATACAACGAGCGTGTATGTGGTATAAATGCTATGAGTGTATAGTGGTATGATACTCTGAGCAGTATTATGCTATGAGTATACTTGCGGTATCAATGCTAAGAGCGTATGTGCCTGATGTAGGCCATGTGTATGTGCAGTATAAATGTTACAAGTACATGTGCAGTATAAGCGTCGAGCATATGTGCTACGAATTAATATGTGGTATGACGCTATGAGGTATGAGTACTATGAGCAGTATAATTCTGTGAACATGCTGCACGAAACGGCATAACACTGTGTGAGAACCGTATGAAACCTGCGTGTATGAATGTGGTGAACGTGTGAACAACAAAACCATAATCTTGTGACCAATATAACTGCCATGAGCGTATGAAACCTGCGTGTATGAATGCGGTGAACGTGTGAACAACAAAACCATAATCGTGTGACCAATATAACTGCCATGAGCGTATGAAACCTGCGTGTATGAATGCGGTGAACGTGTGAACAACAAAACCATAATCGTGTGACCAATATAACTGCCATGAGTGTATGAAACCTGCGTGTATGAATGCGGTGAACGTGTGAACAACAAAACCATAACCGTGTGACCAATATAACTGCCATGATCGTATGAAACCTTCATGTATGAATGCGGTGAACATGTGAACAACTTAAGAACCGTGAGCGAGTGACCACTATAACTGTCATGAGTGTATGAACCGTATAATTGCTATAGGCAGTATACTGCCGTAACCAGTATGAAATACCATTAACATATGAACCAGTGATAATTACGAGGTGTTTGATTGCCATGAACGTAACATGGTAGAAAGAACGTAAGACCGTGAACATGCCAAGAATATGTGAACAGCATAAATGCCAAGTATGGGAACCATGTAAAACACCAGCGAGTGAGAGAATAACCATGAGGTGAACAGCATAAACGAGTTTGCACAGTATAAATGCTGTGAATGTATCGTCAGTGTGTACCGTATATAATGATATTAGCACATGAAACTGTATACATACTATGCGCGTACGAGCAGTGTGCCATAAGCTTATGAATTAACCATGAGAGTAAGGATGATAAGAAACTCATGGAGTTATCAAACCGTGAAGATGCTCTACTCTTTTGCACCTTGTACCAGTAATGCATGTATGCCCATTATAAACCAAGCATATGAACCGTATGGATACCATGATCGTGTAAATAACGAGTATTACACTGTGTATACTATGATTTAATTAGATGTAGCCTATGTTATATCTCTACAGAGCATTGCACCCTACTGTATACTATATTGAAACAAGACACACTGCAGAGCACTGCATCACTACACACAGCATATGCTACCCTGCAACGTGATCCTCTGCACAGTATTGCACCACACCAAGCAGTAAATGCCACCCTGTGTTGCAACGAGACCCTTCGCAGAGCATTGCACCACACTGCACATGCTAACTGTAACGACCCTCTGCAGAGCATTGCACTATGCCCTATATAATATGTTATATTGAAACCATCCCATCTGCAGAGAATTGCACTAACTGTATAAAGTTTGTTTATAATGAGACCATCTGCAGAGTATAGCACTATACTGTATATAGTATATATTATATTGTAACAAGACCATCTGCAGAGCATATCACCATAGCTGTATATCATGTATACTATATTGTAACGAGCCCATCTGCAGAGCATTGCACCTTAACTATATATCATGTATACTATATTGTAACAAGACCATCTGCAGAGCATATCACCATAGCTGTATATCATGTATACTATATTGTAACGAGACCATCTGCAGAGTATTACAAGATAACAGTATATCATGTATACTATATTGTAACGAGACCATCTGCAGAGCACTGCACTATACCGTTATACAGTACATGTTATATTGTAATGAGACCCTTTGCAGAGCATTACACTGTACCGTATACGGCAAGGGCACCGTATACCCGCAGAGCACCGCAGCACACAGCAAAAGTTATATTGAAACGACTCTTTGCAGAGCATTGCACCACACTGTATACAGCAAACGTTATATTGAAACAACCCTCCGCACAGCATTACACTATACTTTAGATTAACGATAGCAGACAAGCTGACAGGTCCGCCTAACGAGGACTGGGCAGCTGCCGCAACCTGTCCCAAGGGCATAGACAATTGTAGCTGTGCGGGTGGCGGGCGGTCCACATGTCGCCATGAGGCAGCTAGCGGGCTGCGCGAAATGCTGAGGCTGCACCACCCCCAGCACTGATTTAACTCGCCTGCTTGCCGCTCCTGGCCCCCACTACCGCTGCGGGCCGAGCCAGCCAGAACCATACCTGCCCAATATTACCTTATAATCAGAGTGAGACACAGCATCCCCAGATAAGACAGCCAGCGGAGCTGCCAGGAATGCCGCGCCTGCACCACCCCAGACCCATGATCAGCGAGGCCTCCGCACCGTGAGCAGCAGCTCTGAAGATTTTTGTGGGAGATTCAAACACCAGCCTGCCACAGGAAGCAGAGATTCCACTGACGACACGTGCTCCGCCCCTGTAGGAGAGGGGGAAGTTATATACACACGCCCCCACCTGTTCCCAATAAGCCCCACCTGGAAGTGCAGGGAGCGATAATTACTTCCGCCCCTCGCACAAATACAGCCCATCAGGCTTTATACATATATATATATATATATATATATATATATATTATTTTTTAAATCTGAACCATTGAGCACCATGAAGCAGAGTTAAGTACCTGAAAACGTGCTTGAATGCAGTACCTAGTGCAAGATAAGCGGGATGGATGATGTCAGTCAAATATTCCCCAGAGGCATAACCTAGTATGAAAATAGATATCTTTAACATATCTGACTAACACATCGGGCATCAGGAAGCGATAAAATAAGATACCTGAAATAATGCGTATAAATGCAGCAAGCAATGCAAGATGAATGAACAGCCAATGTCAATCAAGTAAGCCCTTTAAGTCATAACCTGACCTGAAGCAGAAAGAAAAGTTAAACGCAACATAAGACCTCCATACACACATTTTTTTAAACCCCCTACTAACCAGGGTAAGTGTGCAGCCATTGCATATGTTACAGCGGATATATTAACCGAGACCCGCCCCTGGCCGTTTCCATGGGACGTAGGATCTGCCGAGATTACAGTGCATCCTGCGGATGAACATCAACCTGGAACATGCCCGTGACAATACCACGGAATACACTGCAATCAAGCGTTATCAACACGTGCCCACGTCAGCACAAGTAATCACACCAGCACATGAACCGTACGTAGCACATGAAACCCCCTGCGTGTGACCACACCACATATATGACCACACCAGCACATGTGACCAGAATGCGCCAGAAAAGTACCTTCACAGCCTGAAAGCCCTCAAAAACGTTCCGGAGCGATGGGGACGTGATGACAGCGATGATCCAGGGAAGCGGTGACGGTCCAGAGCGTTAGTATAACTTTCTATATTATAACGATGGTTGATTTGGAACAAATTACCACTGTATGTTGAGGGATCACTGTATATATATGAGGCTTTGCTCCATATGATATAAGGTATACACTTTTGGATGGTTACTATATAGTTATGTAGACTTTTTATATCCAGTATTTGACTGTACTAAATTTAAATTTAGAGACTTCATTTGTACCTCGGCCCGTTATTTCTGCTCTTTCAGAGTAGTATCTCTGTGATTTGTTTTGATACATATACAGTTGTTTCTTTATGGTGTATTATTTGTACATAATGTAGAATTTCATGATAGTTTGAGGCAATTTCTTTTATATATCCACAGCAAAGAGAAATATGGCTGGCCCTGCCACTACTTTACAACAAACCCAACAAGTAGCGTTTATTCCACCAACATCATGGCCCTCATTTACTATTGCAAACCTGACATGTTTTGTCGGGTTGTGCGCCAGAATTTGCATTGCGCCAGAAATTCTGTCTTTGCCAGATTGTGCTCCAGAATTTGCACCAGAATTGAAAAAACCCTGACTAACTCTCCATTTTGCTAGAAAAACCCGTGGCCGGGCGTGGCCGCCAGGACAGGGGGCGTGGTCTCCTAAAGGGGGCGTGTTCCTGACTTTCACAAAAACCCAACATACTAAGGTTTCCACATAAAATTTAGTGGATTTGAGCTGAGGAAAACCCTACAGATCAGAACATGTGTAAAAAAAAAAAAAGCAAAATGTAGGGAAAGTGGAAAGTGTAGGGAAACCTTAGTAAATACCATGGAAAATAAGTTGTAAGGAATTAAAACCCACAAAGAAACCTACACAACACTCTTAGTAAATAAGGGCCATGTGCGAACAGATATACATGCAGGTGCGTTCACTGATGGAGTGACAATTGTTTCGCGCATGTTGCGCTTCCTCTGGTTCGACATTATGCTGGTCCGAGACCAGTATTGATCACCTGATCACTAAGGGGGACATTTATCAAAGTAGTTTTTTTCCGCTTGAAATTGTCGCAGTAAGAGTCGCACGTGCGACTACTCTTTTTTCTGCGACTTTTTGATTGTGCAGTGTCCTAAGCAAAAAAATAAAATCTTGCTTACTAAAGCAAAAAGTGTTTTGCTTGCTTTTTTCATTTGTTAATATGCCTCGGCAAAATAAATAAATAAATAAAACAGATACCATTGTTTGCTTGGAGCAAATTAGCAAATTTAGAAATGCACAAGTTTGTAAGATTGCTATTCAAAGATTACGTATTTAACAATAAATTTTACTCTTAAAGGGGTTGTGCGCTGCCCTGCCTTTCGGAGCTCCGCTCGCAGCGTCCGGAAGTTCATTACTCCGAACGCTGTGTGCGGGCTTCCGTGTTCGCGGCGGCCCCCTCGTGACGTCACGCCCGGCCCCTCGTGACGTCACGCCCGCCCCCTCAACCAAAGTCTATGGGAAGGGGGCGTGACAGCGGTCGCGCCCCCTTCCCATAGACTTTCGTTGAGTAATGAACTTCCAGACGCTGCGAGCGGAGCTCCGAAAGGCAGGGCAGCGCACAACCCCTTTAAGCATTCACAAAACCCATAACAAATGAAAAAAGACAATGTTCCTTTCTGCTAGTTAAGTAATGTGGAGTTGGTATTTGAACTTAAAGGGTACTCCCGTGGAAAATGTAATTTTTTTAAATCAACTGGTGCCAGAAAATTAAACAGATTAGTACATTACTTATATTAAAAATTCTCAATCCTTCCAGTACTTATTAGCGGCTGTATACTACAGAGGAAATTCTCTTCTTTTTGGATTTCTTTTATGTCACGACCACAGTGCTCTCTGCTGACACCTTTGTCCATTTTAGGAACTGTCCAGAGCAGCATGTTTGCTATATGGATTTTCTCCTGCTCCGGACAGTTCCTGACAAGGACAGAGGTGTCAGCAGAGAGCACTGTGGTCGTGACAGAAAAGAAATCCAAAAATAAAATAATTTCCTCTGTAGTATACATCCGCTAATAAGTACTGGAAGGATTAAGGAATAGAAATCTAAATCTATGTAACTTTCTGGCATCAGTTTTTTTTTTTTGTTTTTTTACTTTTTTTCCACAGGAATATCCCTTTAAGCCATTTGATGTTTGTGTTTGTAGTCATAAATGTGTGCTTAATACTGTATTACCCTGTGAAATGTAAAAATAAAACTAAACAAAATGTGTTTGACATTTTTTATTGGCAAACAAAGATTGGGGTTATTTGAACATTAATAAGAACAAAAGGTTAAAAAAAAAACAATATAAAAAATATGGTTAAATTAATTTTATATATTATATTTTTAAAATAAACTGATGCCAGAAAGTTAACCAGTTTTTTAAATTACTTATCGAAAAAATTCAGAATCCTTCCAGTAATTATCAGCTGCCATATCCTAAATTCTTTTCTTTTTTCATTGCTTTTCTGTCTGAGCACTGCTGACATCTCTTTCCATGTCAGGAACTGTCCAGAGTAGGAGTAAATCCTCTTTGCAAACATATGCTGCTCTGGACAGTTCCTAAAATGGACAGAAGCACTGTGGTCATGACAGAAAAGAAAATAATTTACTCTGTAGTCTACAGCCACTACTATGTACTGGAAGGATTCAGAGTTTTTATTTTAACTTTTTGGCAAAAGTTATTTGAAAAAAACCTAAAATGTACACCGAAGTACTCCTTTAACTTTCTAAAGATCCTCAACATTGCAACATTCATATGTTACCTGGAAAAGTGTGTGCTGCTGCCAATTCACAGATCATGCCCGAAGGATAGGGAATAATGTTTACATTGCAGGGGGTCCGAGCACTGGGGCACCCCACAATCTCCTGTACGGAGCCCCTGTGCTGTAGCAGAGGAGCGCCTCACGACCCACGCCATTCAGTTTTGATGCATAAGACTTATCCTTTAAAGGTGTATAATCAGCGCACCATGCATGGTCTTCCTTACAGTTTAGGAATTATGCCCTGGCTTTGACCTTTTTTTTAAAGAAAATATTTGCTTAAAAAAGGGCATGTTCACACTTTGATTTAGTTCAAAGATGGAACTCCCCAGCTTTGTGAACACAATTTTTTAAGTTGATAACAGCACTAAAATAGAGAACAATGTAGCTCCCTTTCTCTCTGTTTTTGTAAAAAAAAATGTCTTGAAAGCCCTATAGCTATTTGTTAGAAAATTTCAACATTAATGTAAATAAGCCACGGGACCCGTGGCTAATAGCGCACAGCACTGATCGCGGTGCCGCACGCTATTAACCCTTTATACGCGTCGTTCAAAGCCTCGTCTAAAGTGAAAGTAAACCAATGCCGGTTAGCTAAGGGAGCTGATCGGGATCGCTTCTGCGGTGAAATCGCGGCATTGCGTACTGCTGTAGAACAGCAGGAGGGTCCCTTACCTTGCCTCCTGTTGTCCGATTGCCGAATGACTGCTCAGTGCCTGAGATCCAGGCATGAGCAGTCAAGCAGCACAATCATCGATCAATGGTTTCCTATGAGAAACCATTGATCAATGTAAAAGATCAGTGTGTGCAGGGGAGCTATAATATTGCAAAAAAAAAGTGAATAAAGATCATTTAACCCCTTCTCTAATAAAAGTTTGAATCACCCCCCTTTTCCCATTTAAAAAAAAATAGTGTAAATAAAAATAAATATAAACATATGTGGTATCGCCGCATGTGGAAATGTCCGAATTATAAAAATATATTGCTAGTTAAACCTTACGTTCAATGGTGTACACGGAAAAAAATTTCAAATTCCAAAATAGTGTATTTTTGGTCTCTTTCTATATCATGAAAAAATGAATAAAAATTTATCAAAAAGTCCGATGGTGCCGCTAAAAACTTCAGATCACGGCGCAAAAAATGAGCCCTCATACCCCCCCGTACGCAGAAAAATAAAAAAGTTATAGGGGTCAGAAGATGACACTTTTAAACGTATACATTTTCCTGCATGTAGTTAGGATTTTTTTCAGAAGTACGAAAAAATCAAACCTATATAAGTAGGGTATCATTTTAATGGTATGGGCCTACAGAATAAAGATAAGATGCTATTTTTATCGAAAAATGTACTGTGTAGAAACGGAAGCCCCCAAAAGTTAGAAAATGAAATTTTTTCTTCAATTTTGTCGCACAATTAATTTTTTTTCCGTTTCGCCGTGCATTTTTTGGTAAAATAACTAATGTCACTGCAGAGTAGAAAAGGTGGCGCAAAAAATAAGCCATCATATGGAATCAGCCATCATCATGATTTTTAGAAGGTGATGAGGAAAAAATGAAAATGCAAAAACAGAAAAATGCTGAGTCCTTAAGGGGTTAAAAACCAAACACATATATGGAGGAGGAAAAGACATCAAAACATGGGGCATCACCGGACACCCTGCATGAATAGGATGATAATCATGGGGAATACCTCATGCTAAGTACATAATGCTAAGTATTAATAAGCACCAGCATCCTGTGTGCATAGATGCATGAAAGTATGTGACAAGTAAAGTGCCGGGCAGTAACAGATCCTAACTAAAAAGTGCAAAGTGCAAGAATATATAATCCACGGAATGATACCCACAAAACCCAATGGTAAATGGTGCAATGCAGTGGCCGGGATGACGCCACTCCAACGTGTGTTTCGGCACGCTAACCTTCGTTTGGGCTACTTAACAAGATGGATGAGGAGCACGTTGGCAAAAGTATACTAACACCTTGCTGAGAATCACCGGAGATAGAGGCTGGAAATGTGGGGCGTTGGGCAGGCACATGTAACCAAGGGGATTGAGCAGTCTGGAGACTCTGAACTATAGAGCTAAACTGTTGGCCATGGTGTTTGTCCCCCCAACTACCGCAGTAGCAATCATTTGGAGACAGGCCTCTATGGCTTCTAAACGCTTTGACAACATACCCAAAAATTGTAAGTGTTGTTGAATGAAGTCATTTATAAATGTTTGTTGAGATTCACGTAGGCCCATGTCATTGGGAATGAGACGCTGTGGTTCAGCCTGGGTTATTCTTGGCTCATGCAGAATGTTGTCTTGTTTTCATTCAAGTTCCTCTATTACAATGTCCTCCCCTTCACTTAGTGATATGTCACACTCCAAAGGCACTTCAACATGTCCAGGTGGTTCTGGTTTAATGGCTGGGACTGCATTTTTTAAGAAAGTTGTAAAAAAAAAAAAATTTATATAAATTTTTTTTTAAAGATAAACCAACACAAATGTAATTGTAAACAAACATCAAATCTTTATGCTAAAATATATACCTTGTTGTCTTGGCAGCATGCACACATCAATTGTACCAATGCCTTCAATTTGGTTTTGGCTATAGGTAGAAGCCACTTTTTCCTCAAGTGTGGTCAATTGAATGTTTGGTCTTGGTCCACCACCAGTTTGTCTTTCTTGCTGGGCAATCAGGGCAAGTTTCCCTTTCACTTTTTTTTGGAGATCACCTCATTTTTTATTTATTTCTGGCACGGTTCTTTTAGCAATACCAAGGGAATTGACTTTCAACAGAATATCACTCCAAACAGCATTGCGCACTGACATGGGTATTTTATAATTTTTGCTGGAAAACAATGTCTGACGGTGGACAAGGACCTACTGGAATGACAGAAGCAGAGATACCATTAACTCTACAGACATGATGTAGCATGTAGGGCAAGAAAAAATACAAAAACATTTATCTCAATTTGGATATTACTTGTATTGGCACAACAAAATCATTATAGTACTCCTTATCTTATGTATGCTCCCGAGAAAGTTGGGTCTTTATTTTGAATCAAACAACAGTGCTCTCTGCTGCCACCTCTGTCTGTGTAATGAATTGTACAGAGCATGGTGTCCATTTATCAAACATGGTCCTAAGGTGTGCAATTACCCATAGCAACCAGTTTGCTGCTGGCTGACCCGGGCCAACATAACTTGGAAGTCATCAGTCTGCCGATGGTGAAGTCGGTACATGGTCCGAGTCAACCTTCGCATCTCCCTTGCAAGGTGCCTGTTGTTTTCCCTGGACAACCTGTCCATTCATGGACTACCCTAAGGTACATGTCCATTGGGACAGATGGGGGTGCTGGGGTTGGAGAGAGTGGACTGGGGATAGGTGGTGAACAGCCGGCTGAGGTCAGGGGTTGGCCCATGTCCTCCTCAGGCACTGGCGAGAAAGCTGAATGTGTGACATTTTCTTCTGCCTCAACGTCCCTCCGGCTCTCAGATTGTGACAAGACAGGTGATGGTGGGGGACTGTCACGGTGACTCCTCAATGAAGCCTGGCCTTGTTGATCTAAAAAAAAAATCTAGAGAGAGGGAGGAAGGCACCTCATGTGCGGGATCAGCAGGTCTTGTTAGTGGGGGAAGGGGACGGTAATTCCCAAGCTGCTTACCAGAGTTGGTTGTGCGCCCACACACAACAAGGTAAAGTGTAGAATGAATATATGTATAGGTCCACTGCAGCCCTCCTGGGTAGAAGTAGAATCAAAACAGGATGACCATAAATTCAGGAGTTAGTCCGGCGCAGAGAAGAACCATCAGGGAGCCAGATAAAATCAATGGATTTATTAGATGCAACGCGTTTCGCTGCGCATGCGCAGCGAAACGCGTTGCATCTAATAAATCCATTGATTTTATCTGGCTCCCTGATGGATCTAAAAAAAAAAGTATTTTAAAATAAAAATCAAGTGACTGAAAGCAGTTGTGTTGTTGATCATTACATGATACACAACAAACTCTCCCTAAGGCTTAACAATATAATAATTAAGTTATTGTACTGGTATATATTTGTCATCTAACCCTATAAATGTTATACACCATTATACACCACCAATATACACCATTGCAAATACCTAACCATGCTTTTTATCACAATATACAATTTAGCTGAGTAATTTAAATAATATCCATGTTGCTATGATTAGAAAGTACAAATTGACGAGTTGTGTGGACATGTCAGAAGTTGACATTACAGTGTGTCTCATTCCTTTGACTCACTGCCATCTTAAGTTATAAGGAAAGGGGAGGCCGTAGATCACTCTACTTCCGGGCTTTCAATCATGTGACCATTTCTCAACATAAGTTTAGGTAGACAAATTGTCAGCTCAAGCTCCTGGTTTATGATGCATGATGATGCAGGACTGACAACTGGTGGAAAAGAAAAATTTTACATGTCTGTGTAGAGGAATATATGCTGTTCAGCCATTTTGTCTGCTATGCTCTATGTTAATGATTTAATTAATCTCTATGGGGGCCTGCTCTACTTCGTTATTTGGTCTCATAGTATAGGACAACAACGGGGTAGACTAGATTCCCTGACATCTGCATGTCCCAACATTACAAATGGCATAAATGCTTTAAGAATCAGTATTGAACTAGGGGGGGGGGGGGGAAATACTACAAATGGTTGGTGATATTATCTTCCTGTTTGTGGCACATTAGTATATGTGAGGGGGGAAACTTTTCAAGATGGGTGGTGACCATGGTGGCCATTTTGGCCATTTTGAATCCAACTTTTGTTTTTTCAATAGGAAGAGGGTCATGTGACACATCAAACTTATTGGGAATTTCACAAGAAAAACAATGATGTGCTTGGTTTTAACGTAACTTTATTCTTTCATGAGTTATTTACAAGTTTCTGACCACTTACAAAATGTGTTCAATGTGCTGCCCATTGTGTTGGATTTTCAATGCAACCCTCTTCTCCCACTCTTCACACACTGATAGCAACACCGCAGGAGAAATGCTAGCACAGGCTTCCAGTATCCGTATACACTGCTATATACTACTATATACACCGCATGAGAAATGCTAGCACAGGCTTCCAGTATCCGTAGTTTCAGGTGCTGCACATCTCGTATCTTCACAGCATAGACAATTGCCTTCCGATGACCCCAAAGATAAAAGTCTAAGGGGGTCAGATCGGGAGACTTTAGGGGCCATTCAACTGGCCCACGACGACCAATCCACTTGATGTGTTTCCCTCTTTATGCACTGAAGCTGGCACGTTTCCTGAGTTTTTCCAGCAAGATGGTGACCACCACATTATGGGTGCCAGGTCCTAGATGAACAGTTTCCTGGAAAGTGGATTGGTCGTCGTGGGCCAGTTGAATGGCCCCCAAGGTCTCCCGATCTGACCCCCTTAGACTTTTATCTTTGGGGTCATCTGAAGGCAATTGTCTATGCTGTGAAGATACGAGATGTGCAGCACCTGAAACTACGGATACTGGAAGCCTGTGCTAGCATTTCTCCTGCGGTGTATATAGTAGTATATAGCAGTGTATACGGATACTGGAAGCCTGTGCTAGCATTTCTCCTGCGGTGTATATAGTAGTATATAGCACTGTATACGGATACTGGAAGCCTGTGCTAGCATTTCTCCTGCGGTGTATATAGTAGTATATAGCAGTGTATACGGATACTGGAAGCCTGTGCTAGCATTTCTCCTGCGGTGTTGCTATCAGTGTGTGAAGAGTGGGAGAAGAGGGTTGCATTGACAATCCAACACAATGGGCAGCACATTGAACACATTTTGTAAGTGGTCAGAAACTTGTAAATAACTCATGAAAGAATAAAGTTACGTTAAAATCAAAGCACATCATTGTTTTTCTTGTGAAATTCCCAATAAGTTTGATGTGTCACATGACCCTCTTCCTATTGAAAAAACAAAAGTTGGATTCAAAATGGCCGACATCAAAATGGCCACCATGGTCACCACCCATCTTGAAAAGTTTCCCCCCCCCTCACATATACTAATGTGCCACAAACAGGAAGTTAATATCACCAACCATTCCCATTTTATTAAGGTGCATCCATATAAATGGCCCACCCTTTATAATAATGGAGTTCTAATAGTTATTTTTGTTTTCTTAATTAATATTATTGTAATACATAATTAATTAATTATATATATATATATATATATATATATATATGTATATATATCATTTTACTCATCAGATCTCTCTGCCTTGGATGTATGTGGACTCGTACCCACATTCCCGGATGTCTGAGCCTCTGGTATGAGGTGTTTCTTCAACTCCATCTCCCACTTGCTGAAGCTGATGTTCCTCCTCTGACGTTGTTTTTTATTTTTTTGAGGACTGATGCCCTGCAGTCATAGTACCTGTTTGTGTTTGGCATAAAATAGTTTATTAAAGTTTATCATACCATTTCCGTTTTATGACAATAAACTATTTTGTTGCTTGAATGTTCATATTTGTGCATTTATACCACACTACACAGATATAGACAGACTTATCTACTTTACTAGTATATTCTATGGGTATTCCATGATTTGCTATGTACTTCATAATATACTGTTTGTACCTGTGTATGTGGTCTTGCAATTCTTTGGGTGATGATACAACATGACATTACCCCACACAGTATAGATATATAAGTTCACCATAAACAACTATTACATAAAGGAGTACTCTAGTGAGAAACAACAACTTATCACCTCTCCAGAGGCTGGTATTTATCAAACCAATCCTTCAAGTCCCGGAAAATGGCAAAATAAACTATGCTGGGAGTTGTAGTTTTGTAACAGCTGGAGGCACCCCTGCTTCGGAAACATTGACCTATAGACTATATACTAGTATAGTCCAACATGCTGGGAGTTGGAATTTCATTTGGAGCAGCTGATGAGCCACATGTATCAGGGCATGCTGGTAGTTGTAGTTAGTAACTAACTCCTGACTTAAAAAAATAAATAAATAAATAAAACAGTCACATTAAAGGGGTACATTTTTTTTAAATCAACTGGTGCCAGAAAGTTAAGCAGATGTGGAAATTTTTATTAAAAAAAATCTTAATCCTTCCAGTACTTATTAGCTGCTAAAGAGGAAATTCTTTTCTTTTTCGAACACAGAGCTATCTGCTGACATCACAAGCACAGTGCTCTCTGCTGACATCTCTGTCCATTTAAGGAACAGTCTGGAGCAGCATATGTTTGCTATGAAGATTTTCTCCTACTCTGGACAGTTCTTAAAATGGAAAGAGATGTCAGCAGAGAGCACTGTGCCCGTGATGTCAGCAGAGAGCTCTGGGTTACAAATAGTAAAGAATTTCCTCTGTAGTATTCAGCAGCCAGTTAATACCTATTGGAAGGTTTATGAATTTTTAATATAAGTAACAAATCTGCTTAACTTTCTGGCACCAGTTGATTTAAAAAAAAGTTTTCAACCGGAGTACCCCTTTAAAACAAAAATGGTACTGTCAAAAACGACAGACCGGGGTGCATCATACAGGACCGTATAAGGAGAACTAAGAAAGTTAAAGGGGTCAGAATACAACAAAATTTCCCCCCTCATATGTGTATCCTGTGATTTTACGCATAGATAATAAGTTATGCAGATGAGCAAGTCCACTATTTTTTTTGCAAGAAAGGTGGTTCCCCACTTATGGAGCATTTGCTTTAGGGGCAAAACCACGGATACATCTGTATACAATAGATGTAATTAGAAATCTAGGATGTAAAGGACATATGTGTAACAATAAAGGTTATAGAATGGTATACCTGTCCTAGACAAGCATAGTTTATGCTTTGCAATATGTCTTTGCCAACACATTGATGACGATATCATACTGAAATATTTACTCCCCGATGCTGAGAACTGTCCTGTCCGCTGTGCCACTTCCAACTTGGGACACTTTCTCCCTCACCCGGCTCCAGGCGGCCATCTTCTCCTGTGTGCCCACTGTAGTGTTGAACAACACGGATTTTTCAGTGCTGACAGCAGCCACTAGTGCTACATTTTCAGCCTCCGTGAATTTGGGACCTCTTCTTTTTTTCGCTGGTGGGACTCCGACTGAGTGCTGACTCTCACTGTCAGACTCAGATATGTGGCTGGCAGAGTCCGATATTGTCCAACCACTTTGTCTTGCAGTGTCACCACTCCTTCCTGCTCGGGCTCTACTCCTCCTTTTCTCTCCACACCACCACTACACTCATCATGCTCACGCTCAGACACATCATCCGCACGCTCACTCACACATGCGCTCTCACTCACATCCACATGTACAGCATGCTCACTCATATATGCTCTCTCAGTCACATCCACATGTACAGCACGCTCACTCACACATGCGCTCTCAGTCACATCCACATGTACAGAACGCTCACTCACACATGCGCTCTCAGTCACATCCACATGTACAGCACGCTCACTCACACATGCGCTCTCAGTCACATCCACATGTACAGCACGCTCACTCACACATGCTCTCTCAGTCACATCCACATGTACAGCATGCTCACTCACACATGCGCTCTCAGTCACATCCACATGTACAGAATGCTCACTCACACATGCACTCTCAGTCACATCCACATGTGCAGCACGCTCACTCACACATGCGCTCTCAGTCACATCCACATGTACAGAACGCTCATTCACACATGCGCTCTCAGTCACATCCACATGTGCAGCACGCTCACTCACACATGCGCTCTCGGTCACATCCACATGTACAGCACGCTCACGCTCACCATCCTCTCCCCCAGACACCAGACACAAATTCTCTTATTCCAGACATTTTTTTTTCACACAATACAATCAATTTCTCAGTACATGCTGGCCAGATTTATCAATCTGTGTGAGAGAAAAAGGGGAGTGACCACAACAACCAATCACATGTCAGATAATGAACTCTGGTAAAGTGAAACCTGAGCGGTGATTGGTTGCTATGGGAAGATCACTCCACTTTTTCTCTCACACAGTTTGATACATCTGGGCCACTGGGTGAAAGCTCTGACTGACCTGGCCTAACTAACTTTACCTCGGCTGTTTTAGTTAATCGTTAAGAATAAAGCAACATAAAACGAATAATGAAATCTGCCTAATACGAAATTGAAATGAAAGGCATGTATAACGAATGCGTCCGAATACATATCCAAATGGATCAGAAAATATACGGATGCATCTGTAAACAGAATGAAACGAATTACTTGAACGAATGTGGAACAGAACCGAAACATTTTTAATACGAAAAAGAACGAAATGAAACAAAATTTACTGTTTTGATCAACAATTTTGTCTATTAATTGAAAGTAGACAGGGAGGAGATTTATCAAAACCTGTCCAGAGGAAAAGTTACTGAGTTGCCTATAGCAACCAATCAGATCGCTTCTTTCATTTTTGAAAAGGCCTCTGAAAACTGAAAGAAGCGATCTGATTGGTTGCTATGGGCAACTGGGCAATTTTTCCTCTGGACAGGTTTTAATAAATATCTCCCAGTATCTCTGATCATAATAATAACACCAGCTGTTTTAGTTTATGCATTGGCCATGAATATATGTGGGAATTCTTTAAATTGTAATTTAGGATGTTTTATTGATGAAAAATGGGATTCTTGGATAAATAGAAAATTAGATTTCGTATATATTTTTTGTTTCCTTCCATAAAAAAAGATCTCTTTTTTGGGCTATTTAAGCCTCTCACATTCAATGATGTTATGGAAAAGGTCATATTGGCCCTCATTTACTATTCACAACCTGACAACTTTTGTCGGGTTTTTTTGCCGCATTTTTTCTGCGACATGGCGCAGACATGTCGCAGACATCATGCGCCAGTGGGCAACAGTTCTTCATCCGACTCGGGTAGGCTGGAACCCGAAAAAGGGGCGTGCCCCGACAAAGAAGGCCCTTTTCACACATATTTATCATTGTAAAGCACCCGAATTGTCGTTTCACTTTATGGGGTAACTATTAAAAAAGTTCATGGAGGGACAAAAGGAGCAGACTAGAGCACGCATAACACTACAGTTGATTTTAGCAAATAAGAACGTAATGTTGAAGCAAAAAACTACTTGTGACCCCCCCCCTCAAAATCACTAACCCAGCAAACGCACACCCTCAAACCCCCCCTCCCTCCCCCACCACACCCTATCAACTAGAATTGCAGTATAGTAGTATTGAAAACAATAATGTTATTATCCCTTCTAAGATATATGACTTTACATTTTAATAATCAAAAAATACCTCTACAACAATAAGATGCTTTTCCTCTGGAGTGAATCTTTGCTTCCGATCTTGAGACCCATCTTCAGGCCCTCCCTCATCTTCCAGATCAATATTTTCCTCAATAAGAACTGTCTGAGTAGGTTGAACCTCGGCCTCACAGACATTCCGGTCAGGTCTTGAACGAGTTTCAGGGATGCGGTCTGAGGAACAGGACGGCTGACTTACGCATCCATGACAGGACCATTATCCTGTGGAAACTGGCTGTTCAGGAATGTCTGAAAGGCTGCAGAAATGTCATCTTTGCGGCGGGACATAGCTGCCAAAATGGAGTCTGCCTTTCACCTCCAAGACTTCCAGGCTTACTACGCAGTCTTTTAAAAAAAAAAAAATGCAACACAAATACGAGCGTGCGACACAAAAAAAAAAAAAATACTTGCGACAATGATTGCGACACATTAGTAAATAAGCGTGAAAACTAAGGTGTCGGGTTCAAATACAACTAGAAACCCGACTTTCTAAGTAAATGAGGGCCATTGTCTCCTGGCTCGGATTTATATTCTGAATCAAAAGACGATGCAATGTGTATATTAGAAAGGTAGGGTTTGTGTGTTTGTATGTTTTACTTACCACTAACTGAAGGAGAGGGAAAGACGACTCAGAAGAAATCAAAAGAAATGGTGTGAACCAATAGGAGTATGACTCTGTTTCCAAATGCTTAATACTATGAATAAACAAATATTAAGTTAACAAATAAATAAAATAATAATAATGAGTACCAGAAATAATAGTAGAAAATAAAAGAAGTAAAAGGGTAACTGATGCGTGAATCCAGGGTATTCCTCTAAATTTCAGATTATTGCGTATAGGTCTATTCTCAATATCCGCAACTATGTAACTATGTAACCTTTGATCTTAATGCTTCCATGTCATTAAGATCACGAATTTCGTCAATTTTCTCCTCAACTAAGTCCATTCTGGACAATATATGGTTAATGGAGGAATTTGTAGATACCACAATTTTTTTTATTTCCTTTGTAAATGTATCTCTGAGAATAAGCATACATTCTTTCTTAAAATTTTCAGAGGCAGCTTTGCCTGATGAAAGTAAAGATCCTAGAGGATCAGTTATATCCATTTCTAGTGAGTCAACTGAATTTTCACTATCCTCTATTCTTGCTTTTTGTTTTACCGGACTAGTTCTAGTTAAATCTGATTCTGAATGAAGACTTTTCGTTTTTAAAGATCCTTCTGAAGTGCTTGTAAGTGGAACATATCTATTTCATAAGGTAATTGAATTGTCTTTATTAGGAGGATTTTTATTATGAGAGAAGTTTTTATCCTTTTGACATGCACTACAGTCACCAGTAGTTTTATGAAATGGGGTTTGGTGATGCGTGGAATTTTTATTTGTTTACTTAGGGGTTTGATATCCTCTTCCACCCATGTTAGGATGTATATATAAAAAGAATTTGAGCCAAAAATGTAGTGATTATTACGTTATGCGCTCCGGCCACACACGCTGGCCGTGAGCGCATGGTCCTGTTACCTGCTGCTGCCGGCGGGCCTGGGGCTCGCACCTCGGGATGTGCCCACATATGAGCCCCAGTCTGTCACTCACCTGGTGCTTCTCCTGCCCCCGCCTCTACGTCTCTGCCCCCGGCGTGCGTGTCCCCGACTCCTAGGGCGCGAGGGCGCCGGAGCTTTAAGATTTAAAGGAACAGTGCGCTCATTAGTGTAATTCACCTGTGGCTCATTGATAAATTCTTCCACCCTCCTCACTTCGCTGCTGGATCTTTGTTGCCTTGTGCCTGAGAGAAAGCATACCTGAGAGTTGCCTTGCCGTTTATCTGATCCATTGCTCTGTTACCTGAACTTGCTCCTCTGCTGCCTGCCTAAGCAAGTCGATCCCGCTTTGCGTCTGGCTCTGGTGAAAACCAGCGGCACCTTAGACTCCGTTCCCTAGTACAGTCCGAGTCATCTGCCACACAGGTCCAACGGATCCACATCCACCTGTGTCCCTGTCTTCTGAAACTTATTTTTTATACCTTGATATTTTTATACCTTGAGTCTATTTAGTACTATTATATACTGTGAGCTGTTTAATGAGTTAATTATTATTTAATTAATATGATAAGTTCAATATCTTAATGGATGAATCTATTATATTATAATTATATACTGTATAAACTCTGTAAGTGTAGTTGAAATAACATAGAGGTAATTCCTTTATAGAGATGAATTTTTGTGAAATTGTTAAGAGAAATAATCTTTACTGCTCTGAAGAGAGGTATTCCTATAATGTTTATAGGTTCCGGTATCCTGTGTGATAAGAGAAAGGGATCGCGGACTTACAGTTTATAAAGAGTGTGCAACGGATTTCTCTCTCCTCCTCTTGCAGCACTGAGCTTCAGAGAAAATGTCCCGCGGTGTCAAGCAGCTCCGGAACCCTATGTGGGAGTGAGAAAGAAGCAGACTCACGGCCGAGATCGCTGATGGAAGTGACGTCTCCTCTCAGTGTCTAGTAGTTTCCTGTTTGCAAGGAGCAGTGTAATCAGTGCAGAGCGTAACAGAATGTCTGCAGTTTATGGGCTACAGCAAGATGGCGGATTCTCGCCATCTTCAGTTGCTGGTAATGTGAAGCTGAGATTCCGTAAAGTTATGTAATGTTTGCTTACAGTTTATTGCTTTCACACGGCACTCAAAGATGGCAAGTTTAGCAGGCTTTTAATTTAAACTGCACAATTAGCTGTATAAGTTAAAGGGTACCTTTCATCAAAAAAACTTTTGATATATTATAGATTAATGTATGCAGAATAACTTTCCAATAGCATGTTATTAAAAAATATGCTTCTTTCTATTTAATTTTCCACTTTGAATAAATGACCACTAGGGGTCTCCCTACCAGTCCTTTTTTTTCCATAGATTTCAGACTCATGCTGGAGTCCTAAATCTCAGACTTCAGCCGGGACACAGACAAACTCCCTGGCAGGGAGCATTTGATTTGATTTGATTGATTGATGGCTATTAAGAGGGAATATATATTTTTCAGAAAGAAAGGTAGATGATGAATTGTAAGTAGGTATTATTTCATTAGCATTGGAATTTAATTTTTTGCAATATGAGTCAATATAGTCTAGTTTCCAATTCCTACCTTGTCTGTTTGATGAAGCAGATGTGCATAGAGTCACTGTCCCTCTATTGAACGGGATCTGTCAATGTTAATAACTTCAATATTTCAAGTTCAAAATTGATGAATTGGGTATTAAAATAATCCTGAGCTTATCCCATTTAAGATAATATCAATAAGAAGTCTCTGTTGATTTTAACTGCATGAACATTAAAAAAAAAATCCAAAATTGCTGCTTCTTTTTTTTTTTTTACATTTTATTCCAAAAAAATTTATAAAAGATTTATTAAAAGTTTTATATATGCAAATATGGTATTAATAAAAAGTACAGATCAAAAATGAGCCCTCATACCGCCGCTTATACAGAAAAATTTAAGTTATTGGTCTTCAAAATAGAGGGATTTTAAACGTAATAATTTTGTTAAACAGTTTGCGATTTTTTTTAAGCGCAACAGTAATAGAAAAGTATGTTATCATGGGTATCATTTTAATTGTATTGACCCAAAGAATAAAGAACACATGTCATTTTTACTGTAAATTGTACGTCGTGAAAACTAAATCTTCCAAAATTTGCTAAATTGTGTTTTTCTTTTTAATTTCCCCACACAAAAAGTATTTTTTGGGCTTGCGTCATACATTTCATGGTAACTTGAGTAATGGCATTACAACGGACAACTGGTCGCGCAAAAAACAAGCCCTCATACTAGTCTGTGGATGAAAATATAAAAGAGTTATGATTTTTTGAAGGTGAGGAGGAAAAACGCATCCTTAAGGGGTTACATTTTTTTTTTATAAAATAAAAAATTTTTTAAAACCCCACCGACCCACCACCTCACCCTCAAAAAATTGTACTCATAAAACATTTCCTACTAAATATAGCAAAATATAGGACAGCACATGTACATGCAAAAAACACTATACAGACTCCATTTTCAATCTTTGCCGTCCTTGCGCTCACCTTCCTAATGTTCCGCCAGATGATCCACTTGGAACTTGGAATTGGCAGTATGATTATATTTCCCTGCACAATTCCCAGGAGCCTCTGTCTACTTCCTGGTTCATGACACCTCTTCTGAGTATGCTCAGAAGAAAAAAAACGGGTCAAAAACGGATTGTAAAAAACGGGTACAAACTGAAAGATTAAAGGCTACCGTATATACTCGAGTATAAGCCGACCCGAGTATAAGCCGAGACCCCTAATTTCAACCCAAAATCCCAGGAAAAGTTATTGACTCGAGTATAAGCCTAGGGTGGGAAATACATCATCCCCCCCTGTCATCATCCAGACCCGTCATTAACATCCTCATCACCATCACCGCCTGTCATCATCCAGACCCTCATCATCATCACCTGTCATCATCCCACACATCCCCCTTCATCATCCCCTTGTCATCATCCCCACCCCCCTTCATCATCCCCTTGTCATCATCCCCACCCCCCTTCATCATCCCCTTGTAATCATCCCACACACCCCCCTTCATCATCCCCTTGTCATCATCCCCACCCCCCTTCATCATCCCACCCCCCCCCCTTCATCATCTTCTTGTCATCATCCCACCCCCCCCCCTTCATCATCCTCTTCTCATCATCCGCCCTCAGTGGTCTTCAACCTGCGGACCTCCAGAGGTTTCAAAACTACAACTCCCAGCAAGCCCGGGCAGTCCGGTCCGGTGGGATAGTGGTTCCGGGCTGCTATCTTCACCGGGGGCGCCTCTTCTCCGCGCTTCCGGCCCGGAATAGAGGCGTTGCCTTGACAATGACGCAAAAGTACGTTGGCAATGAACATACCTCTGCGTCGTTGTCAAGGCAACGTGACTATTCTGGGGCCGGGCCCGAAGCGCTTAGAAGAGGCCTCCCCGGTGAAGATAGCAGCTCGGAACCACTATCCCACCGGACCACCTCCTCACCGGACAGCCCTGCAGCACCGGACCAGCGCCGAGCGGAGGTGAGTACTGTACAGAACTAAAGGAGGTGAGAGGGGGCTGGATGATGTCGAAGGCCGCAGTGGTCTTCAACCTGCAGACCTCCGGAGGTTTTAAAACTACAACTCCCAGCAAGCCCGGACAGCCGATGGCTGCCCGGGATTGCTGGGAGTTGTAGTTTTGAAACCTCTGGAGGTCCGCAGGTTGAAGACCACTGCGGGTGGGGGAGTTCACTTGAGTATAAGCCGAGGGGGGTGTTTTCAGCACGAAAAATCGTGCTGAAAAACTCGGCTTATACTCGAGTATATACAGTAATCTGTTTTTAACCCTTTACCTATAGACTTCATTGTTAAATTCAAAAGACCGTTTTTCTTCCGTTATTTTTGACGGCCAAAAAAATACTGCATTCAACGTCTGTTGGCCGTCAAAATAACGGATTATAAACAAAACGGTTAACAAAGGACTGTAAAAAAATCCCATTGACATCAATGGGATCTTTTTACAGCCATTTGCAAAAGTATCAAACAGATTGCAGAATGGGGATTAATTCATGGGGGCATGCGGCTGTGTGAACGAGCCCTAATTTGGCCATGCAAGGACATCAAAATCCCTGCAACACTTGTGTTCGAAACCAACATGGAGAGTAGAGTAGAAATAATGAATTTACCTAAATATGTTTTTAATGTGAAACCAGAGTGAGTGAAAAAACCCACACGTGAAGATCATATGAACTCCATACAACTTTTGCCAGATTTAAACCCAATGCTGTAAGACAACAGAGCTGAACTCAAATGTGCTCTTAAAGGAGATCCCTGGTGAAAATTAACTTATCCCCTATCCAAATCCATATATGTTTATTTTTATTATGTTTACATGTTTCCTTTTTTTTTTTTTTTACACATTTATAGTCCCCATAGGACATCTTCTGATTGCATACACTGTTCAATGCTATGCAATAGCATAGCATTGACCAGTGTTATTGGCGCTCTGCTCCTCCAGCCTACTAAGCAGGCATGGAGCAGCAGATCACCAATCGCATGGCAAAGAGGCAGGTACGGACCCTCTCCCCATCCTCTCAGCTGTTCAGGAAGCCGCAATTTCATTGTGGCAGTCCTGAACATCCCTGACTGAGCTGGCGGGAACAGTTTACTTTCACTTTAGAAGTGGTGATCAACTTTGATCGCCGCGTCTAAGGGGTTAATGCTGGGGATTACCGAGATCGGTGATGTCCGGCCTTAGACACGGATCCCGGCTGTTGATGGCCATTGAGACCACCCCGCGGGTTCAGCCCGTGACCCTGTGTCTTAGAAGGGGAGCAGGGGAAGCGGGACCCGGGTGTACAGGTATGCCCCTGGTCCCCAAGAGGTTAAAGGGGTACTCTGGTGGAAACTGCCTCCAGAAGTTGTGTAGTTCTTTTAAGTCTGACCACAGTGCTCTCTGCTGACACCTCAGGGACTGTCCAGAGTAGGAGCAAATCCCCATTGCAAACCTCTCCTGCTCTGGACAGTTCCTGACACAGACAGAGGTGGCAGCAGAGAGCACTGCGGTCAGACTGGAAAGAGCTACTCAACCTCCTCTGCAGCATACAGCAGCTGATAAGTACTGGAAAGGTTAAGATTTTTTTTAATAGAAGTCATTTACAAATCTGTTAACTTTCTGGCACCAGTTGATTTGAGAAATTTTTTTTTCCACCGGAGTACCCCTTTAATGGCGGAGGCACCAGTGGGGAGAATTCTGCCTTCACTACTGTACATTACCAAAATTAGAAAGGTCATGAATGTTTGTTGTACGTTCTGTGATTAATGTTTATAACGAAATCCTTTTGTATCATTAGAGGTTTGACATCAGGACAAAGTATACAGCGTCAATAAATCACTTAAAAGATATGTTGTGATATAGTTTATTATAGCTATCCTATCTGTCCTGACCAGTCTTGTGCATTTGCTTTGCGGTGCTCAAGAAGAGGAACTTCTTTATCAGATAATTGAGGAAGTAAGGACAGGCCATGGGAACATAACTTATAGGAAGGGATATGACATTAAAACGTTAACTACCTGTACATAGGACATTTTGCTTTGTAAGACAGTCTCACTTTTGAGTACTTTTTTTTTACATTTACTATTTTAAGCGTCTAAACAGCGGGTGAAATAGTTATTGAACACATCACCATTTTTCTCACTAAATACTGTATATTTCCAAAGTTGAAAGAAAGCAAAACAAATAAGATCAGAAATGATGTTATGTGTAATAATGTGAAATGACACATGGAAAGTATTGAACACGATTACAGATATTTATTTAATACTTTGTACAGAATCCTTTAGTGATAATGACAGCTTCAAGATACCTCCCGTATGGAGAAACCAGTCGCAAATATTGAAGATTCCGTAGGCCTCTACTATGCATCGTGATCTTTTCAGTTCTTTCCATACATTTTTAGGTGATTGGTTGGGCCATTCTAGCTGTTTTATTTTCTTTCTTTGAAACCATTTGAGAGTTTCCGTGGTCGTGTGTTTGGGATCACTGTCTTGCTGAAATGTCCGCCCTCGTTCATCTTCATCCTCCCGGTAGATGGCTGCAGATATTTGTCAAGAATGTCTCAGTAAATTTGCCCATTCCTCCTTCTATCAATTATTTTTTTCAGTACCATTTGCTGTTGGTCTGGTGTATTTTGGGTGATGTGCAGGGCCATTTCTCCTCCAAATATGGTGTGTATTATGGCATCAGACATTTCCATTTTGCTTTCATCTGACTACACTATATTCTCCCAGGATTTCACAGGTTTTCTAAATGTTGTGCAGCAAACTAAATACACTTCAGCATGCTTTTTTTATTATCCAGAAATGGAGTCTTGTGGTGAGTGTGTTTACTACAGACCAGGGTGGCGGAGGGCATTACTTACTGTTTTCTTTTAGACAACAGTACCTGCTAATTCCAGGAAGCTCTCCACAAGTGTCCTTGGCTCTTGGACAACTCTTCTGACTATTCTTTTCACCCCTCTCTCTTTTCAATCTCATAAAGAGCACGTGGTTGAGGCAAATTAATGGTGAACTGCTTGTCTTTCTACTTCCGTATTATGGCCATTCATTCAGAAGCTTAGAAATGTGCCTGTAACCAACGCCATTGTTATGTTTTATGACAATTGGGAAGGTCTTGAGACAGCTCTTTGCTTTAACCCACAATGAGATGTCATGGGTGACACCTTGGCGTTGAGACCTTTTTGTAGCCATCATTTGGGACTGAACCAGCTGATATATATTTTCACTGACAAGGGCTGGATTGCTCTTTAATTACTAAGAGATTTCAGCTGTTGTCTTGGCTTTCCGTGGCTTTTTGCACCCCCCTTTCGTCATGTGTTCAATACTTCTTCCCTGTCTCATTTCACATTATTACACACAACTTAATTTTGAGCTTATTTGTTTTGGTTTCTTTGTATGTATGGATTATTTGGGTTGTTACCAACATCTGGTGAGAATGTCATGCCAATAGCCCCTTTGGAAATATATTTAGTGAGAAAAAGGGTGACATGTTCAATACTTATATTACCTGCTGTATATTTTCAGAGCTGTGATGGTAGTTTTCCTAACTT
Source organism: Hyla sarda (assembly GCF_029499605.1). Taxonomy (NCBI): domain Eukaryota; kingdom Metazoa; phylum Chordata; class Amphibia; order Anura; family Hylidae; genus Hyla; species Hyla sarda. The sequence continues at coordinate 54,674,676 of NC_079194.1, forward strand.
CTTGTAAATGAATCCAGGGGTCAAGACCTGTGAAAAAAAAGTGTGGCAACTCACCCAAGACTTTTTTCACTCAAGGCCTGTCCTGCAGGACTTCTGCTAATGGGAACGGTGTTCCTGCTGTGGAAAAAGGGCAAAACATTCCTGCAGGACTTGAGCCCTGATTGAATCTAAATATGCAAAACACCTGAAATACTGTTAGAACCCACCAGTGGTGTAGCATGAATTGCTACACCACTGTAGCTAGGCAAGTGCAAATATAGCACCCCCCAACCTGTGGACTGTTAGCAGTTCCAAAGCCCACCAATTAGGTATTAAACCCCATAGCCTCCCGAACAAATGTATTATATTTAAAAAAACATTTGGATTGATAAAAAGTAAATTGCAAATTGTTCCCTAACAATGTCAGTACTCAGTATTGAAATCCCCTCAAATTCATTTTTTTTACACCTGGAAGGCATAAATGATACACACATTCCTCCCCAATTTATTTATACTCTGCTTTGACCCTTTGACTTTGTGTTTCCATCTAATCAAATTGTCAAGACTTAATATAGTTTTATCTTATCCAGTTTTACTCTGTCATTTGCTTTAACTGCTATGTTTTGTTTGATTTGCTTGCCCATGACTGATGTATATTGCCGCTGGAAGCATGTCATTGACTCAGGTTTTAGAAAGGTAAACATGTTGCAGGAAATCTCTCCGATTGCCTAGTACAGGAATAAAGCACCAGCATAGAAAGCTAGATAGAAGTGCATATAGGGGAACTGATAATGCGAAATATTGAACAACGGTATGGCCACTGAAATTGAAAGGAGGAAAGCAGTAAAAAAACTATTCTGACAGATTGGGGTTAAGGCCACACAGTTCAGGGATGATCTCCATTTGTATAATGGACATATTTTTGGCTGCAGATATGTCCATGATAGCCCATGTTAAACCAGCTTAAGGCTGCATTCACATCACCATTCTTACATTCGGGGACCGGATCCTGCTGGGAGATGTGGAAACCGGGTGCTTCTGTATCCCAGCCGGACCCAGCCCCCATCTGATTCATCCGAATGAGCCGACCGGAGTAATTTTTGCCCTGTATCCAGTTTTGTAATCGGACTTAAAACTGTTGTATACTACGGTTTTAAATCCAGTCACAAAACCGGATACAGGGCAAAAGTTAGCCCTATCTGATTCCGGTCAGCTCATTCAAATGAATGAGATAGGGACCATGTTCGGCTGGGATACGGTAGCGCCCCTGTTTTCACATTTCCCAGCCGGATCCGGTCCTCATATTTATGAAACATGATGTGAATGCAGCCTTAGGGAAAAGGCTCTGTAGACAGTGAATGGAGTGGGAGTTTTGAGATATGTTTTTAAGGTGTAGGCAGCAGGAGGGTGAATCAGACCTGGAATTATCAGACTGGGGTTAGGGGGTTGTGTGGAGCAAAGGAAAGATGATGAGATTTAGAAAACATGTGGAGAAGCAGGAGAGCTTGGGTTGGGGGGAGGGAGGTATATACAGCCAGGGAAGGGAGGGGTGTTTAAGGTTGTTTTTTTCTTTTTCTTTTTTCCCTTCTTGATGATATATGAAGGAAATAGGTAATAAAGTGATAGTATGGAACTTGAGGGGTCTGAATGACAGAAGAAAGAGGTGTGCCACTTTTGATATGATTAATATATACCTCCCAGCAATTGTATGCTTGCTAGAAACTCATATGTGTCAAGAAACAGTACAAGTAATCAAAAGGAGATGGGCAGGGATGTAGTTTCTTCTACATATTCAAGGTACACCTCAGGGGTTTCCCTCTATATTCATAACAGAATTAATTTAAAGGTATATAAGAAAGCTATAGATCAAATGGGTAGATATATATTTCTTTTTGCAGGATGGGATGAAAAAGATGTTATACTCTGCTCTTTACAATGGTAAAAGTAGGGAAGAGAGGAGGGATAAAAACAGTATTAGAAAAATTAACATTAACCGGCATTGGCTGACTATGGAAGAAATAATAGGTGGGGTGGAGAGGGAAATAATAGAGTTTTGGAACATAAATAAAGACTCAGCTCATATCTTTGTAATATGGGACACATTAAAAGCATATTTAAGAGTAATATTGATTACAAAAATAGCAAATTACTAATGTCAGCTAAGAAGTAGTGAGGAGGAAATTCAAAGGGAAGTCAAAGATAGGGAGGCACTATATAGTAGTGACCCCTTGGAAGAAAACTGATAAATTGAAGCAGGGTTAAGAAAAATATAGGGATATGGTGTTACAAAAAATACAAAACTCACTCTTTTTTTAAGGGACAAAAAAAGATATGTTAAATCAGGGGAAATGGGTAAACTACTGTCTAAAATTATAAAAAATCTGAAGGGGAGCTCAGATGTAATTTTTTTTATAACTGAGTCAGGAGAATGCGTCACTAAATTTCAGGAGATTGAAAATAAAATTGTATCATTATAGGAAGGTGTACACCTCCTCGGAGGGGGACCACAAAGAGAAGAAGTAGTGGAGTATCTCAATGGGATGGATTCTCCAAAATTAGGGGTGAAAGATAGGGAGGAATTAAATATGGGAATAAATACCAATGATTTGGGAAAAGCATTGTCAACATTTAAAGGGAATAGTTCCACAGGCTTGGATGGCCTTCCCTTCGAGGTGTACAGGAAGTTTGGAGGGGGATTATGGCCAATTTTTATGAAAGTAATAGATGAATCCCGTAGTGGGGGGGTTTCCCCAAATCAATGATGGAAGCTATTACTGTCTTAATATTGAAGAAGGATAAAAAAAAAAAACTGAAAATATTGAATTTCATTATTGAACACAGACATAAAAAAATGTCTAAAATAATTTCCTTGAGGTTAGCGAAACATACAAAGATAGCGGGAGAAAAGCAAAATGGTTTCATACCAGGTAGAAATGTATTTAATAATTTAGACAGAATGCTTTTGAATATTCAATTATGTGAGGGTAGTCCCCGCTCCATCCTGTCCCTAGACGCTAACAAGGCGTTTGACAGGGTGGAGTGGGGATTCCTAATGGAGGTGCTGAGGTATTTTGAGTTGGGTTCCCCCATTATCTCTGGGATTGGTAATTTATACTCTAAACCTACTGCAAGAATTAGTATTAATGGTACTCTGTCATTTGAATTAACGTGTGGAATGAGGCAATGATTTCCTCATTCCCCCACCCTGTTTGCTTTGTTTCTGGAACTGTTAGCCATTAAGATTAAGTCATGTAAGAATTTTGAGGGATATGGAATTAACGGTGCAGGAGAAAAGCTGTTAATGTATGCGGACGATATTATACTATTTATCAAGGATCTGATAAATAAAATAGGAGTAATAGATATAATCAAGGAATTTGGTAAATATTCTGGTCTTAGTATTAACTGGACAAAGTCGGTCCTTCTCCCCATATATGAGGATTTTAAAGAAATGGGAGAACTCAATAGAGTACCTCGGTATTAAAGTTTCAGCAAAGGTAACAGGATTTTCTAAATTGAACATCAAACCCTTAATTCAGAATATAGAGAGGAAAAGTAAGATTTGGGAGAGGCTCCAATTGGTACTGGGGGATAGGATTGCCGTAGTTAAAGGTTTACTCCTTCCGATGATCTTCCATTTCCTGAGAGCATCTTCAATTTGGGTACCAGATTACCAAATTGTCGGATATATTACATGGCTACAAAACTGATGTTAATTGCGCAAAACAATTGTATAATGGTCACTGGAAGACATTCTTGCAGTGCGCAGGCAGTGGAGGATTATCTGCGATCTCCTATTGTCTTTGAGTGGCTTCAGATAACCCCAGAATGAGAGACTAGGTC